>NW_027616335.1:7030000-8230000 GCF_053564925.1 Oryzias latipes
AACTGGTAATCAAAATATAAAGTTATAAGTCCACTGTCCTGATAGGGATTGTAAAGCACAGCACGTCTGTCTTTCTCTTGTTGTTTAAACTAGTCGTTGTAATTCCTGGCCAATGACTGAAGAGATCTTGAGTCACATGGTTTTGTTGGCAAACTTTGGTCCGTAACAGAATGGTCTGCTTGATGCAGACTACAGACCAACTGCAATGTTCGGAGCTTGATTCGGAAGAAATTAAGCGGACTCCATCCGGAACGAAGGATCATTTTCTGAACCACAGTCTGAACACACATTTCATAGCATTGTTACAACCCTTAGCAAAAGTGGAACATTTCTTATTGAGACACATTGGCTGAAGTTGAACGCTTTGTATCATGTAGAAGTTGGCAGAGACGGGCTACAGTTCTGACAGATCCTGAACACATTTATTAATCTGTTACTTCGCTCTTTTCTCAGCCAGTTTGAAATGATCCTGTTTTCAATTTACCTAATTTGATTGGAATACATGTTTAAGAGTTTACCTCAAAACGGAAAAACTGCGTTGCCTTGGTTTCTTAGGAGAAAAACAATTATGACCCTTGTAGTTGTGCCTCATGAATGAGTCCAGCTGAAATAGATCTGTGCTGCCTTCTTTATATAGCTAACACTTCAGGTTTGTGGCATCAGGTGCATGAGTGTGCCATATAATGGCGCAGCAACCATATGCCCTAGGACTAAGAAGTCCCTTTTGTATTCCAAAAATTACCATATCTTTAGACATATCAAGGGATAAGCAGACACCCTTTGCCATGTACATGGTCATTGTTTTGTTTGTGTTTAAGCCCACTAAACCCAGCTACAAAGCTAATTGGTGGGGAGGAGTTTTCTTGTGACCGCTCCAGATCCACGGAGAGGTTCTTTAAGAGTTCCCTTCTTCTGTGGGGTTGGAGAAAAGCTGTTTGTTCGAAGGGGGATCAGATCTGAATAGCTCCTTGCTTTCTATTCAGACCTTAGCAGGGGCGTGTGCGCCAGGCAAGAAAGAAATCCTGAAATGTGTGGTTTGATTAATGACTAATTCCATGGTGAAAGGCAGTTGTTGGTAGACTTTACCAGTTAATCCCTTAAAACGGGGAATTGAACCCAAGCAGTGGGCTGCCTGTATTGTTGTTTGATCCATGATGTGAATGAAATGTTTGCAGTGTCATCCACAACTATGAAAGCTCATTAGCACTGGAAGGAAGATGCATTTTTACAAACCTGCACACACAAAGAAATCGGTCAAATCAATTCTGTCCAATTTTTAAGAATTTTTTTTGAATGTTTCAATCCTATTTACAAAAGACTCAAATAATGTCAGAGTCAAAGGTTCAGATGCAGGTGAGCAGAGCGTCACTTACTTTTTTAGGATTACATAACCGTACAAACTGAATCAGTTGTCACAACTCAAACCTGAGCCTGTTCTGGTTGCATCAAGTCATCACTGGCAGTTAACTCTGATCTCTATTTTTATTCATTTTATTCTTGAACATCATGTGGGAGGGTGTGCTTCCGTCTGAGGGAACTACAGACGAAAACTAGGTCAGTACTCTCTTCAGCACAGGCAGGAGCCTCCATTTGAATCACCTCCCCATCCACATTTCCTGGTGTGTGTACCATTGACCTGCTAACACAGCAGTGCTCTCACTGCCAGCTGCTTGGTCCACTTTCAGTCCTTATGCCATCCATTTCCATCTTTTCTGCAAATGGGAAATTTTGCATTTGAGCTTGTCCAGGCTTAGTGCGAAGAGCACTGTCTTTAGCGCTCATCTCTGCAAGTAGATGCACACAAAGACCCCCACTAGACTCTATTTTTCCCCTCAACGCTGAGCTCCCAAATCCAAACTGACAGCCATTCATGCCCAGAATACCTGGGTGAAAGCTGAGGGTGGAAACACTATCTAGGTGTTGCAGGCAAATCCGCTCTTGTTCGGCAGTTCTATGAAGCTCCTGCATAAGGCAATTCATCAGCACTTTTCCTCCCATTCTGAACTGCATTTTCTCTCCCTGTTTGTGTGGGATTGTACGGAGGCTAAGGTTTTGGCGCTCCTGCTACCCGAAGTTAGCTTGTGTTGCGATTTTATTTGTATACATGTCTCAGGGCCTCAGACTGTCTTTGGATGTGGATGTTGGCATCATTGCTCTTCCTGGCATGAATGTAGCTGCTAATGATAAATCATGCAGTGTGTTAATGCAGCAGCAAGGCTGCTATAAATAGTGACTGAAGCGGGATGGAGATTGATTTAGGAAGAAATATATTCCAAAAATGTTCCGATTTTGGTCAGCTTTAATGATGAGTTTTTCCTGGTTTTATTTTTAATTTACAGCAGTTTAGAAAAAAAAGTTCAGTAAAGCTAAAACGTAACTTTTATGTGTTCTATTATTCATAAAAAATTACTCTCGAATTTTTTAACTTTTTCAATCTGGTGTTCAAGTGAGAGAAGGTTTGGACTCGGTGCTCACATATGTTTGTGTGCGGTCTGCCTTTGCTATATGCGTTTGCCTATGTGCTCACAGGCCTGCTGACTGTGGCACTTCAGCAGAATGTTTGCCCTTTCCTTAGTCCTTTGATGTGACCAGGTCCTGCTGTGATAATGAGCCCCGTGCCCCGCCGCAAGGTGAACATCCTGCAGTTTGCCCAGGGCCATAGCAGCAGCCCAGCCCCCACCATCACTACACGCACATACATGCACACGGCAAACAGAACCGTGAAGAAGCTGAGTCCCATTTAGAGCACGGATTGTTGTGGATTGGCAGCAATTCAAGTCTTAAGTCTCTACGGATGTCTATGTGGACTGTCCACATGACAGACATAGTGAACCGTAGATTCAGGTATTTACAATGATTGATAATTATGTGGATAAATGCAGAAATGTAACTACAATATATCACCTGAGTGTCAGTCAGTTGCTTGTACTCTTTCTTAAGCTACTTTAAGGGCTCTGAAATTTCGGTTTGTCATATAATATTATTAATTATTAAAACTAACAGTAACTTGTGACATCAGGGCTATGTAATCCAAACAAAGTTTGTTTTTGTTTTGTGCTTTCCTTGTTGGAGCGGGTGTGATAGCGGTGAACATGCAGAGCAAAATCGTAAAACAAAACTTGTATCTGTGGTGTTGGTTTATTGGTTCTATTTTTCAATCTTTTAAACACAGCACTTAAATAGAGGTAAAAAGCGGAGTGAAGGCTACGGATACATTGTGTGTTTGAGTTGTGGATCAGGATATCAGTAAAGCCCAACAATCATTGAGAATATTACATCTCATATGTTCATGAATGTCATCAAGGGTTCCACCCTGCTGTTTTCTGAGCCTTCAGATAAAGTTCAGAGTAGAGGAAAAAATGTAAACACACATAGAAAAGTAGCACCCCTGGCTAAACTGTTCATATTCATTTGTGGTAAATAATTGACTCATTTAAAGCTTTTTAAAATCATGTTAAATTATGAAGAATCAAGATGGCTACAACCCACAAAAAATTCTAAGACTTAGAGTTAAGCCCCATCACCATGACTTCCTAATATTTTGGAGGTTGCACCAGCAGTCATTTTGTAAAACTAATACAATAGCGATTCCCTTATATCCACATTATATCCATAATATCTGTCTGTTATATGTGTTATAACAAGCTTTCGTACAACAGCTCACTTTAAAGCTTTGGGAACTTTTACATGGAGCTTTTTGTTGTTTCACAGGAAGTTCCTGTACTGTTGCTAATTCCTTTTCTTAACATGTGAGGGAAAATAGCAACTGTATTATTTATAATGATCTGTTCCCTCCATTTGTTAGTACCGTGCTGCACAGAAATTAAGAGTTGAACGCTTATAAAAAAGAAAGTCTTTTAATCTGGGGCAGGCACATTTCACACATATTATCTGCCTTGCATGTGTAGAATGTCAGCAGCAGAGCTAACGTGATGGGATGCTGCAAGCGCATGTTTTTCATGCCAGCTGAAGGATGATGGGTAATCCATCTTGTTTTATTCACTCGAGTTTGGTGGTGGGATAGAAGACTGTGCTGTTTTTAGCTTTTATTTGTGTTTGTTTGCAGCCTGTATGTGTTGCAGTTCTTATTGGTCCCTGCACCATGAAGAAATTTTAAACATATTTGACCTCTAGGTTTTCCTGTTTATGTATGTAATTTATGTATGAGAGGCTTACAGAATCACAAGTAGTGCTATAGCATGTTTACTGTAAATTATCTGACTGGGAAATAAAGAATTGGGAGATTGTGGGACATTTTACAGATTATAGATTTTATTTGACATGAGAGTATTTGGAGCATAATGATTTTGAGGTCACAGGGTGGCTGGAGCCTATCCCATGCACTGTTGGGCAAAGGGAGGGTGCACCCTGGATAGTTTGCCAATCCATCGACGGACTCTAACTTACCAAAAATAACTTCATAAATTGATTGACTGAAGGGCACAACATATCATAGATGTAACCTTATGAAAGCACCAGTTGGAAAAGACTTTGTTTGGAGTTACAGTTTATTTAATGGGGTATTTAACCCTTGTGCTATCTTAGATGATCCCACCCCTACATTGACGTGTTCTCCCTACCATGACAAAGGTGGATAAAGGTGGAAAGATTTCATGTAATCCATGGACACCAGTGAAGATCACAAATCATTGAAAAAAAAGGTTCAGAGCACTGTCTAGTGGGTCTAGATGACTCAGCTTCCAACGTTAAAGTGCCTAGGATAGCACAAGGGTTACATGGTAGAAACAGTCTCACCACTAAAACAACAGAACGCTAAGCCATACAAGATGGTGACAGTAGTATAGCTGTTGGGGCAAATTGCAGATCCTCTAGCATTCTAGTAGGTTGCACTGTTGGAACAGAGAAAATTTGTCAGGGTTACAATCCAAGTTACCGAGGTAACAGAGGCACGTGCAATGGGAACGATAAAACACCACACTCTAAACATGACCCATTTTTTATGACTCAAGCTTAAAGCCAACAACAACAACATTTTGAACTTTAATTATGTGGCATGTATTTTTGTAAGGAAAAATCAAAATGCTACCATTAGTTATTGTGATTACATGGCTTTGCGTCAGATCTCAGTACCGGGTGTTTGGTGACCCCTATATTATCCTGATCTGGGTCACAGTGGTTGCTTGAGTCTATCAGCTGTACTCTGGGAAAAACATGGGTTACCAGTCATTAGTAGAAGCTTTTTCCCCTGGTTATAATAAGCACTCTGGCCACAGGAGTCTTTCCTGTGAGGTACGTATTCTAGCTTGTCATTCAAATCTGGCTGTATTCAGTGATTGATAAGTGGTTATTTATTTAGGCTTCCACAGGTTGGTCCTCATAGGCTTTGGTATACAGGGTGGTACAGTGCCCTTTCTTTGCTGTTCTTTGCACTGCTTTAAGCAGATGTTTGCTCTCTTTTGTTGAGCAAAGGTTGGACAACTAGCTCGTAAATACACCTGAGAGTGAACACCTGGTCTGGGGTTGATTGTTGGAATCCAGTACTGGACACACCTTTGCTTCATACTCAAGCTCGAAGGATCTGCAGTGGCTTTGTCCAGATAAGCTCCTTCTATGTGCACATTGTAAGTAAGAAGAAAATAATCAAAAGAATTTTTGGTTACATATATTAAGGGTGTGCTCTCACTAGTGATCAACCTGATGTAATTTAAAATGATTATCTGCAGGAAGAATAATTCCGTTTTACGGTTTCAGTTTCTTGCCTCATCTTTTTTTTATATATATATATTTTTCGTCTATTATGGGTCTTTTTTTTCCTAGAACTTTTTCTCTCTAGTGAGCAGAAAATCTTATGTGTGGGTGAGGTGAAGTTTTGGGGCGAGAAGGCCTTCTGATTGAATAGATTGAGCAGCATGGGAATCCATAGCCACCACTTGAGTGCCATCTCCCCAGCTGTTTGTGAAACACCTCACATGGTTTCTACACACTTGATTGTAGCTGCAGGCGCAAAGAGTCCTCATTGCATATAAATTACAGAAGTGGGAAGTGATTATAAAATTCCTGCTTTTTCCTTTTTCCCCCCCCCCCACTCCACTCTGCAGAAGTGGTATAATTGAGGGGAGTACAAAAGCTGGGCTGTAAGGCGTGAGAAGAGTGGTGCTAAAAAGGCAATATAGCAGGGATAGTCTCGGCGTGACACGCAAACCCATGGAAGCACACGCATTCATGCTTAGCCACCATGACAGGATGTGGTAATATGACAAAACAAAAGCTCACGGACACCTGGCGTGGTGTCTCACATTTGGGTTCAAGTTTTCCAGTTAGGCAGCAAGTCACTGGTTCTCCAGCTGAAACGGAGTGATGTTTTTTTTTGGCTTTTTAGGACTTTGCCAGCTCCAGTTCCACACCATGAGTTTCACAAAACCACATGAAGGGTTCTTTTAAAAGACCAGGACTTAAAATTCCAAAAATTGAACATTTTTTTAGTTATTGCCACCTTTTTGCTTGTGTTTTGTTTGGAAACAAAAAGATCATAAACCCTTTTCTTTTTCCTATAAAATAAAGGACTTTTCCAGTATATCTACCATTCATAGCTACGGTTGCTGCTACTGAAGGTCTGTGGAGTTAGGGAGGAGTTGAAAAGGGGATGAAATAGCTTGAAGGTTGTGTTACCTCCACTCAGCTGAGAGTCTCCAACCACTTTGTCCAGGGAACTGGTTAAGTGTTTTGTGATTTGGGGAATTTTTCAACAGCTGGAAAGTGTTTTGGACTCTGTGCTAAAACTGCACCTCTACGATGATTGTTGACACTTAAAAAAAAAAAAAACTATTATTTTTATCTATAACCCTGTGAAGCTGTTAAATTTCAATTGAGAATAGATTGCTCTTCTAAAAGAAAACTATGGAGCATGCACCCAAATAGAAAGCTGCAGGTTTTTCCACGGTGGATTTTTTTTCTTCTTTTCACAATGGTGGCAGATTATCAGGAAATTGAGAAAAATGGGATTTGACAGCTGTAACTGGTGGGGTTACTGGAGAAGTTTCTTCAATTTTCCCTCTTTCTCATTTTTATTTTTATATCATATGGAGCCCAAAAAGCGGTTATATTATTAACAGAAAGTAACAGTCATTTGGCAGTTATTATTAATATATTTTATTATTTTACCTCTACTACACTTTGAAGAAAATGTGAAGGAAGCAGTAATCTCCGTGGTTCTTATCTCTTTCCCACAGAATAACAAATGGGAGTGGAGAGGCGTAAAGTAACATGGGTGAGAAAGCTATTATTTGGCCTGTGGTGTGGGCATGCATATAGCCCCCCATCAGCCCTGGATAGCCCCCTCTTTTGGGTTTGGTCACGTTATTAACCAGCTCTCCTTTCTGTAGGATGGGGATGGACACTCCCTCAATCACAGATTATCCCATCACCTTTGACCCTTGGTGACCAGGGGGTCAAAAACCCATTTCGGCTAAATCGCTTAGTCCCATCAGCTTCCTCTTTTATGTCAGTGACTCAGATTTAAGAGTTTGCTGAGGTTGATGATTCAGTTTGTGGCTCACAACAGAGCAGAAACCCGAAGCTGAATTAGCAGAAGAGATGGGACTCCAGCAGATGAGGGGTCGGAAGCAAATGAAGCCACACGTTCAGTCGTTTTGCTGGTGTGAGCGCAAATGTAAGGAATTAAAAAAGAGGAAGGGGTGGGACAAAGGGGGAGGTCTCACGGGTGCCAGTCTGTGCAAGGTTCGGGCAAACCCAGACATTCCAACCTCGCTGGCATTTGGGTGGGGTGAATGTGTGTATTGTGGGAGTGGGCCAGAATGTGCTCCAGTTCCCACTCAGTCCTGCAGGAATGTCACTGTCAGTCACATGTTATGAGGACAAACACAGCAACCTTATGGAAAAAAGTTTAGCTTTCATAATGTGCATTCCTTGTTAATTTTAGAAACAGCTGTATTTTTGACATGAGTCAGACCTGAGAAGAAATTATAGCCATGTCTTCAAAGTCCCACTCTGATCATCTTTTGATCTCCTGCAAAAGCATTCCCAATTGTCTTTTAATTATGATTATACTATTTTTAGCCAAAATTTTAAAAAAGGTGTTGTTTCCTATGACAGAATTTCTGCAGCGCAGCAATTGTTCACTAGAAATTTGCCTCCGAGTTGTGGGCGGGACCGTTATTGTGGAGCAACTGCAACAACCTAACAACCTAACATTACCGGTGCAACAAAAATGCAGAGCAATATTGCAGCTAATCAGTTTTGAGCCAGATGCCAGCTCAGACGAGGAGAATGAAGACGTTCACGGATCTAGTCGTCTGCAAGTGGATGCATGGGAATGGAGCAGAGCAGGGACCATGTGGCCTGCCGATTGTAGTTTGTACGCAACAATTACAAGCTTTTATAAAGAGTATCTTTTTTCATCTGCTCCTGATTCACTACGATTTGAATAGAGGAAATGTTCAGAAATGCAATTTTAAGCTTATTTTTCTTTAAACATCAGAAAAATGACACAATAACATGCTAAAAACACCAAAAATACAACCTTCATCTTAGTGGGTCTTTAAGGTGATATTTGGACTCCAGCTTGCCTCAGGGTTCAAATTTTTAAAGCAGATTTAGTCGTACTAAACACTCCCATGTGTTTCGTCCAGATTAAGCGTGCGAGAGCTGTTGGCTGAGGTTCTGCTGTGCCTGTTTGGGTCGGTTTTAATTGTCAGGAGGTACTGCAAGTTCCCTCTGAGTCAGCGCAGAATGAGGAGCCACTGTTGACGTGATTACCCCTACATTAGGCACCACTGCAGACATCTGTCTTACTCACGCATTCTCTCCATAGTGGGGGTGCAACAGATCCCGGATTATCAGTGATCCGTACGGAACACTAGCCATGGTTCACCCCCACCCTCCTCCTCGTATGCATCTCGCTCATCATTATTCCCGTGTTTTTTTCCCCCATATAACTGATCCGAAAAATTAGCCGAATCCTGACGCTAAAACCGTGACACGATCCGAACCGTGAGTCGTGTTATCCATTGCACCCCTACTCTATAGTCAACCCCCCGTCCCTTCCTCCTCCTCCTCCTCCATCCCTCATCTCTTCTTCCCCCAGCTCTTGCTCTGTAATGAACTCCCCTTATTCACCGGCTAATGACTGCCTTTGATCTCCCGCCTCAGACCTCTGCTCTAACACTACCTTGCAAGTCTCTCATTTCTCCCCCCCCTCCACTCTTTGCTCCACTGCTCGCTTGCTTCCCTTCTGTGTGCATCTTTCTTTCTGTTTCTATCAGAACTTGCACACGCTCCCTCTTTGCCTTGTTTTCCCTCTTGTCTTCAGGGAGTGGAATTTTGTAGTCCTGCTGACCTAGGCTAAACAAAGTTCTGAACTGCTGGGCGCACAGCGAAAAAAACAACAACATTTTTTAAAGTGTCTTCTTGAGCAAAGTCTTAAAGCCAGATGGAAATAGTTCACCTGTTCTCTACCATGCATTATATTGGAGTTACACACCGTTCTTAAATCCAGTTGCACTTGTCTCCGCAGTCCAACAAAGTCCCCGTGGTGCAGCCGTCCCATGCAGTCCACCCACTGACCCCGCTGATCACGTACAGCGACGAGCACTTCGCCCCAGGCTCTCATTCGGGCCTCCACCCACAAGATGCCAACAACAAACAAGGTAGGAGAAGCAGGCGTGTTGCACAGTGAGCGGCATGTCCATGGCGTTCGTTTGAAAGCCGCTCATGTTGTGGCAGAGCTATTTACAGATCAATGCAACTTTTTCTGAGCATCGTCTCACTATATTTAGGTGTAAGTGCTGTCATGTGGCCCCCAAAGGGCTTTTACCCAAAAAAAAAACCTGTTTATCTCACTGCCCTGAAGTTTTCTGTGTCTGAAATAAAGCACGAGATGCAGGATTTTGTCAAACTAGATCTACATGTGACTGAGCTGATACCTGGTGTGTGTGTTTTTTTATTTAACTACAACTGTCAACTCTGTCAAGAATCAGAGATGCTCCTGCTAAAAATATGTCAAAACAAAGTCATCCTCCTAACATCTCTGAGTGAGAATTCATTTGAAGCAGCCTGTGGGATGGCACGCTGAGCTCTGATGCCCTCTCCCTCTGCACTCTTTGCCTCTTGGGAATAACTTCAAGCTGTAGCTCTGACAGCTGCGGAGAAGCTCCTCTGCTGTTTGGACGGGCTCTTCAGCCCCGCGCAGCTGGAAACTTTGGCAGCTCCTTCGCTTGATGCCACAGAGACGCGGGCCAAACATAGTTTTGTCCTGCACCGTTTTCGCTTTTCTTTGCTTTCTTCTTCTGTGGCTGCCAGTTGAAAAGGAGGGGGATGATGTAGGCGATGAAGACGAGGAGTTCTGAGGGACCAACTATAAATAAGGATGTAAGCACAAGGGATGCAGCCCTGTGAGATTTAAGCTCCACATATGTCATACATCTGACACACGTGCTGGGATATTTTTACCTTCCAACTACATAGTAAAAAAGAACAAACAGGTAACAAAGCAAGAGGTGCACTCGCTGGGTTTGAGGAGTTCTTGTCACGTAGAATTCAGCGGCAGTTTCTTTTCATTTTCCTATTCGCCCTGTTTCTGACAGCGAAGAGTGGAAAGAAGCACCTGGGGGGCCTTTTCCTTAGCATTTGATCTTGGCATTCAGAGCCTAACAGAAATCCATGTCCAAGCAATCCAGTTGCAAAATTAGCTGCAAATGATTTCCCTAGGCATATTCATGTATGGGTAGAGCTGGGCCGAACACGCTGAAAACCAAATCTCCCCTCATTCTCCTCGTTTGCTGTCCCTCTAGTTCTTTCTCTCATATCGACCAATTGCTGCTCTGCTTCCTTTAGCGGGCTCTGACTTTGATCCGCTCGTTAATTATGAAAAACAATCATGGATTTTCTCATTATGGGCTCTAAAATGCAGAGGGCCTCTATGTGGGCTGGAAGGTCGCACCGAGGGAGGGGGTGGAGGAGAATTGTTGCTAATTTCTCCGTGTATAAAGGCAAATCTAACATTCAGAGTTTAAATATGAGCGCCAGCTGTATCCAGCTAGTGTGTGTCTTGTTTTGGCTTCGTTGGACGCCAACGGGAATGTGTAAAATGAGGAGCGAGCGGGTGTGATTAGGCATCATAGAGGTGTGAGTGACAAGGTTAACACGCTGGGGCTCTCTCTTCCTCCCCTGCTGCTTCACCTCTTGCCTCCTTCCTTTCTCCCTTTGGGAGGGCCCTAAAGGAGTGTTAGGCGGTGGATTAGTGAGGAGGAAGCAGGACTATCCGCGCCATGAATCCAGCGTCGCAACATTGGCTTTGGGGATATAAGCCTCCCTCTCAAGCTGCCTCTCCAAGGAGGGATGCCCCTTCAGATCCCAGCCTGGGGAGAGAAGGAGGAGGACCAGAGATGAGAGAAGCAGGGGAGGAAAGGCGGGCTCCAGCGGGGTTTGGAAGATGGTGCTAATCTGGACGCATGTGCCCTTTCCTTTTTTTGGTGTGTTGGGTTGCGAGGAGCTGCATTCCACTTGTCTGTGCATGAACAGCATTTCCTGATGTCTGCTTGACCTGCCGGGAAAGACCAGGAAACAAATTGATTTAGGAGAAGAAGGGATTTTCAAGTCAGACAGATTTTTGTCATCCTGCAGCTCCGTTTTCACTGCCTTCTGTTTGGAAAATAGACCTCCTGACCTTGAAGCCCAGAAGGAGGTGGAGAAAGGAGAGGTTAGTCCAAACAGTCAGTCTGAGCCGATCCCGTGCCTACAGGGAGCACGGCTGCCGCCACCGTTAAGAAGAAGCTGCAATTATGCAGCTTAAGGATGCTGAAACACACTAAGAGGAACATAGCTCAAGGAACAAATGATTCTCCTTTTCTCCTTGTTAAATAGTGAGGTCAGAGTTGGTCTTTTTGAAGAATCACAAATCTTACAACTGTAGAGGACTATGCTTCTTCAAACCAAGGAAACGCTCCCATCCAAGTTTTTTTAGGATGAGTTTGTCCTGTTGATGTCATTTTGGCTTTATTTCTTCTGTTCGTGAAACTATTTCCTTGTCCTTTTTTCCTCTTTGTCATTGGCTGCTAGCTTGTGTTTGCACTTGTGTCATTAACCAGTTGTGAACCAGCAGCGACAAACAGCTAGGGATGTAAAGGATGCAGAAACGTATGAAAAAAAAATGGATTCAGTACTGAGAGTAACGGCAGTATCCGTTAAAAATACAGTTACAAACAAGATTATGGTACTTTATCAGTTTCTCTTCCTGTTGTGTCCTCTGCTGTCTTTGCTTTTTTATGTACATTTGATCCAAGCAAATATCAAAATGATCTAAAAGACCCAAAAATGCCAAGTTTATACGTTTAAAGCTGTTTTGTCAAAGACATTTTGTTTTAGTTTCTAAAAATAAAAAGTGGCAGTAAGAAAAAAAAAACAGCTTCTTTGATAAAAGCATTTTCATGTATAATTTTAAATGACAGATGAATAATACATATTTAGATTGTAACCATAGGGATGAGAGTTGCACTGTTATGTATTGCCACAAAGTTAATTGAATCTTTTATGTATTGAGATGCATATCCATCGTGTGAGAGGGAAAGCTACACAACCATAATGAAAACCCATTCTATTTATGACTAACACCTGCTCTGCTATGATATGGATCAAGAAGGTTGACGGAGCATATCCCAGCTGTCTTTGAGCAAAGGGAGTCTTGTGACTAAAATGCAAACCCCACCTAAAATTTAAAAAACAGAGATTATCTTTGTCAGCATCAGCCATATATTGTGTAAAAAAAAAAAAGACTAATAAGACATTTTCTTTGTATTGTATACTCTCAAAGTATCTTAGCCACATATTTTATGGTTGTTTTCCAGGAATGCCCAGGCATCATCCAGGACCAGACATGCCCAACTTCTACTCCCTATCCCCTGGAGGAGTGGGGCAAATCACACCACCACTGGGATGGTGAGTCCCAAATGGACAACGGCAAAGCAACTGTTGTTGTTTATTGCAGAGGATCAGGGATTACCATCTTTGGTCTTCAACACGTGGACCCAGACACCACAGACAGTAGATTATTTGTGTGTCTGTAGAAGAAAGTCTGACTTTCTGCAGACGCTCCTCTTTGATATTTCTGTTGGGCTGCAGTGTTCTCAGCCAAAGGTCTCCTTTCTGTGTCCAGCACCTTCAAATTCATGAACACATACGTGCCGCTGCATTACCATATGTCTGCTTGAGCCCCATCAACTCTCTCCTCATCCTTGTATTTACGTTATGTTTTCTTTTGTTCCATTTCCTTCTTTTCTCGTCAAGTTTGGTCACTAGAAGTGAGACATTTGGCCTCAAACTCAGAAATTCCCGCAGCTTGATCTCAACCACATCACCCGAATTGAAAGCAATGTTGTGTGGGTGGTTTGCACGCTAAACACAAGAGAAGGCCCTAAATGTGATCCAACTGGATGCCATAGAAAGTCTCTGTTCTCTACTTCTCTCCAGTCTCTTAAAAATCCCTTACATTCTCGAATCTGAGACCAACAGCTCCTCCTCTTCAGTCCACACAGAAGCAGACATCTCTGCTACTATGAACAGAGAGAGCAGCTTTCTTCTTCTCATACCCTTCCACGCAACAACAAACGTCTCTTCTCTCTAAGTCTGAACGAGGCATTCCTCTGCATGTCTTAATGGTGTCCAAGTGAAGCAACACACAACGTCAAGAGGCTTGTAAGAGTTCAAAGCAAACACATTTTTACCTTTGAATTCTTATTGCAGGTTCTCACACCACATGGTCCCCGGCCCCCCTGGTCCTCACGCAACTGGGATTCCCCACCCAGCCATCGTCAACCCACAGATCAAACACGAGCCTCCGCATGAAACTGACATCATGCACATGTGAGTCCTTCAAGCACAAAAGTTCTCCCTCGGTCACACTCTGCACAGACCCGCAGTCGGGCCCTTCTTCTTGTTTTCCCGATTGGAGCAGATAATCAGTGAGGGCATGTGCTCCTCTGATAACATCCCCATGCCTCGTTTGGCCTCGGGCCTCACAACACCGACAGCACACACAGGTCTGACTCGAGTGAAGCAGCATCCACAGTGAATGCGCTGGAAACTGTTGGCAGGACTCTGAAGTGCTTGTGGCTGACATTTCCATTATTCATGCCCATCGTCAGCCGGGACCGCACTCGTATCAAAAAGGTTGTCAGAAAGTGAGTCCACAGTAATCAGTCGTTCGCTTTGAAAGTTTGAGCATTTGGTTTTAAGCCAGGGTTCTGTGGCTGCTACTATTGGATGAAGAATTCCTCCACATGACGGGGCGCAACTGCACATGATTAAAGAGGAAATGGCCTTAAAGCCCCCATGCGCTGCCTCACGATTGGCTAAAAGGGAACCCTCCGATGATTTTAACGCCAACCAGGCACCACAGCTTTCTTCCTCTTCGTTTTATCCACCTGTTTTTTTTCTCTAAAACTCTTCAGTCTCCGTTTTTTTTTTTGCATCTGCGTTTTCTTTTCAACAGGAAGCCCCAGCACGAACAGAGAAAGGAGCAGGAGCCCAAAAAGCCGCACATCAAGAAGCCGCTAAACGCCTTCATGCTCTACATGAAAGAAATGCGTGCAAATGTGGTCGCCGAGTGCACGCTGAAGGAAAGCGCCGCCATCAATCAGATCCTGGGACGGAGGGTAGGTCAGATTGCTGATGCAAACTTCGTCTCACTTGTTTTCTCAACTTCAGCTTATCTTCACAGATTCATTTAAGAGTTCAGGCCAAACGGACCTTTACCGAGCCCAATTAGTGGGAAAAGTACAAAGATTTGCCTGTCAATTAGCCTAAAACCATTTGTGATGATTGTCATAATGATTGTCCGTGCCAATTACGCCGCTCTTGGCGACACAAATGCAGTGTGTGTGAGTGACATTTAATCAAAATGGTCTCAGTAAAATATGCCGGGATAATGGCATGGCTGAAATGTGTCCCTTTTGAGGAATGGGAGCAGAGTGGAACCACAGAGCCATGTTGAAAGCCTTAACGAACAGGCCTAGGCAGCCAGCCACAGCAAAGCCTAGTTTGTGGCCTGCAGAAAGTAATTGCTTGCTGACACAGTTAGAGTAAAAAGCTCCGCTCAATTAGAACCAGTGTTTTTGATATGCATTTTCATCTCCACATCCCAATTTCTTCTCCGTCTTTTATCCATTTTTTTTGCTTCTACAGTAAATGTTTAATCGGGTTTTCTGTTTATCACTTGTAAAAAATTCTCAAAAGACAAATATGCAGGTAATGTACAGTACTGGTGCAATGGCTCATTGACTGTTTTTCCCATTTTCCCAGTGGCATGCTTTATCTCGGGAAGAGCAAGCTAAGTATTATGAGCTAGCTCGCAAGGAACGGCAGCTCCACATGCAGCTCTACCCAGGCTGGTCTGCTCGAGACAATTATGTAAGTATCAACAGAACAGACTGGCAGAGGTGCGCTTGTGTGTATCTGTGTTGTTGTGTTTGTGCTGCAAGACTTCCTCCTCAAATGACGCCCCCCAAAAAAAGAATGATAATAATATTAAAATATCACTATGCAGTCCTAATTCTCTCTGGCCTCCTCCATACTAATAGGGCCCATTATTTTGCCCTGATGTGTAATTCATAACATTGTTTTAGCACCCTCCGCTCTAAAATGGATTGCAGCGCCATTATGGTTACGGTGAGTGAAAATTGCTCGGTAATGGCCATGCCAGCCTTTGATGTCCCACGTCAGTGTGGAGCTCTGAATGCAGAGGCAGCTGTTTGACTGAACCGTGGGGGCTGGATTGTTCACTCGCCATTCAGCAGCAGCAGCAGCAGCAGCAGCAACCTTTGGTCCCCCAGCCGTCCATCTGGCCAAATTCAGGCTGTTATTGTTGGGGTGTAACGATTCTTTTGAACAGATACTTGATTCACATCACAATTTGTGGTTGACGATCCGATTCACTGACCTAAAATCAATCCAGGACATTTTCAGCCAAAAACTCCACCAGTGTGACTCAGACATAAATACCTGGTGCTGAACAGTGCAGCTGAAGTTTTCCAGATTCATTTTCTTTCTTGCAAGATAATCAGGTGTTTTTTAATTAAATATGTGTACAAACAAGTAAATAAGAAATAATGTCAATTCCATTCACATTTTAGCTTCATAAAGATCAATCTACTGTCGTTTTTCCTCATCAAAATAATCCAAAGGAAACGTCACTAGAACATTCTGCCACCCTGTTTGGTCACAGGTCTTTGCTAAATTCAAAGTGTTTCCACACATTGGACTGGAATGATTGACTGATCATTTTTTGCTGCCATCCCATGTGTGTTATCTGCTGTGATGGTTGTTTTTACATTATAGTAAAATAAACCTAATGTGTCTCAATCCAAATGGTATTTTCCCATTTTTGATAGAATCGATTTATTTCATTTGAAAACCATTTTATAATGGTATAGGTCGATTTGATTGACCATTTTGAAATGCCTCAAACAGATCAGTCTGGCGGGATCATAGGAATATGAATCGTAGGTGGATTACTCGTTACACCCTTGTGTTGTTCTATTTGTTTTGTGACCAGTATTTCAACACGTATGTGTGTGTGTAGGTGACAATGTGAGTGGAAGTCGTCCAAACTTGTGTGTGTTAGCGTGCTGTGCGAATATTTCTGAAAGAGAGAGCACCAGCTTTTCTTAAAAGTGTGGCTCCGGCACTCACATTCACTCCACCACCAAAGTGCTATGTGGTGTTTATCTGCCTCCCCTCGGACACCGGCAGCATCCCTCCTCTTTCCGTCTCTGGCGCTCCACTGCCAAAACGGGCGACACAGAAGCAACAGATTTGCAGCCTAGTCACCAAGTCAGTCCTGATCTTTAATGACACATAGAGGGAAACGGTGCACGAGTTTCAGTGTTTCACATGAGAGAGATAAAGAAGTAACTCCTAATTATTTCTCCTTGCGAGCACTCTGCTCCGGCGCTCCCTCATCTATCTCATCAGCTGTAGGCAGATCGTTCCTGGAAAACAGGCGACGCGTTGGGACGCAGAGTGTGCGGCTCTCATCCTGCCTCTCACCCACACTCTCTCGGTCGCCTCTTTCCCATCTGCCGCAGCAGTGGAAGGCAGATTAGCTCATGAATAAGTGGATTAGCAGACTTTGCAGCAGGAAACCAAAGTGCTGCTCATATTTGACTAGAACGACTCTACACTGCTATCTATACCTATAGTCTCCCCCCCCTGGGGATTTAGCGTAAGCTATAAATCCCCGGGCACCCCCACCGCCTCACTGGAGGAAGAGTGGCGCTCCTCATAACCCATGAGCCAGTCTGGCCTAATTATTGTGAGCACTGATAATTGCACTTGATGGTTTCAGGGATTTCGTAGATTGTTTTGAAGCGGACACAACCGCAAAAAGAAGCTAACGGCCCCACTTAGCATCAGACCAGATGCCTACGCGTGTTGGATTTTGGCCGTGGAGTCTGGAGACTGAGGGATGCTAGTTGAATGCCCAGCAGGGGATGAGTGAACATGGCAGTCAGCAGCATGATATCAGAGTGGTCTAGTGAGCGTGAGTGCTGGAGCCACACTTTATGCGTTCCCCTGTATATGTTTTAGGGGAAGAAGAAGAAGCGGAAGAGGGAGAAGATGCAGGAATCGGCCACAGGTAAGCGCCTCCACCGTCTGCAGCCCCTCGCATCTTCAAGTTGAGAGTAACAGCATCTTTCCAAGGAGTCCACACATACTGCCAGTGGCAGCACAACTCCTGCATGCCTTTTAGTGAAACACGACAGATGACTCCTCTTCAGCGAGCGATATTCCAGTCTGGCCTTGTGTACTTCACATTCCTTCATCTGTTTGTCCTCTGTCCATATAAAATCTCTGCTTTCACATCTTACACCTACTTTGGGATTAGTCTGTCCATTCTTACAACTACTTACAAATCCTGGGCTTTGCATTATTTGTTTGCCTGCTGCATAACCGTATGTCTTTTTGCTGATTTTGTTTAGCTGCACTTTCGAGCCTACGTTTACTGTAATCCACTGAGAATTACATCGCAAGTCAAAATGTTGGTAGTTATTTTTTTTTTTTTTGGTCATTTTTGGCTGATTGGCAGAAATGATCCATGCTGTGTAGGTATATCTCAGATGTTTAAAAAAAGATGCAATTTTCTGCAGGTACAGGCCAGAGAATGAAAACGGCGTACATCTGAGAATATGGTAAGACAACCCCTCTATGCCCTCCCTGTCTACTCCACTTTTTGATGTCAAGTTTTTCTTTTGAAACTGCTAAACACTTGAGAGCCTGTGCTCACAGACTAATCCTAAACGGGTCCACCCTAACCTCACCATAGTCATTGTGTCAGCAGTGTTTAGGCCTGAAGAGGGATTGCTCTTTGTGTGTGGAGTTTGCTCAGAGGCCTAAGCAAACTGCGTGTTGGATCTGTGTGTGCGCTGCATGTGGAAGTATTCTGAACTTTTCTCTGTGTGTGTGTATGTGTAAGCACTGCGTGGATGAAAGGGTAACATGTCGCGTCAGACGATTGAAGCTTATTTGCCTCCTACCATGCGTTGGAAAAACTTCCACACTCACCCACTCCCTGGGTTCTGCACACGGACTAAATATTACATCTGAAAACACTTGAACTGGCCCAGAGCTTTTTTTTTTTTCTTAAGTGGTGGTGGAGGCTAGGATTTCAGCCCAGCTCCATATGGACTACATGTGTTGTCTTCCTTTGCTTTTTTTTTTTTTTTTTTTTGGTTAAGCAGAGCAGGATTCAGCAGCGTTTGGCAGGAAGTTAATGAGATGCTATACCTTAATAAGATTTCATGGTATCTGAGGTCTCAGAGCGTCTATAATGCTCCAGTAACAAAGGCACAGCTCTGTTTTTTGAACTCATGAAAGATGGATCCAGAAGTATTGATTTTTATTGAATGTTGCTGAACTGTCACCTGCTTTCCTCTGTCTGTGGTGCAGAGCCAACTCTTCTTTTGCTCTCTCTGCATCCTCTTGCCCCCCCCCCCCCCCCACCACTCTCTCCCTCCCTGGGAGTCTGGTAGCATCCTGTTATTCCGCTCTCTTTTGGCAGCAGAAAAAGCCAGGCAGATGTGACAAATCTGCTCTTGCGTCAAAATCGAACCCAACCAGACAAAGGTTTTCCACTTGATCGATTCTTGACCCCGTGGCTTTCTTTTCTTTTTCTTTTTTTTTTCTTGCCCCCTCTCTCAAACTCTGTTTTCAAAGCACAGTGAGTGCAAGTGCTAAAAAAGAACTTTATCTTGGATCCAATAATTAGCAGTGCCTAGCCGCAGCGGGATGGACACCCTTGCTGATTCTTAGTGACAGCCTTAAACTAATATGCATAATACCGAGGATACTGCCACAACTCCCCGAGCCCACAATTTATGCATATCCCAAAGAGCCGGATTGAGGTTAGCTTGCTGCAGACGCCAAAAAAACATCTTTAAATGAACTCGTGTGTCTACTTCTTCTAATTTGTCCCAGCCTCCACCCCATCAGCCTTTCTCATCTGTTTAAAAAAAATAACGGAAATTAATATTTAGAGATATTTTGGTGATGTGGGATTTTTTTTTGTATTATTTCCTTGAAGCAGCTGTAAATGACAGTTCAAGCATTTGGTAAATTAGATGTTTATTTTTAGATCTCATGGTAAAGAAAGAAGTCGGTCTTTGTGTTGGGATTTTGGGCGAGTTTTTTCTGCCTGTGATGCAATAGGTGTTGAGTTCCAGGGCAGCACTCTGCGGCTCCTTTCTGCTCCTCTGTTATCTTTGGCGTGTCAAAGCTGGTTCCCACTGCTCTGCGGACTCTGACATTGTAAAATGAAAGTTTGACGGTCCTCGCCTCGGCCTCCTTTCCCCCTCCGCTCCCTGAAAACGTTCCCTTCTGCCCTTCCGTCATTAACCCCCTTTACATTTTCTTTATTTTGTCTCCTCCGTCTTCTCAGTTCCTCTCGTGCTGTCAGCCTTTTGTCTGGCTGAGCCTGCTGATTCACAGCCTTGGAGATAGTTATCTGACTGGGACACATGCGCGCCCTCCAGGCTCCCTCTCAGCTCAGCCACTGCACATTTTTTTCACTGGGGGGAGACACTTTTAACAAAGGTGGCTTTTTAATCAGCCGCGCAGGAGCCGCAGCATTGCAAACACTCCCCACGAAGCAGCATATGAGTCACATTTCTCCACTTTTCATACCAATCCTGTTTTGTTTCCAGTCAAACCCTCCCCTCGCTTGTGAGAGCTGTCTCTTTTTTTTTATTATTCAGGAGATCCAGGATGTCTTTTTGGATTGATACTCGATGATTATGATGAAAGTCAAGGGTCATCTTTAACTGCATGCTCTGGTCCGCAAACATAAAAGAAAGTCTTGTTCAAGCATCGGTGGCCACCAAAGCCCCCTCCTCCCCAGCTCTCCTCGTCTCCGCCGTGCCCCAGCTCTGCTCCCTCTGATGTGTGCAGCCAGAAGTCAGCTGTCAAAACTCTTTGATGAGCGATGAGGGTGGAGGAAGATGGAGGGAAGCGGGTGTGTTAGCAGACAGAGGCAGGGAAAGAAAAGGACCAGAAGAAAATCCCCCCCTCATTCTCCGGAATTCAGATTTTACACAGTCTCACTCATCTGCCACTCATCCCTGTGTCTCCATTCCTTATTTCTTACCACACACACACACACACACACCCACACACACACAAACAGCCCCCTCCCTCCTCTCTGGATCTTTCAGACCCTCATCACTTGCGACCCCTTTCTCCCCTTTTCACGTGCACACAAACATCAGAGCCCGCCAGCCGCACGTTCCGGCTGCAATTAGCCAAGATTCAGCGTCTGCCTCCATTTCCCGAGTCGTTTCAATTTGGCGCTGAGCCTGGAGGCCACAGCGGCACAGCCCAGTGCCTCCACACCCTGCCTTATTAGTGACCTCAGATAATTGGAGAAGAAATCCGGATCGCTAAAAACTAACTGTGGGCCTCGCTCTGAGCAGCGCAGAGGGGAAATGAGAGGATGTTTATAAAACTACTTCACCAAGAAAGAAAGGAGAAAAAAAATCCTGAATTTTTTTTGGGGGGGGGGACTTTTACGGGTAAGAGGTTGAAATCTGGGCTTAAACTTGAGTAATACCTCAGTTAATGTTACACGGAGTGGGAAATGTTCTCTCCCTCCTCTGACCTCTAGAGTACTGGCTCAGTCTCTGCCCCGACAACCTTATTTGACACTACAAGGGAAAGAGAAGGGGGGTGGGGGCATAGCTCTCTTCCAAATCTGTTTGCGCTGGAGGAAATGCGGAGCGGGTGCTCCAGTTGTTTAGACTGGGGTGCAGAATTTGTTTTGATTGAGTCACAGCCCCATTGTGTTGTGGTTTGGACCAGCTGCAGTAACAGTATGAGGGTCCAGTGTCATGGCTATTTGTGATGTCTTCTCCACTTCCTGTCTTTCACTCAGTCTCTTACCCACCCACCCCCGCCCCAAACCCCTCCTCACTGCAGTCTTTCCAGAGGAGGAAATTCACGACCTTCTAAAACGCTGCCCTCTCCAGATCTGAATCTGCAGGTAGTGCAGTTGCAGGAAGGAAGATGACTCTAGAGGTGAAGGGATGGGATTTGTTATTGTTGAGAGGCAAACCTGAACTCGCTTTTCTTCTTCCTCTCATTTTCTGCCTCTTTTCCTCCCCATTTTTCCTCACTGTTGTGCTTCCCGCCTCCCTCCTCCGCTCTGATCCAGGATATGTATGGCAGCAGGAGCTTTTTGAAGCGAGACCGCAGCGGTTAAAGTCTCTTTGAATGTGCCGCAGCCCTCCCTCCCGACGTCCTCCCGCCTGCAGTGGCTCAGACTGAGCCATGCGGGGGCACAGGGCCAGACTCTAGCTGCCCGGGCCCCCAGTGACGCTGCTTCAGATGTGGGAGACGGCTCTTTCCAATCCCCCCCCCCATCCTCCCACACTCCCCTGTGCTCCCCTAGTCTCACCCACGCATGCTTGAGGTTTGGGCTGGTGACTCCCCAGCCCCATTCCCCCTCTTTTGACCACAACCAAACCCCACCCTTCCCTACTATGGAAAAAAGACCTTACCTCTCCTTTTTCTTCTGCTTAAGTCTTACCAGGGTTCCTTGAACTCCACAAAATTCTCTGGTGGGATCTTCTTTTTGACTGACAGATAGAATTCAAGAGCCAAACATCTGGGAGCTGAAGAAAGTGCTGACGATGCTCACATTTCAAACTCTTTCAAGGGGATTTAAATTAAGAAAAAAAGGCGTTTCTGTCTGATTTCTCCCTTTCGTCTCTAAAGGCGGGACTGCTGTGACCTACCGACTGCAGGTGCCTTTGAGAAGGAGTCACCAAATGTGGGCTGTTGTACCGTAATTATTCTCCAGAACGACTCATTCCTATCAGTGACAAAATGCATAATTATATAAGTCTCAATGGAGTATAAGTTACGCTTTTGGGAGAAAATTATTTAACAAAATACAGGAGCAAAAATTGACATTTCACCTTGAAAGGTAAATCCTAATAATGGAATAGAAGATGATTATTAGCTTCATGAAACATAGAAAGAATCTAGTATATTAGCATCTAGTATATATGAACAATTATTCAGTTAACCGTGGCATAAAGAACATGCTAACACGTCAACAACACTAATATATCACTTCATATAATATATACACTGAAACACACACTTGCAGCGCCCTCTAGCGGTTGTTGTTATTAAAAACAAAAATTAAAATCACATATAAGTCGCACCCCCGGCCAAACTATTCAAAAACAAAAATGCAGTGCCCATGAACACCAGGCTTAACTGTTCTGCTCAGCAATGCTGATAATTTAGTTGTTGGATAGAACTCAGCATAAGTGGGGTTTTTTTGTTTGCACCACAGTTTTTCTGCTGTGGTTGGTTCTGCAGTAATGAAGTAAACTTGTCCTTGGGCACTGCAGAGATTTAACTATGTAAACTCCTTCAGCATTAAAGCTACTTATTGTCTGTAAATGCTTCATGAAACAAGGTTTACATGTAGAAACCTTTTTTCAAATAGGCTGATTCAAATAGTCAAGAACCTAAAAATGGCAAATGGGGAAGCTTTATTCATCTCACTGATTGTTCACCAAGCTTTAGCAGGAGTTTGTATCTCACAGCTCAGATGGAGCGGTGTAGTTATAGTTCATTTATTTAGGTAACTATTCAGTCTTATACAATTTATTGATGTTTTCCTTTAATGACACATTGCTTTTCCCACTTTTCCTCCCTTTTTGCATTATTTGTCTCCAGCACCCCCACCTCACCCTCAGCAGGAAAGTCAGGAGTGTGCTGCACACACCTCCACTTATTTTTAGACATTTGTTGGCAGCGTTGTTTTTTTCTTCTTCTTCTTTTTCGTGGCTCAAAAAGAGCGAGGAAAAAATAAAGGGGGGCTGAGAGTGGGGCATGAGGGGAGCGGAGGAGGTGGATGGTGTTGCCAGGATGAAGGTTAGAGGGGCTGTAAGGCGTGCGGGGGCCTCAGCTGCGAGCGCTTTGATTCTGGCCCGGGAGGTGAAAGCAGCGATTGAGACGCGAGAGGCTGTGCCAGTTATCTTAACCTCCCACACTTCAAAAGCTGGGTGAGAGCTTGCTCGACTCCTTCCTCCCTCCCTCCCTCCCTCCGTCACATAGAGGAGTTGTGGGGGGAATGAGGAGAGGAGACTGAACCTTTGCTCACCACTCTGAACAGAAGAGTGTTTCATTTCCTCCAAAGAGGGAAGAAGAAAAAAAAAAAGGAATCCCGCCAGCATTCCTGAGCTCTAATGTAGAAGGAGACCATGGAGGGGAAGGCGGGAGGTGAGCAGGAGTGAGGGGTCAAGTTGCTTCTGAATCCCAGTGTTTGTGTCGGCAGGACCTTGTGAAGCTCTGGCCTTCTGCCCCGTACAACCATCGCCACATAGGCACACAGCCCCGCTGTTTCGGCCCAACGTTCTTTTTGTTTTGTTTTTTTTTGCACACAAACACACTCCAGCTCACACCCGCCCGCAGCCCCCTCAGGTCTCTTCCCCAGGCAGGAAGGCCGGGGCTTTTCATGTCTGCGGTGGGGGAAGGAAAAAAAAAAGCTCCCCAGGAAACTGGGTGCAGGGCCGGGCGTGCAGGCCGAATTTGAGATCCTGGGATGAAAAGACGGAGGGCGGCGGGGGTAAATAAAAGCGACAGGAGGGTGGGGGGGGTCTCTCTCTTGTCGGAGCGCGGCGCTCCTTTCGGTTTCTTCTTCATGGAGCCAGAGGGCGGCCTTCCCCAGGCAAGGTGGCCTTTGTCCCGCTCCCTTTTATCCCCATGTGGTAAAGCATTCAGGGCGGTGTGTTAAGACTTCTAAATGCTTCTAAATGAGAGACTCAGCTGACTTCTCTCCCACAAAAACACACTTCACTTCATCTCAAGAGAGAAGCAATCTAATATAGTCTGGGTTTTTTTTCCATTCTCACAAAAAGATTCAGCTTTTTAGTTGCAGGAGGCATCTAGCCACCTCTGTCTCTGCCTCTCCACTTTGATCACAGATTCTTTTTGATGCTGCTCGGGTCTAAAATAACTCTCCTTGGCTCGTCAATAACTGAAGCTAACTCTGTTATGGTCGTTCATGCCCATATCGCGGGAGGGAAAAGAACTACGTTCCTGTGAGGAACCTGGAAGAGCTTCAAGGATGCCCTAGGAGAAAAGCTTCCAGCTTTGTGTTGACCTGCATCATAGCCATGGCTGCTTGTGGAGCCGCGTCACAGAACGCAACACCAGGCTGAGTCAGTGAGCTGAGCCTCTACTGGGTTGAAGGAAAGGTCAAGTGGGCTTCATTTGTGACATTCATCTTAGTTTAAGGGCTACACAGCATTATTAGTTTGAAAATAGGAAAACGAGTTGGAAGTGTTTGGCCAATCACACGGCAGCAGCTTTTGGCCTTTGGGCATGCAGAACACTACCGTACATACATACACTACCAAACCCAAGTCCCCCATTGGTTTAATGCATGTTCAATGGCTGCACATTTTGTACGTAGAAACTTGTATAGCTACGTGGGAACATGAGTTTTGAACGTCTGAAATACACTTATATGAAGTCTGAAATACACACGTATGCGTGTCTGCATAGACTTATGCAGACATAGACATTGTCTGCATAGGCGATGTTTATGTTGACTTATACCATGGTCCGGGTGAAAACTCGATTCTGATTGGCTGCTGGGTGTGCGTCAAAAAGTGATATACCACAGGATAACTGCACAGTGAAAAAAGAAGTTCCGGTCACCAAGCTTAAATGTTTTGTATCACTGCGCCGGCTTCTTAAAAACAACTTTTTTCTTCATCATTTGGACAAAAACAAGCGGTAAGAGGTGAACTTTCTCTCTGAACTGATGCTTTATTCAACCCATCGGAAAGATCAGTATTTATATCGCCGAATCTTGACTGCAGCGGTGGTGCGGCGCAACGCGGACTATTTGTTACGTGGTGCGGCGCGACGTAACAAATAGTCTGCTTTTTGTGAGAAAAGTGATTCAAATCGGAAAAAAAACAAGAATTAAGGACTAAAAACTGGTTAATATTTATTTCTTTTGTAAGTGACCATGGTATAAGCGGGTTAATGGCCTTCAAAGTATGCATTATCACTTTTCAACGCACGTCGCGGAAGTAACCTGAATACTTGCAGCCTCCGCTTCGTGTCGGACGGTTCAGGCTTCCACGGTGTGCGTTAAAAAATGATAACGCACACTTCGTCGGCCATTAACCCTTACATAGTCTATGTCTATGCAACGCACGTTCAAGTGCGTTGCTGTGGGCAACGCACTTGAACGTGCGTTGCTGTGGGCTGTGTGAACGTAGCTTCAGAGCAGTGATAGAGGTGATTAGGCCAACTTTGAACAGATATCTGAGATAGACGATCCGGTTTGAGAATTTTTTGAAACTCTTTGACTGGAATTTCCACACCCAACGCTTCATTAAACGCCCTACTGATGTGGGGGGTTATTGAAGGATGGTCAGACTAGTTTGTCGTGCCAGAATGCCAGAACAACCAACAAAATACTTCTAACATCCATTTCACAGCAAGGTCCGCCTGTGACTGCTCATGTCTGAGGCTGAAGCTGATGATCTGGTTCATCAGAAGTCTTCCCTTTTTTTCAACGCATCACAAAGTATGGATCCACGCAGCTTTAAGTAATTCTTTGTTTCCATGCTGCTACTTAGTTGGGTCCACTCGCATACATCCAGAGGAACACCTTCTCATCTTAAGACCAAGTCCTTGACATTTCCAATCCTGATTTGTGGATGGAGCGCTCAGGCTGCTGGCATTTCTTCCGTCTGGGCCTTTCTTGTGTGCAGCCCACAGATCTCTCAGCACACATTCAGGTGCTCAAAGCCGCACAAAGAATTTCCTTTTCTCGTTTGCCCCCATCGCCCACCTGCAGCTCCGACTTAAACCAGGAAGCTGGGTGAGGGTGAGAGGAAGAAAAGGGTTGCAGCGCTGCCAGCTGGGTCAGGGCAACCCCCATGTTAGAGCACATCAAAGCTGGACCGGCCAACATCCTGTCAGTGACCCTTAACCTCTCTGTGGAGCTCCAAAATGCTTTCATTCTATCATCTGTTGAGCTGTAAAGCAATGAGTGATTGAATGGATGCCTTTGAGTTTTCCGTTTGAATTCAGTGCGGCGGTTTTTAACCTGTTTGGATCTTGTCTTCGCAGGAGGAAAGCGGAACGGTTTCTCCACATGCAAAGCAAAGGCAGCAGCTACGGGCCCTCTGCTAGAGATGGAGGCCTGCTAGATCCCACAAAGACCCCCTTCAAATCTCCAGAATGAAGCCTCCGGTCCTCAGAGGAACCCCTCGAAACCCCCACCCTCTAGCACACCCACACCCACCACCACCATCTGTCAAATGTCTCTGTCCCCATCCGGAAAAGGCGCTGCTGCAGACACTGAACTGAACGAGACAATCATGAATTTGTAGAAGCAGCGCCGTGTTTCCTTTCAATGTCAGCTTCACGGCTACCCGAGGCACTGCACTGAAAAAAACAGCAGCAATTGTGATGTGCGCACAACTCGCACCCCCAACTCACTCCCCACACCTGTCACTAAGTTATTCTAAGTTATTCGACACCTTTTTCCTTTTGTATAGTTTACTAGGCTGATATCCACTCCCCCAGCACCCTCCCCACCTTCTCTCACTGGATTTAGAAGACCATTTGGGGGTCCCCCCCCTCACCCACCGACCAAACACCTCTTTTTTTTCAGACTGCACTAAGGAAGATGGAGGAATTACTTCTTATCTGCTGACCAAGTTGGTGCAAAAAAAAAACATCATCTTAGACTGATTATCATTTCCTTCTTTTGAATGCTTTTATTTTGTATCCTTGTTTCAATTTCTTGGTGTATATTTTAGTGACTTCCTTTTTTTTTAATGTTTTTTTTATATAGTGGTATATATGAAAATAAGCTTTGAACACAGGAAAGCCATTTTTTCTTGTTGTAATGTCTTGCAGAAATTGAAACTTAAGGCTTCTTTTGATAACTATTTGTAACAAATAGTGACCTCGAGTCTTGCTCAGATGTAAAATAATTCTTCAGTATGTGTACTTTTTCAAACTGTCGGGACACGTCAACTTTCTTGGTATTTTTGCAGGCTACATTAGGACAAAGGCAGGAGCCACAGCTCCAGAAGCCTATATTTTATTGTTCTAATCTAAAACATGATGCAGATATATATATTTACCCCAGCACTTGACAGTCTTTCTTTTACTGCGATGGACCTTTGTCTTCTCTCTCTGGTAGCTAATAGTGTGGTCTTTAGCTATGTTGTTTATTCCATGCAAACATCTCTGTAATATTTTGCGTTGAACACTCTATTTTAGTATTACTTGATGATTTCCTTTTTTTCTATTAATATTATTATTATTTTTTGGGTCACTGTTATCTTGGTTTGGCATTTTGCTTCCCAAGTGGTCATATTTGAATGTTTTCAACATGCTTTGTTTTGTTCTGTTTTTTTAAAGAAAAATAAAAAGGCACCTTTGGCTCACTGGATTGCTTTGTGTGGTGGAAAAGGCCAGAGCTAAATGTGCCACATTTTACAGTCTGTGTGTCTTTGTTGTGTTTTGTTTTTTTGATTCTTGCGTTTATGAAAACCTTCAAAATGTTTAAACTTATCCCCACAAGGCTTAACGTTTGACCTTTTTTTTTTTAAATTCATCCCTGTGCATTGAAAAAAGATCATATTTGTGTTTTTTTTCTCGCTCAGAAAATGAACATTCTTTCACATAGTGACTGCACGTTGGAAGTGTGATGATAAAAGAGCTGAGATCAGAAGAACATTCTATTTATAGACAGTGTGAAGCACAGTCTGGTGAAACAGCACCACCTTGTGTTTGGAGATCAGAAGGCAGTGGAAGAGCTCATGTTAAAATCTGATTATAGAGGATGGTAAAAAATACATATAGAAAACTTGTCCCTGGGCTTTTAGCTCTGATTTGATCAAAAATGAGAACACATGAACACTGTTAGTCAAATTCTTTAAAGGGAAAGTACAGAAGTAAACTTAACATGCATTAAGGGAAAATCAAAAAAAGAACGAGACAATGAGGTTGATGTTTACTCTGTTAACCCTCATGCTATCTTAGATGACCCCACCCTTACATTGACATGTTCTCCCTACCATGACAAAGGTGGATAAAGGTGGAAAGATTTCATGTAATCCATGGACACCAGTGAAGATCACAAATCATTGAAGAAAAAAGGTTCAGAGCACTGTCTAGTGGGTCTAGATGACCCAACTCCCAATGTTGCCTAGGATAGCACAAGGGTTAATGACCATTTAATAATACACTAAACCAGTAACTTTGATCCCCCCCCCTCCCAAGTCCCAATTTACTACAGCGAAAGAAAACAGCCTCATCCCGCTCTTATTTTGAAAAACTGGGGAAAGTAGGTTATACTTTATAGTACTTTAAGTGTTTGCAAATGCAGCTCTTCCTGCAACAAAATGCATTTATATTCCACCTTTATGTTTTATTGAACTTTAAAAAAAATGTCTGTATTTTCAAAATTTGTAGTTCAGATCCAGAAGAGAAGAGCTGAGACTGTGCAGATGCAGACTAAAATGTGATTTCATCCATTTCTGTCTGTGTTTATAGAGCACATTACAACTGAGAGATCAAAGACCGAAATAGTTGAAATGTAAAAATCTATCCATTTATCTATCTGTCCATGAAAATTGAAAGAACAGGCCGTCCAGGTTAAATTTAAGTTTTATAATGTTAATAGTCTACTAAGTTAGAAATAGAAATGGTCCCTTTACATGTGATTTTCAGATTGCTTCAATTTTCTAGAAGAGCTCTTTCAGTAGCTTCTACTGAAATTAGAATGAGTGTCCAGGTTTGGGTGAAAAAGTGCAGAAACTCAGGCAGAGCCAACGAGAATTCTTCCAAAAACAATCTTTTTGAAACGAATCTTCAAAGAAACAAGCAGGTAGAAAAGTAAGAAAATATATTGGGAAAATAAGACACTGATCCCCAGTGTTTTGGAAGACAATTACATTTTAATATTTTTTTTTTAATGATCAAGTTTCTTCTTTTTTTTCGCATTTATTTTGTTTGTCTTTTATGCAAAAAAAAAACAAAAAACAGTCGTACATGTGCTTTAAATCATGGCGTGTGTGAGTTCAGCCTCTTAACCCTTGTGCTATCCTAGGGACTTTAACATTGGGTGTTGGGTCATCTAGACCCACTACACAGTGCGCTGAACCTTTTTTCTTCAATGATTTGTGATCTTCACTGGTGTCCATGGATTACATGAAATCTTTCCACCTTTATCCACCTTTGTCATGGTAGGGAGAACACGTCAATGTAAGGGTGGGGTTATCTAAGATAGCACAAGGGTTAAAAAATCAAATCAAATTCAGCAGTTTTACTGATTGTTTCAGTTTGAAGTGTTTGTCTCCACAAAATCATCTGATAATGCAAACATGAGCACTTTCTTAATCATCAAGGAACAAAAACAGCATTATTTTTTCCACATTAGTTTTATTCAGACATGAACATGTCAGTGAGAGAGAACCAAACAGAAACCCCAGGCACTTCTTAGTGTGAATCTCCTAACAGTCTTTTGACTCTAAAGATCTCTGCTTGTTCTCACAGAGAGAACCGCTCAGCCTCGTCACATCACTTGTACTTGTAGAACCCTTCTCCAGTCTTTTTGCCGTATTTGCCCTCAGCCACCAGCTTGTTGAGTAACTCACTGGAGGCGAAGAGGGGGTTGTGGGGATCCTTTGCACTCCAACCTGGAAGCCAAAGAGGTGGGAAGTACTTTCAACTAAAACCAGACTCTTTTCATCACCACAAAAACCTGCCTTCAGTACTCACCATCTATGATGAACTTCACTGTATCCAGGCCTACGTAGTCACAGAGCTCAAAGGGGCCCATGGGGTAACCAGCACCCAGTTTCATGGCAATATCAATGTCCTCTTTGGATCCGTGACCTACAGGGGGGGGGGCAGCTCAAAATTTACACATAATTTACATTTATAGAAGAAAAAACATTAGATTTGAACGCACCTCTCTCATGCAACCGGAGAGCCTCCATCATGTAAGGGACTAACAGACGGTTCACAATGAATCCGGGTGTATCCTGAAGAAGAGAAACGGTGTTAGCTCTAGATCTTTACATGGAAGAGCCTCAAAATGTCTTTAAATGGAATAATTTTCCCACATTTGTCTCCAGTTTTTGCTTCAGGCTATCCAGAAACAGCACAATGTGCCGAATTCAGAAAAAAATGATCATCTATTGAAATGCTTTGTTTTTGACGCTGCTGCTCTACTTTTATTTAATATACTTATTACAGAGGAATCACCAACAACAGGAGGAAATATTCACTGAACCACCAGAGGGTCAAATCCAAAAAAAGCAAGGCATCAGCTTTTCCTTTAGAGCCATTAAGCTACACACGTCATAAAAAAGGAAAAACTTTGATCGGTTAAAAAAGAAGCATGTAGATAAACTGAAGAGAAAAAAAAAAAAGAAAAAGATCTGAGTGACACAAAGGTCATGATTAAATAAAAATAAATAAGGCGCATACCCAGAAACATCATTTTATTGGGGCATATTTATAATTCTCAATGACTGCAGGACTGAACTTCTAGATTTTTCCTCCAGTTTCAAATAGTCAGAAAGACTCAGATTTATAGGGGGGGACAAAAATAAATCAGCTATTATATTCTGATGATTAGGAAGGAGGTGTTGACATTAAACAAAATCTAGCTGTTATTGAGCATAGCTGTAGCACAAACTCCTGGAAAGAACTGATGCTGCAAACAAACTTCAGAATTGTTGGACATTGTTGGACTGGCCTGATCCCATCACAAAACATGTAACATGTTTTGCTTCTTCTCGGTTGCATCGTTTGTGAATGTGCGTCTCGCACAGCAGCAGCTCACCTTGCACGACACCGGCGTTTTTCCAAGCGCCTTGCTGAAGTTCAGGAGGGAATCAAACGTCTCTTGGCTGGTGGTTGACGTTCCAACAACCTGACAGGGACCAACACGTGAATGCTTCTTTAATCTCAAAGAAAACAAATAAAAAGCCAACAGGAACGGAGCCCACCTCCACCAGCTTCATCATGGGGACGGGGTTAAAAAAGTGAAGGCCGCCAAATCTGTCCAGCCTGCTGGTGGAGCTGGCGATGTCGGTGATCGGGAGGGAGGAGGTGTTGCTGGCAAAGATGGTGTTCCTACAGGAAGTACAGTAATGGCACACCGGAAATGGTACGGTTTGATAAATTCTTTTGTTTGAATTAGCCATAGCTTAAAACTTCCAGTTTTAAAAGTTGCTTTATTATTCAGTCTGGGATGCTAGGCCTACTGACAGCCACATTATGACACTACCACCACCCATTTTGGTCAACAGTACCCTGAAAAGCAATGTCTAGGTCTTACTTTTATCATTTATTTCATGATGACATTTGGCCTCTTGTATGATCTATTATGCTGTAAATGAGCAATGAGGTCATCTTTCAGATTTCTCTCAATGTAAATGTAAAACAAATCAAATTTTAAGTTAGACAATTTTGGTGTTGTGCATTATTATACTTTTAACTATACGTAGGAGTTCAAAAATGTTAAAGAGACATTTCCAGATGTTGATTAAACAGGTCTGCCTCTGGTGGGGATGAGACAATGCAACTGATTAGACACACAGAGAGCCGGGAGGCAGAGCTTACGCTGGTGCCAGCTTATCCAGGTGACCGAAAAGGTCCTGCTTGACTTTTAGATTTTCCACTATAGCTTCCAACAGGAGATCTGCAGCCTGAACCGAAGCTCCAGCGTCTGTAGAGATGGACACGTTCTGCAGGACGTTCTGGATGAATTCCTCGCCTGCCTGGGGGGGAAAAAGCAGACGTACTTCAGTTACCCTGCGACACACTTAATGCTGCTGATAATCTGGCGGCGTTTCACCTCTGGCTTGTCTGCAAACTTCTTCTTCACGACTCTTTTGAGACTTCCTTCGATCCCCTTTCTCGACTTCTTCAGGATGTCTTCCGAAGTGTCCACCAGAGTCACAGTGTGGCCGGTTGAAGCGGCGACCTTTAACACAGAAACCACTTAGGATCTACCAAAAACCAGTCAGACGATCTTCATAGACAGTCTCTTAGATTGTTTTTAAAGGCGTATTGGTGACTCAAGGAACTGAAATAAAACATATCCTAACACTGAACCAGAAACAAAGAAAAAACAACTTCATTTCAGTTCCTGATGTAGAGGCTGACTGAAATAACCTCTTTGAATAAATTGAACGTAATGACGTAACAACAGTGAGCTTGACCTTTGTCCCAGTGACCTAGGTAGTGTCCCAGGTACATATATTAAGGATTCATCCAATTCTACGTGCACTATACTTAATTTCTATAAGAAACCTTTGACAAAAGTGGTATTTTAATAATTATTTTGACTCGTTAACGGTCTGCAAAGTGCAAATTCGGAAAATTGGTCAACATCCGAATGTATGCACGGAGTTCCACATTTTTAGGTGTATAAAACAAAGTTTATTTGGCACATTTTAAATATTTTTATGAAACTCTTAAATGTGCTAAACACAACCACGGGTCCAACCAACCAGCAGCCCACTCAAATAAAGCCCTGGAGACGTCTCCAAAATGTCCACCATAACGATAAAACTCACTTGAGCAATCCCGGCCCCCATCTGTCCCCCTCCGATAATCGTAACATTTTTAATGACGCCGTTCTTGATAATCGAGGAAGAGAAACCTCTTCTGATCTGATGAGTGAAGAAAGCCATGTTTCCCTCGGACCAAGAAGGACGCGGACAGCGATGACGTCATCACGCAAATTAATTGAGCCTCCTTCTCCTCGCTGCTTTTTTTGGGATACAATGCTGCCACCTACTGGTCTGGTGCAGAATTTGACCGTGAGGAAATTTATCATTAAAATACATTTAGACGTTTCTGCTTTTACTGATTAAAACAAAGCCATTGTTATATTATTAGTGTATGAAAATTGATCAATTGGTGGCCCTCAAAAGACAAACAGGAAAAAACAGCTTATTTTTAATTTTTACGTGCATTCCGTACGAAAGTGTTTGACATTTTTTGTTTGCATAAAGCTTTAACGCTTAGCCACATTAAAAAAACAATGATTTCACAAACCCACAAATCAAAAATTGATTTAAATGTATGGGACAATAATTTTACAAAAACATATAGCATTTTATCTAAAAAATATAACAAGTGATTTATTTTCTTTTATTTTTTTAAATCACATTTTTGCACTTGCTAAATTGTATTCCTATTTACTTAATACACATATAAAATGAAGAATATCCTGTCACTCTTCTGGGGTTCCCTAATTATCATGAAATCATTTTCTAGTACTGTGCAGCAGAACATTGATTTATTCAAACATTCAGACAAAGAGATACAATCGACGATAGTATTTAGGCAAGTTCAGAAACTGCTTCTCAATTTGAGGGAAATGTAATTTTTTCATGACCCCCCCCTCCCAAAAAAAAACAAAAAAAAACAATTCCCTCCAAAATAAAACTAACATTCTAAAAGGAAACTTTTAGCCTTTGCCTTGTGTCAAAGCCGTGGTCACAACACTGTTCAACATTTAATTGCGTTAAGCCAGTTTGAAAAAGATAGATGCGCAAACGACAGGCCCAGTGGTGCTACACAATGTAGTGTCACTCTGACACACAAGAACTTTAACATTCAAAGATAGACACAACTCAACCACTGCAGTAAATGTTACTGAATAGCGTTAGGAAACATTAAAAATAACAAATGACTGAATACTGTCTCTGCTTAAAATAAACAACCTTTGAAACACTACAATTTATAGTAAAAAAGGTCATGGCGCTCCGTAAACTGTGTCTTCCGTGACAGGTGTCGTTTAACTACAAACTACACAAAACATACTATAGAGAAAACTTTTATCAAACTAAAAATCAGTTCGAACTGATAAAAGTGCAGGTTTAACCTTTGACTTTGCTTAGTTTCACAGTAATTCTAGCTATACTGTTTTCTAAATAATTGCAAAAAATGTAAGCAGTCTGAGAAGTAATCGTTCCATTTTAGAAAATGTCATCAAATCAAATCCAATCAAACTTCTTTTGTTTAGCACTTTTACTACATCATGGAAACTACATATCCAATAAAAATACAGTATATGAAAAAAAAAAATGATACCACCACCAACAATGTGAATTTCGTTTAAAATTTATTTAAAATTCAAATAATCTTACATAATTTAACTGTGCTTATTACATGTTTTTACAAAAAAAATTATAACTACTCGTTACATTTCAACATTCATGAATCAAAACAATGATTTAAAAAAAAAATCAACTCAGATCTGATCCACTAGTCCTTATATTCTTTAACATTTTGATCTAACACTGAAACTGAACTATTGAAATGGTCTTTTCCTTGGAAAAAAATGAATCCCTTGACACCTATAGATGCAAATATGGATCCAACCACTTGGGCTCCAAAATAACCTTAATTTAGCATCTTTGATAGTAAAAAGTGATTTTTTTTATTGCTGGAAATAAATTCAGGCGTCAAGGCGTCAGCAGCATATTCATGATTGAATAGTTTTTGATCTGAAATGAGAAACCGGACCAAACACAGGTAAAAATGTTAGTCAAAAAGAATCAACAAACTAAATTCTTTAGTATGGAAAACTTAAAACCACATTTTCAATATGCCCTAGAGATCAATCAATCAAACTTTATTTATAAAGCACTTTTCATATAAAAGCATAACACTGTTATGTGTTACTGTTCAAGTGCTAGAGACCAATGGATTATCCATTCGTCACAATGATTTCGCATTTTGTGGCGCTCTAACAGGAACCATTTTCAATGGTTCTGTCCATCTGCCTAGTTTTTCAGGGATTTAAATTTGGTCCACCTCGAGGAGTCACACACACGCTGAAAGGGCAGGGCGCCATGGTCAGGCCGAAGCGCTCCTTCACGGTAGGTGGAGGATTTCCTTCAGGATGTCTGAACTTGAAGGCTTGCAGTAAAGTGGTGACCGTCAGGAACAGCTCCATCTTAGCTAGCTGCTCTCCCATGCAGACTCTGCGACCTGGAAGGCACATGAGTGGAACCAGAGGTGAACTTGCATCGGCATACATGTCATCTTTAATGTACGGGTAAAAGAAAAGCATACCAATGCCAAATGGTATGAAGTACTCTTTCCTGAGCAGATTCCCCTCATTGTCCAAGAACCGCGAGGGGTTGAACGAGTCAGCATCCTCCCAAAGTGTTGGGTCTCTATGCACGGACCACAGGTTGGGAAAAATAACTGTTCCCTTTGGAATAGTGTAACCTCTGAACACTGAAGGAGGAAAAATATTTAAAAAAAAAAGAAAAAAGTGGATGGTTGTGACATGATTCTGTTGCGTGAAGACCCATAGGCTGATTACCTGTTGTCTCTGAAGTCATGTGCGGAATGGCAAGGGGAACCACTGAGTGCAGCCGCTGCACCTCCATGATGGTGGCCTCCGTGAACGGCAAGCTTCCTTTGTCTGTCACGGAGGGAACCCGATGTTTTCCCACCACTCCATCGATCTCGGCCTGAGCTTTGTCTTCAAACGGACATCAAAACCCAATCAGAACAAAATGTAAGAAGTGGCTAAATGTCAAAAAGTCATTGTATTAGAGTTGGACAACTCCTTTCTTTTTCTACAGATGTTTTGTATTTTATCAGTAAAACATCTCTAAGCCTTTAAAAATGTTACAGTCTCTTTATATGCAGGCAATGTTTGCCAAAAATAACCCAAAAGAATGAAGTACAATCTACATGTTTCAAAGATACTGATCCATAAAATGCATTACTATTACTATCAATGCAAAAAACAACTATTTTTCACAGTCTGTTATGGTTTTCAAGTGATAATGTCCAATAAATATTACTGCAGTTCCTATTGGGTATTTATAAGGATTTAACCCTAGAGCACTATCACCGGGTGGTTTTCATCCGAGCAAAACTATTTACATGAATTTAACCATGTTTGTGTCTTCACCAGGGAAGTCTGACATGTCCGGGAAAAGGGAGACCAAAGACCAACCTTTCAAGCATCATTTTATTATTTATTAAAAATCTTTTGTTCTCAAATTCCTACTTTTCAGTAATTTTTGAGCATGCTATAGGAGCTTCCTGTTTTTCTTTTTCACTTTGTTATACATACCACAGTTGAAAATAAAAGAAAATCACTACAATTTATCATGTGTTGTCATGTCTGGATCTATTTTTTGACAACTACTTTTTGTTGGGTATATTATATCGGGTACCAAAAACAACGGCAAAAGTGATGGTGTAACTTATTTTAGCGGAAGTGTTCTAGGGTTAATGTAAAATCTGCAGTTTAGAGGACAATAGTAGGACATTTTTGAGGCATTACGCAGACTGGATTGTTGCTGCTTTTACCTTGGACGTCAGGGTGTAAGATCATGTATAGCAGAAACCATAAAATGGAATTGGTAGTGGTGTCTGTGCCAGCAATAAAGAGGTCTCCTATAACGTAGAAGAGATAGTCATCTGTGAAGCTGCTGTCCTCCTCTCCTGCAGCTTGCTGAGTCAACATCTCTATCAAGTACATGTCTGTGAGGTCCCTTGGATTGTCGGGATCCAGCGTGTCACGGTGCTTTGCAATAATCCTCTTTAAGAACGCGGTGATGTCACGCTCCACCTGCCGTAACTCCTTGAAAACGCCGAAAGGCAAATAGTAGAGCAGCGGAAAGATGTTGATGAGGACCGCTGGACTGTTGATGCAGATTTTCAGCCCGTGTTCCATGAGGCGTATCATTGTGCGGAACTCCACGTCGTGGTGGTGGAAGCACTGGCCCAGGATCAGGGAGCAAATGACGTTTGACACAGAGTTGCCGATCAGGGTGGCTGGGTCCACGCCGGCACTGCCACGCTCCTCGTTCAGCCGGAGCAGCTCTGCTTTGACGCCGGCCAGGCCTCGTTGTATGCAAGGTTCCAAACTCAGCTTTCCCAAGCCAAAGCTCCGAAGTGTGGTGTGGCAGAACTTGCGTTGTTTTCTCCATACTGGTCCATAGGGAGCAAAAACGATTCCTGAAATTGGAGATTTCAAGACATCAGCTTTTGTTTTGGTTTGTTTTCTGTCTATGGGTTTATGAAAATATACTATTCAGCCTGGGATTAAGGTATGGATTTTTCCAAATTACCTCATTCTTAGTTTGATATAAAGCTAGTTTAGCTATTTTCACTGAAAATGAGCATAATGGTCACGTTTATTTTGACAATCCCTTTGTTCTTTAAGCTAACTCCACTACAGGCCCTTCTTCAAGGCACCTGATCTCTGTTTTACTGTGTGATGTCTGGACCAGCAGATACTGATCATATCTGATAAAATGTTGTTTTCATTAGTTGAGCTTTTAACTGGCAGGCTATGTTTTATTTTAAAGCGCAATATAAATGAATTCAACTTAAAACTTCAACTTACAGTTGAATAGAACCGGTTCTGCTATGATTTACCAAGATATTGTGACATTTGGAGCTTCGCAAGGTATTTACATAGGAAAACCCACGATCCTTTCAGAGTAAAACCCAGAGACAGAAGCATGGAGCATATCACTTGTTTACAAGAAACATCAGGAGGTGGTCTTCTGCTCTGAGCTCGGGCTCTCCATCCCTCCATCTCTGCAGCTGAAACTTCTCGTTCCTCCTCGTCTCTCTTCCTGCAGCCATCGGCTTTTCCATGTCTGCTCCCCACTTTGCTCTCTCCTCATCTACTTCCTGTATTTCTCATTTCCATTTTTTTGCCTCGGAAAGATCTTTTTCGCAAACATGTATAAAAGAATTATGGAATGCATCAAAAAATGAATAAAAAAAAAAAAAAACTCCCTCCCTCTGTTAGCCCGTAAGACGAAGATGGTGTGGATCCCTGAGTCTGGCCAGGATGCAACATTTTACTGGATTTGGGCCCAAAAATGAGAATCTGGATGGAAGTACCCCCCCATTAGCTTTAAGATGGCTAAATACTTTGTGCTCTAATAATTTAGGCTAATTTTGATGACATCAAAGTCAGTCCAATTTCTTAAGTTAATTTGGACTCTCCTACTATAGTAAGCTGATTAGCACTTATTTGCATCATCATACCAATAATATTGGCATAACCACAGTATTTTGTAATAATTTGGCTTTCATATTTTTATCATCTGAAGCTGTTTTAGCCGACAGGAGGAGTTAGCTCTGAATGAAACCACCAAATATTGGCTGACTGATGACATGGGAGAATGAAATGAGTCCAGACACATAAACACACCATATAAATAGAAAATGTTATCATCTGCTAAGTTATGATGGTGAGTTTTTTCTGTCTATCTGTCCATATGTATTCAAAAAAAGCTCTAAGTGATTGACCACATGCAGAAAAAGGATGTAGGAGATTTTTTTAATGCAAACATTTTATGACCTCACTGCTTTGAACAATTACATTTATTATTACAATTACTTTTGGCAATCCTTTATATTGCTCTGTTAAAGCAAAAAAACAACAACATAAAACAATATACTGTGAAACATCCCCTTTATAATTAGTTACATCCAACACTCCATCTGACCTGATGGTATGAAGCAGCAGCTATGTCACGCTAAGATGAAAGGTATGAACGCAAAATCAAAGATAGGGAAAAAAGGGAGATGAGACACAACGCATGGGAAAATATTTGTGTTGCAATGGAAACATTTTTTGAAAACAAAATGTTTTTTTTTTTTGAGAAAAACAAAAGTTTTTGGAAAAAAAAGTTTTTAAGGAAAAAAAAGTTTTTGAAAGCAAAAAAAAAAGTTTTTAAAGGAATATTTCATATTTTCATTTGCTACATAGAAAGTTTTGATTGCAATGTCTTGGCATAAAAACATGGCAGATTCAACACCACTGACTGAAAACGTAGGTGAAAGACATGTCAGACATGCTAAATCAAAATACTGAAACCTTTCACATTCTGAAACTATTTCGGTCATTTCTCATCAAAGTGGTGCAGTGGTATGCCGTTTAACCTCTGATCGGAAGATTGCAGGTTTGATTCCCACCTTGCCAGCATATGTCGAAGTGTCCTTGGGCAAGGCACTGAAGCCCACCTTATCTCTGGTGGAATGTTGGCGACAGTGCTCGGCAGGGGAGCCACCATCAGTGTGTGAATGTGTGTGTGACTCTATGGTGCTTTGGGTCTAATTACTGAACTTATATAAGAAAGATCAAATCATTTGTAGCTGAAGTGTGATTTATTGATACTTCAGGATTCTTAACTCTTTCTGATAAAAGTTAGGAACCGGATAATGATAAATCATTTAATAAAATGGTTACAGTAGAACGGGTGGGATTATATAATGTGCTTCCTTCTACTCCCTTTCAAGCAATATTTGATTTAATGTCTAATTATACTAAGTTTGATACGTCCTTGTTTGAATGTATAACTGATGATTGTGTGTTTTTGTGTATTATTCTTATTTGATTGCTTGAAATAAACCATTTCAAGTCAAATCAAAGTGTAGATTTTTAGAAAAATGGACCATGAAAAAGAATTGATCTAAGATTCTTTTAAATCTTAAAACAATGCCTTTTTTTCTCAATAATGCATCTGTGCAGAGCTACAGTAACATTTGGCATAAGCAAAACTATGATATCTGCTTCTCAAGCAGACAGCATTATTTTCTAAAATGGGAATTGGAATCTGATTCTGACCACAAAGAAGAACCAGACAAGCTGAGGAGGCTTTAGAACTCCTGCACACACATACAATAATAATCAAGCCTCTAAATGTGTCAACAACCAAGTTAAAGTTGCTCTTTCCCCATACATGTGTTTATATGTTAATAATGCCATTAAAAAAAAAAACTTTTAAGCTCCTTTAGTCAATTATAATATAATTAAATCAATATTATACTCTTTTTAATTTATATCTTTTTACTTTTTATTATGTATACTGTATTTGTATCTTTTTTCTATGGACCACATCTGAGTCTGAAAATAAAAGTGTGTTAATTTGACCTCTTTTATGTTCCTTAAAAAATATGAATTTGAACTTTTGATATTTCTTCTGTAACTATAATAATCAGATAAATGTGTCCCAGCTTTCCTCATTTCCCGGTATATTGTTTATGGATGAGCTGCTTACCTTTGCGTTTGGTCAGGATGGTGACGAGAGGGATGTCAGGTCTGTCAGAGAAAACCTCCGGCTGGTTGAGGAGGGCGTCTCTGATCAGATGGAAGCCGTGCAGAACGACGATCAGCTGGCCGCCAATGAAAAGGCTGTGTATGTTCCCGAACACGGTGGCTTGCTGCCTTAAAGCCTCAATTTCTATAGCGTTGGTGCTGTTCGGCTGACCTGCGATTTTCGTCCTAACAGAAGGAGGCACGAAAAAGTTGCCGAAGTTCCCGACGACAGGCCACGGCTTTGGACCTGGAGGAATATTTTTGTATATTGTACGCTGCTTCTGATAAAAACGGACTAAATAATAGACTAGCAAGAACAGAAGTGAGGTTAAAAGGTTTGAAAGCGACAGCACAGAGCTCCAAATGAGTCCAAACGACGATGAAACCATGGCGAGAGTTAAAATATACCAAATTTGGTGAGCCAGCAGGGCATTTTCGGAAGAAAAACGGTGTCCGCGCCGTTCACATGCTCTTCCTGTGTTGTTATGAGAGGACGAAAACAGCCTCCTTCCGTTACAGCGCTCCTATTGGCCGACAGTTCTCAGGCAGACTGTGATTGGTCTATCAGCACTAAAAGAGAAACAGTGCCCCGCCCCCTTTAATAGGTCTTATTTACAGTGAATGGATCTCCCCCGTTTTTACAGACCCCTTTTTTGTTTTTCTTTTCTTTTTATAATCTATTAAAAAAAACATTAAAACTATAATTATGTTTCCCCCTATGTTCAGAATTTAACAAAGTGTTTGGTCTGTCTAATTGATCATCTTTTAATACTTAAGCCAACTTTGCTCAATGTTTTTCTATCTTTAAGTTTACCTCCTTCAAACTTTTTCAATGATGAGTTCCTAGTAAGATATTTCGTTCGGCAAGTACCAAGGCAGCATTGCATTCTAGATATTTCGGTTTCATATACCTAAAGACAGAGGCAGAATTACCATTAGGCATACATAGGTGATAGCATGGGGCCCCCGATACTCTTGGGGCCCCGAGCTGAACACTTAATAAAATGCCTAAAATAAATTTTGCATTCATCATTATCTAACTTTGTCATTAAAAAGCACCCTAAAATCACTGAACTGGCATAAGATTGATTGTGCAAAAGTGTTTGGTCCTCCCCTGTCCTTCAGCAGCAATGGTATATTCCAGTGACCAGCAAGGCAGAGACTTGCAAGTTAGACAGCAAACACAGCAGCATTGTCAAACTGGGCTGTTTTCTGCCCAATAGGGCAGCTTTGTGGGTAAAAATAGCTTTAGGTGGATGGACATAATTTGGGCGGGTTTGGGAGATTCCAGTTCCTGGTTGAAACACGTTTCAAGCAGGGAAGTGCGGTCTGGGGAGGCTTCACCTATTTTTAAAATTTGTACTCAAAGACAATCTGATTAAAAAAAGATGCCTGGCACATCATAATAAAATCTGTCCAAACAGAAAAACGTAAACAAGTCATATATTCCAAATGTTTCATTTGTGGTGGATTTTAAATGTACACTAACAACTAAAGACTTCTTAACACATAATTATCAACTTTAATGTGAATTCCCACAACAAAAAAATGTTGTTTTAAAATAATCATGACTGCATTGTTGGAGCTGTCAGTAAGATGGGGTAAGAGATAAGATATTCCTTTATTGTCAGTGTCCACTTGGAGAATAAAACTGAAGCAGTCACCAACACAGTACCAAAGAAGAACAAAAAAAAACAACACATAGAACAAAGTATAATATAAAAAGTATAGCAGGGTTTTGTGAGCAAAAAAGGACTTCAAAAGAAGAACTCAGAACTTTCATTTGACAATCATTCTTGCCACATGTATGATAAAAACACATTTTTTTTGTCAAATGTCAGGTTTCTCCCTAATCTGAGCCTCCGTTTTAGTTTCTCTAACCCCCATTATTGCATTATTGAGTGTTTTTTTCCAGAAAATGTAAAGGAACAACTGAAATCCTTAAAAAACAGAAACAAACACATCTAAAGATCATTTTTTTCAATTGTAAAATTACTGCAACTGCCGTTTTAATTGTTGTGTCTGATGCAGCTTTTAATCTGTATAAAAATGTATTTTACAATCTAAAATTGTAATTTAAAAAAAGGAAGGTTATGCAGTAAATCATTACAATTATATTTTATTAGAGTGCTACAACTTGAGTACTACAGTTAACAAATGTATGGCTACTGCAAATAACACAAACTCAATGAAATTAAAAGAATATAAAGTTGAATTTAAGACAAAAATGGCAGCTTTGGTACAGTTACAGATGTTGAAAACACTAAGGCACCTTGTGACCTCAGTACTATATCATATTGAGGTCACACTAAAGACACATTGCAGTATTTGCAGTTTTCATCTACTAAAACAAAGTACTGGAAGAATAAAGCTGCTATGTTGAAATAAAAGTAGTTGTGATATCAAGAGAATAAGAAAAAGATTAGTGTAACAAAAAAGCTGTATATCATTGCAGCACTTTATCTTATAAATAAACCACAGTGGTAAAATTCCTAATCATCCTTTTTGCTGTAATTCTCTTTTTCTCTAACCTATATGCTATGAATGAGGATTAAGTAGGTAGATTTTGGTCCCTGCACAATAGACAATACTGACTGAGTGAACTCCACTCCAAAGGGTGGTAAAGGTGACAGGCAAAGGTGCTACAGCATCTGAGGAGCGTTACTCCTCCCGTGTGCTTTGTACCATGGAGTACGTCTTGCAGGGATTCTTCAAGCATACAGACGGCCAGGTGAGGGGCCAAATGAAGGAGCACGGCACCGACGTTTGCACGTTCCTCTCCAGGAAGTTAAACAATGGGTTCCACCAGGTGTTGGTGAGATAGTTGTTGGGTGAGCATTTTAGGGTCTGTTACAAGAAAAAAAAAAGAATTGGAAAAATTAAAATAAATCATTTAGTTGTGAAAAAATTGACTTGTATCAAGAAAAGAACCAACACATTCTCACAGCACTTTTTCATTTTTTTTATCATTGTTCCTTTGGATGTTGCGTTGGTAGGTGGTTGCTACTAAAGGCGGTGTCACACAGCCACTACATACATTTTGCCCAAATTGCACAGAGGAAAATTGGTCTAGCGTGAATATATGTGGAAAAAAGTTGTGGTCTACGTGAAACTGTCGCAAATGTATCATGAATGAATCATGTTAAAACCACGGAAGAGGTACGAATAAACCGCGCAAAGGACACGTAACTCAATGTAGAACATGAACCGTTTGTGATTGTTGCGCTGTTTACATGCAATTCATTAGTGATTAGTGCATCATTTATGTAACGTATTGTGATATGTGCGCTGTATACGTGATATAAAAGTTATACGTTGGTGGTACATGCGTGAAAAGTCCGTTGGACATACCTGGAACACTCGTAGAAAGCCACAGAAAGCCACATCTCACTAAAATCATTGCGTAAGTTTTACGTAGAAATTGCGTATAAACTACGTCAAATACGCGTAAACTGTGTAATTCTCAACCAACAAAAAATTTTGAACAGCTTAAAATCGAATTCACATAAAGACCCGTCTGCACACATCAACGAAAGACGAGGGCAAGAAACCCGTATGAATTACATAGATCAAGCACGTATCCCAAAAGACAGAAATTTTATACGTAGAAAATGCGCAAAATGTACATAGTGGCTGTGTGACAAGGCCTTAACATGCATTGAGGAATATACAAAAACATCCTCAAATACATCTCTATAATTTTCTGTTGGCTTACATCAAGTTTATTTTCTCTGCTCCTTGTAGTATTTTCTTGGTAACAAAAACAACAGTTAACCAGATGACACAGGTCATTTTTCTACTAAAAAAAGTATGCGAAAATGTAAAATATGAACAAATAAGTTCTCAGTGTCTTATATTTTCTTATAAATTTCGGAGCAACAAAGCATGTTTCAAGAGTTTGGCTCATAACAGTTCTCCAAGGGTCAGACAAATAAATAATTTGCATTGGGCTGAGCCCTGAACATTGGTCTATTGCAACATTTTTATCCTTTTTCTTCTTTGCCAATTTGCTCGGTGACCTAAATTGGGTCAAGCCTTGGCTGTCGATCAGATTGCATCAAATGTGAGAATATTCTTATATAACAGGAATTCAGAGTCAGTGTAATAACTGCTGAGTCAAATCATCATCTCCATCTTTTCGTTTTTTTTTATTTTTTTGTAAAACATGGCACTGAACATTGTAGCCAAAGCAGATCAATTTTTACCGCACACATGAGACTGAAAAAGCATGTTATCACACAAGCTACAAGAAGCAGCCTAATATATGTTGTAACTAAACACCCATATAAGAGTTCCCTTTACTCCCAAATAATGATACTAAAGAAATCAATGCAGTATCTTGTTGGGTGATGGGGGGAAAATTCACAGGTATAAAAAAATAACTGAAGTATTGATTTGAACATGTCTGATTTATGATCTAAAACTTATGGAACCAGGAAAACAAAACAAAAATGAAAACCAATCAAAAACTTGGTTTTCCATTTTTAAAAGTGCAGCATAAAGTTTCTGCCGTTTTTAAAAACTTTCAGCAAGCTTGTAGTGTTAAATCATTGTTACTTTAACCTCCACATGCTGTTTTACTGAAATATCTTTGCTGATGTGCTACTGTATAAAGTCAAACTTCAGTTGTATTGAGAAGACATTCTCCAAAAGTCTCTATACTTCCCACTGTTCATTATTAACCCATTCATGCAAGATTTTAATGATACTGCTATTCGGCAGATACCATTGTACACATTTTTAATAAATGATGCAAATATTGCAAAAAATATAAAGTTATTTGATCGACAATCGTAGCTGAGTAAGAGTGCTGTTTATTGCCTCTGCAAAAAGTAAAAAGTGGGTTTCAGTAAAACTACTCTAAGCTGTGCTTTTAGAGCAAAAAGTTACTGAAATAAATGTAACTTGTTGCTACCCATCTCTAGTAAAACGTGTAAAAAAGGAGACTGTGCTACTTTTTGATCTTACTTGTGCAAACATGCCACTGAACATTAACAGACAAAACAGAAGAAAAAAAAATCAAAGTCATCTTAGACCAGCAGAAAGGATGTTTCAGGCAAAATGAAAAAAAAAATCTACTTTCCAAACAATTTCTTATATCAATTTCCCATTCAAATTCTCTTATATTTTAAGGCAGAATCAGACTAAAGTTGAGCTTTCCTTTTGACCTTAATTTCTAAGTTTCAGGATGTGATAAAAATGTTGAATATATATCGGCATATTTTTTGGTTTATTCTCCATTTTTGCTAAAACTTTTTTCAATGTAAATCTATTTATAGCTGCTCTTCTTTATTGAACTATTGTGACAGTTGACCTTCGTTGCAAAGCAGTTTGTTTCTACAGTCTCCACTAGAGGGAGTACTTCAAAAACTCAATGGTAATTTCAAGAAAGCAGACATTAAAAGGTATATTTTATAAGTATAAAACATTGAAAAGTGAAGCATCTGAAACTCTTAACTATATGATTCTCAGTAATAGTAAACTTGTTGTAGACTTCCAAATAAAGAGCTGTGTCCTGCAGCTGTGGGTGCATGTTGCCGCTCAGTATCCTGACCTGCAGGTTGGCCATGGTATGGTACCACCAGAACAGACGGGATGTGATGAAATAGGCCACGACTACGTCCACGCTGTAGTGCTCATGGGCCACCAAGATGCAGACCACACCCACGGCACTCAGCAGCCAGCATATGAGATGGTACCACCAAAACGACCGCGGCGAGTCTAACATAAAACGGAAAAAAAAAAAAAACATGACTCCTTTTAACTGAAATGACAAAGACAACACATTTCCTGTATCGATAGGGTTTTAATCAACTTGTTTGTTTTAGAATTCAGATCTGAATACTAAAACAAACAAGTTGATTTAGGAGGACCATGCATTATTGTGTGATGCAAAACTAAAATGGTACTCACACTCCTTAATGAACAAGTAGGTGAGGGTGAGCATCACTGTGTGTCCACTGTAGAGGAAGTCTCCACACAGCAGATGCGAGTTTGTCATGGACAGGCCTCCACCTGACATCAGCCGCAGAATTCGCTGAATTTTTGCTTGGGAGTCTCCGTGAAGCTGCCAAAAGGAACAAACTCAAACAATTATTTGAAGTACTGTAGGACACAAACATCTGAATTGTCTAACATTTTGAAAATAACAAGCTTATTTCTTGAGTTTAGTCTCTATTTAACACCTCGAGATCCTCGACTTACAACTCAAATTGGCCGTTTCTCTCTGCTTGCATGATAACTTTATAGTTGTCACATTAAAACAGGAAATTAATTGAAAACAAAGAATTTAATATAACCCTCTACTGCGCTTCTATTAAAAAAATATTGGGTCAAAAAGTCCTGCAGTGCAGCTGTATGATGTTTTTGTACCACTCACTCAGCAAGCAAATGCCAAAAGCACATGTTTCAGATCAGACATGGAAGTACCTCAATATCCCTGGTGCACTTGAGGCCATAAAAGACTTTCTTTCTTGCTTTTTCATTTATAGAGCATCTGCTGCGTGAATGTCCAAAAATAATACCAGATGTTGCTTTAGCAAAGCTCACCTTAGGAGCACAGGTCATGTGCACGCCAGGCACAGGCAGGGTGGTGATGTACATGGTCACACAACGGTACAGGTACAGGGTGCCGATGAGGAAGAAAAACCTTCGGAAAACAATAGACCTGCAGGTGGAAATGAAGCACATGTCATTCGTGTGCACACTTCCACTTCTTTACTTGTTATTGAAGGTTACAACTTTGCTGTGAGTAATATACCTAATCACACATTTTTCCCAAATCTGATTCTGGTTTGATGCCATTTTATTTTCTACTTACCGGTAATCAGAAATTGGTGAGGAGGAACTTTGGATTAAGTTTATGATCCTATTAATTGCCTAAAAAAGGGAAGGTTTTCTGAAAGTATCAGGTTCCTGACTAAAAAGCAGTTTCTTCAGAGATCTACTTTAATAAAATGTTGGGAATAACATTTAGGGATGGCTTTAGAGTTTTAGGTTCCCTGATATAGTCCATATCCTTCTATTATTTCCGTCTATGTAAATCATAGGGTGGAGTAAACACTTTTCTTGTTTTTATTTTAGATTAAATTAAAAACAAACCAGACTGAAAATTATACAAATATGGCAATGGGTCACTAAAAGAAAAGGAGTAAAGTTTCATAACTGATGATTTTTTTTTTTAAATTACAAGGAAACCTTAAAATCCACACTGACTCATCCATCTATGTATAGATATTTTTTTGTCTCATCACCCACCGTCAGGATCCTAATTTAAATGTCTATTTAAATATGTTTGATTTGAATGATACTTGTAAATTTCTGTGTAAATGTATGGCACATAAAAAAACAAAAAACAATTTTAAATCTTTTCTGAGCTGTAGAACTTGAACAACATAAAAAACCTGTTTTGGGAAGCAGAATCTACAATGAGAAGTCACTCACCTTCAATCACAAATCTATCAAAAGAGAACCAAATGGTTCTTACTTGTATTTGAAGAAAAACAGCTGGATCATCCAGATGGCCAGCAGCAGCATGCCGTTGATCTCTGTCACTGCAAAGGCCCACTGGACCCGGTCGATATAGTCAAAAAACTTATCAGGCAGGGGTGGGCTAGTCTCTTTAGGTGGGACTCTCTCATGCACGACGGTGATGACCACGGTTGTCAAGACCAGGTTAAAAGCAGCGTAGAAAAAAGCGATCACTGTCTTCCACCACTCGGTGGGGAGACGGTTGACTTTAGACTCAGGCACTGTGATTTTCACATAGTCATTGTGTCTGCTCATGCCCTTCCGGAAACCCCTCTTGGCCTCCTCGCCACTCAGAGCGTGGACGGGGCAGGGTTTCGTGGTGCTGGGCTCGGCATCATTGTCAATTTTTGGCTTCAGATTATCAGTGGCAGACTCCCTGGCGTTTCCAAGCTCCTGTGAAGCCATAAGTGTCTGTTCAGTCCACCTTAGGAAGAAACACTCTCCAGCTGCCAAGATACAGAAAAAAAAAAGTGTTAGATGTGGAATTATTGTATTGTGATGCTTTTATTGCTTGGTTGCATTAAAGGGAAAAAATGAAAATGTATCTGTTTTCTTTCCTTAAAACATATTTTAGATAACTGTAAAAAAAAAAGCAGGTGAAAATTCAAGGAACCTGGGTAAAAGACTGTACAATTTATGCCAAACTCTGTGGCTCCCCTGAGCAGTCCAAGGTTGTTCTTATCAGGAGCCTGCAAGATTTGGAAAAATATTTACCCACTACAGTCTAAACAATAGATACGTGAAGATGCTGTTCTTACGAGATGAGGAGACAAACTCTCCTATCCATGGCTTCTAAAAAAAACAACACTTTTTCTTCAACAGTCACCCGCAACCACAACTCTCAGAGAGATCTGAATGGTGAGCAAACCGACCTTCAAATATTCAGTGATAATGACAACAACCTTCAAAACATCGACCCTGATCAGTTCTTTTCCACTGTTAATATGGACTGCAAATATTACAGCATAGATGACTTTAAAAACTCAGTTAACCCAGAAGAAAAACTGTCAATAATTCACTTTAACAGCAGAAGCATGTATACCAACTTTGAAGACATCAAGGACTATTTACAGAACATCGGGCATTCCTTTGATATCATAACCATATCTGAGACTTGGTTCAGCCGCGACAAGGACGCTGACTTTGAATTGGAAAACTATGAACTTAACTATGTGAACAGAGTAAACAAAAAAGGTGGAGGAGTCGCAGTATATGTGGAAAAAATATGAAGTTTACGGTAATTGATAAATTGTCTGTCGCAGTGGATGGAATACTGGAATGTCTCACAATTGAAATATGTAACAATTCAGGGAAAAATGTCATTATAAGCTGTGTTTATAGGTCGCCAGGGTCAAGCTTAGAAGTGTTCAGTGACTGGATGGAAAAGATGTTTACCTCTCTAAATAACAAAATATTATACATCTGTGGAGACTTCAATATCGATCTGATTAACCCCAGCAAACATGAAGCCACCGACGACTTTATCAGCAGGATGTATGCTATGAGTTTATATCCAACCATAACAAGACCCAGCAGAATCACTACGCAAAGTGCTACTCTCATTGATAATATTTTTACAAATAATATAGAATACACTCATATGATTGGACTAATGATATGTGACATAACTGAACATTTACCAGTTTTTGCACTATTTGACACCAATGTGAAGACAAAGAAAATTATAAAAGAAACAGTCTACAAAAGGTTAAGAAATGAAAAAACCATGAATGCTCTAAATAATGACTTGTCCAGACAAAACTGGAAGTCTGTGTGCAGAGAAAAAGATGTCGATATTGCTTATAAATGTTTTTTAGAAATATTTAGCTCACTTTACCATTAGAAATGTCCAATTTATAAATTCAAGAACAAATTTGCCAAATGCCCTTGGTTAAACACCGGTCTACAAAATGCTTGTAAAAAGAAAAATAACCTTTTTAAAAAATTCTTAAAACAGAGGACAAGAGAAACTGAACAAAGATATAAGTCATATAAAAATAAACTAACTGAAATAACACGTTACAGTAAAAAAGTGTACTTCAATAATCTACTGAATGACATTTACCGCTCCCGCCTCACCCGCAAAGCCATCAGGATTGCAGGGGACCCCTCACACTCATCCCAGAGACACTTCAACCTGCTGCCATCAGGGAGGAGGCTGCAAAGTCTGCAGGCCAGAACCAGCAGACTAAAAGACAGTTTCCTCCATCAGGCGATAAGGACACTCAACTCCCTCCCTGCCCTCCCCCCTCTGGCCCCTCCACTCCGTCCTACAAGCCCACACTGAAAACTTTCACAACAGTTCAGATCACCACTTTCACCAAAGACTGCCATCACTAACTCATCCACTTACTGTTTTCAGCACTGTTGTCACTTTAAACTGCCACTTTAACCATCTCATTGCTCTCTGCACTGTTTAGACTACTGTTATTCTTCTTATTATTGCTGTCTTTTTATCTATTTTTTAAGTCATTTATTTCTTTATTTTTTATATGCTGCTTGCACTGTGGGGTGAGAGGAAAGCAATTTCATCTGTGCTGTATGTCTTTATGGATGCAGTACATTTGACAATAAAGCCGACTTTGACTTTGACTTTGACTAAATACAACGTAAAGCGAGTTTGGGAAATATTAAATAACATCATCAAAAATGGGACAAAAAAGCGAACTTATCCAGATTACCTTACCGATGAGAAGGGTCAAGTTATGACATCAATGTAGCAGCAAATGGTCTCAATAACTATTTTGTAAACGTGGGTCCAGAGTTGGCAGCGGAAATTCCAAAATGCAAAACCAGCAAAGACAATAATCCACCCATCGAAAGGATCCCACAGTCAATCTTTCTCTCTGATGTGAACGAAAATGAGCTGATATCAATTGTGAATAATTTCAAGAGTAAAAACTCAAAAGATTGTGAGGATATAGATATGAAGGTGATGAAAAAATCATTTATAGTGGATCTAAGCCTATAACATACATATGTAACTTATCATTACAAACTGGGAGATTCCCAAACCAAATGAAAATAGCCAAAGTGATTCCTATCTATAAGAGTGGAGACAAACACCAATTTACAAACTATAGATACTACTATATTTTCTCTTTTTCCACAATTCTCAAAAATTTTAGAAAAAATATTCAATGATAAATTAGCTTTATTTATTGAAAAACACAACATTATGAATTAAAAAACCAATATGGCTTTAGAGAAAATAGATTAACCTCATTGGCTGTCATTGATGCTGTGGAGGAAATCACAAATGCTCTGGACAAAAAGAAATATGCAGCTGGAATTTTCATTGACTTAAAAAAAGCATTTGACAATCTCAATCATGACATCCTACTTGAAAAACTGGAAGTGTATGGGATAAGAGGACTAGCGCTAACTTGGGTCAAAAGCTATTTAACGGGAAGAAAACAATTTGTCAAGATTGATGAATATACATCTGAAACCAAAGAGATAAGTTGTGGTGTCCCAAAAGGATGAATTCTGGGCCCGCTGCTATTCAATATTTACATAAATGATATATTCAATGTTTCAAAGCTTATGAAACTCATATTATTTGCTGATGACACAAATATATTCTGTTCTACAGACAATTATAGGGGAACTTATCAAGGTGGTGAACACAGAGTTAAACAAAATAAAATTATGGATGGATTACAACAAATTATCTTTGAACCTAGATAAAACCAAAGTGATGTTTTTTGGAAACTACAACGCAAATAAAGAGCTCTCAATTGAAATAAATAATGTCTTAATCGAAAGTGTTACAGAAATCAAATTCTTAGTTTTTTTTTTATCGCTGACAAACTGAGTTGGAAGCCACACATCAGACACATACAAACTAAAGTCTCAAAAAGTATTTAAACATATATTAGGATACAACAGTAGATATTTATTGTACTGCTTCTTAATATTACCATATTTCACCTACTGTATAGAAATTTGGGGGAATAATTACAAAAGCTCATTACATCCTCTCTTTTTACTTCAAAAACGAGCCTTCAGAATTGTACATAAAGCCGGATATCTTGATCATACAAACAATCTATTTTATCAATCAAAACTTTTAAAACTGCCTGACTTTGTGGATTTTTACACTGCGCAACTTTTATACAGAGCCAGTTGGAAATCGTTACCATTCAATATCCAAAAACAGTTCTTAGAAAATGAAGGAGGCTACAGACTGAAGGAATGTAGGAAATTCAAGATCAAATTGATAAGAACCACAAAGAAAAGTTTCTGTGTGTCGGTGTGTGGCAGTAAACTATGGAACGGTTTAAGTAATGAGCTCAAAAAATGTTCAAATATTCAAATATTCAAGAAAATGTGTAAAGAAACTCTTATTTCAGGTTATGAAGATAAGAGTGTTACATTGTAATGTGCAATAATGATTACTGAAATGTTTAAATTACAATCCATAAGCTATTGATTTTGTTTACTTGATCTGCAATGTGTAGCAATATTTTCTGGTTTAATGTTATCATGTGTTCTAATGATAATCAATGATTATTACATATCGGTACCGTTACTGTTTACTGAAATCATGAATGAATGTTTTCTGAAGATCATCAATCATTTCTAGGCACTGGATTTTGTTACTTGAAGAGAATCTATCTGATCAGAACCGGATTTAAAACACTATAAAACTATCAAATGAATGAACTCAGTAGGGGTGGGATTATATAAGCTTGCTTCTTCCCACTCCTTTTCAAGCAATAAATCCAACTCTACTTATACTGATCACTGTATTTAATTAAGCAAATATGATTTAAATGACATTTTTGTTTTGTTTTCTGTCTTTTTAATCTATGCATTTCATCATTTCTGTAATGAGTTTGATAAATATGTGTAAATTCTTTATTGCTTTGACTACAATGCTTGAAATAAATCAATACAATCAAAATCAAATCAAAAATCAATACTAATTTGAAAATAAGCCAGAGAAATGTTCGGTATTGAAATATTTACAGTCTTTAATCGTAGAGTGCTTTGTGTCATCAGAGATGTTGACCATTTCAAAAAGACTTAAGTACCATTAACAGCACTGTTAATAGACCAAATGTTGCTTTTGGGCTTGGAATGCATTACGATTAAAGTCCTCTGGGAAACCACAAATGTGTTTACTTGCAAAGAAACTCAATAGCAAAAAAAAAGGTACTGCTTGTTACAGGGCAGCTCTCAAATGTTTTCTTAGGACGGCTCATACTTGACAGAACAGTCAAATTTCAAGTTAAAATGCACTCTCACTGAGCAGATTCAATCCCAGTTATGTAACTGATGGACGGCTACAGAGCAAAAACTCTGACTACCTTTCTAGGTTCATAAGGTATGTTAATATTGACCAAGATGGAAAATTAAATCAGAACAAACAAGAAGACAAAATAAGTCCATTACTGTGCTGGATCTGGGTTGCGATGTCGTGGCTCTGCATGAGCTATGCTGCAAGCTGCGAAGTGAAGGGCATTTGGGGGAGAGCCAGATTCTGTGTGAGACGAATTTTAGAGATGCACCAATTACATCAGCATTTAGAGCCAAATGCCTGAGGGAAATTAACACCACTGTTTTTATAATACCCCGTCATTTGTCTTGTGCATATCACTCTTGAAGCTTTTTGTTTTCAAGCCAAACAGGAAAGCTGTGGCAAACACCATTTTTTTTGTTCAGTTTTGTTGAACAAACACAACACCAATGATGCTTTAACGTACTGAGGCGCTCACTAGTATGAGGAAGGGGTTAGTGACCGTTAAATTGCACTGCCTGTGCAGTGTGGCGGCAGGTCAGTGGCACAGTCTGCATTTGGCTAATTTTCCAGTCCATTCCTCCCTGCTGTACAGTGCACAGTATTTTCCCAGTCGCCAGTGTTCTGAAGGGATGGGTGGTGATGGAAAGCTGGCAGAAAACCCTGTTCAGCATGGACGCAAGCTGCACTAATGAATAACCCTGCTGCCTCCACACACCCAAGCTATTTCGGGTCTACCAGTTGCTTTTGAGGGCTACGTTTTACTGTGGGACACACAGTTTTCGCCTCGTTCTGGGTCCTTCTAAATAACATGCTGCTCTTACAACCTACTCATTTTCATCTCGCCGTCATGTAGGGCCTTCATCAAATGGCCAAAAATAAGCTACCCCAGAGAAGGGCCTGCTTCCTACAAACCAGTGACACCCAAAGATAAGCTGACAACAAAATTAGTGAGGAAGATGTAAGGTGATGCCCGCTTGGGCTTTTTAGCTATTTACAGACTTGCATTGGTTTATAAAACTGTAGCTCCCATTAAAGAATCTCCCTCTTTAGAGCAGTGAAAGGAGAATCACAAAACACAATTTTTTTGTGACAATATACTGGGATCATAACAGCAAAATCAATAGTGATTATAAAAACGTTGTTCATCGATAGGCTTATCCCTTCAGAGGTCAGCTTTCACGGATTCGCATAGGTAGTTTGACAGAGAGTTTTTTTTAATGCCAGATGACCTTCCTGACTGTATTTTATCCGGGCTGGGGACCGGTACAGGGCGCAGTCCTAGACATGTTGAATTCTATAAGGAAATACAACTGCCAAATAAAAAAAAGACCAATCAATGAAATGAAAGCATATTTGATATTTTAGGAGTGTTATAGGTCAATAAATATATAGGTAAATAGGTTTATAGGTAAATAAATATATAATTTATGTAATATGTAAGGTTCTTTTTAAGTTCTAGATGAAAATTAAACTATGTCCAGATTTGTTGCAAGTCCTTGGTGAATTTAAAGGGAGGTCAGCTCAGCATATTAAAAAAAATCAACTTGTCATTTGCACAAGACAAAATTGGAGAAAAATGTTCTAATTCAAAGGGATGGAATGCAAAAATTCTGTTTCTGAGAAAGAATTTAGGATGGGCTTTGCACACATGGAGGAATTTGAAGATCAATGTCTCCCTTCACAGTAGTGCTCAGCCTAAAAAAAGCCAATGCCCACTTTTGAAGCAAGGTGTGTGGCGACCGGCAGGATATTAAAGGGAACCACTGCCGCTTGGAAGCAATTAAAAGCCACTCTCACACTTGTTAATGTCCATGCTCCACCATTAGCAGAGCAGCAAAGCCTTGAACGTAAACCACTTCTGTGAACATCAAGAGGATTCTCAACAACCGACCAAAGACAGTGTAACCTTTCATAATAATTTATCTTTAAATCTTAAAGATAACATGGCAGGAAATAGGCATAGATGATCATTTTTGATTGCTCTGTTGGATTCAGAGATTGTCATTGTCTTTTGTCGATTTTTTAACATTCATTTTAGGTTAACTTGCTTTAGTCACTATTTTGAAAGTCTTTTCATGGAGCTTGGATATATCTTAGTCCAAGAACCCTACATCCATTCTTTTCTGGGTACCAAAGCCACAAATGATGAGGGATGCTGGAAAGGACTGTCAATGACATGGCTGGGTGTTTCTTTTTTTAAATGCCTTACACACATATTATAGAGTGGGAAATTTGGCACATGTGATGCTTGGACCACCGCCACCTCTGAAGTTTACTCTTGGGGTGTAGCACAGTGACCCCACACAGTGTTAAACACAAGGTTATGCATAAGGCTTGGAGGGTGGGGCAACAGGTTATCCCAAGTCTAAAAAGAGAACTGTTAAAGGAAAATCTAAAAATAGAAGAAAATCACAACTAAAGTTGTGCGGTTTCAGTAAATGAATAAAATAGACTGTTCCTTTAATTGGAAAATGGTAAATCATGCAGAAATTATTACTAAATGTCGGCATATTTGGCATTATAATCTAAACAAAACACGAGTTTAGCAGTAGACGTTCTGTACAGTTTACATCCCCATATGGCTTAAAAGTTGGATTTCATCCCTTGGGCACCACAGAATCCCGACCGTTACAAACGCATCGCGAATAGGCCAAAAACGCATGGAAGATTTGTCCATTCCTTTATTTTTTTCCGGTGTTTTTTATGCATCCTACCTTTCCTTGCTTGGGCCTTCTTGCTGTCCTCCTCGGAATCCCTGATGCTTCCAGATGCTGCCCGAATGTCCGCCGCTGGTTGCACTGTTCCAGTGCGCGGAGCTGTCTGTAGCTTTTGCTGAGGCGCTCCTCCCTGAAGCGCCACGAGCGCGCCAGTATCCCTCTGTAATTCACGGCTGTCCTGTAATCAGCGCATGTGTCGCCCTGTAACTATGTTCTTTTGAAATTGCTGCTCCTGGAGTTGGCGTGCGATGTTTTCAATTTTATAGAAATCTGCTTATGTATCACTAGCAGATTATTTATTTATTTATTTATTATAATACAACTAAAAAAAACATGAAAATGCACGTATTAAATGTAAAACTTCTATATTTTCTACATATATTCAATATTTCTCAATTCACCTGGAATTTTCCTTTCAAGTGTGAACCCCTCACGGATTCAGATCAGGTCGGTTACCCGGACATTCGCAGTTCTAACGGATAGACGGTGATGCTGAACTGATTTCAGACCAGTTTTTCTTCCGAGATGCTACGTCACTCGTGACGTAGGCGCTAAGGAAGTAGTGCTTGCTGGTGCACCGGCGCCTCGTTTTGTAGTAGTGCCAAAGCCTGTGGCTTCTGCATTCCATGCTTTAGAAGCCCCACCTGTACTGTTAAAAAAGCCACATTCGCTTTAGTCTTTGTGCTTGACCCACTTAGGTGCTAATTTATTTATATTAGCTGCTCCCCCCCCGCTAAGCAATGGAAACGGAGGGTAATTTGAATAAAAAACAGAAGCTAAGCAACGCTCCTGAGAGCTGGGTGAGTTTATTTTATATTTTTCCTCGATGTGTTGGTATTTTATCGCTAACTGTCAACATGAGTGCGCACTTAAAAAAGCTGTAGCTTAAAGCGCTGTCAGTTCGGCCAACCTGGAAGCGATGCTTTAGTGTTTTTAAAATTAGCCAGTTAGCTAGCTGTAGCCTAGCTCCTCATTCAAAGCCATTTTTTTTTGCTAATTTTTAGCTAATTCCACTAAACTATCCCACGAACTTTCTGCCAACATCAACGCAGTCAATACGATATTTCTATTCAGACCTCAGTGATTGATGCCATACCTATTACTTTTTATTAACACTGACTGTAAACTTTAATTTAAGGCATAAAAAACATGTTAAATATATCATGTTTTCAGTTGTAAATCTTAACTGAGTTATTTGATTTTCAGAAGAAATTTCTCCCCAATAATGAATCTTTTTATGCACGTATATCAGTTAATATAAACAGTATATGTTCATTTACATCTAATATGTGTTTGAAAAATGCAAAAAAGTGAGTAGAAAACAAGTCCTCCATTCTATACAGTCAATGCTACAAGAAAAGCACATTGATTTTTTTTCTGACAAGAAAGAGATTTAAAAAAACACGTTAAAACAAAGGTTAAACAATTTCAGATTAGATGTTAAAAGAACATTAAGAAGTGCTAATGTCTTCTCATGCACATGCATCATTTTTTAATTCTGTGATTTCTGCAGGTAAATTAGTTTGATATGTTTATTGCAGTTATGTGACTACATCCAGTTATGAGATTTGGGGTCATGTAAAGATGCTCTTCTATGATTTTCCACAGATTCCCTAATTTGAATTGAAGCTTTGATTTATCACTATTTTTGTTTTGTGTTTGAATGTTTTTTTTACCTAGCTTGGTGAAAGACTAAGACTTATGCAAACTAATTCCAGGAATGTAAATGTTTTGAAACCAAGGTTTTGGAAATGAAAGCTTTGCATTATATATTGAATGTAATGCAAATCGGTACTGATAAATAGTTCACTTGGATACAAAATTAAAGCATTTGTTGACTTTTCTCATATTTTAGATTTGAATTTGTTTGTGTTTCTGGAACTCCTGAGTTTCTCACTGAATCTGTGATATTCCAGGGAATGCAACGTGCAACTAATGTCACCTATCAGGCTCATCATGTAAGCAGAAATAAACGAGGTCAGGTTGTAGGCACAAGAGGAGGATTCAGGGGGTGCACTGTTTGGCTCACTGGTATGGTAACATTACAATGCCAATTTGGCTCTTCCCTTAATTAGCTGTTTGACATTCATAACAGTGGTGTTTTGCTTCTTGCTAAGGTTTGTCTGGTGCGGGAAAAACAACAGTCAGCATGGCTCTGGAGGAGTACCTGGTTTGTCATCGCATCCCCTGCTACACCCTGGATGGGGACAATATTCGTCAAGGTCTGAACAAGAACCTGGGTTTCAGCCCAGAGGACCGTGAAGAGAACATTAGGCGGATTGCTGAGGTGGCCCGGCTTTTTGCTGATGCAGGACTGGTCTGCATCGCAAGCTTCATTTCTCCTTACAGCAGAGTGAGTGAATGTGAACAGAAATAAATCATGTGAAATGGTCTAGCTGTGTTAAGATGTGTTTTTTAAACTTAAAAAAATGCAACAGGACAGTGTACCTTTTAATAAATGTTTGTCCAACGCTGTTTCACTGACAGGATCGCCTTAACGCACGGAAGATCCACGAAGCAGCGGGACTACCATTCTTTGAGGTTTTTGTTGATGCCCCGCTGGACGTTTGTGAGCAGAGGGATGTGAAGGGCCTTTACAAAAGAGCCAGAGCAGGGGAGATAAGAGGTGAAGTACAATTCTGCTCAAGTTTTAAATCGGTTCAACATTAGAACTAAAGCAGTAAAATGTCCTCAAAATCCTTATTACTTTCGGGTTCAGATAGAATTAAAAGTCACATTGTAGCTGACAATCTTGATTTTTGAACAGCATTTAATACCAGACATATCTCAGCATTAAATAAGAGTGTCCTTAGAGAGTGTCCTTAAGAAGAAATTTATGTTTCTTTTTGTTTGTGTAATGTTTCATACTTTTTTCAGGCTGAAAAAATATATATTATTAGTAGGGATCCCACAATTCTTGGCCTAAAACCAAACCGTATGCTATACCATGCCACCAAATCTTGAGGAAAGTGAATTGTTGCATCACTTCATTTGCATATGTTAATCTTGAAAGTGTTAAATACGTGTTGTGCTAAATTTAGGATGTCTTACTGGGATTTATTGGGTTTTTGCATCAGGCTCAGTTTAAACCAACTAACAGTTTTTCATTGTAGTTATTTGCTTTATAGCAAATAAAAACATTTTTTTTCTTCTAAATTTTTAGTTTTTGTTGTTGTTGTTTTGTCGTACACAACTTTATTTCCAACCGAAAGAAAACTTTGATCCAAAAATTTAAATTTGAACCATGTTGAAGGGAAAATAAATCAGTGCATCCCTAAACTGGTACTTTTAAAACAGTTTGTATTTCTTGTGTTATCCTACTGCCTTATTTTTTTAACCTAGTTTCAAATGCAAACCAACACCTCACATGGAGGAAATGCCTGTCATGGCTTTTCATTGCTTCATACTGGTAGGGTGACACATCATATTTTTTCTGAACTTTTGCAGTTTCTTTACCAAAAGGGCTCAACCTCTAACATATTTGTGATCCCAAAATGCTTTCTGGCTTATTGTGGTTTTAGGAGGAAAAACATTGCTAAAGTCCTCATTAATGTCTTTTTTTTTTAATCTGCACGCCACAGTAAAGTATCTTTTAGTACTGATCAGCACCTTCCCCCATGCGCTGTCCATTCAAATCCACGCTCACACAAGATCTGCTTCACCAGGCTGGATGTCATGCTGGGGGGAACCCCTGAAGCACTTTTGGCTTAGGGGTCTATGATTGCAAATCTAGAGACCATATGATTTTCTACAGTTAGGAAATAGTTATGTTGCTGGTTACGTTTTCATTAGAAAGCAGTAGCTGCGGGGAGGAAGAGGCGGAGTAAAAATGTTCAACCCAGACAACGACTTTAATAGTTATGCTGTTTCATATAAGTTCCTTCACTTAACATTCCCTAAATACTCCCAAAATTACATCTTACAGGGCTCCAGACTAACTTTTTTCACTAGGAGCACTGTGGCCCCCAACTGAAAATTTTAGGGGCACAACCAGAAAATTTAGGGGCGCATACCGTAAATCAACATTCTAACCAAATCTACTAATTTCCACTGTATTACTAATAAATACTTTAATAATAGATGCAGAAATTACAATGTGCTGTTTCAAATTCAGTGTCACATTTTATTCTGCACTTTTGAAGATGCAGCAACAAGGTAAACTGACAGCACCATCGCTGTCATGACAGTACAAATAGTAAACAAAATACCATACATTTAGAATTAAAAAAAAGCGGTTAGTAACAAAGTGATTACCGTAGTAACCTTTCGGTCATTTCACAGTTTCAAACAATACTTAAATGTATGTAAACATTAGGGGATGGAAATTCATCTTGGTGACACCAAATAGGTGCAGCCAAGATGCACAATGAGCGTGTTTGAGATCACCCAGGTGGAGGCAACGCTGCACAGATCACCTGGTGTGAGACATATTTTTGTTTTTGCTCTAACATCACCTGTCAATCAAAACAGAAATATCACGAGAAAGGGGTGGGAGCAAGGCCCCAACCTACATGTACACAGCTGGAAATTTAGTACTGAACTGAATGAAAGCTGCCCTGATGACTACAAAACAATGCATTATGGGACATGTGTCCGGCTGGGTTTTTGTAGTTCAGTGATCAATTAAAATAATTTAATATGCCAACTGATTAAAAAAAGGCTACATACATTACAAAACATTAAAATAATTATAAAAGATATAATATCACAGATCATACTAAGGGGAAGAGGCATATTAAAAGTAAATTGAATCTTAAGGACAACAACTTCCTGTTCTCCTTAAGTCTCGCTGCAGCTTCGCCTTCATCCCCCCCCCGCCCCGGTCACCCCAACAATCCAGACGCGGAGCTGGTTCAACTTAAACACGTCTATTGTTGCATTTTCCCCACGTGTTTTAAATGTGTCTAAGACTAAATCGTGTTGTCGCTCACACGTGTTTAATGTTAGAGCCCCGTTAGCTTTCACGCATGTAGGTGTGGGACATTTATGCTCCTCAGCTGACCATCTCCCGCGGAAGCGGTGTGCTTCCGTTAGAGCCGTGCATGAGAGCCGTGATTTGGTTCGCGAGTTTGAGACCCCTGCTGTAGACTCTGGCACTGGTACACTAGCAGTGTACCAGGTCGGAAGAACGAATCAATAGTTCGCTTATTCGTAGCTCAGACGCACATATCAGGTTGTGATGATATTTGTCTCCGTTTCCTTCCTACAGATGTTTACGCGCGATCGATTATCTCTAGGCCCCTCCCCCGCCACGCATTTAGCCACTTACAGTGGCTTTGCCTATTCTTCTCACACGCAGTGGCCGCCTCACAGACGGGCATCACGCGAGTGTGTGCTCGCGTTTCATGAGTATGTATGCGAGTGTGTGTGTTTGCGTGTGTGTGCGCGCTCGCGTCTCATGAGTATGTGTGCTAGTTTGTGTGTGTGTGTGTGTGTGTTTGTGTGCGTGTGCGCTCGCATCTCATCGATTATTTCATTGATCATTGACGTGCCCCTTCCATGTTTAATGTATAAAAAATACGGAGGGTGGGGGAGGCAAATTTACTGGTCGCACATGTACGACTGGATGTAAAATTCAGTCGCACATTCTCAAATTTTGGTCGCAAAATGCGACCAAATGGTCGCAGTCTGGAGCCCTGCCTTATACTGGATGGTCTTTGTCAATGTCTGTAAGACATTCTTACATTCTAGACTAAAAAATAATGTATTCCTCAAGAATATTTTCCAATACTTGCATGAACATTTTTAAAAAAAATGTCACAAGCACACAGAATGTTCTATTATTTCACATTAGTAGCAATAAAACAAAGCAGTTCTATTGTTTTTCAAGTTTCCTATTCTAAACTTTAGACACTTTTGACACTTTTGTTTTTGTTGTATTTCTTAAATTGGAGTGAGAACATGTTTAGCATTTATTTGCAAACATAAGGCATTTTTAAAATAATGTATTTCTAATATGTTTTGCATTAAAGTGAATAACATTCAGTACATATTTGTTTTCATCCTGAAGAATTTTTATCTAGTAGTTCAGCCAGACTAATGACTTAGAGATTTCTAAACCATTTCCTTGGCTTCGAATAATCCCTGATGTAGACTACAGTTTGTACAATATAGATTACAATATTTATTTGTTTAATATATTGAGCAGCTTTATTAATTCATTTATCTTTATTAATGAATTGAGGAAAGATGGCGAAATCAAACAAGTTTGTTTTTCTCACCTATTTCGGTAAAATGTATACACATTTTTTTCTTTTCTTTATATTTTAATAGAAAACCATTTGTAATATTATATTTCTTTATTTTATAAGCTGATGTTAAGCTCTACATTTTATTTTAAACATTTTTCCATTCCAATCAACTATAGTTGAATTATTATCTTACTCACAAGAATATCAATGAATTGTTTTGCCAAGTAATGGAACATGTTTCTTTGTAACCCTTGTGCTATCTTAGATGACCCCACCCTTACATTGAGGTGTTATTCCTACCATGACAAAGGTGGAAAGATTTCATGTGATCCATGGACACCAGTGAAGATCACAAATCATTGAAGAAAAAAGGTTCAGCGCACTCTCTAGTGGGTCTAGATGACCCAACTCCCAATGTTAAAGTGCCTAGGATTGCACAAGGGTTATATAGAAAGGATTCCTATATAAAAAGATTAAAGATCATCAACAATGCCAAACAGCCAAATTCCTTCAGTGGTTGAAGGCTGACCAATAACAGCCACCATTAAATATGGTGTTTCACTTTGCATCTTCTGCTATTACTGAGTACATTTATCACTCCACAGCGTTGCAGAGTCATTCTTTCAGAGTCCATTAGTGTTACATATGTGCAGGAAGAGCATGCTAAAGGACACAACTGTTCTTCCGTAACATACAACACAAACACTGACTGTAAAGTAATACTCTAATTTATGATTATGTACAGTGCACAAAATTGACTGCAGGAGTTTATTTTTTTTATACATATTAAATAAATAAAAAAGTCCTCTTTTTTTATTTCAGTTGTGTTGTCACAGGTATATTTGTCAGTCCATTCTCACATCACTGCTCACTTGTGGTAAGACGATCAATAGGCTTTTGTTATCAATTATTAATTAATTGATCACATAAAGAGGAGCATAATATAGCCTTTAATTGCAAGAATATATATAGCCTTTGTGAGCCGTTTTGCTGAATGAAACCACAAAAAGACATTTTGTGGCACTCAGATTTATATATATTTTTAAATGGTTGTCAGTGAACTGAAAAGTGAAGTGCTTTTTTTTATGCTGTTTTTGAACAGCAGAAGGCCTTGCATATAAGAAATCAGTATCATTTGGTGCTTTACTATTCTCCACTTTCATTTTCTTAGAAAAAATGTTTTGAGTTATTCCAGTGTGACCTTGTTTGTACCCCTCAAGGACATTTAGGTTGTGGCACAGAAGCCAAAGGTTGTATCTAGACAAAATGTGAGGTGGGTGCTGACAGGTGGAGAGATTTATACGAGGATTCGCTCTTATGTTTATTGTTTATAGTGTCAAGCCATTTTGGCTGCTTTTGGATACAAGTCCAGCTTGAAAATTGTTAAACACAAAATGGGAAACTCTTCTAGTTTTCTGTACCTTGAAACAAGTTAAAGTTTCCAAAAAAATGTAAGTTTTTATGAACCACAAATGCATGCACAATGAGCAAAGTTCTCATGATTTTTTATTTTTATTTTTAAGCATTTAAAAACCGCTGCAGTATATATCTGACTTTATTAACAAACAAAGGATCATCATATAAGGGTTTTTCCCTGAATTGTTTGCTCAGGAATGGAACATTTGGAATGTAGCACAGCTTAAAGCTATAATGAAATTGTTTCTGCTTTGATAGGATTCACTGGCATCGACTCGGAGTATGAGAAGCCCGAAGCTCCAGAGCTGGTGCTGAAGACTGACTCCTGCAGTGTGAATGAGTCCATCCAACAGCTGGTTGACCTGCTTCAAGAACGGGTAAAGGACCAAAAATAGCTTGATGTGATGTTACATTTGAGTACTTTCTTTCTTTTTTTTGTTTTTTTCACTTCCGTAGAAATTTCTGACCTGATTAAGATAGTGCTGTAATTTTGCCACTGGCCACCAGGGAGCGTGAGAGCATCATATTTGCTCTTGTTATGGCTCTTGGGACACAGGATGGCACGGACTTTGATCTACAAACATAATTTTTCTCCTCATCCCTACTATATTTGGAATAATGCAGATATTCTATACAAAACCAAGAGTATTTTTCTTGAAAATTGGTTTGAAAAGAACATTTCTCTTGTGACACAAGCGGATTAATCCACAAGGTAACCTGATGTCATACGTTGAGTTTCTGTGCACCTATAGTCTGCATTTCTCACCTGCAGAGTTTGCATTAGTTATTGGAGCCATCCCAGGTGGGGTTAGACTTCTGTGTAGCAGTTCTCCTTCAGATACTCCATGTTCTCCTCCCAAATTAACAGAATTGTGGTGTAGAAAGATATGTGTTTCAGCTGGCAGGAATAATCAAAGTATCCGTTCTCTGTTTCAAAATGAGATTGCCACAAAACTGCATGTTATCTCCTACTGGAACAGCTTTGGCTGTAGAATTCAGTGGGAAAAGGTTTGGTCCCTGCCCCAAAAGTATTTCATCACCAATAAAATCAGAGAAATTTCTTTCAAAGTTCTTCATACATATTGTCCAGTGAAACACCTGGACATCCCAAGTTTAAAAAAGATCTGGACATAAACTGTTCATTTTGTCATTCCTCACAGAAACGGTGCCTCATCTTTTTTGGAATTGCTCCTTCACTCAACTATTTTGGGAAGATTTGATGCGTTTTATAAGAACTCATCTATGTGAAGATTATAGATTACTTTATGAGCACATTATTTTTGGATACTTTACACAAGGGAGACTTAATGCAGAGAAAATATATGTAGTTAATTATGGCTAAATACTTTATACACAAGTGTAAATATGACAACAAAAAAACAGTATTTTATGTTTTCCAGAAAGAAATGGTACTGTATGTAAACAGTATAAAATCCTCCACTAACAAAAAAGCTGTCATAACAGTTGAAATATGGTCTCTTTTGAAACTTTAACAGATTCCTTTGCCTTTATTATTTTTGTTTTATTTTTGGTTAACCTGTTTTACATTGTTATTATTATGGGTTTTTGATTTTTTTTGTTCATTTTCCTGGCGAACTTGAAAATGTTATTTTGCACACACTGTGGAGTTTTGTGTTTGGTATTTTGTATGTGCAGAATTTGTTAATAAAGTTATTTAAAAAAAGGAGCACTTATGATGAACTTCTTTTGACGTACCTTGTTTCTTGACATCTATCTGTGCAGGATATCGTTCCGGTTGATGGTTCCTATGAGGTGAAAGAGCTGTATGTTCAGGAGAATAAATTGGATCTTGCTAAGGCTGACGCAGAGACCCTCCCTGCTGTGCAGATTGGAAAAGTACGTATGTTGGGCTTTTTTCTTTTTACTTTAGAAGAATTATTTGATTCTGACATTATTTTATCATATTGTAAAAAGGGTGGTAAAGTCCATCCATCCAAATGATGATTTGAGAGTACATTTTAAGATTTAAATGTACTGTAATTAGAGGGCCGATTGGTTATTTCTAGTCTTTCATGAATGGTGATGTGACTGTCCTCTTCAGCTGGACATGCAGTGGGTGCAGGTGCTGGCTGAAGGCTGGGCCACTCCTCTGAATGGCTTCATGAGAGAGAGAGAGTTTCTGCAGTGTCTTCATTTTGACTGCCTGCTGGATGGTAAGATGTTTCTCAAAACAGCAGTTTGTGTCAAATGAAAAACGTACCGTGAAAGCAACTTAATTGCATGTTTTATTTAAACTTTAGTATCTTTGGCTTGGGATGCACTAAAACTCGGATACATTTCTTGACAAGCTAAATTTTCATAGCAAATTTGACTCAAGTTTGTATTTTTTTTAATGTTTTGTGTTTATTATAGTCTTTGGACTTTGTATTACTTAATGTATTCCACTTTTTCTTTTACCTTAAAAATGTTTTTAGTTTATCTGCAGTGATGGATGAAATCTAGATTTGGCTGGGTACTCTCCCTCCATCTTCTTACATTCCATCATCCACTTTAGAAGAACATGAAGACCCACTCGAGCACAGGTGCTATCTCACCTTTGCACAAATGGTTTGAGTTATTAAATGAAATATTTCACATCGGCTGATCCGAATGCATAACTATGCTTGTGTGAACATCAGTTGTCTTGTGTACATGTTGACATGTTTTGTATGTGGGCATTTTCGGAGCCCACAGGTATGTTTGTGGCATTTGGGTGTGTGTGTGTAGACAGGCCCCGCCCCTTTTGGATTTATATTACGTATAAACCAGACTGTAATGATTGTAAACATCTAGCAACTTGTTGCTTTATGCTGCTTAACGGTTCTACGCCTCCTCCTCTTTAATTCCCGCCCGGATCCCTCTCTCTTCTTCCCTTCTTTTCTTTTCCGTCCGGGCCAACAAAAGACTGTTACAGATATGAGTAAGATGAATAAAGTTTAGCCTAAATTACAAAAGGGGTTTATTTAAATATACATATAGTGTGTCAAACGTTTCATAACCCCTATTGTGACAGTAAAATCTGTCGAACACAAGAGACTTTCAGCTCTCGTCTGTCTGCTCAGCTGTTGGACAGGACAAGTAAAAAAAAAACGAAAAAAGTTAAACCAGGTGGAACTTTGGCCAACCAGGGACTCTGATTTGGTAGTGACGTATGAATGGTGTCTGTTTTCAGTCACCACCGTTTGAAAATTGATCATGGAGGAGAAATTATTAATTGCAGGTTTAGTCTTTCATATATTAAAATAGAACTGTAAAAGAAAAAGCTTGAAGCAAAAATCGCAAGATTTGCACCACTTTGACATTTGGCATCAAACCTCTTCCAACCTTCGGATGGTGGACATGCGCTGGTAAACCGTAGAAATAGTAAAAGAAGTCTCTACCTTCTCACCCAGTGTGAACACCAGGGTCTAACCTTATATCGCCCACTTTGAAAGAGCCTGTTGTGTGATGGTTTGATGTGAAACCGCTTTCTCCAACGACTGGACAAAGTTTAAAACAGGTTTGTTTGTTTGGCAGTAAAAATCAGCTCATTGAGCTGGAAACTAAAGTCTAGACAGGGTCTTTTTAAACCTCTTAGAAAATTATGGATTTTACACACATTTTATAAAAATTCAATAGAACGTCAGCCTATGTCAACATTCCTGCTTAGAATTCTTGCTGGTGCAATTCTGCTTTGACTGTGCCATCATGATAATTGCAAATGTATCAATGCACCTGGATGAAAAACGTGGAACAGGTGGGCTGTTTCTCTGCATTTTTCTCTAAATGTACACACCTTTGTTTGTTTACCTGGGGCATAGACATTTGCTCACAGTTGTGGGTAAACCAACAGGGAGAGTGGACAGCTATGTCAGAGAACACAGGTAACAATGCTAGACAGGAACATGAAATGGTACACACTTAACTCTTGTACTTAGGAAAATTGAAAAAATATTTGGATATCAATCCTCTCACCATCCTTTTAGGTTAATCTACTTTATCTGATTCATCTCATATTCTGGCAAATCACGAAACTTGCCAAGTGCCAAAACCTAGACTGGACTGGATTGGTAGATGGTAAAAAGGTTAAGATGCAGAAAAAAAAGTCTTCTTTGGTTTCCCCCAATGTTTTTTTTTTTTTTACAACAGATCAAGTAAAGCTGAAGCAAATCATGAGTAAAATAGAATTTTAGTTTTTTTGGAACTGAACTGTCTTATTGTTTTGTTCAAAGCCGTTTTTTGGGAGGAATATCTTCAAGTGGAGTTTCAAGTATGATTTTAATCTAAATATCGGTAAAAATATTGCCCATGTATTGGCCAACATGTCTTTAAAAATATCAACATATCAGATTTTGGCAAAAAAGGGCAATATTGTGCCTCCCTGCTTTCAATCATTGTCGCAGTCCAACAAGAACAAACAAAACAAAATGTCAAAGTCTCCCTTTTAAGACTAGTCCCTCTCAAGCAAATCTTTGGCACTGTCATGCGCTTGTTTATTTAATTACAATGAAATGAATTTTTGACTTGCTTACACAAACTCCAGATTCTATGATGGTCTGCAATCATGACGCAGTTGGTTAGAAATTTTGTGACTTATTATAAAGAAGTCACGTTTTTAAGAGCTGGTAAGGCATTTTTTAAAATTGTGTTCTAAAATATATAATCCCAGAACAGGAAAGGGGGTGTACCTTACATTGTTTTCTGCATACTTTATCTATTAATATATTTAGACTAAAAAGTCTAGATTAAGTTTCCTGTTAGTTCTAAGAGTGAAAGACGTGGAGGAAGAAGCTTTTTATTGATTGACACCACACACCGCTATTTGTTCATTTCCACTTTGGTGGTTCCACTTCCTTCTTTGAATGTGACAGGAAGGGGATCGATTACACACAACATAATTCTATAACTGCTTCTAACGCACAAAACTGCTGCTCTGGCCAAACAAAAAGCCAAGAAACATAAACAGACATCCAAGTTCAAGCGCGTATCTCTCACATTCTGACGTTTTGCTGTGTGTTTTATTGTATCCAGCTGTTCTGTGAGATTGGGACAGAAGCTGGTGGCATCCACCCCAATTTCTATATACTTAATCTTATATCTTGTAAAAAGTGCTCAGGTCTCAACCTTCTATTCACCCTTATTGAAAAATTGAGAAACTAGAAGAACACAGACAAAGTATGACATAGTAGTGGGACAAGATCTAGTGTAGTTTCCATTCTTTCCATTCTTCTTTGAGCTTCTTAAATTACAGCCTTTAGGATGTGCGTTCTTGTTGTGGCCCGAGGGTCTACAACATGATTCTTCACAACAAAGAAGGCTTTACATGTTTTCTTACACTGTACATTTATATATAGTATTTTTTGGTACATTATTGCCTTTCAACTGTGGTCAAGGGAAACACCTAAACTGTACTAATAACAACAGGTACAATTTGTTAGACCATTAAAAGTGACAGCATACCTAATTACCTGGTGTGCCTACGTTTAATTTTTCTTTTGCTTTCTGACCTGGAGCTGAATTTCTGTGGAACACGAAGCTCAAAAATTTACAAGGTTTGATTAATTAAAGCTCTTCACCACCTGATAGATTGTTGAAACATTACAGCTGTGTTGTTTTGTATTTTATGTGATTTTGAATAAATAAGGACACCGTTCACTTGAAAAACTTCCCATCAATCCCTCTGACCAATCGCTTGCTTCTTGGTCGCTCTAGGCATTCTGGATGGTGTAGTTATATCACATTAGGACTGTGTTGGTTGGTTATTGGGCCTTTTGAGTTGAGAATCTCACTCTCCATTCTTTTATTTGAAAAAGTTCCCCTTCACTACTGTGCAGACGCCATAACTTAATCGCTCATCCGTGACTGCTGGAGGTTTGTTTCCTGGTTGGGCCTCTTTCTGTGTGAAGTTTTCAAGATCTCTTTGTCGTCCTTTCAGGCTTTATGCCTTCCTCCCACAGTCTAGAAATTTTGACGGATTACTGTCCCTGTGGTCTGTCCAGGCTTTCCTCTCATGAGCTCAATGGCACTTGGGATCGGAAACCTTCTCTTTTTGTCGAGGAAGAGAAAGGGTTTTATTAACAGTTTAATGAAGTTGGAATTGAAAGATTGTTGTAGATATCCTCTTTAGCATTTGGACACATTTTTTCTGCTTGTATTTGTAAAAGTTAAGTGCCGAGTTGTTTTTCAGGGTCACGGTAACCCTTGTGCTATCCTAGGCACTTTGAAATTGGGAGTTGGGTCATCTAGACCCACTAGACAGTGCACTGAGCCTTTTTTCTTCAATGATTTGTTATCTTCACTGGTGTCCATGGATTACATGAAATCTTTCCACCTTTATCCACCTTTGTCATGGTAGGAATAACACGTCAATGTAAGGATTGGGTCATCTCGACCCCATAGGATAGCCCAAGGGTTAAGGCAGTAATAAGTTAAACACCCCGTCTCCAACAGGTGGAGTGATCAATCTTTCTGTGCCTGTGGTGCTGCCGGTGTCCACAGCCGATAAGGAGCGTTTGGATGGCGTCACCGCTATGGCCTTGGTGTACGAGGGCAAAAGAGTGGCCATCCTTCGTAATCCAGAGTTTTATGAACACAGGAAAGAAGAGCGCTGTGCTCGGCAGTGGGGGACTACCTGTAAAGACCACCCTTACATTAAGGTGAGTGTCTGATGGGACTTCCTGCTTGTTCAGAATTACCTTGATGCACCAAACAGCACCTGCTTTGCTTTTTATCTAAAAGTATTGGGTATTTGTGAAAGTTGGAATTACTGTTCTTCTTTTTAATAAAACTGAATAATTTCTAAAGTGCAGCAAAGGAAGCCAAAACAAAGTTGCTAAGAAAATGAGGGGCAAAAGTGTGAGTCTGGAAGTGCTTCATGGGAAATCACACAGCTGTTTTGGACCACTGACTGTAAATGAGAACTGGATCAAGTAAGTGTGATGTCACCCATTAGAACACATGTTGTATTTTCAGTTATTGAAAACCAAGTGTCAGACATGTGTCAGTCATTGTAACGTAGCATTAGGTTCAGCTTGTTCTAAAAGCAAATGTGGGAATTGAAATACAGACAGAAAGTCCAGTAGTGAGTTATCCTGAAACCCACTTTTCCTAAAACAAATACTTTTTTTAAATTCTGAGTTCTAAAGCCATTTACAAAGAATGCTCAGGATAAGAAAAATCTAATATTTCATAAACTGCATTTTAGCATCTCTTGGTTGGTGAAGCTCTTCTGTGTTCATACAAAGTGCAATTCCCATTCTTCTTAGTACGGAAAATCAGATCTGGCCTGTTTACGCTGCCGGCCTCTCCAAAGAAAAACACTGCAAAGCATCTTTCATTGCTGTCCTGCTGCCAGCTGCACACAGGTTGAACTGCTTAGAGTGTGGGACATCACAAAAAAACTCTTAAGAGTAACTTAAAGACAAGCCAAGTGGTTATTGATTACATCGAGTGGACACTTTTTCTGCTGGCAGCCACATTCGTTTTTTTGAGTAAAGCTTGCCAGAACAAACTATAATCAGTCATTTTGATACTTAATCCAAAGCTTTAAGAAGTTTGAAAGGGCTTACACATATTATTTATTAGTGAAATGAGTCTCAAAGCTGCAAACCATTCCCATACATCAAGTAAAGAAAACTTTTGTTTTCTTTGATGTTAATTGATTGAACAACCGATGTCCAACTGCATTCTATGTATAGATCTTTTGTACCTTTCAAAAAACGAATACCGAAAATGGAAAATGCTTCATTTAGTTAATTTGTTGTAATTTCAGTTTTTCGGCCTAATTATTGCATGCTTTTAATTTGAAAGCAGACTGTTTTCCCAGTTTTCCCTCTGTTAGAACAGAGATCCCATCTGTTATTTTCATATTACCTCTGGAAAAACTGAGCTTTTCAGGGCTCAGTTTTTCTATCGTTCTGCACAAACGTTCAGTGTAATCACTCGAAGCCTTTTGGTCCTCCCACATTTGAAGGTGTTATATTTGGAGGTCGATTCTCCCGCTCGGCCGGCACCAAAATATGTTTTTGAGATTGCATTGATCTGTCCACACCCATCTATATTTCCACTTGGCGATTCGCTTTCCTAATTTAGCCCGTTTTTTTTCTTTTTCTTTTTTTAGTGCAGTTCTTATTAACCGGTGGGGCTCAGGTAGACCCTTTAGGGAGACGGTGTCCAGAAATGATCCTCCACGGTCTGTGCAAAGTGCCAGGGCTTTGTTTCTATACAAGAATGTGGCTCATGTTACTGACACAAATAGTTTATTTTATTTATTTATTTTAAATATTCAATACTTGTTGAGCAATAATGCAGGCTGGTTTGTAAAATGCCAGCTAATTTTACAATGTTTTTAAAGATCCAATCTGATGAAAAAGATATCTTAGATGTTTTAATGTGTTCTTGTGGAATTTTTGATGATAGGGGACAAAGATAAAGAAAATTAAGCTTAAAATTGCATTTGGTCCCAGTTTGTATGAACTACTTCCACTCTGTAGAAACTATGTTCTACAAAATGACACAGGTTTTTGGATTTTGGCCAAAAACGGCATAATCATATTTGAAAGACCCCTGGGAAAATGCTTTTACAACTGATCCAAAGATGATTGGAGTGGGTTTTTAATAAACACATTCAGTTGGCTGCTTTTACCTGACATAAATGAACACATTTAACTCCTGCTTAACTCATGCTGTCCCATTTTAAAACCTTTACTTTGCTTCATCAGCACAGTAACAAAATTACTCTGATTAGTTTGATGACAAGGCAAGTTCTACAGTTATTCTTCCTTATTTCTAATGGTAAAATCTGGCTTGGCAGTTTTCTAATGCAATACAATCTGAAAATGTCAAATACTGGTACCATAACTCTACACTGTCATCACCTAATGCACATGTGTCAAACTCCAGGCCCGCCGACCAAATGTGGCCTTCCGTGTCATTTTTTGTGGCCTGCGAGAGCATAAAAGTTTTTAATTTCTTAAAATAAAAATTGGTGTGTATTTATTCATATCTAGGGGGAATTGAACTTGAAATATCGGATTGGGCAGCTATACATTAGGACTTAAACATTGTCCATATAACCTAACCTGACAGAATCCAATGTAAAAGGATTTATGCTAGAGTAACAAGTAAACATGTGTTTTCTATGCAACTGTAACTGTCACTTTAAAAGTTATAATAAATAAATAATGAGTTATTTAACATTAAGGAATAGTTGCATACATTTTTCATTACATTCAGTTAGATGTCTAACTGGCCCTTTGAGGATGACCACTATGCTGATGTGGCCCTCAGTGAAAATGAGTTTGACACCCCTGACCTAATGTGTCAGTGCTTCCTTAGCACATGTGCTAAATGTATTTTAGCACATGTGCTAAATGTATTTTAGCACATGTGATAAGAAAGCTGTACTTTTTTTTTCTTTTCAGGCACTCAAACCTAACACAAGTTCACCAATGAAGGTCTCACCCATTAAAGTTGTGTGTTTGCACACATCAGTATATGTTTAGCTTAGTGTGGTGGAGTCTTTCTGTCAGCGCTCATTTACAGTTACAGCTACAACTTCTATTCTTTATTTTTTGTGCCCCCTTCTAGTCACAAAAAGAGCTTTTTTTTTCTGCATAACAGTCAATCCACTCTTTCCTGTTTACCTGTGTGTCAGATAGAGCTGCTTTTGCTGGAAGCGATGCTGCTGCAGCTGTTTATTTGGTTAGGCTCTTTTTCACATGTGCAGTGAGGCTCTTAGCATTGCTAAACATGCTACATGTGTAGATGCTTCACATGACAGTTTATCTGCACACGGATTAAATCTTTCATCGTTGATGTGGACAACGTGGAAAAGAAAAACAGGTTTGAAAAACAATGTATTTGTGCAATGATTGAAGCAACCTTCTGTGAAGTTGTGTTGATGCTAAAGCTGCAGACCACTCTTAATCTGCATTGCATACGTTAATACGTCTGCTTTTAAAGTATAAATATCAAAGTGTTTTCACATGATAGATTACATTCTAGTGAATTCAGCGACGTGGGTGGATTTTTCCATGTAAGTTTGTCACTTTGTATAATATTAAAATAGCACAGGCCAGCGATTTCTGTAATTCTATCTTTGGTCTCATGAGTGCGGCAGGAGGCAGGCGAAACAGCGCCTGAAACCAAAGGAGCCGGTTCCTGCTTCCTTAGCACTTGAATGACTTTGTTTGATGAATCCCACAAGGGGAAGCTCTCTGGTGAATGTGGTCACAAGCTTTTATCAGTCTGTTAAGTTCATAAAATGTCTCCATTTATAACACTATTCCAATTTTACTTGGAGTTAATGAATAGAATTTGAAAGTCACGACTCTATCTTGACAAGGGGTGCTGACTTAATTAGTTTTTAATAACTTTGGAAGCGACTTCCCAAATCCAGTCCTCTCATCCAGCGTGTCAAAATGACTGGAAGAAACTCAGCTTTCCATACAAAAGACTGTTGAAAGGCTTAGCATATGTTACAAAATGAAAACTACACAGAAAAAAAGCAACTGCATGCTTTAGCTTTTCTGTACATGTCATAACTTCAAACTAGTAAACCAAACATGGTCTTATTTGAAAATAAGTGTAATTTCTGGAAAAAAAATGCTGTTTTGCCTACCTGACACAATCTATTTCTTTAACGTCAGTCAAAGCACAGCAGGGAAAAAGAATTAATTTGGTGTGCAGAAACAAAACAATAAAATGTGTTTTCTATGGACATTTAAGAAGACAGGGCAAAACATGTTTCTTTAAACACATTTGCAGTAATTTTTTATTTCTTATCTAAGTTATTCATGAATATTATTCATAAAGTCGTTGTAGTTGTGAAGACATTTAGTTCAATTTAGTTTGGTCTTTTTTTGTCTGCCCCCGGCAGAAGGGGCAGTCTTTTCTTTTTCTTCTTAAGGCTGTAAAAGTTTATTTTCAAATGAAAAAAACTTTTATCAAAGTTAAAATAGATACTTTAATCAAAAGCAGAAACGTCCAGATTCTGTCATTTTACTGACTGTTTTATACTATACTGTCTTTATCGTCCTATTAGAAAGCTTGACGGCAATTAAACAAAGAAATGAAAGGTCTGCGATGCTTGAAATCTAAACCCAGTCTGATTTGTGTTTACTGTTGTGATCACCTTTACTGTTACTACTGCAGATGGTGATGGAAGGTGGAGATTGGCTGGTAGGTGGAGACCTGCAAGTTCTGGACAGGATTCGTTGGAATGATGGTCTTGACCAGTACCGCCTAACTCCCAATGAGCTGAGGCAGAAGTTTAAAGAAATGAATGCAGGTATGGCGACAGGATAAGGTTATTTTGTACAGAATATTCTGTGTCCCCTACCTGAACCAAGGAGAAACAGGACTATGCAGCAGATTTTCTTGTTTCTTTCTGTTTTATCTTAGCAACTAAGCAGAACTTTATACTAATTCTGCAGTTTGGGAAGATGAAAGTTTAACTTTTATTGTTTAGTCTTTGGTGAATGTTGATCCTTTATATGTTGCAAAAATGGGTAACTAAGCCGTCGGAGGTCATTGGGTTACATCTTAACAGCACATCTTAAGGGGGAGGGGGGGGGGGTGTCTTGCAATTCCCTTGGGGCTCATTCATTGTTGAAAGGGAATAACAATGTTCGTTGTGCGTGTGGTAAATATATTGTGAAGTATTTGTACGGAGAATGGAAGCTGCACTCGTTTTTTGACATTCGGGTGATGCGGTCGTATGGCGCCCCCTATGCCTCACTCTGATCGTCCTTAAGGTGCAAGTACTGATCTCTTACCGGCCACGTGTAAATGCTACAAGCAATTTTCTTTCATTTTTTTTTACTTTCAGGCTGCCTTTAATAACCTTTTCTTGTTTTCCTCTGTTGTTAGACGCCATCTTCGCCTTCCAGCTCCGTAACCCAGTGCACAACGGCCACGCCCTTCTAATGCAGGACACCCAGAAGCGTCTGATCGAGCGGGGCTACCGCCGGCCCGTCCTGCTGCTCCACCCGCTGGGGGGCTGGACCAAGGACGACGACGTGCCGCTGCCATGGAGAATGAAGCAGCATGCCGCAGTGATGGAAGAAGGCGTGCTGAATCCAGACTCCACCATTGTTGCAATTTTTCCCTCCCCCATGATGTATGCGGGGCCAACCGAGGTAATAATCAAGGCCACGATGTTTGCAGTTGCATGCCTGACATTTGTTTGAACACAGCGTTGATGTTTTCCTCAGAAGTAACTGAGCAAATATGTTTCTGTAAAACACAATCAGAGTCAAAGCGTTTGTTCATTTTGTTTTAGAGAAGCAAATGTCAAAAAGAGGAATTTACTATTGGTTAAAGATGCGTACTTTACAGTGTTTTCAGACAAACCTAACATAGGTATATTCACATCAACGTCTAAAAGTTTCTGACTTTTAGGATATAGATGCTGTTTGTTATTCACCAAATGCTTCCTGCCTAATCCTTCATTTACGTTTTTAAATGTGTTTTCGTGCGGTTGAACCCATCGTCTCAGGTTCAGTGGCACTGCAGAGCGCGCATGGTGGCTGGAGCCAATTTCTACATCGTTGGCCGAGACCCTGCAGGCATGCCTCACCCCGACACAGGAAAGGACCTGTATGAGCCCAGTCATGGAGCCAAGGTCCTCACCATGGCTCCGGGCCTCATCAGCCTTGAGATAGTACCCTTCAAGGTTGCTGCTTACAACAAGATCAAAAGAGCCATGGACTTTTATGACCCCAAGAAGTAAGCACTGTTTCTATAGTCTGAAGGGCCGTTTTGAGGAGTGGACTCTTTTGTCTCCTGTAGTTTTGAAGGTAATTTATTAAAGTAATAGGATACAGGGGAGGTATGCAGGAAGTGCTGGCTTGCACAGAATTAATTTCTAAACTTATTTATGGATTTAGCCCACACTAATACTTCAACTGTAGGCTGAACAACCTAAACAGAAATGGCATTCTCTTGTTTTTTTATTGTTTACAGAAAAGACCTCCATTCATTTTTATTTTTTTTACGCTGTCTGAGTTGAAATATTGAGCCAAGAATAACAGCAGCTGCTTTTCGTTCCTATACACTTAAAAGGCTTTGAGGATTAGTATGACTTTTGATGTTTGAGGAAATTACCGTTGATTAAAGTCTGCACATAGACACTGTGTATAATGACTAATCATACTGTTTCTTTGCTTTTTATCCAGGTCTAATAAAAAAAAGCTCTACGTTGGGTTATGCAACTGTAGTTGTGTTACACCAGAAATGTTAGGATTAATCAAAAGATTAGCTTTATTATCCATGATGCAAATCTTCAAGATTTTGTTTCCCCAAACTGGAATCAGTTCTTTTTGTCTTTTCTATTAAATGAGACAATTAAGACCTCCTATTGATATTGTTTGAAGTCCAACCAAATGATCAGGCAGGGGAAGTTATAACTATTTTATACGTTTATCTGATTTTAAAAGAAAGATTGTTTCCCAAAAACAAAATACTAACAGCTTTACAATCCTTCCCTCAGCCGTACATCGCTCTTCATTTGTCTTTTAAACCGCAAAAGATTCAAAGTAGATTCCTATTTGCCGACCAAATGGAAGTGTGCAATGGGTGTCGTTTTTTTACCCTTTTTTTTTTTTTGGATAACTTTTAGGAATATAAGTGCATTCTCTGCTCTGAAACGGTTTATCTTGTGGCTTCTGCCACAAAGCAAATTCCATCTCAGAGACGTTTGCCGCCATTCTGAGTAAATTTATGGCATTTTTTGTGGCCTTTCTGGCTCTTCCAAGGCAGGTTATAGATGAGCATCTAAATCACCAACACCTCTCAGTCTTTCTCTGAAGTGTCGATGCTTAGATCAGAGCAAGCTGCTCACCAGCTTTTGTGGTATGGATGTTGTTTTTTTTCCCCTAAACTTTTTAGAGAACTCAAAAACGTATTTTTAGTCACAGTTTATGATCGTATTTATAGTCAAAATTAACTTCAGTGTAGAGAGGGAACTTTCAGAAGCCATAAAAGGGCTTCATTGGGGACAGATTTCAAAGGTTTCTGGCTTCTTGCTGCCTGCTAATCCTCTTATAGCTTTTCTTAGTTTGTTACATTTTTTTTTCTTCATTTTAAGCTCAGAGGCTCATTTGTTAAACTCAGGAAAGAGAAGGTGACGAAAATAAAAGCCAATGGAATTTCTTCACTCTGACAGATGGGTGTTTTATTTTGCGGTACCTAAATGGTTTTTCTTCCTTTGAAAAATAGCGTGTTTCAATAAAAAGAAAGACAGAAAATTAGTATTAATTGTGTGTTTAATCGGATGCCAAGAGAAAAGAAATGGAGCGTTTTCAGAGCTAAAAGAAGTCCATTTTCAAAAACTAAAATGGACATTAAAGCTGTTGTTCCTTCTGTTATAAACACATTATTCACTCTTGTTAAAACTTCTCTAAATATCTAGTTGTTCATTCCTTTCTTTTTAGAGAAGACGTCTTTATTTTTCAAATTTATTTTTCTAGTTTTCTGTTGGTGAGAACCTGCCATTCAATGGTCAGACAGCAGCTGCCTCCTATCGTTCATGTTGACCACATTTATTATTCATCGTCTTTCTTTCTTTTTGTTTTTATTCCTCTCCAGCCATCAAGACTATGACTTCATCTCAGGCACCCGCATGCGTAAGCTGGCTCGTGAGGGACAGAACCCTCCGGATGGCTTCATGGCGCCGTCGGCCTGGGCTGTGCTGAAAGAGTACTACAAGTCACTGGAGAAGGCCTGAAGGTGATGATCCTCGCACGACCAAGACGGGAAGAATGGGAACAGCTTCTGCTCCAAAGGAGGGGACCACTCACGTCTATAACACAAACCTTTTATCTGTCACTTTCCTGCTCTATGCTTCTGGTTTGCTTTTAGTTTTGTCTTGACTGCGTTTTAGCTGTATGTGTTTTATTTATCTGCATTTAAAGACTATGAGAGAAGTCAGTTTGCTGCAAACATGACATTTTATAAAAGTAGGCGTTAGTGTTTCATTAACACTTTAACTGTATTTTCTAACATCTGGTTTAAAACGATTGTACAAAAATAATCAAAGATGCAAGAAGCTCCTGATGACCTGAATGGACGGGACTGTTGAACAGTACTAGAATGTTCAGGAATGACTTTTGAGTTTTGTCCACATCTAAAGTGTTACTGCTGGAGTTCACCTTTTGCACGCCTGCGGCACAAAGAAGCTTCTTTGTATTTTCCTTGTGCAAAAGACAAAAGATGTGTGCACAAGTATTAAAAGTGTGAGTTGAGTGCCTTGGTCTTCACAATCAGTCACGTCTTGTTTAAAAAAGAACAAATAGAACCTTTATTAATGTTTTTATTTTTTTTGTCCCAGCTGTTATGTTCATGTAATGCTCAGTCTTTTAATTCAAATTGTCTTCCATCATATTAACCTCATTCTGCATGTAACTATTTACATGTCATATATTTAACCTTTTTTTTCTTGTATCTGCTAATATTTTTCTGTATTTTTCCTGGTATTCTATATATTTAGGTGTTTGGAGATGGGGTAATTCTATTCCTTGTCCAATAAACAATTTTTAGAAAACAAAATAACTCACTTTTTCAGTTTTTGTGGTATTTTTCTCAAATTTTATTTACTCGGAATAACTCAAAATCCAGTCAGTTAATGTTAGAAAAAAAGCAAAGCTTTGAACAAGAAGCTGTTTACCTGAAACTGAGCTGAAATGCTGAAGTAAAATGTGAGAAACTTTGTTTTTTACGCGTCTTTAGGAAAGTTTTTTGTGGTAACCCTTGTGCTATCCTAGGCACTTTAACATTGGGAGTTGGGTCATCTAGACCCACTAGACAGTGCTCTGAACCTTTTTTCTTCAATGATTTGTGATCTTCACTGGTGTCCAGGGATAACATGAAATCTTCCACCTTTATCCACCTTTGTCATGGTAGGGAGAACACGTCAATGTAAGGGTGGGGTCATAGGTTAACTTCATCCAGTGACAAACTGAATATGTTAAATCTTTAATTTGCTGTTGGCAATTTGCAAAACTGGGACTTTAAGACTGTTTTAGATAAAAAAAATAAATTAAAATTGTTTTTTTGTCAGAAATACTGTAATTACATATATTTTTTCACACTGTAACCCTATTGATGCAGAAATGCATGAACCTACTCCAAAATTATCTTAATTCAGCATCTATATGACAGCAAGAAAACAAAACTGATTTTTTTTCCATAGCTGGAAATACATTTAGGCTTTAAGGTGTTACATTTTTTATGAGTTTGCAGGTAAAAAAGTTTTCTAATTTTTTCATATTTGTCTGCACATGCAGACTAAACAATTCCATTAGAAAACTTCACTGTATCACTGCTCAATAAAGTATTTGTATATACCAGAATTTATTTAGTAAATACTAAAATCTTTTTTCTTCTTCCTCTGTTGGGATGGCTGCTTCCCGCTCTTACAACTGGAAACTCTGACTTTTCATCACCTCTTCATCTCTTTGTCCTTGCAGCTGCCCTCATTTCAGCATCCCCCTTCTTCAAAATGTCACTTTGTCCCGCTGGAAGCCGTGGTGACCTCTCATTTGGTCAATCAGCTGTCCGTCATATTAGACAAACCTCCTGTTGACCTCAATCAGGCTTAAACACCCCTCACACAGTGTATACAGAGAGCCACAGCTGGCTCCCAGATGCAGAAGTGGGAAATAAAGGATTGAGAAAAGTTCTGTCAGAAATACTCCCAACAGTTTTTTTAAAGTGTTTTCTACGAGGTTGTGTTTAATCTCTGATATGCTTTTGATGTGATAGACTTTTGTACCACATCAAAATGATACGATTTTGGCAGAGATGTTTCATAAATGTCAACCTAATTATCTGTAAAGGATATGCGCTCTCTGGGTGGTGCTATTGTGTGCACTGGCTAATTGCTGTGGAGGGTGTTACACAGAGTGAGTTTACAGGTGCCAGGGGCCGGAGGGTCTGTCTGTACTCCACCTCCTATCATTCAGAGGTTGTGCTTTTGTTGCACTTATGCAGGTCAAAAGATTGAACTGTAACTGTAAGAAGTTAGACTTAAGTATTCAGTAAATAACAAAATTTGGTTGATTCGAAAAGCTGCTAGAAGACATCAATGCAATGACATCAAACTGCAGTTGGAAGAATCTTTATTCCATACATCACCTAATGCAGCCTAGGAAGTTATGTATGTGGCTCCTGTGCACCATTATAGATGCAAGCATCATGCCTTTATTGACATCATCACTGTCTCATCCCATCCCACATGGACTCCATCTGCATTTATCTCCAATTTCCTTCCATCTGTTTTGGGTTCCCGTCAAAGCCGGTCACGACAAAAACAGGCTTTACTTTGAAATATGCGATTCAAAGACACAGGACATGATTAAAATTCAGGGGAAGTGGCATTCCTCTGTGTTGGCTCTGACTAGCATTTGTGGGGCAGAGTTGGTGCCCATTTGCAGGAAGAAGTTTGGGTTTTCAAAGGCAAAATGAAGAGTTTAGTGGATGTCTGACGAGCAATTTGGTATAACAAGGCTAATCCAATTGATGCTTTTATTTTGGAACGTCACAAAACTACTTCTTTGGTTTTTCTTTTTGCATTGCAGCCATTAAATATTCATGAATCTTTTCATCAAGTCTGCAGTAATTTTCATCACTTTCATCACTTCAAATACTTGGAAATGACAAAGTATCTTTAAACGTTAGACCCACAGACCCAAATGTGGACTCCCTTGGAGGGACAAGGGGGAACTTTCCGGATATGTTCATTTTGACTCAAACAGCTGCAGTGCAGGAAGCTTCATGCAACAGTTCATTACTCCAAGTTTACAGGGGCTGGATAAATCATTCCCATTTATGGCGCAGTCAAGCCGGCGTTTATGGATGAGGCCGGACAGCCTCTGAGACATTAACTTATGAGACGAAAGCCCAGCATGAAGGGGTCGTGCATCAAAAGTGGAGTCGTGCACACATCAAAGAAAAAGCATCAGTTTCCCAACCTCATAGCAAATTAATACGAATTCTGCGCTTCATACAGAGTGAGGGTGTCTGAAAAAGGAAACTGTATATCTTTACTTGTCACCACTTGGAGGACTCGGCGGTGTATATTTGCGGTCAGAGGTTCACGTACAGTTGAAGGCAGGTTTAGTGGGGTACAACTGCAGGACAACGGGCTCCTTAGGCAAACTGAGAGACATTTCAGGAGCTCGGTAGCAGTCTCAGTTTCAAAGTTTCACATTCTGTTGACAGTGTGTTGTATCAGAAACTCATCTGTGGAGGGAAAAAAAGCTCACAGGTCTCATGTTAAACATCCAGTGATTGACTTTTTCATTATGTGTCCTCGATTTGTAGATGTGGGAGATACTGAGCAAAAAAATGTGAACATTTTATGACCTAAATTATTATTATTTTTGTTTAATCCAAGGAGCAGGACTTTCTTTTATTTCCAATTGACCCTTGTGCTATCCTAGGCACTTTAACATTGGGAGTTGGGTCATCTAGACCCACTAGACAGTGCTCTGAACCTTTTATCTTCAATGATTTGTGATCTTCACTGGTGTCCATGGATTACATGAAATCTGTTCACCTTTATCCACCTTTGTCTTGGTAGGGAGAACACGTCAATGGTCATCTTGACCCCATAGGATAGCACAAGGGATAAAGTTTTTTTTTAGCAAACGTCTTTAAGCCTTTCTTTGGACCTTAGCTGCTGATTTCTGGAGTCCTTGCCATCTTCAGGCCACCTAAATGAGATTCTTTGCTCAAAGTCCCACTCTGATCATCTTTTGATCTCTTTTGAAAGCGTTCCCAGTGGTCTTTTAATTACAACTATGTTGTTTTTTAGGTAAAATAAAAAAACCTGTGTCGTTTTCTAGGACATAGTTTCTGCAGAGCATCAGGAGTTCATTAAAATTTGCCTCTGAGTTGTGGGCGGGACTGTTGGTACGGAGTAATCATCCCATCATCCCTTTGTTTACGCCCTCTCCTGCTAGCTTACTACGCCTCACAACCCCAAGATAACATTACTTGGATGATACTTGTATTTTACGTCACATCATTTTCGGCCTTTTTTATCATCATCTGCTCCTGATTCCCAACAATTTGAATAAAGAAATACTGAGAACAACAGTTTTTATCTCCGTCATGAGAAAATGCAGCAAGAGTATGCTAAATGCAGTAAGAATATGCTAAAAATACCATAAACACAATTTTTATTGAAGCGGATCTTCAAATATTCAAATAACTGGTTGATTCCCTAAAAGTACACAAACCAAGAAAGCAGCCCTAACAGCAACGATAACTTTGCATGAACTCTGTATATATAATATTCTCTGTTAAGTTGGGGTGTGTGCTAAACACAGATCAACACATCTGCTTTTTTTTCTGTTGGAGAAAATTCTATGAAATGATTTATCCCTAAAAAGTTAACCAGGACCACCTACTGCTGGGAAGAAACCAAAGTTGAGGCCTTTTCTCAGCCCCATCTCACGACAGAACATAGAATAGCTATTTTGGTCCAAAGGGAAGACTTTGCAGTTTTACCATAAAGAAAAATAATAAGCACAACTGTGTTTTTCTTGTCCGTTTACCTTCTGAAATCAGGCGAAACAGCTTTGTTGATGCCATAAAAATGCTTTCTAGTGAGTTCTGCATCATTTAGCACAGAAATGGCACAAGCTTCTCCTGATCTGTGTAGCGATAAAGTAAATATTCAGAAGGTTTTAATGGTCAAATGTACAGTAAAGTGGCAAAATGATCAAAAATATATATATATTTGAAGAAAAAAAATATGACTACAGGAAACTGAGCCCAAACCAATCCCTTTCATTTCTCAGCATTCCGCATCTTAGTTCACTAAGAACCCATGAGGTCAGTTTGTACATGGGGCGTAATGAGCACCTGTGATTAACTTCCAGCCGCTTCTTCCTCACAAACAAACACAGTGATGTGGTTTCAGCCATTCACTGGCACTTCTTACTCAGGCGATCTCAAGTTCTCCCCGCGTCTTCAGATGTGCTGCTACCCGATGCCACGCTTGTATTTGTCTTGGACATTGTTCCAGCTTTGATCATAAATTGCAGTAATTACTTTGGGCCTTATCCTCCCTTCTGGAAACAATGTGTGGAACAGGAGAAGCCACATCGTACACAAGCACAGACACAAAGCCCCCCGCCCCACATGAGCAACCACCAACGAGATGATAAATTATCTCTGTAAAAGTTTGATTTTATTTTTTTTCTCCACAACTGTCAAGCTGAACCCATCTAACAGTGGATCGCTTAACAAATTAGAGTACACCGAAACAGAACCAGATTACTTTTGTAGTCCTTTCCTTTTGAACCTTTTGCTCTGGAGCTGACATAAATGTCTGAGCAGATCGTGGTGCACAGATAAAGGGAATGCTTTACTAAGCTGCACAGTGATTCATTATTTTTCCATGGGTTTTATGGAGGAACGCAGATTTAACCCTCCACTTGCTGCAATGTCACGCTGAGCCACCTTCACAAGTCCTCTCAGGTCAAAAAAACAAACAAAACAAAAAAACACGCAGGAATCCCAGCTGACACACCGCACATACTCCGGCAGCACTTTTCCATTACTTGTTGACTCCGCAGAAATTGTTGAATCTCTGATTCTAGGAAAGGAATATTAGGATGGAATCTCAACGAGGTTTTAAAAAAATGGTGACACAAATTCCCAAGATTCTCTATTTTTAACCATAAAACTTCGAACAATGTGAGATCTGCTTCTTCCTGGGTTTTGCCACCGTTTCCTAGCAAACACTTCCAAAAGATCACTTATCTAAAGCTGATAAGCCGTCGCTTTTTTCTTGCTGTGTACAAAGAGATGCTCCGCCGAAATACTGATACAGACAAATGAACATGTGACAAAGCAGATAACGTTTGAATAAAAATTGCTACAAAATTTTTGTGAAACAATGTAAGATTATTTCAAAATTCTGAAAAAAAATAGGTTAATTTTGTTGATTGGATTTGCAAATTACCTTTCTTCTTTTTGGAACAATGTTCATGAATTGCTTATTTTAGAGGCTTCCATGTGTCATGAAGAGAAGAGACAAACAGGGACAGGAGATGCAAAAAAGAAACTAAAAGAACTGAACCCCATAATTTACAGTTTTAGATGAAATGTTTTGTTACTAAAGTTTCTAAAAGACGGTTTCAACTGCTGCAGCACATTTGTTGAACCTGGCCAAAAGTTTAAGTGCGCCTTTGCCAGTTCCTCAGAAAAACTCATTACGTAAAAAGAACATAAGTGAACATCCACCTAAGAATAAACTCTAGCCTTGCAAATGAATTGTGCAACACTTGGATTCTGTTGACGAACTCTCTTATTGGAAAACATCCTGAGAGCACAGAGAAGGAAATGTGCATGCAGCCGGTATCAAGTGTGTGTCCTGAGGGGGGTCATTACTTTATGATGTGGTGTGTTCAGATGCCAGCGTGTAAGGGGCCAATTCATGAGAGTTTGCCCCCCTGTTCGTCTGCTTCAAATGAGAACTGAAGCTGAAATATTTCTGAATTTGATAGCTCAGTTTTAGTCCTGAGAGAAAACAGGTCTGCAGTTCAGTTTTTTTTTTTTTTGAGAAACTGCAGCAAAACCTGTCAGGTGGAATGTAGCATATATTCTTCTACTTCAAGCACAGGATGAGCAGCTGCTTTAAGGAAGTAATTTGAATGTTATTTACAGGCAATAAAGTACATTTTGTTCTCTGCTGTTCACCATGGATGGATGCTCTTTGTGAGCCTGACCACAAACACTTTCTTCCCTTTCTCAAAGCCTAATTCTAACCAAACGCCCACTGCATGTAAGTGGTGACTAGACCAATGTGCATCCCAGCTGCCTGCTGGGAGTGGATCAACATGCCTGTCCCGATTTCAGGAACACCTCTGGAGCATGCAAGTCCTGTCAGAAACATCACAACAAATATAGTGCACATGGACGAAGGAAACATGATCGCATGTCGATAAAAACTCAAGTCTGTTCCAGAAGCATCCTTTGTATTTAAAGGATTTAAATTGCTGTTGTTTTAACTGTTTATTGTATTTTACATACTGTATATATGTTTTACGGCAACCTTAAGTGCTCAGAAAGGCGTCTTGTAAGTAAAATGTACTATTATTATTATTATTGTTATAAAAAAAATAGAGTTTGGAGAGATTGTTTAGGATTGTCTCACAAACATTTATACGTCCAGGGTCATTTCATTTGGACAAAATCAAAGTTTTTGACTTTAGCAAGGTTGAAAGATCTTGTGAATAGCACACCTCCATGAAGCCAAACCCTTCCTCTGTAACCATGCTTGTACTGAGAGGGGTCACTTCATATCACAGAAGTTCTGGTGTTTCATTTGTTGTGTATTTCTGCATCAGGGCAGAATCTGTTTGTCAAGCCTGGTCAACTATTGTAATATCTGTATTTATCTGCTCTGCGTCTAGGATTAATTTGAAAACAAACGATCACAGAGCTTGTTGGCTCCTATTGAGTCACACTTTGATTCTTGTCATTGGTCTCCTCTTTGCGTGCACACGTCTGACAAGGCGTCATCGGCAAATCTTTTCACCTTGTATTTTAGTTTGTACTTTCTTGGAAGGCCATCACTTACGGGAAGCTCTATTTTCCCTTTTTCTTTTGGAATGACTGGATTGAAGAAATATTCTATTTTAAAACATTTCTTACAAAAAAACAAGGAGAAAATCATCATTCCAAATGATTTTTTACTGTCCAATAAAAACAAGTAAGAAAATGTTGCTCAGTTACTACAGTTAACTGTAGTCTAAAACATTTAATTCAATTCAATTCAATTCAATTTTATTTGCATAGCCCAAATTCACAACAGTCGTCTCGATGGGCTTCGTATCGGTAATTGAAAAAGTTAAACATAAAATCAAAAGGATCATGAATCCATAGAATTTAGTAGGAGAGTACTAAATTGAACTAACAAACTGACTAAGCCAAACTGGACATCCCTGCCCTTAGACCCCCCTTCAATCATTAGATAAAAACACTAAATATTCAGCCAATACTTCCTTCTTAATAACACTGATCAAATGGACTGATCATTGCAAATCTGTTTGGCACCACCATGTTTGTTTTCTTTAGTGGGTTTTATGCATTCAGCAAATTTCTATGGAAATCTCAAATTCTGAGTAAAAATCCTGAATTTGTCGCAGTCTGATGTTGCACCAGGACTTATAGCAAAATTATCATCAGCTTTTAGAGTAACATTGGTTTGGCAACATCTCAGCCTAATGAAATATTGAAAAAAGTCAATGCAAAAATTAATTTTAATTGTCAATTTCCATGTTCTTCTAACTTTTGTTGGTTACATGTGGTTGGTAATCTGCAAAATCTAACACATGAAAGTTATTTATTTGCTCTAAACAAGTCATATATAAGGATGAAGGACAGTACAGATCAATTGGTCTGATAAAAAGTCACAGACGTCGCTCAACAGAGGTCATTTGTCAGCATCATGCATTTATAGGATGAGCAGCAGTTATGCGTTTTTGTCTTTTCTTTGTGCAATCTTCCGGATACTCTTTCCAAACATTTTTGTTACTGACTTTTGATAAAATCCTTTACTTAACCAGGTGTGTCAAATTGTAAAGGGTTCTCATTTATAGTAAGGGTTTGTTGCTGCTTAGATGAAGCCTTTTGTAACATTAGTAAAGATTATTCCTGTTTTTTTAAGAGTTGTGTTTGTTGCTGTTGTTGCTCGTAAGGGATTTTATTCTTACCTTTTACGGGGAGCGCATTAGTCCAGGAGTGGCTCTTTCAAAGTGCTCCATAAATAAAGTCTGATTGATTTGTGTAACTTTGTCTTGCAGGAAGCACACAAAAATAACATGCACCATCTTGTTCCTCTCTTTAAAGGAATTTCTATGTGAAACTAAGACAAATGAGTTTCTCCAGCTTAAAGTCGTACCCCCATGAATATGGTCCGGTCACATCAAACCACTAAAAACAGCGAGGACCAGGAAAAATAACAGTATAAAGCAGTCACTCTGTGATTTATGAACGTCAAACACATCTCTGCAGCCCAGCAGGTGTCCATAGGTCAGGTCCTTAGACTCCAGGTAACTGCAGATGGAAGAAAGATGAAAGGTTATGACAATGGAAAGGCCCACAGCTGGAGAGAAATTCCTGGAGGATCATTTTATTAAAACAAGTGGGTGTCTGGAGAAATAACAGCCCTTTAAGGGCCCCATAATTCATTGTTACGCCACTGAGCATGAACTGCAACACTGGGCTTTGGCGGAAAAACAGACAATAGGGTTTTGTCTGCTGCTTTGTCACAGTTACAATAAGAAACTGTAAGGTCAGGTATGTCACATTTTGTCTTTTTCCTTATTAGTAACATTTACATCACTTTTAAATAATACCACTAAATATCATTTATCATTTTATCATTTTATCGGAAATGAGAGACTAAGAGATTCTTGCTTTTGAGGCATCTGAGTATGTCTTGTTTAAAATTCTGAGGCAAAAAGTAAAATGTTAAATGAGTGGTTGGTGTTTTAAACTGTCCGTCTAAGAACAATAGACTTCCCTTACGGGGAGTTTATTGGTGGTCAAGTCGAATCATGTGGGCTCGAGATGATTACCTTGACACTTGTCCAAACCAGAACTATTTTACCACCAGCCATTAAATCGCAGCGGTACATGACTAAATGCCAAAGCATCTGACATGAAGTTGCACATGCCTGTGGTGTTAGGATGGATGCATCATTGCAAAAACTGTCTTTAAAAATAAAAATCATTTCCTGGAGTTCAGTTGTATCTCTTTTTTTTACTTTTAACAGTTGTTGAAAAGAGCTGGAACTTCTGTTTGTACCAGGCCACATCAGTAACAGAGTGTTTTACCCGTGAAACAAAACAGCAGCTTTGACATTTAATGTATTGGTGGGTGAGATTTCTGGAAAATAAAGTTGATAAAAACGTTCTAAAATCGTATCACCTGATCTAACTTAACTAGAACAAATAGATGGTAGGAGCTTTTATCGGTGCTATTATTTTACGATGCCACTTGTTTTGTTTGTTATTATTTGACTTTTTAATTCATTAAAAATTCAGAGGATTTGCTTGACAGCATTCACAGATTCACATGGGTGGTTTGGCACAAAGATTTTTTTGTTTTTTTTACTCTACATGCCCTTCCTGACACAACCTTGTATTTTCGCCGGGCTGGGGACCGGCACAGAGGGACCCAGACTTCCTACATAGATCGGCAGTAGTGGATCTTGCCCAAGGACCCACACTGGGTGTTGAACACTGAGGAAGTCCTGCACTTAACCAACTGAGCTGTCCAGCATGCTGAAAAAGAAAGATGAAAAGAAAAGTTTAAAATTAATAACAAAAATGTTTTTTTTTTTTAAAAGAGCAGCATACATTTATAACAAGCAATAAGATACATAAAAGACAGATAAGAATTCGATAAACTGAGTAATAGGAGCCACAGTGCCTCGGTTGGTTGCAGTCATGTTGAGACGCCACTGTGATGCGATGCAACGTAACTTGACTTAATTCGATTTTAATGACGAGCCTGAGTTTTTATAGCTTTATCATATCTCCACCAACATTTGTAAATCAGGAACATGTAGCAAAAAAAATAAAAAATAAATAGGGCAGCAGTTTAGTTCAGGCAGTAGAGCAGGTCATCCAACAACCAAAGGGTTGGTGGATCAATCCCTGCACTCCCCAGCTAGCTGTCGCCCCTCCAAGTGCGGCTCCCCCAGGGGATGGGTCAAAATGCAGAGAAGAATTTCCTTATTGAGGGATAAATAAAGTATCAATTTAATTTAATTGAAATTTAAAAAATTGTAGAGAGCAAATATGCGTTTTTTTTGTCTTATAAATGCATTAAAAAAAAAGTCATTTCCCAACATTATTTTTGAACATTTATATAGTTTTTTTTCACAATTTTACATTAGGTTTAATAGTAATTTGATTAAAGCAAGAATCTTTTTTTTTAATCTAATTTGACCCACTAATAGATGTTGCTAGACTAAGTTGCAGTTCAAAATGCTGTTGTGAAAATGTAATAATGATTCTCATAAAACCAAACAACAAACTACTTTTTTTTGCAGTAAAATAATTACTATTTTATTTTTTTACACCCTTTGAATTATTATCTAACAAGAATTGTCTGCCAAACTTTCAGCGCCGAGATCAAACAAGAAGGAGCTGCAGAGAACATTGTGTTTCCGAGGTCCACCTCTGTTACCTCGATGTGCACCAACATCACAGGTTTAAGCACAATGGAGCATTGTAGTCCTGCCATTTAATCCTGGCCAACAAAGTAACACTGATAGCAAGTTAACACGTAAAGCTGATGTAACCACAGCGGCTTGGAGAAACAACAAAGAAGTACTTTTCCAGGATGGACAGGCCCAAGTCAGATTGACGCCTACAGGAAAGAGTCTTACAATTCTCATGTTGTGTTTAGTTGAACACGATCAGGGTTAGAAGAAGAGAACTTGAAACCTCAGTACATACTAAAACGAAAACTCTCTTTGATCCATACCTTTATTTGAACACATTAGAATAACTAAGTGTTGTATAAAACTTGGTTTAGACAGAAGAAACGAGAGAACAAAAGTTAGAGAATGTAGTTTTACCAGAGTCTTTGATGCAGAGAATACCTAAGTGATTCCTGATCATTTAGTAGCAAGGTGGTAACTGGATGACTACAAAAGTGAAAGGAGCAGATTCCTACACACAGTCCAAACATGCAAAACTGAAAATTTATTGCAAAAGTTCAGCATTCAGGCTTTTGTTGTTACAATCCAAAAAAACCTACAATTTAAAGTCCCACCCTGACCATCTTTTGATTGTAAAAGCATTCCCAGTAGTCTTGTAAATGCCCTTTTAACCAACATTTTAAAAATCAAATTTGTTTTCTAGGACACAGAGTGACAGCAGTTCATTAGAAATTTGTCTCTGAGTTGTTGGCAGAACTGTTGGTGAAAAAAACCCCACTCCCCTTTCCCGTCACCTGTCCACATGCTCTCCCGCTTGCTTACACCCCCTCACACCCCAAACCTATATCTTTACCAGTGCAACAAAAATGGCAATATCTGAGCTATCCAGCCGTACAGATTTGAACCAGATGCCAGCTCAGACTAAGAAAACAAAGACACAAGTGGATCTAATCTACAAGTGGATGCATCAGAATGGGGCAGAGCAAGGTGCTTGAGGACTGCCTCGCGTATTTTCTTTGTCACAAATAAGTTATTTTTCAAATGTAATTTGTTTTCCTGCTCCTCTCATTCACAATGATTTAAAATTTAAGGCTTAATTTTCTCAATATATGTCACCCATCATCAGAAAAATGCTACAACAAAAACACAATTTTCACTGGAGTGGGTCTTTAAAAGCCAATCAGGACCACAACTAGTTGAAAAATGCAGAACAAAAAAGTCAACATTTTACACCAAACCTCAGAAATTATGGCAAGTCATAGATTTAGAAAAAAAATCAAATCCATCTACAACTCTACTGTGTTTTACAAAATCCCAAAGATGTCCCGCGAAACACCAGAACACAAGATGGATGAAAAATTTAAATAAAAATACAGAAAATGTCACAAAATTAAGAAAGATGTGAAAGAAGTGTCTGAAACATTTTAAAGGAGAAATTGGAAATAAACGGGCAAACATATTTTCAAAAAAATTGTGAAAACAACACAAAAAGTCGTCTCTCTCCACTTCAGATGTCTAAGGAGCAGTCAGGATGAGGAATGATGGAAAATGGTCTGTTTTGGTGCCTGAAAGCAAGGATGACATAAAGAAACTGGTTCATTGACCTCAGTGGTCTGTGTGAGCCTGTAAAACTATGGACAAGTGTGGTACTTTGCCAAGCATTCTCTTAAAAGTAAGTGATAAAAGTTTTAGTGGAATCCTGGGATGGATAAGCAGCGGGTGTGAGGAGGCCAGAGAAGCTCGTGTGTTTCTTTTCTGTGTGCAGCCTACAGTAAACTAAATGACATGTGAACAAGAGAGACATACAGTTGTTATCAAAATAAGGCAATTAATTGTCTTCATCAAATCAAAATGATAAAAAAGAGATTTTTAGTCCCAATACTTTAAAGTCCCATTCCCAACGGATTTTTAAAATTGTGATTATACTGTTTTTAGCCATAAAAATAACTGAATTGTTTTCTAGGACATATTTCTGTAGAGCGGCAGTGGTTCATTAGAAATTTGCCCATGTTGGTAAGGCCGCTCCAACTTCCCACCATTCATTATTTTTACAAGCTCTCCCGCTAGCTTACAGTCCCTCACAACCCAACCTAACATTACTGGGGAAACAAAAGTGGCGAGCAATATTGGAGTTTTGAGTCAGATTCCAGGTCAGACGAGAAAAACAAAGACGTTCATGGATGTATTTGTCTGCAGGGAGCTTGTGGGCCATCAACTGAATCACCTATGTCACTGCTACAACTTTTTTTAAACAGCATTTTATCGTCTGCTCCTCAAATACAACGGTGTAACTCTTGTGCTATCCTAGGCACTATAACGTTGGGAGTTGGGTCATCTAGACCCACTAGACAGTGCGCTGAACCTTTTTTCTTCAATGATTTGTGATCTTCACTGGTGTCCATGGATTTCATGAAATCTTTCCACCTTTATCCACCTTTGTCATGGTAGGGAGAACACGTCAATGTAAGGGTGGGGTCATCTAAGATAGCACAAGGGTTTTAAATAAAGTAATACCCAGAAATGCAATTTTAAGATTAACTTTCCTAATATATGCCCTCCATAATGAGGAAAAAGGACACAAGAACATATGAAAAAACACAGAAACCAAAATCTTCTTTGAGGTGGGTCTTGAATTTTTTTCACTCTTCCAATATTTGATTTAAAGGTTTAAATCAAATTAAAAATAAAACAAAATTCAGTGAAATGTGGCCAGGTGGATACAACGATAGGCAAGACAATGACCAAATATTTATTTAATATTTGTCAAATAAATTGACCAAGAAAGGATATTTAAGTGGGAAAAACTTGAAATCTGGTTGAATCTGTTTTTTTGACACCAACAGGGAGAGCTGCAGTAGCCTACTATTTGCTGACAAACAGAAATGCCCATTTGTTTTAGAAAAGTACATGTAGTTTATTTAAATGTATATATTTAAATAAAAAAAATAACAAAGAAACTTTAAAGTAAAGTTAGATCCCAAGACTTTCAAGCTTAGACTTCTGCAAACACTTTGCCCACTTATGAAGCACATTGTGTAACTCTTGTCCTAAAACTTGTTGACACACTGATATAGCTATCAGCTTCACGCCAGAAACCAGGAAACAGTGTTACTCAACGTCTGCAGACAGGTCCTGGAGTTACGAGCCAACAGTTGTATGCGGCTGTAATTACTGCAGACATTTTAAAGCAGCACTTTGAGGTAAACTGCAGAAAGCACGCCCGCACTAGACATAGCATGTACACTAACGGGCTCTCATGTATTTGGCCGAGGCTGGTTCCAATTAAAACACTATTACTGTCAGAACTAATCAACACTCCTCATGGGATCTCAGCGGCAACAATTAAGCATACATTTTTATCTGTCCTGTCGACGCATAGCTGAGGTCCACGCGTGCCATTTCATATCCACGGTCAGTATTATCTAATTTTCTGGTTTACCATATTGATTCAATGAAATATTTAGAAAATCGCAGTTTATCGTGAGAATATGGTATTTATAGCCCATGCTGATCAGATCATAAATCTCTTTTCGGGGAGCGGTTGTGGGTTGCCAAACTCTGGCTCCTGTCTCTGGGGTTCTGTTAAAACTTTACCTGGAGCCTGTTATTCATGGTTCATGAGCATGTGAGCCAAAGACAGAAATTTATTTGAATGCAAACCTTAGCACAATTGTGTTAAATCCTCTCAGATCCAGGCAATCTCAGAATTAAAACATAAATAGCAAATGATTGCTTTCAAGTATTGTTCGGTGTAATACCTGCGCTTTATTGTCTTTTGATGCTCATATTTATGACCCTATTTTCCCATATGATCCTCCATGAAGCTTGTCTTTTCTGCTGGAAAGAAAAAAGGGGACAAGGAGTCACATCTTTAAAGACGACTTCAAATATCAGGCGGAGCAGTGACAGTGCTCTGCACTGTTTTCCACAGCCCCAGGCAGAGAGGGCACAGTTTGATTTAGAAGCATTAATGGCCTTCTGGGCATCTGCATCCCAGAGTGTTTGATGCTTTCATGTGGTCAGCACTCCGCCAGTGAGGGGTCACTGCTATCGATTAAATAATCTGAGTCTGTTCAAGGCAGCAATAGGGCGCATTCATACTCCCATCTGAAGGTCCGAGTCTTCGGAAATGGGCTAATCCATCTTCCGTGGAAATGGGAGGATAGGAACAATTATCTGCCAGCATGTCCTTTAAACTGAGCCGTGCTCACCGCTGGCTGCAGCCTTCAGTTGATCTTCCTGGAATGTGCAGTGAAAAGAGGTTTTGAAAGCAGTGCTGGACTTTTGATTAAATTGACACAGCAGAAGGGATCCTGATGTGAGCTGGAGGACATCTCCATTGTGGAGAGTGGAATCTGTTAGCCGAATCCAAATTCTTCCCATACCCCTACGGCCTGTACCTACTCCTAAATTTTAGCCCTCCAAAAGGAGAGGTATGGAAAAATAGAGTTACTCCCTCTCGAAGATGTCATCAATAGTCAGGGGTTAGCTACGTTAGTGCGGAGCTACTAGGGCTTGCAAATACATAGAAACGTTGGTTTCATAATTTTAAAAAGTTCATGCTAAAACAAAAAGTCATTACTTACAATTAAATTTAAACTTCTGTGCATCAGAGCACACCCAAGTGTAGAAAGGCATTTCTCCTCCACGGCACAGCACCTTCGCGGCGGAGGGCTCGGTTAACCCTCCGCCTTGAGGGTTAGCCATTAATAAACTATTTCAGACAACCCTACCCCTTCAAATGCCCCCACAATTAGAGGTGTAGGGAGAACCCGTAGCAGCAGGGGAAGAATTCGGGATAACTTTTTCTTTTACAGTACAGTACTTACAGTGTACTTAAGTGGTATTTACTTGGTACTTATAGTGTAATTACTGGGTACTTACAGGGTATTTACATGGTACTTTTTAATCGAATTTACTGGGTACTAACAGGGTGTTTACATGGTACTTTTTATGGAATTTACTGGGTACTTAAAAGGTATTTACATGGTACTTTTCATGGGACTTACTGGGTTTCTACATGGAACTTTTATGTGTCTACTTGGTCCTTACATTGTACTTGCTGTGTATTTATGTGGTACTATTTGGTTCATACTTATATGGTACATACTGGGTATTTATGATATACTTACTGGGTATGTACATATTGTGCAACAGTGTCTTTTGTGGTACTTACCACATGTAAGAACAAGTTAAGTACAGATAAAGTACCTTGAATTTAAGTCTGCACTTGTTGTATGTTTCATGGTATTTACCAGGAATTTACCCCAGAAACTACTCCTTAAGTACAATGAAACTGGACTTTAAAAGAAAGTTAGCCCTATTTCCACTCAACTACATGGGACTTTCATTACTAAATACAGGGTATATTCACTTGAATAGTACTTGGTACCTTCCCCTTAAGTACAATGAAACTGGACTATAAAAGAAAATCAGCCCTATTTCCACTCTATTACATGGTACTTTCAGTAGTAAATGCTGAGTATGTTCACGTATTACCTTCCCATACAGTGTACATACACACTTGGTCTTTTAACCTTACCAAATGAGACAATGCTAACTTGTTGGTAGGGGTGAAGTAACTCCATTGTAAAAACATATTCTGGTCTGGTTCCTTCTTGTAACATGTGGCAAGTTTAAAGAGAAACAAGACAGCAGTGAAAACAACAATCTTTAATATGATACACTTCTGCAGCATACAAAGTGTCATCACCATGAAATTTGTTTAAAGTACAAAAAAGTAAAAAGGAGCATTCCAAAGAACAGATTTGTTTTCATATTAATTATCTTTTCTTCCAGAGTTTTGTGTTGTTCCAGGAATGATTCACACTCCTTTGCATAGCTCATGAGTTTGTCACCCACCATGAAAACAGGAAATGGCCCCAGATCCTTACCTTTTCCAGCCAAAGTCACTTCTGCAATAGTTGCAGTCAAATCTATTGCATTTTTGTCTATATTACACTGGCGACATGTGGGGTCGTGCTTTTTGTCCGTCGAAATTCCTTCAGCAGAGTTTGGTAATGGTGCAGGACTTCTTCCGGGTTTGTAAAAATCAAAATATAAGCTCAAATGAACGTAAAAACCATAATGACTTTGATGAAGTACAAAGTATATTTTAGTTATTTAATCATTTCTGTAATGAGTTTGATAAATCTCTATGAATTCTTTATTATTTTGACTGCAATGCTGGAAATCAATCATTTATCCTCATTTATAAACATGATATATTATTCACAACTTCACTTTTTTGATGAAGTACAAAGTATATTTTAGTTACATTAAACAAAAACAACAACAAAGAAAATAAAGGAAAAATCAAAATTGCCATAAAAAAAATCTACTTTGCAAGAATCAAAGAATTACAAAAGTAATGTTTTAATAGGCAATGCCTGTGTGTATTTCTTCTTTATAAATATTTTTGCACCTACAATTTGCATTAGCATAAAACACATGGCAACGACCATGTAAATACCGAGTAGACACATTGTAAGTACTGTGCTGTAAAAGAAAGCGTCACCGAATTCGGATTCGGCCTTAGATGTGTGAATCAGACAATGAATTTTGTTCTTTCGGCGGTTTAAGTTTCACCGTCCACACTCACTAAAAGGCATGTTACTCTTTTACAACCTCAACAATAAGTCATGAGTGGACTTGTAATTTCTGATTTGCTCAAAAGCAGGTTTTCCCTTTTTATTTGTGTATTGGGGTTTTTGAATTTTTCGGTACTCCCAGGTTAGAAAATAGTTGAAAATAGTAGAATTTGTGGCATTTTTCATGTTTTTATTTTACTGTATGTTTCCTGTTGACGCTTTTAAAGCACCAGTTTTACTTAGTTTTGAAAGTATGCTTTTGGAAATATTAAAGTAAGAGTGACGTGATTACGATGAATAAGTTTAAATTTAATGTTTCTGTATTTGAAAGTAAAAACAAAAATGGGTTCACTAGATTTGGTATCTTCAGCCTAAAGCAGGGTGTGTATGTCAATTGGACAACAAGTACCCAAAAATGGTTGTTTGGATGGGACAAGAAAAATGTAGTGATGTTAAGTCTTTTCATTGGTACATCAACCTGCCAATCAATAAATTATTAATATAAACAGACGATGTACAAATATCAGCTCAAATAAAACAAAAACAACTGATTTGAACAAAATCCCCTCATAAATTAATGAAACTTTTGTTAACTCATTTTTTATTCTCTTTTTGAATTTTGTTTTTTTTACCATATTGAAACCTTCTGAAACCCAGTGGACTTTTGAGGAACTGCAACATTTGGCCTCTCAAAGTCCCACTCTGATCATTTTTTGATCTATTTTCAAAGCATTCCCAGTGGTCTTATAATTATGATTATGTTGTTTTTTATCAAAATGAAAAAAAAACCCTTTGTAGTTTTCTAGGACATAATTTTCAGAGCGGCAGAGATTCTTTCAAGATTCCCCTCTAAGTTGTAGGCGGGACTGTTGACGCAGAGTGAGCCTCCTTTCATCTCCCATCATCCCTCTGTGTACACTCTCTCCCGTTACCGAGGCAACAAAAATGGCGAGTAACAGAGCGGGGCAGGCAGCTTGCGGCCTGCCGATGGTTGTACCTAACAACTACATGCCTCTCCTGATTCACCTCAGTTTGAATAAAGAAATACGCAGAAATGCAGTTTTAATCTTCTTTACATTTTTGTCCTTCATCATGAGAAAATTCTACAAGAACATGTTAAAAACACCCAAAACCCTATTTGTATTGGAGTGGGTCTTTACATTTGAAAACAGAAGATTGAGGCTAGTTTTTGTAATCATGAAATGTGTCAATAAGCAGGTAAGACATTTGTTGTCAGCAATGCTCTGCAAATGTGTGAAACATTTTTTGGAAAAAAAACTTTTCAGACTTTTTTACAATTTCTGGTGTGTTTCTTCTAAATAAATACACAAGCTGAAACCGAACTGCTTTATTGTATTGTACTTACAATGACAGAGGAGACATATTAAAAGAACCATAAACTTGTTTTTTTAATTAGGCACAATTGCAATTAAATTTAGGCACATATAGAGGAACAGATGCATTAAATTATATCAAGTCAAAGTTTACTTTAATCACACAACAAAGAACTTGCATTTAATCCGAAAACCCTACCAAATTCACATACTATTAGTTGTAGTGGAAAACAAAGGGTTTAAAACAAAGACAAAGAAAAAGCGAAACATGAGTTTACAGTTTTTACACTTGGAGGATTGTATACCAAAGTGCAGAAACCCTTCATAATCTCTATATCTGACACTGAAAGAAGCTTGGATCAGAAAACAGGGGAGTCCATCCATCAGAAAATAGCTCAACAGGTCTTAATCCAAAGCAGAAATTGTATGTTTTTGCAATACAGAATAAAATGTTTTTTTTTTCTTCTTATGAACGACTAAAACCAAAAGCATGCTGGTGTTTTCACTGCAGCTGCAAAGATGTTCAGACTGTTTGCTTTTTGTTCATCCACAAGCAAGAACCTGACAAAAAAATTGTTTATAGGTTATTTTTGTGTTTGTGTGTCTGTCTGATCGCATATAGACTGTGCCAAGTCCTTTAAAAAGATGTATGCATTAATTGAAATAAATTAAGATATTTGATTATATGATTGACGTTATTTTGAACTTATACCAGTTTGAATGTAAGTAAGGGCAGAAGAACACAGAGTAACATTTAACTAAGCAAAAGTTTAAAAAATCCTGAAAAAGAGATTCTTATGAAAGTTGGAGGAGATATGGAGCAGAAATAAAATGGAAAAATGTCCACATTTCTGTCTTTGGACACATAAAATCCCATTCTCAAGTTTCACAAATTTATTTCTGTTGAGTTGAGATGTCCGTCACTGAAAGGAAAAACTGTTTATCTCATCTTTTACGACGGGCACAACTGAAATCTGAACAACGTTTTTTTTTTCTTGTTCAGAAAACAAAGGTTTTACTATGAAAAAAACGAAGGCAATTGTCTCAAAGTTGGACACAGATATTTCCTTATAAATCTGTTCCAGAAAAATTCCAGTAATAAAAACATCCACAGCTGTCTACATTTGAATCAGCACAACTCTCAACAAATGTGTTTTTCTTTGAACATCCAAACAAGTACTTTCCTGGAAGCAGACATGCTTCCTCTTGGCCTGTTGCTGCGGTGGTTAGCCACCTGCAGAATGAGACTCTTCATCCGGCTGCCAGCTCACATCTGCCAGACATGGTCCACTAGAGAGCAAGGCGCTCACTCGCATAATGTCATCTTCTTTCTGAATCCCATGCATGGAGTTTCAGTCTTTTTGCTCCGCCTCCTGAGCAAGGCATGACTGACATGTTGCTGGGTCTGATCATTGGGGAACCCCAAATCCTGTTAGGAACATAAACAAATTCCAGAATGATGCAGAATCAAAGGCAGACTCAAACTAGGCCGACCCACACAGTTGTGGGTGGTCAGTCGTGATGTCAATGTCTGGAAGATGAGATCCACGAGTAAGGCTTGAAAAAATAAACCAACACGGACTTTAATCACATGTATTATTAGAGGCTGAAGCTGGGCTTCACACAGTGTGTCAGACAGTGTCTCTAACTGCTGATATCCGCCTTGAAAGCCTTAGTGAGATTTAAAAGGTTTTGTTCAAATTACTCTTGTAACAGAAACGAAATTCTGAAGTTCTTCTAAGACTGAGAAGTAATGTAAAATTTTGACGAGATACAAAAGTCCCAACATCGAGCACTATCCTAGTTTCAGAGAAGTCTTGAGATCTGGACTTCTGACCTGCAGTATTTTATATATAAATGTGTTTTCCTGACATAGCCATGCAGTGGGCATCCCAGTGAACTTCAACTGCAAGCCCTTTTGATGCAATAAGACATGAAATGTTGCAAATGATGCCACTCTAATCTGTCATGGAAACACTGAACATCTAAAGTCTGATTTTTTTTCTTCCTTGAAATAATAGCCCCATGTTTTATAAATGACAATGTGTTTTGCATATTTGGGAGGGTTTTTAGATTCTGAATTCAAGGTGGGAATTCAGTTTGTGTTCCAAATCCAGATTTCACAGCTCCTATGCTTCTTTTCTCCTGTTGCCTTCTGAACAAACAGGCAATGGTACATTTGGAAACATTTACAGATTACTTAATAATGATCAAAAAGTGAATACCATGAGGAGACTGGAGCTAATATAACGTGTCAGAACAAGGTGATCCCACGGGAAACTCCTTCCAACTGACCAGGCCAAAAACAACAATCATAAAGGATTATCTCAAAGTCCATTTTACTTTTTATGACAAATACCTCAGATTCTGCAAGCTTGTATTTGTGATGCAGAGAGAAGAGAGAGAAAAAAACCCCCAATAATTTTATCTATTGCACCTGATGCTTTGCAGTCTGTCAGATCAATCGGCCTTCGTGCTCTTGGTTACTTTGCTACTCTGGCCTGTCATATCTCATCTGCTGCAGTTCCTTCAGACATTTCCACACTAATCAGTAACAGTGTGTCCACATGCCTTTTTTTCCCCTTGTGGACTCGAAGCAGTCTGTCATTTTGAGAGTCTTTTTATTCGTGCTTGCATCTCATGAAGTGATGAATGAGTTTGAAATTCCACCGAGCAGTGACCCGCCTTGCTCTGGTCCTCCAGTTCACTGTGATCCCCTTACAGCCTTTCTTCAAGGCATTTTATTATGTTCATTACATGTAATAAAGCAGAAACATTGCAGTCTGATCATGTTGATCAGGTAAATCAAGGCAATTGTTGTTGGGGTTTTTTAAATTTGATTTTTTAATAAGAATGTCCATTCATCACTCAAAAAACATGAAGCATTCAGAATTGATGGTAGGTGATTTACAGGGAAGTTTTTAAAATATAAATGCAGCAGTCAGATATTTCCGTAAAATAAAAAAGGTGTGAAAATGTTTACTTAGGTAGAAGGATTCCATTAAAATTTAGGTGTTAATTTTGCTATAAATTTTTGTCAATCTTATTAAATAGTTTATTTAACCCTAGTATTTAAAAAATGATGATAAAGTCCACATAAGGTTCCTGTTGGGACAGGTTTATTGCCAGCCCATAGCTAGTAATCTGAGAATATTTAACTTATTGCTCCCCCTATCTTACCCACAGTAAAGAACTTTGGGGGAATAATTACATTTTTGATTACATCCATTATACATATTTCTCCACAGAGGAAAGATTGTTTCATAAACTAGGCCAGGGCGGCCCATTCCCCCTGCATAGATTAATACTATATTGCATTAATATCAATATGCTAAAAATGTAGATATTCTATTATTCTTATTATAATCACTATACGTGCCAAAGTGCATGCAACTTACTATTAACATGTTTGAATCATGTACTTCTCCTCTATTCTTGATAGTTTATTTATTATGTAGTTTTATGCCTCTGTTTGGTGCAGTGCGCTTCATGTATTATCCCTCTTTCCCACTCCCCTCCGGGGATTACCTGGTGGTAATCCTGGTAAGTAGAACAAAAAATAAAGATGACTAATAAAAATATTATTAGTCTTATTTTGAAAAGTTTTATAAGTTTGGTTTAATTCTACAATCTACTATTGTTTAATCATCCTAATTTTTTGTAAAGTAACTTTTTTTTAGCTAATCCATGGTGGCTTTTTTCACTAAGCTTTTTTTTTTTTTTTTTTAGTTTTCGTAACTTAAAAAAGTCTGCTATTAGTTTCCAAAAGAAGTTAAAAGATTTGGTTTGTCAAAAAGTAAATATGAAAGAAGAAAGTATTTTTCTGACAATTAAAGCAAGCTTTTGTGTCCCTTAAGGTGAGGTGTTACAATAACTTCTTACATGAATTCCGGAAAAAGACACTTTCAGAGTGTATTTCTGGCGAAGGCATCTGTCTGGTGTGACTCTTTCATGGTAAATCACTGTCCACTCAGGTGACTAGTAAGGCTAAAATAGTAGCACTTCTGAGCGTCTACAGTTACACCAGACAAGTCCAATACTTCCTCCCACTCCCCAGTTCAGTTGGTTACCTTTTGTGTTTAACAAAAGAACTTGACACTTTGAATTGGACTCTGTGATGGATCGCCTTTGAGGTCAGAAGCCTTTACTGGTATACTGGTTTCCTCCCTGTTCAGCCAAGCTTACAACACTGAATAGACCAAGAGTGTGTGTGTGTGTGTGTGTGTGTGTGTGTGTGGGTGGGGGGGTGGGGGGGGGTGAAGACTAAAGCAATATTAGGTGGGAAAAGGAGAGTCATTGTGGGAAAGCTGTTTTTCTGAGAGTTCTGTTCACTTTCATTAGTTATTGTGTGTGCATCCATCAAAATGAGGCTTTCCATGTAATAATAATGTTCAGAAAATTAGGTGATCCAGCAACATACTTTAGCTGCCTAGAATGAAAGATCTCAGTTCCCCGATTCTGCAGAATCCTGGTGCAGAATTCCGAATGAAACTGCAGTCTATATTTTCTGCACTAACCTTATCTCATCCGGCATGTGCGTCATGCGGGATGTCTTTCCCATAGAGGGGAAAACAGTGATTATCAGACTGATTGTAATTGTAAGTTATGAAGTAAGGTCATATGAAACTTGAACTTTTAGGCCTGCGTTTGAACGCATGTAACCATTTCCTTTAGAAATGAATTCTTTCACGTGATAATGAGGAAATGTTCCACTTTACTTATAATAGGCCTCTTAAATTTTTTTTCTCTCTCTCCCTATTTCCTCTGCATCCCCAACCGCCTCGCAGTAAAGAAGGGTCAAGTGCTCAGTTAAAATACACAGTGTATAATTTTATAGCTCTTTCCCAAAGGAGCTTCTGGTGCCGGTGTGGAGACGACAATGCGGGAGCAGCAGTGCCGCGCACAGATTAGTTTCACTCTTTGTCAGTACTGGATAGGGGCGGAGGAAGCAAACTCATTAGGATCCTATTAAAAAAAAAGTGTCTGAGATCATAAAGCTGCCGGCTGGAAGACGGAGTGCTCACTCACAGCCAGACGGAGACACAGTGGAGACCTCCTAAAGGTCCTTTTCTTTTGACCAACTTTGACTCTTCATTACTCCCCTTCTTCACTGGACTCTGCCCATGGCAGGCATTCTTCTGAACATCACATCAGCAGTATAAATTTTTGCCTCACCATCCTTCCCTCTGTGTTGCGCTCTTGGCAGCCGTGACGCATGGACAGAGCGGGGGCGCACGCGCCTTATTGAGATAGACTTTTTTTTTTTAATTTCCCGACACAAACTTTAAAGTTTTTGGTTTTTCCCTCTCGACGTTGTATCGAGGATGCTTGCCACTACTTGGAATAGATGCTGTGTTTTGATGTTTCTCATCGTCTCCGTGAGGACAGACGCATCAGAGGGGCGCCCGAAAGAGAACTCCATCAAGTCTGGTCTCATCGAGGAGAAGCCCACAGCGGCCACTAACCGCTCTGCTGTTGTCACCAAGAAGCGCAACTTCATCCCGCAGGTACACTTTCACTTTTTTTTTTTTTTTGGTCTGGAAAATCACATAGACTTTTACGCATGCGCCAAAACAAGATAAAAGATCATATTTATTCACACCCAAAAATATAACTCACGTTGTGAGAGCTGTTATTAGAACTGTGGGAGCACTGGACCTCTCATAAACCTTAATTGCCTCTCAAACCTGACGCCACAGTCGGGTGCAGCGCACTTCGACAGTAAATCATTGATGGCAGCAGAAATGTGAGAAAAAGTTAACACTTGGGGTAATTTTCTGTCTGGGACCTGGTGTCATTAAAGCGGACCAGACGCTTGCTGGGATTATGAGATTCCGTATGGGGCCGCTGGGATACACTTAGTAGCCACTCAAAAAGTTATCAACTCATGCTGCTTCGGCAAAGTGCCACATCAATGCAACTAGAAATAGAAAGCTGGGATTAAAAGGAAATAATAAATGAAATGCATATTTGTCTGTTGTGTTTAGTTTAGGAAATGCCTTATTGTGGTTTTTGTGCACATGGCACTGGCACATCTCCATATCTCCCACAATCCATCTATCATCCTAATCAGATGCTTTTGCCTCAACTTTGTTTTTCTGTAAGATAGTTTGCTGTGATGCCTAAATGCAAAATGTGCAACACTTACCTTTGCAATTGTTTAACTTGGTTTGAAATGAATTAAAATGTTATGAAACAAAAGTGCCTTTTGTACAAATGTTGATGTGTTTGTGGCACACCGAGAAAGTTTGTGTAATTTGTGTGTCTTGTAGTTTTAGTCAGATCTCAGCCACAAAGTAGTAGCACTTGTTGTGTAGTTCATAAACTCAATTTGCCACATTGTAGCCACAAAGTGTGTGATAGATTCTGCATCTTTGTGTTACTGAATTGTGGGTCTGTCCCTTAGCTTGTGTAATTGGAGAGCACAAAAACATGTCAAAGATGACCATTTTTTTCCAGAAGTGGCTCACGATTGAACCCCCCCCCCCCCCCCCCCCCCCATACCAAAAGCTTTCAGTGCTGATTAAGGTTTGGCTTAATATTTGGAAAATAGCAACAACCTCAACATTTCTTTGCCTTTAACCACATTTATGAGGATGCTGCACATATATGCTGCAGACAGACTTATGCTTATGTTGCCATTCTGCTGACATTTTTTGAGTTGGTGGGGTCTGGCTGGCAGATTTTCACACCTCTAGACAATTTGCAGGAAATAGTTGGATAGTGAGCTCTCACCACATAAGCCATCTTTTCTTTCTTTCTTGTGAAATGGGAGGAAATGCAATGCTTCGTTAGGGCTATCAAATTTTTAACAATATTTTTTTGATATTATACTGCCACTTGTTTGAATGGCACACATTTTAGAAGTGTAGCCTATCCAGCTTGGGAAAAGACAAACAGGAAACTAGAGTGTAATCTGGTGTTGTCACAACACTTGTGGGTGAAAGTTGCATTATTCACTGACAAACAAAAGCAGGTTTTAACTGTTTCCTGGTGGTAATATCCTTCTTGAATGAATCCCTCCATTGTTGCATCTGACTGACTGTAGTAAAACTGTCACCAACCATTTTACTTGTGGCCTTTGAGAAAGAAAAAAGTGTCAGACAAAATTACAATTGAGGACAGCAGTGATTTCTGTCTGTTTGTTCAGCTGAGTTCAGTTTGTCCGGTGATTGCCTGAAGGATGAGGTGCCTTCATGCGTTGGTTCTGATGAGAAATGTCACTTCACAGGGTTACACCTTGTGGATTACCACTGGTAAAATCAGCTCAGAGTTTATCTAAACTAGGTTAGGCACTCAGCCTTATAGTCTCCACTAAGGCGCAAGTAGAAACACATGTGACTATGTATGATGAAACACATCAAACTCATGGTTTGTGTGAGTGACTTGTGCACAGTCATCTCTATGTTATGTGATACAACCTCTGTGCTTTCAGGGTCTGTGAAGACAGTTTACACAATGGCTTTGTTTATTTGACTTCTTAAGGCCCCACAGTACTCATTAACACCATTCATAGGTTCAGGTTACAAACTGTAGCTCTGAAGGTCCAGAGCATTTGTAAATGTCAGAGGATGTTTCCAACCGAGGGATAAATTAAACTTAATGGCTGAATAGTTAAAACAGCTTTAAAATTACATTTTACATTAAAAAAATTAAAAAAACTTGTACTTTTAGGGGAGTGATTAACAGTTTTGAAAGTTTCTTCCTAAAGAAAACATTTTTCATGACTGATTAATGTGTTTTTTTGTGTGTGCCATAAAGCAAACAGCAGGCCTAGCTTGGTGGTTATGGGGAGTTTTACTGTTATCTATTTTTGGCAGATTGGTTCCAACCAAGTTCCCAAAAAACTTTGATTTGATCTTCAAATGAGATGCATCTCCTCCATATGTTGGGCTTATAGGATGATTTTTCAACAACTGCAGTTCCACACTGGAACAGAAAGAAAAAAAAGTAAAGATTTGACATTCAAAATGAAGGGACATTCAAAAGAAGTACCAATGAATGAGTAAAAATAACAAGCATGAAACTTTCAACTGCAGAAACAGCAGAAGTGATATGGTCTGCTTGCAGGGTTTGGTTTCTGTAACACAAATACATGGATTTTGTAAAGGTCATGGTGCAGAGGTAAAGCGGTCAGCCTCTGATCGGAATATTGCACGTTTGGTTTCTGCCTTGCCTGTCCATGTTGCAAAATGTCCTTGGGCAAGACACTGAACGCTACATCGCGCCTGGTGGTTAGGGGTTGGCGGCAGTATTCGGCTGCTGAGGCGTGTGACTTTTTAAAGAGTTTTTGGATGTCTGCCAATCAAATTTGAAAGATTCTCAGACTATCATACTCCCGCTACCCAAAATGTCCTTTAAATACACATACTCACTGCATGTCTGGTTAGTTCTTTTAGCGTGGAGAGAGATGTGCTCCTCATTGTGGATACACGGTCAAACCAAAATCATTCCCTCCCAAATGTGTTCCTCGCTGTGAATAAGTACGTTGAAACATCTACAGGTTATCTACAGGTAATTTCAGACAAAGGTGTTCCAACAAGAACATCCTGCAGGTAGCTCATTTGCTGTGATTGCATGTTAGAAGGATGCCTCATTGATATCAAAACAACTTACATAAGAAGTGTTTCAATCTAAAAGTGAAGAGTAAAAAGATCCTCACCAGCATGTTTTTTTTTCACTACAGTCTCTGTGTGAAAGTGCTTTTAGACTGTCTTCATTCCCTTAATCCAATAAATACAGTGTTCTTTATCTGGTAACAACATTTAGCTTTGTAGCTTTTTTTTGTTCTGCTGCAGGAAACAACGCCAGTCCGTTGGGATTCTGTCAGTAGGATTTTGGCAATTAAACATGAGCTCATTTACTTCAGGATAATTTATTTCATCATCCTTCTTTTCCTGCATTTCAAACTCTCATAAGTATGTTAAGCAGAGGTGGCAGTCATAGTGTTATTTTTATGCATTGCAGGCCATGTCGGTGGAAAAGTATCAACACTCTGGAATGGGTTAACAGACGTAAATAAGGGATCTCAAAGACTGAGAGCGAAGGTTCAAAGCCCTCTATATCCTGGAGTAAATCCCTTGCAGATTGTTGCTCCCGCACATTTATGTTTCCTCTTCAAAGCAACAGTGTTTTACCAGCACAAAAGCAACACAAGATAGGACCGGGGGCTTCCCTTATGGATCTCCGTCTGTCTTTCTCTTTATCGTCACACCAGCATACCAAGAGAGGATTTGAAGTGTTCAGTTTTTAACCCTCTTCCTGTGCACTTTCCAAAGCTTTGCTTTTATGTGTGAAGGTCGTCAGGGTAAAAAATAAGGGATCAACAGAAAAACACGTGAGATGACTTTTTGGATGCAGTCAAATGACGGTTCATTCCTCAGAAGTTGCAAATGGGGCGGTTTAAACACGACAGGATAAGGCCAGATTATCAGCTGTGGTTTCAGGGGTCAGGTATCAGTGCATTTCAAAGGGCTGACATTCAGATTGAGCTGTGATGGAAGAGGTGAGCCCAGGTCTTCTTCATCTGCAACACTCTTTCCTGCCAACATGCAGTCTGTGGAACCTGATGCAACACCACGACAAAATCAGAGCAGGTGTCATGAAATACCGCCGGAGATACGTCTGCATATTTATCTGTGAAGCTACAAAAACACCGGACTTCCCCATTAAGAATTTGCAAAACATGGTTTTTTGAACGCAAATAGAGCCCATGCATGTCCGCCACCTACAGTTGGAAGAGGCTTTCTAACAACTGTCAAAGCATTGCAAAATTCCGATATATGAAAAACTTGGTGTCATATAATTCCGCTTGGGCACAAACTGCAATTATTAATTTCTCCCCCATGATTAATTTTCAAGCGGTTGGCACTTCCTGGAATTAAAAGGGACATCATCCACATGTCACTAAGAAATCCAAGTCCCCGGATTGGTCAAATTTTGACCTTTATCATGCAACATGTATTCAGTGGTTGTGCATTTTGCATAAAGAGCCTGAATATGGTCATAAAAACTTGCATGAACATGAGAGTTGTGAACGCAGAAGCCCAAAACCTTTCATTGGTAGTGGTTGCTTGAACACGCGTTGCTGAGGGTGGAGTGAATGTCGCTTCAGCAAAGAATGTCCCTGTTTCTTGTTGGACCATACTTTCCCCAGCAGTCTTCTGGACATTGAGAGTTTCTTGGACTAAGTATGTTACTCCAATCATCTTGGAAGAAGGAGTTTGTAAAAAGCAAAGAGCATATTAAGTGAGCTTACAGCGATAACTAAAGTTATAGCAATAATTTGTCATCAAGGTGTTCTTCAAGGGGCTGAGTAACAAGCTAGTATTTGTTTACTTGGTACGGCATCTGAGCCGGGAGGCAATTAGTGTCTGACAGGAAGCAGTGGGAACAGGCAGCCAGCTTCTCTTCAAACACCCGTCTCTCCAACTAATTCTCGCATAGTTGATCTATAAACAAATAAAATGCAAAATGGTAGTTTGTGGCATTAGTGAGGGTGTGTGATGTAAGTAAGCTGGGATGTACAATTGCATTTTCTGCACAGATGAAACGCTGGGAGCTGTCGGACATCCAGGGTCAGGAAGGTGCAAACCAGAACCGAAATATGTCCCAAATCTTTTTTTTTAATTGCCGTCTCCCCTATTTTTTTTCAATGACCTTAGTATGTTGGTTAATCTCCCTGAATGTTGGCATAAACACGGATTTGAGCATAATGCTTACTTTTATCCACATGCTGAGCATTTGCTTCCTGTCATAATGATGGATGAGCATTCAGTTTGATATTCCTGCTCGTTTTTCCACTGCTGCACAAGTGCCTTCACACATTTCAAGCCTGAGAAAGTCAACTGTGGCAGCTGTCCAGCAAGTCTAATCTTGTTCTTTTTTTTTGAAGCTCAAATGTGCATGTGAGAACTTCCGATGTGTTGCTGTAGTGCTGATGAATGTTGCAGCTGGTTTAAGTCGCTTCATTTTTCTTCTTTTCTTTCACATCCGGCTCCTGCACCCAAGGTGATGTTCTTCAAAATAAGAGTTTCTCACATGTGGATGGGTTTTTACAGAAATATAAATGAGAACGTGTTTCTTGTACTTCCCACAGAAACTTATTTCAAAATAAAATCAGAGCGTGATTAAAGATACTTACCGGATACATGCAGCTTTTATTCTTTTGTTAGCACTTGTCTTATTTCTTATTTTACTCATCTTCTACAGTGTTGTTAATGTTTTTCACTTTTTCCAAACACTTGTTCTTTCGCATGTTGTGCAGGCAGAACCAAAAAATAAATAAAATAAAGCAATAAAAGAGGTAATTTATTTTGTCTTTTTTTTGTTTTTTTCCAGCAAGTGTATCCATGCAGTAATGGCAAGGAATGCAGTGTGGGCAGTTACTGCCACAGCCCCCAACAGAGTCCCTCTCGCTGCCTGTCCTGCCGCCGGAAGATGAAAAGATGCAACCGAGACTCTATGTGCTGCCCTGGAAACCGCTGCAGTAACTGTGCGTGTGAATTCATTCCCAAATTAAAATATATACAGCCTGATGAACTCAGAGGACATTCTAAAACTTGGATTTGCAACAAAACCTTTTTTTTAAAAAAAAACAGTTTTTTAAGTAAAAAAATTGATCTTTAGTTTGCCTTTTCTAAAAGATACTTTTCTTTGGACCATTAAAGATAAATAATATTTAACCCAAGTTGTCAAATGATCAGTTAAACAAAAAACAAATGTCCACAATTCTCCTAAGCAAACCAATTACTTTAAGTTGGAACGAAAGAATTGCTCCAGTGGAGATGTTTGAGGCTTCACGCCCCACCCTCAAATTATCCAGTGTTCTGAGAAATTCATTTTGGCAACAGGGCTGTTATTAAAAATGTATAAGAGTTAAGCTTCACCTCTGTTCCTGTTTGTTTCTGTGCAGATATTTGTGTCCCAGTGTTTGAGAGCGTGCTTTCGCCTCACATCCCAGCTTTGGACGAGCACAGCAAACACTCCACGAAATACCACAGCTGGAGGAAGAAAGGAAAGGCACAGGCTAAGCATTCGCTGAAAGGTAAAAATCTCCTCTGCAAACCATTTTCAATGTTCTCATTTTTCTCACTGCCATCCTCAACCTCTGTGGATGAAGTCATTACAGCATATCTTCAACAATCTAACGGCCATGCCAGTCCGCAAGTGATGTTGATAGAGGGCCTTTTGGTGCTGTGCCCAAAACATACCAGGCCAGCTGAGAACAAACCACAATGCATGTTGCTGTTCTGCACTGTCACAAAACCACAGAACAGTTCTGCTGACAGCAGCACACAATGTGTGACACACAAGGAAAGAAACCACAGAACCCAGTTTTGGTATGTCTGTTGCAATAACTCATTGAACCTCCTGCTTTGTGTTCATGCCACCTGACAGAGGTTATTTTTAGAGCCTGTTCCTGATGCAGTGGGTGACTTAACTCTAAATGCAACAGAGTTTAAAGTAGAAATCAGTGTTACAACAACCTAAAAGTTGCAACTGATTCATTGAATTGCCTTCATTTGTTTTTGACTCTTTCTTCCTAAAAGTCATTCTTTTATCATCTTTGGATCTATTGTGAAAGGGTTCCCAGTCGTCTTTTAAACACAATTATGTTGTTTTTATGTTGGACATCATTTGGATCTAGCTGTCTACAAGTGACTGGAGCCGAGCAGGGAGCTTGTAGCTTGCTCTTGTAGTTTCTGTCACACCTACAATCTTTTTACAGCTGCATTTTTTCGTCTGCTCTTCATTCACAATGATTGGAATAAAGAAATACTTAGAAATGCACCTTTAAGCTTAATTTTCTTTATATATGTCCTCCATCATTAGAAAAACTACCACAAGAACATGTGAACAATCAGTTTTTCTTTATCAGAGTGCATCTTTAAACACTCTAGAAGGTTCTTGCAAGTCACTGCTTGAGAAGTCTCCACCCAGAAGATCCAGGATATAAAACTATGAATTAATAGTTCATCACTGGCAAGACTAAATATTGAAATAAGCAAAGTAAGACATAAAACATTTCAGAAGCATGGCTTAAAGGATGAAAGTAGTTTTACTTTTTAATGCTTCCTGTGACTCTGACGAGTCCAAATATGATGGAATCTGTGGAATTTTTAGGCGCGATACATCCCCATGTATGTTCTTTTTAAATGGCAGTCAGTGTAAATATTTTCTGCTTGTTCTATAAGAATTTCTATAAGAATCTTTGTGTTTGCTCATGTAACATCTCCACCCCTGATGCTCAGAGTTTGTGGTGTTCTTTCAGGTCACGAGGGTGACCCTTGCTTGCGATCGTCTGATTGCTCGGAGGGCTACTGCTGCGCTCGCCATTTCTGGACCAAAATTTGCAAACCAGTGCTGAGGCAGGGAGAGGTGTGCACCAAGCAGAGGAAGAAAGGCTCTCACGGCTTGGAAATCTTCCAGCGCTGTGACTGCGCCAAGGGCCTCTCCTGCAAGGTGTGGAAAGACGCCACCTCCTTATCCAAGTCCAGACTCCACATGTGCCAGAAGATCTGAAGCTGAGGCTGCAGCTGTCAGTGATGAGGCCTCATCCGTCGATCAGTGAAGGTTTTTTCTTAAAAAAAAAAAAAAAAAAAGAAAATAGTTGGCTGTTTTGAAAAGGAGCAAAAAGCTGACACTAACAAGAGACAGAACAAACTTTTAGGGTTCAAGCTCTCTTTTACAAGAGGAGGCCGCTCAAGCACATGTACACACAGCATTGAGATAACACGTCTGAACTGCGTTTGTTAAAAAAGAATCCCTTTTTCATAACCTTCAGGGAGCTGCAGAGATATTCAGATGAGCGGTGTGGACCAAAATGAGGCCACAGATGTAGCAACCTTCATCAAGCTTCATCCAAACAATCTTAACATAGTCTAAAGATTTTATGTTAAACATTTCTGTTTTCATGACTGGATTTCCTCATTTTTTTGGGTCAAATTTCCATAATTCAATATACATTCAGTTATTTCAAAGCTTAAAAATGTCAACTTTTGCTGTTAGAAACTTTCATAACCAGTAACAGTGTTTTAATCCTTTTAATGACAGTACAGGCTGGTCACCTAGAGTGATAACTTATTTAAACATTACATTTAGTGTTCGAACACCAAAGAATGGCATTTTCTACAGGATGAGCAGTTTCTTATGATGTTGCTATCATAAAACAGGAACTGAAGCATCGTATTTGCTGCAGAAAGCTTGTATGATCTGCCATGATGTAGCTTCTACCAAATGTCATCCAGCAGTGAGTTAAACTGAGGATCTGCTGCAGCTGTTGTGATGTTAATGTCAAAGCTTCTGCTTTTACAGTCACCTGACCTGAAGTCAAGGAAGGAATGAACAAGTCATTTACCATTCATTTTTTGTGTTTTTTTCTTACCATATATTTTCATCCCAAACTTTTTGGAAACATTTGTGGCGCACCATCAAAGTCCGAACATGAATCTTTTTTTTAAGTATATTTAATTTCCCTAATTTTGAACTTTACAAACAAGCATTAAGATTTCATTGTTTGAAAAATTTAATGTTTGTTTTAAAGCATCAAGTATACATACTGTTCTGTTTAAACCTTCTAAAGTATCGATAAGCTCTTATATTGTAAATAGACTGGAATTAGCATATATTTAAGGATCCGTGTATATCATGTACATATGTTTAAGATTGAGACAGTACTATGAAATATTTTAGGTAGGAAGGGTAGGGTTGGATGGCAAATGCACACTGAAGTAGTAGACAGCCAGGAGAAAATCTGCCATAGTTCTGACAAATTTCCCAGACCGGATGAATCGTAACAATGTCTCAAATATGTCATGTAAATGATGTGTAAATGGTGAGAAGATGAATATCCCACTAATATTTTTTTTGTGTGTGAATCCTTTGCGTTGATTTTACTTCTTGTATTTACCTTAATGGATGAATAAAAATATTGTTTTTTGTATTTATCATCACCCTTTGTTTCTTTTTGCTTGATCAATTTAAATTTAAATAACCTAAACATCATGCCTAAAAATATGTTTTAATTTGACTGTGGCCCACAATAAATTATAATATTTTACTCATTACAAAAGAAACATTTTGAAACACATTTTCATTTCACCTCCCACTCTGTTTACTTGTCAGCAGCTAAGAACATTTGTGAGTCGATGCACATTATGCACTTCATTACTGCCACCAGCAATAATGTGAACCTTATGTTGGAATTTACCTCTTCAACTTCCAGTCAAGTGACCAAACAGTAAGAAGCCACAGAAAAGTGAACGCAAGTTCAAGTTTCAAACAGTGAGGTAACAGAGTTGATAAACAAAGTCTTTAGTATTAATACTTTCCATGAGTTGAATGGACATTTTTTATATGAAATATGAATTTAATTTCTTTTATTGAAGTTCTTGAAATGAAAACATACAGCCAGAAATAACTTGTTTTGATCCAGGTTTTTGTTGTTGTTGCATGGAACAGTGTGCACAGAGCCTAAGAGAAGTCTGCATCCAAGGACACTTCATCACTGACAGAAATACTGCAGACACCAAGTGTTCTGTTGATAAGACACTCCCAGTTCGCCGTCCTGGAGGCTCAAATTGCACTCAGTCTAGTAAGGGGCAAATAAATACATGAAAAAAACACATTTATAGCCAGATGTTAGACAGAAAAAGTCCTTCAAGTTTGTTTTTCATGGTTTTCTCTTCTACACAGTCAATGTGCATGAACAATATGGAATAAAAGTCCCTTTTAAACCATTTAAATATGTTTCTAAATGTAGTTAACATTCTAAAAGTAATTAACATGAATGATATTTTTAGACATTATCTCTACATAAAAGAATAAAACTTGATAAATTTATTTAAAAAAAAACACTTGTTTATTTCAAACTAATGTGTCCTGCTTATTAAACCCCAATAATGAGGGTAAAATTGGAGTTTAAATTGTGATCGGGTGACAACAACCTGCAGCCACAAAGTGCGTTTGTCTGCTTTTCAACGGTCAAAACAAAAATCTATGAGGGTCATTATAGCCTAATGCTTTGCAGATGTGATCTATGGGCAAATCTTTGTACCCTTGTTCCAGTGAAAATGTTCAGAACATATTTGGTTTAATAAGGACCACGTATCTTTTATGATGCATGTTATGAAATGATGGTAGAGCAGGAAGCTCTTTGAAAGAAAAAAAGGGGCTATTTTGAGAAAATAATTGTGTTTCCTGATTGTGCCCTTTTTGAGAAGTCCCAGGAGAGTCGGTCTGATTGCAAAATCAGAGAAGTTTTAACAGGCTTTTGTTCTCACCCTGGTACTAAATTACATTTATTTATTAGGTAAAAACAGATTCTATTGTTCTAAAACTCCAATTTTCCTGCTCAGGATGATTCAACTGAAACACAAAAGTTGTTGAAAGCTCCCTCAGTAACAGTAACTACTTGGAGGGATTTGTACTAGTTGTTAAAAGTAGTTTGAATGTAATATTAAGTTTACGGGACCCAAGGAACTTATACAGAGTTGCAATATGTCAAATTTGACGTTTATAGTGTTTCATGGGTTTTGTGCCATAATTCTCAATGACACACTGTCAGTTTATATTTTCATCACAATATATCCTGCACTTAGTGAGCTTTTTTTTCATTAATGTGGCTTCTCTGATGTATCAACCAGACGCTGATAAAATGTTTGGTTGACAGAGCTTGAGTTGAAATTTCTGTCTCCCACAACTCCTATTTTAGAAACCAGGTTTTCCCCTCTACCACTGCCTGACCTTAAACATTTAGCGGGAAAACACTCTTGAAGAATACTTTGAAAGATGTTGAAGTTTTTAACTACTTAAGACCTCCACATTAGTGGAAATCACATTTTGGGCATATACTCACTGGGCATTTTATTAGAGTCCCTTTGCTGGTATACCGGGTTGGACCCCTTCTTTCTTGACAACTGCCTTAATCATTGTTGGCACAGATTCAACCAGTTACTGAAAACATTCCTCAGAGAGTTTACTCCATGTTGACATGACAGCATCACACAGTTGCTCCAAAGTTGTCGGCTGCACATCCATGATGCCAATCTCCTGTTCCACCACATTCCAAAGGCTCTCTATTGGGTTGAGATCAGGTGACTGCGGAGGTCATTTGAGTCCAGTGAACTAATTTTCATGTTTCACCCTTGTGCTATCTCAGATGACCCCACACTTACATTGAGGTGTTCTCCCTTCCATGACAAAGGTGGATAAAGGTGGAAAGATTTCATGTAATCCATGGACACCAGTGAGGTTCACAAATCATTGAAAAAAAAAAAAGCTTTAGTGCACTGTCTAGTGGGTCTAGATGACCCAACTCCCAACGTTAAAGTGCCTAGGATAGCACAAGGGTTAAGAAACCAACCAGAGAGGATTCCAATCGTATGACACGGCTGTTATCCTGCTGGAAGTAGCCATCAGAAGATGGTACACTGTGGACATAAAGGGATGGACATGGCCAGTAACAATACTTAGGTTGGCTGTGGTGTTGTAACCATGCTCAGTTGGTACAAAGGGGCCCAAAGCGTGCCAAGAAAATATCCACCACACCATCACACCACTGATGTTAATTGTTCATCAAGAATAATGCAAGAATTGTTAATTCTTAATTGTTAATAAAAGGCAGGACCGATCCATGATTTTATGTTATTGATGTCAAATTCTGACCCTACCATCTGAATATGGCAGCAGAAATGGAGACTTATCAGACCAGGCAACGCTTTTCCATTCTACTATTGTCCAATTTTGACGAGTCTGTGAATTGTAGCCTCAGTTTCCTGTTCTTAGCTGACAGGAGTAGAAGCCGGAGTGGTCCTCTGCTGCTGTAGCCCATCTGCCTCAAGGTTGGACTTGTTGTGCGTTCAGAGACGCTTTTCTGCAGACCTTTGAGTTACTGTTGCCTTTTTACCAGCTCCAACCAGTCTGGTCATTCTCTTTGACCTCTGACTACAACAAGGCATTTCTGCCCACAGAACTGCTGCTCACTGGATATATTTTCTCTCTTTCTGACCATTCTCTGTAAACCCTAGAGATGGTTGTGGGTGAAAATCCCTGTAGATCAGCAGTTTTTGAAATACTCAGACCAGCAAAACAGTCTGGCATCAACAACCATTCCATGTTCAAAGTCACTTCAATCACCTTTCTTCCTTGTTCTGATGCTCAGTTTGAACTGCAGCAGATCATCTTCACCATGCCTACATGCACTAAGTTGCTGCCATGTGATTGGCTGACTTGAAATTGGTGTTAACAAGCTTAGCTCAGGTCTTCAGAGGTTGAAGGAGATGTGAAAAAAGTGCAAACTCTGAAAAATGATCACTTTGAAAACAAGTTTACCGGTACTTTATTTCTATACTTAGAATCCATTTTCTTTATTTTTTAACAATAAAACTTTACAACAACTTTATACGCTGCTGCAATTTAATATTAAATACTTTTTTCAATACAAATGAAAAAAAAAGGATAATTTATTTTCTCAAATTTGGTAAACGTTCAGTTTGAAATCTATTCAAAGCTTTATAAGGTTGTGCCGTCAGAACAGCCATGATCCAGTATTTTTTTTCTCCACACATGCTTTCCATTGTAAATAATAATTGCACCGTATCTTTGTTTGGATAAGATTTCTTTCAGCTGAAATGTTGGATCCTTTTTAGTCTGGGTCGACCTTGAGAAAAGGATGCATTCAGGTTGATCGGAGACTTTTAGTCTCTGTGGAAAGAAAAGGCAGATACAGGCTAGAAAAGTACTTTTCTCCAATTCCAGGCCACCCACAACTTTTGCAGTCTCCACCAAAACCTGCTAATGAGAGAGTGGCTGTCACTGGGTCGGCACTTTCCAGTGTGTGTCAGCAGAAAATACAAACGAATACAAATGAGGGAGTTCACACAGGCAGGTCTCTGATTGCCCGTAAACTTGCCAGCTAAATAAATATGCTAAATGACTCAGTGGAAGGCTTTGATTTCTTGCCTGTGTTTGCATCATGCAAATCATAAATTTAATTTGAGTTTGTATGGCTCATATCATCTCCTGTGGCAGAGAATGAAAGTCTTCTCTAGCGAGCAGACACAGTGATATCATTGTGAAGTCTGCTGCATCACTAATGTCAGATCAACCAAACAGTTTCTAGAGGAGCATGAATCTGAAGATGTCATCACTTTTTGATGTTGATCACAGAGAATTATTTGTTTGGTTCAAATCTTTGAGCAGTTCGCACATTCTCATTTTCCAGCAAAAGCCTTTCAAGTGTAACAAAGAAAAGCCCCCAAAACAAGGAAACAAAAGTGTTGCAAATTACTTGATGTACACATTTAAAATGTTGTGTTGATAACAGAAAAGAGGAAATGCATGCTTTAACCCCCCAAACCCTTTTAGGATTTTTTTTAGTTTTCTCTCAGACTAATTCCATTCACTATTTACTGCAAATTACCACTTCCACATCAGATTTAAAAAGTTCATTACAACCCTACCAATAAGGACAAAATATAACATCGATATTATTCCGCACATAAAGTTTAAAATTGTATAATTAGTAGTCTGGCACAATGTTTGGCAGCTTCCCTTATTTAACAGCACCAGTTCTAATCAGCAATTGAATTCAATTCAATTTTAGTTATATAGCCCAATATAACAACACAGTTCTCTCAACGGGCTTAAGTAATCAGTCTGATGCTTAGCTAAAAATAAAATCTACCGGTAAGCTTTCTAATCATAAAATTTTAAATGTATTGTAAAAAAAAAGTTCATGTTAAATATGTTTTATTTCTCCAAAAAACAAAACAAAGCATTATTAAATGTCATTGACACTGTCTTACTAACATTTGTAACATACTACAAGCAACATTAACACCTGAATTTATTTCAAACTACTTGAATTCACGTAGATGCAAAGTTAAGATTATTTTGAAACCGAAGTATTTTAGTGCATATTTGCATCAATAAATGTCAAGGTGTTAAAATGTGTATAAAATAAATATCCCAAACCTGCACGGTGACCCCCCTTCTTAACCCATGTGCTATCTTAGATGACCCCACCCTTACATTGGCGTGTTCTCCCTACCATGACAAAGGTGGATAAAGGTGGAAAGATTTCATGTAATCCATGGACACCAGTGAAGATCACAAATCATTGAAGAAAAAAGGTTCAATGCACTGTCTAGTGGGTCTAGATGACCCAACTCCCAATGTTAAAGTGCCTAGGATAGCACAAGGGTTAAGGAGCATAAAAACCTAGACGGCCCCAAGAAAAAACAAAAACACCAGACATGGTAAAATGAAGAGGTCTGGAGAAAGCCCAGAACCAAAAAAATAAAAATCAATACCAAGAAAGAGAATCTGGTCTGGTGACCATGGCCATAGGGACAAGATGCACGAGTAGCAATGAGACCACTTTGAAGCACACAGGAAGTAAGTAATACTTGAACGTCCTTGAAGCAGACAAGTTGCATAGTGACCTGAACAATGGGGCACAGGCTGAAGCGATGGCAGATCAGACAAGGCAAGGTTAAAGTGGTAACTGTTTGATTTTTCCAACTGGGTTGTGTAATGTGTTTGGGTTTTTTTTTTTTTTTTGGGGGGGGGGTGTCCAATAATGAACAAGAGGCAAATCTGAGTGAAGACGTCATCAAAAAGCCTAAAAACAAATGGCTACAAGTTAAAACATGGAAAAAACTTGACAAAGTGACACATGAATTCAGTGAGATGAATCTAAAGATAGTAATAATAGTAATGGTGAAAAAAAGTAACAAATCTTGTTTCGGAAGAACGAAACACACTTTCACATAGACCTTTTATTGGAAGTGGGTGTAAGGTAGGGAGGGCTGGTGCCCATGAAGGACCCAAAATGCCGAAACGGGAGGCACAGGGTTCCAGGGCAAGGGGTTTAGTACTCAAAAAAAAAGCGCTGAAGAGCAGGGAAACAAAACTAAACTTACTGTGAGCTAAACAGAAAACCAGGGCATAAGACAGTAAGGGAAGAGACAGTATGGACCAGCACAAGAGGAAGGCAGAGACAAGACTTATATACAGACAGGACTGACAAGAAAAAGATGACGACAATCAGGAGAGATTGGAACCAGGGCAGTAAAAATCAAAAACATGAAAAAACAGGAAACCTTCACAATAAAGCAGGAAACAGAACTCAAATCATGACAGTGACATAACAGAAGCAAGAACTAATACAAAGAAACCCAAACCATGTCAGTGGGCTCCGAGGCCGATGTGAAAGTATCTTAAGATGATGTTTACAACAGTGAGTAACTGGGTCTTCTTAGAAAGATCTCACAAACAGACAAACAGAACCATTTCCGAACATACAAAGCTCCTGAAATTTCCATCTCTGAAGTCTGCTTTAAGAAGCCTTAAAGCAAAACATTTTTAGGATGAAACAAAGTCAGAAGGCTGTCTTTAACTGACAGCTATAAATTTTGTTCTAACACCTTTTTTTTTAAATATTAAGACTATTTAACTCCAGTGTCGTGTTGAATCCAATTGCAGTGCCTTGAGCAAAAGAAAAAAACTTTTTTCACCCTCAAAATTAAAACTTATGTGTCATAAAATGGGGCATATATTGAAAGAGAAGACCTGGCGCCAACCTTTTAGATGTTTATGGTCCAATCAGATGTGATGAATAGACCTGAACAATTCGCATAAAATGCTTTCCTCTTTCTACACATGCACACATTTTATTTTTTATCATTACAGCACGGTTCCCAGTTATAATTTTTTCCATGAACCCCCCCTTCTTAAGAGCATGCAGTCCAAGTAAGATGTTTTTTTTTCTTTTTTTTGTTTCACATCGGAGGTTATTCAAACAGAAGAAATCTCACCGCCAACTCTCAATCCTTGAACCTTTTGCTGGTTCAAGCCCTGCTTTTTGTCAAGTCTCAATGCCTGCCTGTTATTAAACAGTTGCATTATCCTTGATGAAAATAACACAATATGTGTTGCGGAACTCAAACTACCCAGAGACACACTATGGGAAGTGTTGTGTGGACACAGTGTGGTGAGATGTGACAGATTAGGCATTAATGATAAATATCTACAAATGAGAAAAAGCTGTGATTTTGTGGAAAATGAACATGAAAGGAAATGCTGTGACTCTAGTGTATACAGTTTTTTGGCTTTTATTTCGCAGAAAAGAAAAAGAAACATATGCACGTACATTTTTTTAACCAAATGCAGCGTTCCCAATCTTTCTCAATGCTAGTGAGACACTGAAGCAGTTTTTATGCTTTTTTATACTTTATGAATGGAATGGTAAAATGCATTTTCTGTCACACATTACGGGCTAAATCCCTGATTTTCCCATCTTTAACCCTTGTGCTATCCTATGACCCCACCCTTACATTGACGTGTTATCCCTGCCATGAAAAAGGTGAATAAAGGCGAAGAGGATTTCATATAATCCATGGACACCAGTGAAGATAAAAAATCATTGAAGAAATAAGGTTCAGTGCACGGTCTTGTGGGTCTAGATGACCCAACTCCCAATCTTAAAGTGCCTAGGATAGCACAAGGGTTAAAATACTAGCATTACATCACTAAACCATGTCACATCTTCTTTCCTTACTGATTTTTTCTAATGTACAAGTTTGCATTACAGGATGGACTTTGAGTTTTTATGCTGATTCCACTTTCATGGAAGGTGCTTAAATGCAAAATAAAGTGACTTTTGGCACAAGTTAATAACTCTAATAACTTCAAATAAAAAAGCAAGGGAAATTTTTTTTTCTCAGTTTGAGAGCACTGGACATATGTGCACCATTATTTTTTTCCATTACTGTTTTAACTTCAGATGTTTTAATTTAATCAAAAAACAGTCAACAAGAAAACAAAAAAAGTCAAAAGAATGGAAGGAATTTTGGAAATGTACTTGTTTTATTTTATCGAGGGTCTGTGTGAGGATTTTTTCATCCCATGGATAACTCTGCTGATTGATGCAGACAGAATTATGTAAATATTTCATTAGATATGTTTGACAAAACAAGTTTGCTTTGAAAGTCCGTCTGATGAAAAAGCAAGGCTGTGTAAACCACCAGCACATTCCTAAAAGCGTATTCAGAGTTAACAAATAGGCTGAGAAAATGATCCAAGATGTTGAATCGTCTTCGCCTAGTAGCCATGTGTTCGTGCAGCTGAAGGTGCAACTTTCAACATCATACTTGTGAACATTCTCTCCTACTTCTTTATTGTCACAAATGCAAGCATACATTTAGAAAAAACATACAAATTATAATTACTAAACTTGCGTCCCATGGTTTCATAGATGCAAAATTCTAAACTCTATAAAACTTGGGAGCATGACCTTTTGACTGTGATTCATGTTCTGGTGATACATTAGTGTGTTTATATATGTTCTCATGATTCACCATAACGATTTTTATGATTTTGCATTTGGTAGATAAAGATGTAAAACGTATTTACTGTTGAAAAGTTCTATTCCTGTTCAAAGGTGCAACTTTTTCAAGCAGCATGCATTTCCAGGAGCGGCAGAACTGAGTCCTTCACGAAACTTTCCTTCTTTCCTCTTTTTTTTAAATATTTTTTTATAGGTATGATCAGAACACACATTGCTGAAATGCTAAACAGTAAAAAAAAAGAACTATATTTTCACAGAGTACTACCAAACTTTGTCTGAAAAGTTTCCAACGAGTGTTCATGTAGACATGAAGCAGTCCCACAGCGGAAAAACAATATGCCCTGCAATCCAAAGTTTGCATATTGTAAAGACATTATATAACACTGAACATTTCCTTACTGTGCATTTTTTTACATTTGCTTTAGCTATGTTTTAAACAGAAACAATCATTCAGAAATCACAAATTGTTTAGTAAATACAAAGATTTTATTATAAATAAGAGAATATATATTAAAAACTAACCCTTTTCTTTAAAAAATATCCTTTGGTAATTTAAAAAAATGTAAAGCTCAACTACGATATGCATGTGTTAATTTCCCAAAGAGGGCATAAAATAGTTATTTTCAGTTTAAATTTAACATTAGAATAAGAATATAATCATAAAAATCACACATTTTTTACACAGTGGCCCAGCACCATAATGTCTTTTGACAGCACTGCAAATGAACACATTTTTAACTTCACCTTGAGTACATGATGTGAAAACGGACAGTTTTGCTTCTGCAAATTGACAATATCTACTGTTACTAGGATTCTGGTTCTGAAATTGGCATTGAACTGTTGAACTGATCCTTTTTTCTTTTCCAGGTTTGGGGCAGACAGGTCTCCTCTCCTGAGACGTTCTCTTTTGGTTTCAAAGCTTTCTGTCATCATAATCAACCCATTTACACCTGCTTAAAGTTAATATGCATGAACCATCAGGGTCACGACTCTCTGCTGACTTTTAGCCTCAAAACATCTGTTTTGGCTTCCTCAAGCTTTGTCGCTGCCAAACTATTGAAGTTTTAGAACGTAAGAGAAGCCCAGAGGGAGCAAGTTTCAGGCGCACACATCGATTTTCTTCTCAGGAAACGGTACAGAGACGAAAGCCAATAGACAAAAAAAAAAGATAATTAGAGTAGGTAATCTTGGCAATGACACTTCTTAGCCATGGAAGATGGAACAGGATGAAAACAGAAAACGGAACCTACGATTTGAAACCCGTTACTTCTTATATAAAAAAAAAAGAAATGAAGCAGTAAGCAATCTGAGACCATCTGTTATTCAAATGTACACCTCTAGATTTGAAAAATACCTCCATTTGGAAAGAATTGAAAACTATTATAATTTGCTTGTTTTAAATGTTTCAATAGCAGGAAAAGGACATAGATTTGAATATCCAGCACTAAACATGTTTCAGACAAGGCAGAAAGCAGAGGTATTTTGAGCAAACCAACTTAAAAGTGCAAACTCCAATCTGTGACTGCGTTTTTCATGGCAATATTACCCTGTTCCTGTACTTAGTTACCTATGACCTCTCAATTCCCAGTGCTTTATCAAGTTCAACATTTGTCTGAAAATGTTTACACCTTCCGTATACGTGCAAAAAAGACATTTAAATAGAATAAAAAAGTAAAATCTTTCGATGTATTTTCGATTCTCAAGAGAAATTATGGATTTCTCATGGGTAAGACCATGAAACAAAGTTATGCTTTTCCCGATTCTCTCCTAAATTAAGGTATGAAACCTTTAAGAATTAATTAAAGGAAACAATGTAAGGCACGAGAGAGTATAAATAGATTTGCTAATCAAGAAAACATTTGATAAATATGACGTAAACTTGCCAGATGATTTGAATCTTTGTCATTCTGTCACATTTTCAAATTTCTGTTTTACTGTGAATGAAACGACAAAGCCCATGTAAAAGATGGACTTGCCCTTGGTGCACAGGAATCTCACGTTTTCACACATGAAACCAGATTTTCACCTGGAGCCTTATGTTGAAATTTTATTTCTTGAAGCAAATACGGGGTGCTGAGTCTCTGAGTGCAGCATGTGAATGTGTTTAGAAAGGAATGCAGGATACATCATGCAAGATTCACAGCACTGCTTTGATCAACACTCGCCCTGATTTACAAGGCGTGGATTAGAGATTTTTTTTTTTCTTTTCTGGTGGTTTTGTAAGTGAAAGTTAGTTGATAGTGATCTTCTGTTCCAGAATTTTTCTTTTTCGTAAATTGCTGAGAAGCATGACTGACGGACAGGAAAAGCTAAAGCAGGTGAAATGTAGATGTTTGTGCAGTGTTCTAGTCAGGAAACTTTATTTGTCAGCACCAGCCTCCTTAGACTGCATAAAGTGTAAAACACCAGTGTTGGACAATCAGATTGAAACCAGATTTTCTAACAAAAAGGTTAATATTAGGTTAATAATTAGCTAAAGTCTTTGGCATGAGTGATTTCATGCAGCGATGACAGGTTCTGTTTATGAATCCAGTTTTATTGAGTGTGACTAAGTAAAGACAGAGAAAGGTTTTAGCTCACTTTATTGAAGGCCCGATGAAAGCTAGCAGCACCAATGATTCTGCTTTATGGGAGGATGCCACAGCTTTGTTGCTCAATCAGCAGGCCAGAGACAAATTCTGGGTTTATGTAGTAACACTCCTGGGACTTTGAAGATAAAGGTCAAAATTATATATTTTTTAATGAAATGTAGCCAGGTGCGGCAGTTGCGCTCGCTTTTACTTTTTGTTTATTAAGACATTTTTTTATATGTTTTTTTTTATTTGTAGACCCACTCCGATTAAAAAATGTGTTTTGGGTGTTTTTAAAATGTTCTTGTGGCATTTTCTCATGATAGAGGACTGATATGAAAAAAAATAGGCTTAAAACTGCCTTTCTGAGTATTTCTGGATTTAAATCACTGTGAATCAGTAGCAGACAGAAAAAGGCCAGTGGGAAAAGCTTGTAGGTGTGATGTAAAAGCTACAATTGGCAGGCCACAAACTCCCTGCTTCGCTCCATCACTTGTCAGTGGCAAATGGTCTGCAAGAGTTTTCCTGGCTCAAAACTGTACAGCTGGATTGCTCCAAAATTGCTCGTCATTTTCGTTGCACCGTTAACGTTAGGTTAAGGGTGTGAGGGGCTATAAGCTAGCAGAAGAGCGTGTAAACAGAAGGATGTTGAGAAGTAGGGGCAGGCTTACTTTGTGCCAACAGCACTGCTGACAACTCATAGGTGAATTTTAATTGAACTATTGCCACACTTCAGAAACTATGTCCTCGACATTCGGTAGCAAAATACTTTTTTTTAAATTTTGGCTAAAAGAGGCATCATCACAATTAGAGACCACTGGGCTTTTACAATAGATCAAAATATGATCAGAGTGGGACAAAAACAGCAAAAAAAAAATATTATTTGTATCTCCATTCGCTGTTGCTGCCAGCAGATAAGGACTCCTGCACTCGCCACGATTGCAGCAGGAGATCCATTTGTCAAACAGACAAACCTGATACCGGACATCATTGTGCTCCTTTCAACAGCTCCAAACGGTGACACTGCCCCTCCTACTCCCAGGAGACTAGCTTTAACCCCCACCCGTCCCCATCTTACTGTCTTCTCTCATCTCTAAAAGGAAGCTTTGTCACAATGTTGCACTTTGGCAGTTTAACTTGATAGTTACTATTGAGTGCTTGTGGGTGGCAAAGGGTACAATTTCCTGTAGCTACATAATAAACTCAAACAATTACCGGTACCTTCCCATGGTGGATCCACAGATCCTTTCTCTGTTTGTCCTTCTGTGCACGATCCCTCGCTCCTCCGTCCATCTGTCCTTCTATTATTTGAAAACCCATGCAATCAGTCTTGGGTTCCCTTCCCCCTGCTTTGCTCAGTGTTGAAGATAGTGGAATATTCCTGTCAGTGCTACCGACTGTGATTTAGTTTCACAGCTTTGAAGAAAGTGTGATCACGCTCACTCTGTAAGCAATTAAAAACAATGAGACAAACACATGAACTGAAGTCATGCAAGTTCTCACATCCAAGCCGTTTATATTCACCGTGAGATGCCCCGGCCTTAACCAGACATGTCTTTCCATTCGTGTACACCTAATTGAGCACAGTGATGGCACAAGTTTAAGGTCTCTGTTGTAAACCAGGCAGAGAAGTTGCCCTTTAGCTGTTTTTTTGCTGAACAAATTGGACAAGAACTGTTGAAAATGTTGAATATTCTCCTGACTGGATTCCTCCAAAAAACATAAAACAAGAAAAAACACTCAAGGCTGCATTGAATTTACTGGCTGTTACTTCATGGGTGGTTTGAATCAGAAATATGTTTGTCTGCTCTTTCTCCTGCCACCTGGTCCAAATTATTCAAAATTGCTTTGAGATTTAAATCAGTGTCTGTGCCTGATCATGTACTGCTGCTGCATACGTGTATTAATAGAACCCTTTTTATGCGCGCAGACATTTTTGCATATAATCAGAAGGAGTTTGAACACACTTCAAATTTCTGCATTGTTGCGTTCGAAGCTAAAAACGTTTAATCAGTGTGGAAGTGTTTGTGGAAGAGGAAATGGTGGAGCATGAAATTTAAGCTAGAAGCCGCACAAAAACACACATCATATAAGAGAAATGAGGGAAATAAATAAATGTGTTGAAAAAAATACTTTGTAGGCAGATTTTTTTATGCAATGGGATGAAACCAAAAAAGAATATAATCCCCAGATGAGATCTGTGTCTGCATAATCAGTGTATTAATCTGAAGAACTTCCCTTTTTTTGGGAAATGAAAGCATCTTAAAATGGAAAAGTGGAGCACAATTTTTAGATAAAACGTAAAAATAACTAATAGACTTTGGAGTGAGTCAGCCTTCAATGGGTTGTACATTGAATTAATCTTTTTTATGGAAAGGCAGAGAGCAGAACAGGAAAGACAGGATTAGTTTGATCCCAAAAAAATGTGAACTTTCTAGACTTTCAGACAAATTACCATAATCCTGCATGTCTCTGATATTTGGCATGTTCCCAATTGTTTTTTTGTTTTTTTTTGTATCAAGAAAATCTAAAACAGGCTGCGTTTGACACCAGTTTGGTTTGGACCCCAAAACAAACATCACTCCAAGATTGCAGTCAACAGTACTTGGAGAATTCCTCTTAGTTTTGCTTTAATTTTTAAAGGGTTATACAAATTTACACTCTGTAATAAATTGATGGTATAAAACTTTTTTTTTTCACTCAGTCATTTAAGAGTCAGGTTTGAGGACCTGCTAACAGTGAGCCAGCTGAAGGATGTTGTCATTTAACCCTTGTGCTATCCTAGGCACTTTAACATTGGGAGTTGGGTCATCTAGAAGCACTAGACAGTGCGCTGAACCTTTTTTCTTCAATGATTTGTGAACCTCACTGGTGTCCATGGGTTACATGAAATCTTTCCACCTTTATCCACCTTTGTCATGGTAGGGAGAACACGTCAATGTGAGGGTGGGGTCATCTAAGATAGCACAAGGGTTAAAATGTGATGTTAAGTCCCAAAAAGGCCCTCTGAGACCCATTCTTCAAAGCTGAAATCAAATTGTCCAGGGTTTTGGAAATGATGGCTTCCCAGTAATTCCTTTGCAGCATCCTGCTGATCATCTCAACACTTGACTTTTCATCTTGTTGCGAGGGTTCCTCAACATTAAACCCTAATAACTACACTGAGTCAAAATAGAATAAAGTAAAAGGTGTGGTTTTTTTGCTAAGTAAACTTTGGATACATCATCAATTTGCACTTTAGAATCTATCAGGCAGCAGAAAAAAGCCAACAAAATCTTCATGTTTCAGGGAGCAAGAAATGTTACAAAGAAAAGCTCCTGTTTGGACTGTAATCATAGGATACTGAGAACATCAAATTCTATATTTTTACTCTGAAGTCTCTTTTTTTAACAAAAACCAAAGAAATAGTACAAATGTTTTTTTTATCACTAGAAGAAAGAATCCACTTCTTTTTCTTCTGATCAGAACGGAGATGCTTATAAATGGTTTTATCCTATTTGTATTGATTTTTGTGATGCTCTGACTTCTGGTTTTTGCAAAGAAGCATTTTTATGATGATCGGATAGTTTCATCACTTTAACTTAACTACTGTTTGGTTTTTGAAGTCTTCCACTTTCTTAATGGTCTTTTTTATTAATTAAATCCTAATGGGCACCACGTTCCCCACTGACCTTTAGGCAGTTTCTTTAAGGTTATGGGAACATTTGGAGTTACCAATTAATCTACCGGTAATTATCATGTCTTTAGGCTGTTGGAGAAAGCAAGGGTGTCTTGTTAAAACTGACAAATGAATAAGGAGAAAACACAAACTCCACACAGAAAGCACACTGCCGGGATTCAAACCAGGGCCTCCTCGCTGTGATGTGAGGGCTGACCACGACGTCATTGGCAGTCCCTATTGTGTATGTTTTTGTATATTCATTATTTCAATGTTTTATACATTTTATTTTATTTCCTTATTAGTTTTTCCAGTGTGCTTTAGTATCCGTTGAAGAGGTTTGACTGCTGTGAAAGTCTGCTTGTCTCTTTACAGAGGCTCTTCCTTATTACCTTTCACTTTTTGACTTCAGACCTTTTGAACTTAGAGTTGCTTCAGATTTGGTGGATTTATTACGATTTAACTCAACTTTTAAAAAGTGCTAGTACATAAACAAAAACATCTCAAGGCAGAAGGGAAAAAAAACTTAAACCTTGCTGTATTTGTTGTGATTTTATAATATAAAATTAATCCAGACCAGGTATAGGGCAAACTATGTCCCAGGGGCCATGCACAGCCCATCACACTATTTAATCTGGCCCACTAAACTGGAATGAAGGACATTTATAATCTTTATTATTGTTTTATTTATTTTATTTAACACCACATGCACGCAACATTTTTACAAATTTGCATTTCCCTTGAGGGACATCAACCCTTTGGTGCAATTGGTACAAATTTGTTACACCCACCTCTCAGCTCATCTCCATGGGGTGCAGAGCATTCAGCCGCTCTGGAACTCACTTCCCTCGGATTTACAGATCATGGACTTTTGTTTTTTAACCAAAGTTTCATTCTTGTAACTGTATTTTATAACTATTTTGTATCTATAAGGCAACCTTGAGTGTCCAGAAAGGCACCATATAAAATAAAATCAGCTATTCTTCTTATTATAAAATGAAAACAAAAGTCACAGTTTTGAAATAGAAACTCCAAAATTTTCTGATACGCGTTTAAGGACACGCCAAACGGGCATTTTTGAACGCGCTTTTAGATCGCTTTCACATTTATTTCGAAACATGTTACTTATTACATCAATATGTGAAGAGAAAGCAGAAATGAACAGAATGACTGAAACATTTTTATAGGGCAGAACAATTAGTCTAGTTTCTGCACAGTCCTAACTGTTTTTGCTTGCGTTTTCTAAGAGTACATTGTTTTTCTTTTTGTGGTGCCATATTAAGATTGGATTAATATTTTACCTTGATGAAGTACAGATTATTTTTTGATATTATGTGTAAACAATATTAAGAAGCAGACATGCAAAAAGTTTGATTCCATGAATAGTCAGTAATGTGCTCTGAACATGGTGCTGGAGTAACAAAGGAGGAGGGCGTATCTAAACAGCAGGTGTGCAGGTGGACCATCAGTCATCTGAGTCAATTTACTTAGGTTGTTGCAGAATGTTCTGCACTTTTGTTTTTGAGTTTTGAAATTTTCAAAAGGATTGGATTGCCTACACATCACTTTTTTTTCCATCCTGTCGGAATTTACTGATGAAAAAGCAGAATAAAAGAAAAAAAAGATCATGTCAGTTAAATCTGTAGGTGTGAGATTATCCACATTTAAAAAAATATGAACTATGTAAACAGGAAAGTGTGAATGCAAACACAATGGACTGAAATCTTTCTTCAAAGGGCGACAGGTCTCACCCTGAGGAGTAACATGAGTATGTCAGTCATCCGAGTAAGGCCCAGAGCGTAGTTTCTGCTCCTCTTCATCAAAAAGAGCCAGATGAGATTATTTGGACATCTGGTCAGGATGCCTTCCGGATGTCTCTCTCAGGGGAGGTGTTTGGGACATTTTGTTTAGGAGGTGTTTAGGGAGGAAGCCTCAGGGCAGACATAGGACTCGCTAAGGAGATTTTATCTCTCCCTGGGAACGCCTCTGCCTCGTTCCAGAAGATCTGGAAGAGGTGGCTGAACACATATGAGGTTTTAGGAAGTTAAACACGCTTGACAAGGGAAATGGCAAACTTTGGATGAACATCATTTTTAATTTACCCATTTGAGCCATATTTCAATGCTTTAAATTTTTCTTATGTAAGATACAGTAATGTCATGAACAATCTATCCTAAAGAGTGTGGAGCACTAATTTAGAGGTTTAAAAGGCAGTTTTTGGTAACTTTTTAAATATATTTTTTTATTTTTCTGTTGAACCTAAAGTGTTGGTAGTAAAAGGATGTGATCAAGTCTGCCATTATATTATGTTAGGCATGCATCTTAATACTTTTGTTCTCCAAATTTAAAATAACATCATTTAAGTTAAACATCCTACAAAGAAGATTTGAATTTGACTGTATTAGGCTGGACCACACAATGAAAAGTAACAGTTTTGTCATAAAAAAGTTGTTTATAACTGCTCAGAAAAGTTGTAAATAATTACGAAATCCCCTTCAGTTTATAAAACTGCGAATATTTTTATTTCAGCAAGTGAAGAAATAAGATTTAATACTCAAACAGACCCCTGCTCACTGTAGTTATTTGTATAAGAAAATCGTGTTCTTCGTCACAAAAACAAACCAGGAAAATTGTTTAGAAAGCCTACACATCCTAACAGTTTTCTTTTATAGATTACTTTTTTCTTAAATTCCTTTAGAAGATGGTGGGTTTAATGTTTAAAGACACTTTGAAATGTAAACTGACCTCAACTGAAGATCTGTGGACCTTATGATTGACAGGCCAACACTCCTGAACTATGGCCACCTCCACCCTACAACAGCTCTCTCTGTAAGGTTAGATTTAACCCATTATTTATTCAAACTTGAAAGATTGACTCAAAAAAAAAAGGCTTTTAAAAGATTTTCAAGGTTTTTAGATTTCTTGGAGATGCTTTATCTGGGAAGTACGCAATAAACCATAACATTAAATAGGTCCAGGTCTTCCCATTTCATGGTCTTGTTCCTCTCCAATCATCTCTTGATCTCTTGATCTATTGTAAAAGCGTTGTCACTGGTCTTTCAATCATGATTATGCCATTTTTAGCCATAATCAAAAACTGTCATTTTCTGGGATCTATTTGTCTGCGAAGCAGCAGTAGTTCATCAGAAATTTGTCACAGAGTTGTGGGCGGGACTGTAGTGTAGTAGGTGTGTGGAGTAAGCCCTCTCCTACTTCCCGACATCCATCTGTTAACCTGCTTTCCCACTAGCTTACAGCCCCTCAAAACCCCAACCTAACATTAGGGGGCGCAACAAAAATGGCGAGCAATATTGGAGCCAGTTTTGAGCCAGATGCCAGCTCAGACGAGGACAACAAAGGCTCCAGTGGATCTATTTGTCTGCAAGTGGATGAATCAGAATAGAGTGGAGCAGGGCGCTTGTGGGCAACTGATTATAGTACTCTCATCCCTGCTAAATGTTTTTTCTAACTGCATTTTTTTAATCTTTTCTTGATTCACAACCATTTGAATTAAGAACTACTTAGAAATGGGATTTTAATCTTAATTTTCCTTATATATGTTCTCCATCATGAGTATAATGTCACAAGAACATGTTAAAAACACCAAAAACCCAATTTTTATTGGCGTGGGCTTGTAAATATACAACAACAAGCTCTGGGATTTTTCAGGCCACTAAATAGCTTTATTGACTAATTTAAATTAAACATGACAGTCATTGGTCTTCAGTAACTCACGACTCCACACACGCACACACATTCAGAAAGGCATTCCCTTAAGTGCGATCCTATACCAGGTTCATTCACTCTCTCTGAGGAGCTCTCTGTGGGGACTAAATCATGAATGAACAACCTGGAAATCTCACAGTTTCAACTAATGCCTGTGCGGAAGTGAAGCTGCAAGCCTGGCCCATTATGTTTCCCAAGGTTCATTCACTAAAAGACCAGAGGGGTGGAGAGGCAGGGAGGCCAGAGGTAAGACCCCACCCAGCCAATCCACCACCCCCACACTTGGAGTCCACTAACCTGACATCATGTCTCTGTCACGGGCCAGACTGCTTTGTTGTGAGTTTCTCACTCTTAGATTTTTTTTTCCATCCACGCCCCCTGCTCTCTCCATCTCTCCTTCCTTTCTTCTGATCCCTCGCTTGCGTTCTTTTTTTTCTCACTCTTTCCCTTTGTCTTCCCCTCATTTTGTTTTATTTTCACAAACAACAAAGGGACGCCAGAGTCAGGCTTGGAGACATCCTTCCTCTCTGCCCATTGAAAAAAAAGACCTCCCTCCTCCCACCCTTTTCTCTGCATGAATAGACAACACACTCAACGCCACACGCAAACTCCCATGCATACGCACACATGCAGCCACAAGCCTCTGGTCGGGGTGCTCAGCTTCACGCTGGCTTCTAGCATCCCTGCACAGACAGCTATAAAACTCATTTATTAAGAGCTCACTGGGAGGTTTTCTCACCCAAACTTGAGGTAATGTTCCATACATGATGAACTTCCACCACCCAGATTAATTTACAATGCCTGATGACGTCCCATGTGTCTTCTTACATATGAAAACTCTTATTCTTTTTGCACTACTCTGTCAAACAGTTGTTTCTTATTTTCATTGGAGATGCGATTGATGGGGTGCTGCTAAACTTAAAAACCATGGGCATGTATTCAGTTCATATCATAACTCATTTGTGCAATGTGTAAACTTTTGCTTTTGTTGTCTTTTCCATCTGCAGTCAAAGCAAATACGATTGGTAATATATGGGCTAGTGGCACTTTGTAACGAGAGTGATGGATTTTTTTATTTGAAAGGTTTCCCCCTGCAGAAATCTATTTTGTTTGGACTCAGTCAAAAAGAAAGGCTCAGAAAAATAAAGGCTTTGTTTATTGAGCGACACACGGCTTCAATCAGACTGCGTGGTCACTGGATGACAGCAAACATGTTAGCTTTCTTCTGCTGGAGGGCAGCCTTTTTCCCTCCTTATTATAGATATAGCTTCTCTTTTTATCCTTGGAAATAATGGAAGAAATACAGTGACTCTTTTAAAAGTTTTGACAAAATAATTAATAGTCTATTGAGCAAAAAAGATTGTACGAATACCTTCAGTTCCATGTGCGTCATTTCTTTCCTCTCCCAAGCTGGCATCTGGCTCCAAACTGTTTGGCTGGATAGCTCCAATACTGCTCACAATTTTTGTTGCACCGGTAATCTTAGCATGGGGTTGTGAGGGGCTGTAAGCTAGCGGAAAAGCATGTCAGGAAGTAGGAAGAGGCTTATTCAGTGCAAGTGGTCCCAACTACAACACTACTATAATGAACTACTGCTGCTCTGCAGAAACCATGCCCTAAAAAATAACACACTTTTTTGATTATGGCTAAAATACATTAAAATGTTATTGTAGTGGGACTTTACAGGACTTTGCCTGTTAAAAACACCTAATTGTAGCAGTGCCATAAAGTAAAATAAGACAAAAAACAAGGAATAAAAGAGACAAAGACACAAGAATGAGTGGAAAACAAATACTTTTTTTTTTAAGTTTTGTGCAAGAGCTGAAGGCATCCAGATCCCAGGTGAAATTTCCCCTCTGCATCAGCCACCAGAATTTGGGTGCCAGAATGAAGCTATAAATAGCTGGAGTCAGATTTTTAGTGGGATTAACATGTGTGTCTCTGTCTGTTGAACTTCAACAGCTTTTCAGGCCACCCTGAAGAATAATTCATTCCATATCCAAAAGTAAAAGCTAAGTACCATAAATATATCTGTGTAGTTTTCTCTTTAGTTAACAGAAGCTAGTGAAACTCAATGCACTTTTGGGTTCCTCCCAGTTAAAGTAATCCATAAATAAATGCGTAAATATCCCAGATGTCAAATGCTGCAAGCAGAGCCTTGTGGTAACATCACCATCCACGGAGTCTTTGAGTGAAATGAGTAATGCTAAGTGATGACAGGTGTGGTAAGTGACCCTCTCTAACTTCTTATTCATGTCACGACCCCATTGACCATCAACTGATACACTCGACCAAAGGACCTCTTCGGTCCCGCTGTCTCCTGAGGTCATAAGTGACTCCTGAGACCCACCATCCTCACCCAACTCAAATTATTATATCAGGTCTCCAAGCTTTTGTTTTGAGAGTTTTTCTTGTCTGTTTGTTTGAGAAATTATGGGTATCTGGTCTGTGGAAAGCAGGGAAGAGTTACCAGGGATAGAAAAGAAAGCAACTACAATGCTTTCACAATGCTTTTTGATTCTCCTTTCTTTTACCTATGCTCCATCGTGCAACTTGACTCCCACCCCATTTTTTTAGCTGTGTGTTTATTGAAATGTTTCCATGGGACTGGCGGATGAGACTTTTTAGTGACATCCTTTCAACTGTTATACAATGATGAAAAACAAAGCAGCATTCCCATGCAATCTCCTCATAGATGCAGCAGCTGGTACATAAACCATATAAACTTCACACCAAAGGTTTATGTGAGTAGAGACATTTATGTTTAGTAAATAAATATGTTGCTGCAACAAAACTTCCTGGCAATAAATCTTAAAGTGCTGGGAAGCATGTTTTTTTTCTTTTAAATGGTGGTACTTTTGAAAGAAACGTACATTTGTGGGACGAGCAGAAGCGAGGAGCTGTGGTCATGACAGTTTGCCCCATCTTGTGTGCCAAACAACTTTATCTGCTTTTTTGGTCTGGAATAGTGAATTATGGAGAAATCAGACATTGATCTCTGAAGCCCCACTCCAATCATCTTTTGATCCATTGTAAAAGCGTTTCCAGTTGTCTTTTGATGCAGATTATACTGTTTTTAGCCTAAATCAAAAAGACCTGTGTCATTTTCTCAGAAATGGTTTCTGCAGAGCTGCAGTAGTCCAGTGGAAATTTCCCTGCCTCTGAATTGTTGGCGCAAAGTAAGCTCACCCCGTTCCCATTCATCCAATTGCATGCTCTCCCTCTAGCTAACAGCCTCTCACAACCCCAACTTACTTGTACAGTACGTCACACTTACAAGCTTTGATTTTTGTGTCTGCTCTTTATATGCAATGATTTAATTAATTTATATGTCCTCCATTATCATAAAAATGCTACAGGAACATGTTAAAAATACCAAAAACACGATTTTGTTGGATTGGGTCTTTAATATCTGATTGACATCCACTTCATCTTCATGCTAGTCACTATCATGATGGCACATGTGGATTTCTTGTGCGGGGATGACATGGAATGCAATTCTCTAGCAATTTTTGTTGCAGATCAAACTCAGTTAAGATCAGAACTTTTGTGAATTCCAGATTATTGTAGTGATTCTTTAATTACACCATGGTCCGGGTGAATACTTAATTCTGATTGGCTGCTGGGTGTGGATTAAAAAGTTATCATTCACCGTCAGTTACCGTGACAACGCACCACACCACGTAACAAATAGTCCACTTTATTTAAACAAAAAAGGGATTTAAACTGACAAAAAATAACAAGAATAAAGTACTAAAAACTGATTAAATATTTCTTTCTTTTGGAAGTGACCATGGTATGAGCGGGATCATGGCCTTTGAAGTGTGCATTATCAGAAATGAACGCACGTTCGTCGGATGGTTCAGGCTTCCACAGCGTCCATTAGTTTCTGATAATGCATACTTCGTCTGCCATTATATCTAACTTACCCATCATCTATGTAGGAAAGCAATAACATTTTTGGTTTCATTTTTGGTTGAATTCTGTTTTAAACAGGGATTACCACCAATTAACGAATCTCAATGCCCCTTGAAAAGCAAATGGACCTTTTTTTGTTATAGTCCTCTTACGCCGCTTCCATCAAAAATGATAATATTTTGTAGGTTCAGAGGCAAGCAAAGCCTCATATCAGTGTTCTCTGTGGATCACCCCAGTCAATGGACAGACAGGGTTTGGATTCCCCCCTGTGCTGCATGTACTTTACGCTCACAATAGATGTCAATCAGGTATGTGCTTTTAGAAGCACTCCAGGGTACCACAAACTACAGTCAATAATGGAAGAGAATTTTAAAATAGTTTTTTGGCAGAAACTGTGCATTTCTCATGTCCAAAAAAACCCTTATACTCAGCTCTGACAAATACCTCACAAATGTGTGTCTTATAAATGTGGAACCATTGATATAAATAGTGGGATATGATTCAAATTTAACCAGATTTCAGACCTCAGTGGCTGTAACAAGAAAATCTTTGTAAATGGCCAAGGAAAAAGATGTGTAAGTCACTAAGCGTATGTCTCGATCAGCTGTGGGGTTGCAAGGCATAAGTGAGAGGCAGGTTCTAAAGAGAAAATATAATTATAATAAATGTAATTTTTGGTAAACCCTAAATTACATACCTCCAATCTGAACTGTAAATCTGACTGTGGCATTGTGGTGTTCAGAAGAAAAAACAAGAAACAAAAAACTTTTAGAAATCCCCCTCAAGGCAGAAATCATACAAATCATATTCAAGACAATTAACTCTTTTACATGAAAATCTTATCGTCCCCTCTTACTTTAGAGTCAAAAAGCTCCAACTTTAAAAGAGAAGTAAACTTTCTCAAAGTCTAATTTCAAAAACTTGTTTTCTTTTAGTTTTTATTGATGTACTCCTAAATTTGTTATATTCCGGCAACATCCCAATTTCAAATAATGAACAAAATCTAATTTAACTCTTTGACACCATAGATGTCACTGGCCATGTAAATAACACATGCTCTTTGACGTACCGTAACTCTTGGACCGTTTCTGCTGATTGAGCAACATCAATCAGCTGATTCTGACACAGAGAAAAGCTGCTTCTAGTATGGGCTTTGCACTGATATGCAACACATCACTGTAAAGTGTTGCATAATGGCACAAAGTTGCTTTTCTCTGTGACAGAATCAACTGGAATTACATCTGAATTACAGTTGAAGAGATAAGGTAGTTGAAAGAACATCATCACTGGAGCTAAAGCTCCGGTGTTAAAGGGTTAAATAAAAAATGAAAGAAAAAGTTGTTTGAAGAAAAGATTAAATAGATTAAGAGTTTTTTATTCTGTATTCTGCAGCTTTATTTCTGCCAAACATGATGGCCCCTTTCTCATTGATGGGAAAGTAGATGAAGCAGATTCTAGCCTGTAGCATTAAGAGCTGCTGTCCCCATTCTTTTGCTGACAACTCGGTTGTTGCAGCTTATCAGTGAGATAATGCACTTGTAAATAGTAAATTATATTTACCTATTTAGTACTTTTCAACCCTGGTTAAGGCCCAAAGCGCTTTTCTGTCACCCATGCATACACACAAGTACACACTGATGGTGGCTCCTCTGTCATACATGGGGCTGACCTGGAACCATCACCAGGAGCAATGTGAGGTTCAAAGACATTTTGAAACATGTTCAGGTAGGACAGGGACCAAACCTGTAAACCTCCAATCAGAGGTCAACCACTCTATCTCTCCAAAGTCACCCCATTAATCAGCAGCTGGTGGGGGATTGCAGATCGTGACAGTGGCTCTGGATCCCCCTGAAGGTTTATCTATACATGCTTAAATCATGTTTGGATGGTAAAACACCTATTTAGAGAGAAATATCTTAGTAAAGGTTCTGTGTCGTACTTAAATGTCTGCATTTTTGGATAATTGTAGTTGGATTCTACAATCAAAAAAGAAGAGGTAGCAAAAGTTGTGTTAAGACTTTGATGTAGATATGTAAAATAAAGTTGAGATTAATAGAAATTCGCAAAGAGTCTCTGAGGAAAGCAACTCTTTTTTTTTTTTTACTGAGCCTCATAAATTAGATTCAACAACTATGGTTAAAACTATCAATTTTGTTCTTTATATTAAAACAAGTGTTAGGAGTTAATTGTAAGTTGAACAAAACTTTATAGAAGATGCTCAGTTTTGATTGCCTACTTTTGATTGTGGAAATAAACCTTCCCTGTGTTGGTGAACATGTTTTGATTATGACCTTGCTTTAGAAAACAAAAAACAGTTTTTGAACTTGGCGTTAAACAGTAAAATCCGTGTAAGGACAGGAGTTCAAAAAGTCAGTTTATGATGACCTTTTTTCCACAGGACGTTGAATCAGATCCCCCCAGCCCGTCCTTACTGCTGCGTCGGATTTGTAACAAGGACACGCATTCAGAGGGGTGACTCACTGAGGTGATGCTTTGGATGGGGTCAGAAGTTCAGCCTTTAATCTGAGTATGAGGAGACACTGAAGTCATTCCACTCAGTGTTTCCATTGTCTGATGTTGCTTTTCAGCAGTGATGCAGACTCAGCTGCCCAGTCCCACAGCAGCTGTTGACAACATTAGCAAAAAAGTCAATGCTCGTTTTTGCACGGCTATAAATCCACTTTTATCTTCTTTGACGAGGAAATCTGATTCGGAGTGAGTTTATGACACACTGGAATGGTTATCGTATATAAAGGTCTGTTTAATCGTGTTCACATGTGTCTGTTTACTGATTCAGCGGCAGGATGTCAAAATCCTGCATCAGCACTTCCCCTCCTGTCTATTAATGAGCGGATTTTCCCGAACATTATGGGAAAATAAATCAGATCAGTGAGAACAAACAACAGGAGCATCATGTTCGATGCAGCAACTGCCGTGAGGCCTGTGGGCACCAACGAGGCCTGTCTGCCTGTCTAATGGTTAGAACAGCTGCCCCGCTGAGTGGACCACATGTTATTCAAGACTCCTCTGGATTACACGCTGCCGCTCCATAATATCACAGCATTGCTTGTTAACACATGGTAATGGACTATTTATGCGCATTTAGCTGTCATGTGAGTTGAACTTTGTCCTTGACGGATATCCCTGACACATCTTAAACATGTAAATTGATCCCATTCTCTGAATGACAGAAGATTATAAGACAACCACAACAAAACAACAGCTCTTTGTCCAACTCCCACTCTGTCAACCAAATAAATGTGTTCGCAGACTTCCCAAGTATAGAATTACCCTTATTGAACACTTCTGACTGTCATTTGCCATCCTGCCAGGGAAGCCAGACCGATGTCGTACAAATCAGCCATAAACCAAGTTCTCAACTCTTATTCTTCATTTGTTTAAGAAGAAAAAAAAGCTTTGAATCCCATTTCCCCCTTGTTATCTTGAATTTCATCTGTAATGAGGCCAAATATGTTCTTTTTTGGTTCTAATTATGGACTTCACCTCAAAAAAAGTTTCCCTTTGGGAACTTCCCTCCTCCCGCTTTACCAAAAGGTCTCTAGACTTTGACTCATTAAGTGTCAAGGCAAAAGAAAGACAAGTCTGAGTTATGTGAAGAGGCGACACCCCGCTGGGATTTGAGCAGACGCTCTTAGCGTAGCTAGCCTTATCTTCTTTGGCATGGGGAATCGTCTCCCCGGGCCTGACGGCGTCTGGGAGACGGATGTCCTCATCAAGACTGCAGACCAGAACCAGAGGGTTTTAATGCCTTTGCCAGAGGTGATCCCTAAAGTAAGATGTTTTATTTTGGGTTACTAAGGTGATTTCACATCAGTGGTAATAAATAAAATCCTTAGACCTATATCCTTCAGCTGTCAGCTGGTCTCCAGGAAATTGGAGTTGATATTGGAATTTAAAATGCCCACGTCAACACCTTTTCCTTTGGCAACTGGTCCAGTAATTAGTGAGGCTAAACCACATCCTCATTTAATCTGTTCTGAAAGACTTTTCAAAACTCTGAGGTTTGTTTGTAGTCTTTCATCGCTTGACTCATTGATAAGAAATGGATGGGTATATGTACCAGCCAAAGGATCAGTATCACAAATGGATCAGATAAGCCCAAACAAAGCATTTTGTTCGGGATAATTGTGTAGTCATTTAATACTTCCTCTTCCGTCGCGTCTTCTAAAGCATTGTTGCAGCAGGGAAGGATCCTGCACTGAGATATTTTTCTTTTCCCAGTTTTTTCTTTTCCCACTTTACATTGACTGAAACGCCAGAAAAGAGCTGGGGGGGGGGGGGGGGGGGGGGGCTTTTACCATTTAAATATTAGGCATTTTAACTGTTCTGTTGAGGGCAAGAAGCCCATTGTTTATTTTGTTGGATGGTACATGTCATTATCTAACGTAGTCAGGACAATAATTTGGAAACAGAAACATCTATTTCCATGGTTCAAAAACAACTCCAGTCTCCAAATCTTTCTTAAAAAACAAATTTAATTAAGTAAAAAAAAGGTGTTTTTTTTCTTTGATTTTGATTTGAAATGGTTTATTTCAAGCAATCAAATAAGAATAATTCACAAAAAAACTAACTTTAAACTATGGGAAAGACAGTTTCTTCCATAGGAGACCATCTATTACAGTTTCAAGCACAATAAAAAAAGCAGCATCCATTTTCCAGTTTTATATGAGCTTTTTAGGTGTTTTCCTAATGGATATGGATATGGAGGCTCTTAAGGTTAAAATTGAAATACATACAAAATATGGAAACATAAAACTGCTCTGTGAGACTAACTTGTAGGAAAAACTCAAACAAAATGACTAAACTTTTGAAATGATGCAATAAAACCTTGAGATAATAAAAAGAGCCATTACTTTTGTATAAAAGAGAAGTAAATCGTTTAGTTTGAATCTGTGTGTTAATGTATGAAATCTGAACATTTGATGTTGCCTGTTGGAAATAGTATTACCAGTTAGCACGTTGATGCTTGATAAGCATAAGTGACAAACTGAAAACAGGCAGTCTATACAACTGAGTGAGAAACTGTGCAGACTAAGTGCAGAAACTCTGGTTGTGTCACTGAAAATATCTGCAGGTGTTTTGTCTGACAGCTGTTTCTGTTTGCTTGTTTTTGTCAAAGTATACTAGCTTTAATGTCATGGGAAAGAGAAGTTTATTTCATGTACATGAACTGCACCAAAAACCAGAACAAAACAGACTTTTAGGGTTAGAATATAATCAGAGTTAACTTCAAACTAACTTCTGAATCAACAAATGAAGAAATATATGTCTACAGATGTTTTGATTTTCATATTTCTATGCTTTTCGTGCTGTGTTTGCATCATTTCTGTCTTTTAAGCTCATCTGCAATAATGCAAGCGTCTTCAGCAAAAAGTTTTCGTTGGAAGAAAATGACAGGTGATTTAAGGAAATTATTGTCACTTTCACATTAATTAACAAACTAAAAAGCATTTCATTGCATTGTTTATGCAACTTATTTCAATTAGAGTTCATTTTTAATTTTGTTTCTTCCCTAATGTATTTATTGTTCATTTTATTTTAATCTATCTGATGCTAAAAACTCTCCCTAAAATGCTCATGGCTGTAAGTAGTCACTCTGCTCTGATTGCTTTGCTGAAAATGGTACAGCAGGAGTTTTTTTTCTTCTATTTTCTTGGGACAGGCCAAATTGACTCCTAAGGAGGCATTATGAAAATGTGTCATGGTGATGTCGTTAAGTTAAGCCCGGGCTGCTAATGAGGCGTTTCAAGCATTTATGTGGTTGCCTGAGGCTGGTCAGCTCGTGTTTTCTTTGGGAAAGAATAACTCCCTTTAGTGTTGACTTTAGGCTCACAAAGAAAAAAAAACACAATACAAACTTTGTACAACTGAGATTTTAAAAAAGTTAGAAGGTTGTGTGTTTCTGTCACATACATATATGGCTAGATTTGAAAACAAAAAAACAAAAAGACTGTTGTTTATTAATTTATTAATCATGATGCACATGATTTAAAGCGAAGAAAAACAGAGATGTAATAATTAATGTATACAAATACAATCTAGAAAATTAAAAAAACCTTTTAGAAAAATTATAAGCATATCCCAACTATGTTCTTAATATTTAGCAACTATAGAAACAGTCTGTGCATCATCTGCATTCAAGTTGCAGCTGCACAAATTTGACAGTTAGCTCCTAAAAGTCTTCATGCTAACCAGACACATGAATAGCAGCACCTGTGGAACCCGAAGCTCCAAAGAAGAGTCAACAAAACAACAATAAAGTTGTTGTTTTATTATTCAAAAGCAGAATTCATTTTTGCTTTACTACATTTTCAGCGTTTTAGCATGTAGTCCTTTTCTTTCTTTTTTGCATTGGTCTGTGTGTTTAGACCGTCATTTGCTGATACAGGTTTTAGTCCAAAATGGAACAGTAGTCCACACTAGAGGGAAGCGTCCAAATGTATGATCAAAACATAAACATAACTGCAGAAATTTGAAGCCTAATTGGACAGAGAAAAGTCTTTAGATACTGCCATTTTTGTTTCAGTGTAATGTGGGAAACATAAATAACCTGGTCCAGAACTTTGACTGTATATGAGAATTGAAATGAGTGACCCCTCCCCTCTAGCGTTCCAAACAGGAAGTACCTGCTGGCTCCATGAAGCCAAAATCCTATAGACTTCTAATGAGAAATAAACAGCTGCTCCTCATTCTCTTTGTCAGAATAACCATTCTTGCTCTGCTAGCTTTTATTACCCGTTGTTGCTATTCCCTTATTTTTTTTCATATTTTCTTGTACTTTAAGTCATGAACCGGTCAGTCAGTCATAAAAGTACGTGGCCTCGTCAAAAGTTTGAAAGATTCTCCTGAGCTCAGTTTTAAGTGGTAGTGGTGTAGACTTTCAACAAGCTCACTCCTGATTGGGGAAGGTGGTTGCTAAGGAACTGTAGACTCAGACTCGGATATCTGGCTTCAACATGGCAACTTGCATATCATGGGAAAAAAAATCCAACTAAGTTAACTTAATTTCCTTGGAGCTGGAGGTAAAGCATTTTCTTTGGGTGATGTCGCACTCGCTCAGTCCAGTTCTTTTATACAGTCAATGGTCCAAACTTTTATATTCACAGGTTTTAATTTAACTTCATATTTCATATTTACAGTTCAATTATAATGAATTGTAACAATAGAAAAAAACCCAACAAAATATGATTAATCCAAAGCCTTTATTGAACATTTTCAAAGTAAAGTATTTACTTCCATTCATCATCATCATAATCATCATCATCATCATCATGTGGCCCAACACCATGATGGTTGTTACTGGAGATGACTGCCAAGTAAACACTGAGCTTTTTCAAGCAGCTCTGTTATTTCATTTGATTCCACTGTTGCTCATAGTTTGGGCTTTGCACACTCCTTTGCCAGCCACTTCAAAGGCAGCAGCCTTGTAGGTCGCAACACAACGTTCGTCCGTGCGGAGGTCTGGCTGAATTTGCTCCCACACTTTCTTTTTGGGGTTCAGCTCCTTGTCTGGTTCACCTGCAGTCAGGAAAAAATGGTTTCATGCATCAGACACTCCTGTTGTTGTTGTCCTGTTTGCGTCATATATTCTGGCTGGATTGGTTGTGTGTTTTTGAAACTTTCTGCATTGTTTTTTTTCATAAGGATAATGCAGAACATACGGCTTAAAACAACAGGACATGCTGACGGAGTTCCTGCATGTGAAAGACATTTATGCAAGTTAAAACTTAAGGGTAAACACCAAATATTACATGTTTTATTGTTTGCTGGGGCGTCGCATTCACACGAATTGTTTGTGGTTTGGCTTCTGAACAAATGTTAAAACAACAATTTTTTCTCCTTTACTTAAAACAGCTTTTTGATCTTTGTCCTAACTCAAAACATGAAGACAAAATTCCTCTGAATCGATTTGTGCAAACTGGGAAAAAAAATAGGTGAGGCTCTCGTCTGTTTGATGGTGGTTTTGGTTTTTGACGTTGCCAAGCATTTGGGGGAAATTCAAAGTTCCGATGGCTACATTTGGTCTGGTGTTGTTATTGGTATGACAGGAAAAGAGTTGAATCACTTGGCCGAAGCGGGGACTTCTGCTTATTTGTGACTTGGGAGCAGAGAAAACCTAGCTGAGATCAAAAGTGTGAAGGAGATTGTGATGAGCAACTTGTGTGAGCCACATATGTTTGTGAAGATGTAAACAATTAGGACTCCTGTAATGTGTGTGTTAGAAAGATGTGGTTTAGGTCTCAGAACAGGAAAAAAGAAGATGAGTCATGTTTTCTATGTAAATGAAATGTGTTGGTTGAACTACAGAAGCTTTTTCAAAAGTTCCTTCTGAGGAAATAATATCATTAAAAAATATGTACAGAGTACCTGGGAAGTTTTGGAAAGTGACTCTGTCCCCTGGAGCAGCTCCACTGGGAGGATCGAGGATCTCCACCTTGTCTGGTGAGCTGGCACACATGACCATGGCCTGTGACACCACGCCCCTCATCTTGGCTGGCTTAAGGTTACACAGCAAGACCGCCATGCGATTCTGCATCTGCACAGAGAAGAAAAGGTTATTAGAAAAGAAGGAAAAACTCATTACTATAGTAAATTCAGAAGAATTCTAACCATTCTGGTAAAGAGAGAATGGAGAAGGTTAGGTTATCAGTGCAAAAATACACAATTCATAAACCTAAAGAATACTTATTTTTTGTCAAAAGTCCATTTTTGAACTAATTTTAGTTGGTTATGAAAACTATTTTCACATAAGTATTGACTCAAACTGAACAAAGAAAGAACTTTCCTTAAAAACATTAACTCTTATATTACAAATGAACAGAAAAGCTGTTTGTTTGCCTTAATTCTTTATCGTTTTAAGAATTTGATGCATGAAGATTGATTTGATTAATCTAGATTCTTTTTTTTTAATTAAGCCTGACAAAATAGGTATAGATGGAATTTTCCATTAGAAAAAAAGTCCTATGACAGGGTTTGCTATACGTTTGTCCCTTAAAAAAGGAATAACATTTAAAAGGTAAAACTTCCCTATTATTTACAATAGTAAAAATATTTTAAAAAATACTTTAAATTTAATTGGAAAATGACCAAGTCTGGTAAAACAAACAAAATGTTGGATTTCCAAGCGTTTGTGGTAAACTAATTTAATTTTAAATGATTACTATCTGATAATCCCTACATTTCCTGAAATCTTTTTTTTATGTATCAATCCAAAAATGACAGCAAAGTCCAAGCAACAACAAAACTCACATCTTAAATTTTTAACAGTACACTAAAAAGTTCTTGCAGAATTACCGACTGTCCCAATATTCAAGCAGAGTTTGGCCTTTCTAGGTGCCAGAGGTGCGGCTGGTCAGACGCCTGTTTCTTGGGTACCTGGTCCAGAGGTATGTGCTTGACCAGTCCGCTGACCACGGTGCGGGGAGCCGCCTCTCCCACATCAACCTGCTCCACGTAAAGGCTGTCGGCATCTGGATGCTTCTGGGCAGATACGATACGACCAACTCGCAGGTCCAGGCGAGACACATCCACTTTAGCGTCCTCTTGGCTCACCGCCACCTGCTGCTGCTGCTTCTTCTCTGCTTTCTCTCCTCCTGACAAGAGGAGTAAGAATAACGACAGTTCAAAAACAGTTTACAAATGTACAAAGAAGCAGTTCTTGAAAGACCAACTCTGATGAAAACTGGGTTTTGTGTGTTTATAACATGTTCTTGTAACATTTTCTGATGGATGATGGAGGACATATATAATAGAAAATGCATTTCTGAGTATTTCCTCATTCAAGATGGTTTGAAAAGGGAACGGACAAAAAAAATGCAGTTTGAAAAAAACAACAACAGTATTTTTGACATAAAACGATACGCTGGGAGGACCAAATGTCTTGGTAACTGGGAAGGGGAGGAAGGGGCTGCTTGTGTCGTACAAACAGTTCCGCCAGAACTCAGGCAAATTGATTTTGGCTAAAAATGGCATAATCACAATTAAAAGATCCCAGGAAACGCTTTTAAAAAAGTTCAAAAGATGATCAGAGTTGGACTGTAACCCTTGTGCTATCCTAGGCACTTTAACGTTGGGAGTTGGGTCATCTAGACCCACTAGACAGTGCGCTGAACCTTTTTTCTTCAATGATTTGTGATCTTCACTGGTGTCCATGAAATCTTTCCACCTTTATCCACCTTTGTAATGGTAGGGAGAACACGTCAAAGTAAGGGTGGGGTCATCTAAGATAGCACAAGGGTTACTCATCTGAATTTCCTGGTAAGAGAAATTCAAACATTTTACTATTTGCTAAAAAAATATGTAAGAATGAAAACGTACGAAGGTTTAAGACGCCCTCATGATGAAGCAAACAAATTTCAAATAGAAATTTCTGTAAAAATACTTAACTCCTGCACAGTTGTAATCTTTTGCCAGTTTTGTTTTGATTTTAAATGCATAATCTCATCTTGATTTTAGTTGTGTTTTTTTTTACATTTGTTTCTGTTTTTTGATTTATAAACATCTAGTTAGAGTTCAATAGATGTAACCTCATGTATGGAAATCTCTTTTGGGGTCACAAGGTTGCTGGGGCCTATCCCAGCTACTGTTGGACAAAGGCAGAGTACACCCTGAACAGGTCGCCGTGGGGCCTCAAAAACATAAAATATGGGTTTTCTCCTATCTACCTTTCTTGTCAGGCTTCTTCTTTTTGCCCTCTTCTTTGGGTGGGGGGTTCTCTGCAGCACCAACAGAAGCAGCAGGGGGCGCAACTGGTTTGGGAGGGGTGGGCTTTGAACACGGCTCAACGGTAGTGTCCCCTGTTGGCATGGCGACCTCCAGCACTACAGGAAGAACAAAAGAGACCTTTAGGAAGACGTACATCTGAGAAATGATAAACGTGACATCCTCTCTGCTTTCTGCAGAAGAAACAAAGAAAACGGACATTTTAAATGTTTGCTTCCCTAAAGGCACAACTGCGTTACCTAACAGGGCCAAATGACACAGGAGAGGGGCATTTACACACCCCGTGGGAGGACAGCTCTTCTGATGCAAACATTTTAGATTGGAAAATGACACCGTGTCAGAACTGACGGAGACGAGGAAACGGGTCCGAAAAGCGCCGAGACAATGTCCTGCAGTGAGCCAAGCAGGGAAAAGGCAAACCCTCATTTCCCCCGTCTGATGTTTCCACTCCCACTAAACCTAGTGGCTGGCTCTGACAAACACTGGTCTGTAGGTACGCCACTGTCGCCAGGCTGCTTTTCATTATCTTGATTGCATGTTAGGAGCTGACATTCGGGCATTGCTGGTTTACCTTCAAGTTGTATAGAAAAAGCTCTGAAAGGATCCACTTTGCTTTTATGCTTCCTCTAAAAAGGCTCATTAGAACTAACTGAAACATCGTCTTTGGACTAAAGTCAATTTAATTTACAGAAATAAAATGCATAGAATGCAATTTCAAAAGAGGCTGTTGCATGTTACACAAAGACTTAAAAACTTTTAAGATTTGGAACTATGCAACTATGATATGAACAGGAAGTGAAATCAGTGCTTTGCACAAAGAAAACAGATGCACAAAGAGAGAAAAACATCAGTGACCACTTATCATTGCTTCCACTTTGATTTTAGGACTGCGCCACCACTGGGCATAACTCAAATTAAATAAAAATTAAAAAAACAGGCAGTTTTCCCGATTTCGTACCTTCTGGCTAGAGAACTGATATTTCTCTGAGGCGTTTTGCACAGCTCTCCGCTTTGTAGATAAAAACAAAATCAGTCAAAGCCTGCGCTTGTTTATCTTTGCTTTGATTGAGCTGTATCGAGGCCCGCTAAAGCCATCAGAAAGACAGTCCAACAAGTAAACATCATCAATATGAAATGAGTGGGATTTAAGTTCTGTGACATTCCAGTTTAAGGAAAAGAGTCAAGTTGGATGACTTATGTCTTCCAGTCCATAATCTACCAAACATTAAAGACCCATTCCTATGTCAATTGGGTTCCTAACATCTTCGTGTGGCATTTACTGATTATGGAAGATATGTGTGAAGAAAATGGAGCGTAAAAATAGTATTTCTGAGTGTTTCTCTATTCAAATCATTGTGAATCGGAGCAGATGAAAAAATACTGTTTAAAAAAAAATAAAGAAGGTTATTTGTGACGTAGAAAATATGCTGGATGGGCCACTAGATCCCTGCTCCACTCAGCAACGGTATGAGGACGGCGGGCAGAATTGCTCCACGCCAACAGTCCCGCCCACAACTCGGAGTTGAATTTCCAGTTAACTACTGCCGCTCTGCAGAAACTATGTCCCAGAAAACAACACAGGTTCTTTGATTTTGGCTAAAAACGGCATAAGTATAAATAAAAAGACCACTGGGAACAATTCTAGAACAGAAGAAAAACCATCTTAAAAATGAAAGAGAAAATCAATAACAAGCTGAAGGAAGAAAATAGAAGATGCTCACATTGAAGGATGGACAAACATGCGTTTGATGCCCCATTTCCTGAGAAAAGTACATTAGAAAGAGGAGCTGGAAAAAAAGAATAAAAAGACAAACTGCTCCTACCTCCTCTACTCTTCTCCTTCTCCAGCAGCTGCTTTTTCAGCTCCTCGATGTCCTTCTTCAGTTTAGCGTTCTCCACCAGGAGTTTCTTCTCTTCTTTGACACTGGCCTGCGCAACTACAACAAAGACAATCCGTCTGAACCTCAGGAACTACTAAAAGGAGATAAACTACATACATTCAGAAATAAATCCTTCCCAATCTGGGTTTTTCTTTGTGAACATGCGTCTTACCGGCTTTTTCCTTCAACAGCTGGACTTGCTGCTTGAGATACTCGATGAGCTGGTCGGCCTCGGCTGCTCGCTGTTCCAACCTCAGCAAAGGATTGTGGCCTGACATCTTGACTAAAGAACGAGCTAAAAACCTAAAAAAAACAAACAACAATGTTCTTTCTTAACACAATGCAAAGCTTGACAGATCTTAAGAAAACAGTATAAAAACATTGAAGACAAAAAAACAAAATCCAAGCCAAGGGACCAACTTTTATACTTTTACATTTTTTTTTAAACACAACTTCCACATTATTTGTTTTTTTTCTCCTTTTCTGAGAGCAGAATAACTAAATCTAAGCCACATTCACTTAGGTCACCTGGTTACAAAGCTGAAAAAAAGCTACGTAACTTTAATGGAGAAAGGAAAAATAAAAGTTTGACCGGGTAGAAAGTGTTTGCGTTACAAGGCGTGCATTCCAGTCCAGCTCCACCACAAACTGCAGCCTCCAAAAGTCACCACAGAGATCATCATCTGCTCTCACATAGTCTCAACAAAAACACAACACCAGCATTTTCACAACACTGCGCTGTTGCATTTCTACAGCGCAGGAACTGTTGCACTTCATTTGTGCTGAACATTCGGTCAAATCTGAATCACAGCATCTTTAGTGGAAAAACAATGTTTATTTGTGAGATGATTCATGTTTAGCTCACATTTTCTGATTGCAACCAAAATAATAATAATATTAATTTCTAATGGTTGTTTGCAGATTTTATACATTTTGCTTATAATCAGCAGCAGATTTAAGCAAAATCCTCCCTTGTGGGATGTATATGCTTGAAAATTAATATGATAATTAACCAATATAATATATGAAAGCCTTAAATACAAGTTTCCTTTAAACATTAATGACCTAATTAATTGACCTGAGAAAAGTAAATGTTCCTGAGTTCAACAAAACTACAACATTTTTAAAATAAAAGACAAAAAAAAAGAGGTTCATTGTTTTTATGGGGGGATCCTGTTTTGTGGAATGATCTAAATATCAACAAATGATTCTTTTAAACTTTTTTCTCAGAACATTTAGTTACACCAATAATAAAGACAGAATCAATAATTACTAAAAAAAATCCCCCCTTTTTAAAAAACTTTAAGTGACAGACGACAGTGTCTATTTGTCATGAATGTGGTTATCAGTGGCCATGATTCCATGGCAAAGTTTAGATATTTTGTCTTTTGAAAGGACAAAATTAGTCATTTATGTTTATTTGAGCAACAGTTTGAGTTTGGGGTAATGTTCCTCTGTGATCTGGAAGCCAATAAAAATCCTCTCTCATTTAAAAAGTTTTCCTCTAGCAGTATGAAGTATGAAGGAGACATCTTACACATATGACAGGGATGCACTGAGAAAAAAAAAAAAGAAAGAAACAACAACAGCTGGCTGAAGATGAAAACAATTTGCTGCAGAATGAGGAAATTAGAAACACAAAAGATCTGGATTTGATTAGAAAAGAATTGGGGTGAAAGCTTTGTGTTTTCAGGAAACGGAACTGATTTAAAAGGCACTATTGATGGAGTAATAACAAGAATGGGCCACAAAAAAGGTTGATCTCATTTGGCTACCCTCACGAAACGAATCAGGAGGCCGGGTTATGGTCCGTAAAGACTGGATCTGCGTCAAAAACTGCAGAGCAGGAATCTGTTTCTATTTGTTTATACAATGTCTGTGTTAAAGACATTGTATAAACCAGCACTTTGATGAATTTTCAGGTGTGCAAAAGAGTAAAAGTAGCTGGTTACAGTCGTAAAAGATGCATTTCTCCCTTTAAGGTGTCATAAACCGAAATAATTGTGTGTAAACGATCAATAAATTACAATCCAAAAAGGCAAAAAAAGCAACTTATTGCTTTCTAAACACTTTCAATCGAACAAATTCGTACATCTATCAAATTCACCAAAAATATACTATTTCTACTTCCATGGTCATTCTGATGGAGTTTCTTTTCCAATCTGTCATTAGAGAATAAACAAGAGTGCAGTTTACCAGCACCACCTAGTGGCAGCAAGGAGCACCACAGGTCAATTTCAAGTGTCTTTTCAAAGTGAAATCTCCTGCTGAGACTAAATTCGAAAATAATGATATTGGAAGAAGTCTGAATCATAATCAGTTCATAAATTATAGTAATTTCAAGTTACTATTACTGGATTAATGGAAGGAAAAAACTATTAGTTAAAGCTAACTAAGGAGACTACAGAAATTCAAACGAAAATCCAATAAGCTCTCATTCAAAAATCTGGAAAACAGAACATCCATCGAAAAAAACAATTATGCTAAGCTAAGATGTCAAACGATACGACTTTATAAATGATTTTTAAATAAAATAAAAAAGCTTTAAATCAATATACACGAATACATTACGATGAAAGGATGTAAACGTTATTGCTCAGAAAAAGTGAAAGCATGCGCGCGGAGATCAACTAGAAATTCAGAAAGTTCGTGTAAGGAATTCCAGAAAGGTTTGTACCGCTTTCCTGCGTGGCTTTTAACAGTAACAACAGCTTAACATTATTGGTTCATGTCTGTCAGTCATGCATTTCAACGCAACACGAAGCTTTTCACTTACATCGACTACTGCACAACTGTTTCAAGGAGAGGCGACGGCTCGGGAGGTGCACGCGAGCCTTGACGTTAGCTAACTAACAGGCAGCTAGTGGGCAGCCCCCGAAGGTCTCCTATCAGATCTTTAATGAATCGGGATAAACGCCTGGTATGCAATTTGCCCTGTTCGCATGTTATATAGATCAACAACCTTGACTGGGTATCAAGGAGTCGTTAGCGATTGCCTGTACGTAATTCATACTCGTAAAATTACTTGGCATTTATTTAAAAGAAAAATAGTAGGGAAAGTCAAACAAAGTAACAACTTTTTCGTAGAATTTTTTTAAATATACAAATTTAACACCGAAGTTCGTGAGAAATCACTTTTTGTCGCATACAAATAACGTCACCGATTAGGTTTACCCAGCTGGAGCAACTATACCGCGGACAGGAAGAGCCTGTATTTTCAAAACATTTACGTAAAAAATTGATTAAACGTTGCGTTTATTTCTTGACCGTACAGCATCTTATCTTCTAGGTAATTGCACTTTACATTGTCGGCTGCATAGAAAAATGAATAGGAGAATGTTCATAAACAACAACTGAAATGCTTATTTTGTAATTGAAATAATGCTCTGACAGCGACAGTTTTAAAGTTAGATCTTAACTCTGCATTTAAAAGCATCAATGAGGTGTTGATCAATTGTTTTGTATCGGATGATCTCATTTTCTTAAGTTGTTGCACCTGATTAACGTTTCCTTTTATCATTTCCATTTTTGAGACTCGTGCACCATGAGACCCCTCAAAGATGCCAAGCTGGGGGCCTTCACCTTCTTTGCGTCAGCTCTTCCTCATGATGTCTGTGGCAGCAATGGTCTTCCTCTCACTCCTAACTCCATTAAAATCCTGGGGCGCTTCCAGATCCTGAAGAACATCACCCATCCCAGACTCTGCCAATACATAGACATCTCCAGAGGGAAACATGGTATTGACTTCTCTATGGTGGCTTTCACAGAGTTGCATCATTTCATTGTTATGGTGCTTCTTTTCCACTTGTTTGGGGAAATGCATATTTGTCAACCCAACTTAATTCACACATTAAGTCTGACAATCTGCTTCTCTGTTCAAACTCTAGTTAAATGTTTCATTTTACAATATATTATTTTGGACTTCAGTATGTAATACAAAGCAGAAAGACTTAGTTAAATTATTTTTATAGCTATTTTTATATAACTAAAAAAATACATGTTCTAATTGGCGCCATTTTACTTGTGGTATGGCAACGCACAAATGTCCCATATGTGGGATCATTAAAGTACTTCTGATTCTGATTATTTGGGTAAACGTAGAATACAAAAGGAGAACATACGCCATTCATTCATTTTCTTCTGCTCATCTGGGACCGGGTTGCTGGGGCAGAGGTCTAAGCAAAGATGGCCAATGTATTCATGTTTATTAAATCTAATAAATAATGTTGATGTTTTTATACATGCTTGCGTAAGTATGTAAAAAAGTGATTCTTGGGAATGATATTATATTTTTTTGTTTATAGCATAGCGAACAGATGTGAATTCAGGATATTTTTTGTCCATGTTTTACCGTTGTTTTCATGATATCGTCTTGTTAGAATTTTGTGTTTTTTTTGCCATTTCTCTGTATATCTTTATGATAAAAGTGTTTGATTTTGTTTTCTCTTTGTGTTAATATTTAGAAAGGCTTATTGTTGTTGCGGAGCACTATGAAAGAAACCTAAATGACTTCAAACAAGGACAAAGAGCAAGGTAAAATCCTAGAATTCATGCATTTTTCAATGCATTTCAGGAATATTCTTGTTTCACTGAGCAGATTGGTCGACAATAGCTATTGCATGGTTTTTCTTTCTTTATTTTTTTTTGCAAATGCAGAGGCATAATTTCAACGCATCAACATAAACATTTGCCACATTGCAGATCTAACATTTTTAAATGATTTTTTTGTTAGCCCAGAAAAAGTGCTGCAGATTGCCTATGAGGTTCTCGAAGGCCTGGAGTTTATGAACAGACATGGTTTGGTGCACAGAGCACTCAGCCCTAACAACGTGCTCCTGGATTGTAAGGTATAAAGTGTTTTAACTCTTTCTGGAATTCATTTAAACATTATGAGGTATTGTACTTAATTTAAGGCTGCACAGAGGCACAGTGGTTAGCGCTCTCACCTCCATAGCAGGAAGGCCCTAGCTTGAATCCTGCACATTGCTCCTGGGACCTTTCTGTGTGGAGTTTGTATGTTCTTCCCCTGCATGCGTGGGGTTTTCTCACGCCACTCTGGTTTCCTCACACAATCCCCAACATGCTTCATAGGTTAAATAGTTACTCTAAAGCAGTGTTTCCTAACCCTGGTCCTCGGGGAACACTGTCCTGCATGTTTTCTATGTTGCCCTGCTTATGCGCACCTGTTCAGCTCATCAGGGTCTGCAGAAACCTGACAATGGCCGTCATCAAAAGCAGGTGTTTCAGGAGGGTAAGACTGAAAAAGTGCAGGACAGGTTCCCCAAGGACCAGGGTTGGGAAACACTGCTCTAAAGTGTCCCAAGTTGTGTGAGGTTGTGTGGAAGGGATTGTGTGGTCCTGCTGGTGAGTTGTCCAGGGTGCGACCCGCCTTCGCTCAACAGTAGCCAGGTCAGGATCTGGCGACCCCGTAACCCCAAAAGGGAAACAGTGGGTTAACAAAATAGATGGATGGATGTTTTTAATAAAAAAGAAAAATAAAAAAACATACATTATTTGTAAAGTTGCCTAGAATAAGCATTGTCACATTTGTCAATTTGGTATGAGACGGAAAAAAAATGTCAAACTAATCTCAGTCTAAAAAGAAAGTAATTTTTGGACTGCTTTTTTAAAAATGTTCATTCATTCATCTTCCTCCGTTTAGTCCCTTTCGGGGTCACAGGGCTGCTGGAGCCTATCCCGGCCACTTGTGGACGAAGGCAGGCGGCACCCTGGACAGGTCGCCAGTCTGTCACAGGGGGTTTAAAAATATTCTAACTTTATATACAGTAACGTTATTGATAAATATTGCACATGTGACACAAAAAATCTGTTTAGATGTTTGTTTTTTGCTAAATATTTGGAAACCCCTCTACATGCTTTTTACCTCTGTTTTCTTGGAATGGGCGTAGAAGTGTGTCAGATTTACCTATATGATAATGTACAAGAGATGCATCTGAGATGGATTTTGTGTTTTGAAGGGGAATGTCAAGCTGGCAAAGTTTGGCCTTTATCACATGACTGATCACGGCGCAGATGTCGATTTCCCCATCGGGTACGTCTTTGTCTCCTGATTTATCACTGTCAGCTGCTTGACGAGAGCCAGAGGTTGCAGTGTATCTGTTTGTTGTTAGTGTCAACCCCTCCCCAGCCTACACTGGATTGCCTCCTTCACAATAAAGGACAGTAGGCCTTAACGCACGTGGACCCATGTTTTTTTTTTTTTTTTTTTTTTTGCTTTCAAAAGGCCCCGGGTTTTTGGGGCAGACAGTGTGTGTCCTGCCGAGAAGCTGTAACAAATTACTGCACTTTCATCTTTATCTAGAGGCCTAAGTGCACTTTAAACTGTGTCTGGTTAATATCCTTTTTGAGGACGGAGAGAGGAATGGCGGCAGATACGCATGACTTTCAATAGAACATCTGGCAGGGAGTTGCAATGCATGGATCCGTCAAACGGCAGTGCAGAAGAGTGAGAAACTGCCGTGTGAACATCATTTGAAAAAAGTGAAAGGAATAAGTCTGTCTTGAATAATCACGAGGTTGAAAGATTGTTATATTTTATTTAGCGTAAAAATACAAATAGACAAAAAAATAAAAGCCAGGAGCTCTGTTTAATTAGCAGATGAAAACATTCATCAGCTAGAAGTGTGGGGAACAGGCTGACAAAGTGACATGTTTATCTGCTCTGCCATTTTGACCCCAGCTACCCATCATACCTTGCTCCAGAAGTGATCGCCCAGGGCTCTTCCCACCCCAGCGATCCATCACATGACGAAGCTCCTCATCCCTCTGGACCCAAGACGGATGTCTGGTCTCTGGGAGTTTTGCTCTTTGAATTGTGTGCAGTAAGCATCCATCACATACACCCTTCATTCAAGAAGATGGAGTTCACTTGAGACATATTTCATTCATTTATTTTTTTCTAAAAGATTCTAGCCTTAGCCTGAATTTATGCCGCCCAAATGACTTTCACCTTAAAAATTGAGGTGTGTGGTTTTGTTCCAGGGAAGAAGACTTCTGCAGAATATTGATATAAGTGAGAGACTGAAGTTCATTTTGACTCTTGGTGGGTAAAAAGTATGGAATTCTCCTCAGAGCAGACCAAAAGGTTTTACTCTGCTGGGTTTGAGCTGTGGTACTGTGTCATCACCAGGTTGCATGGACGACATTGTCACAGTGTTCGCTGAGGAACATGGTTGTTTGGATACCATTAAGGTAAGCTTCATCCCAAGGAAACTGTGTGTCACCTGATTTCCTGATGTAACATCTGCAGGTCATCTGATTAACTTTTTAAAGACCCACTGCGATTAAAATTTTGTTTTTGGTGTTTTTAACATGTTCTTGTGGCATTTTTCTGATTATGGAGGACATAAAAGAAAAAGAAAATTGAGATCTAAATTGCATTTCTGAGTTTTTCTTTATTCAAATCATTGTGAATCAGTAGCAGACGAAAAACTGCAGTTTGAAAAGGAGCTGAAATGTGATGTGGAAATTACTTCAGTGGGCGAGCCAGAAGCTCCCTGCTCCGCTCTCCAACGGGAAAGGGAAGGGGGGCGGGGTTGTGCCACGCCAACGGTGCCACCCATAATTCAGAGGGGAATTTCTTATTTATTACTGCCGGTTTGCAGTGAGTTTGTCCTAGAAAGCGATTCAGGTTTTTGGATTTTGGTGAATAACAACATAATTAAAAGGCCACTGGGAACGCTTTAAAAATAGCTCAAAATATTATCGGAGTGGGTTTTAAAGCCCAAAATGCATTCCTAGCGTACATGGTTGCCAGGAAAAGGTTTTTTTGTTTTATTAGACTTTGAGAAAATAGTTGTAATTAAAATAGGTGAAACAAAGGTTTCTGTTTCAGAAGTAATAGAGGTTAATGTTTGAAGTATTTTTTTTTTACTTTAAATAAAAAGCAGGTACACCTGCACATTTTATCTTTAAAAAATTCATGGGGTTTACTAATTCTTCTTTATCATGGGGCTGTTTTCAATAAGCTTTTTACCCAGACTTTAGACATTTCTGTTCAAATGTCAATGAAAAGATCAAATTAATAGAGTAATGATCTTTATTAAAAATGTTTTTCATTGGTTTCATACATTTAGTAAATATATATATATATATTTTTTTACAAACAAAAGCTATACGCTTCTATACCCCTCTAAAAATTAAAAAGAAAAAAAATGTGAAAGAAATGTTTTTAAGCAATTTCTTCCTCCCCTTCTATAATTTTAAGCAGCCATTATTGTATCTCACATTGCAGGAACTCCCTGAGAATGTGCTTGACTTTTTAAGGAAGTGTTTGACATTTCTTCCATCCAAAAGGTAAATACAGCTTCTGTTGTGTCTTTTCCTGACTTGCTGCAGGATGTTTCTGAATGGAAGAGGGTTAAGGCTATGGAGAGAAAACAATAAAAGGGCCAGAAAGAATTCTGACTTTTTACTCAGAATTCTGGTTTTAATTTCAGAATTACTTTTGTCTTACAATTTTAACTTTAAACTCAGAATTCCTTCTTCTTTCTCAGAATGTTGACTTTAATCTCAGAATTCTGACTCTATTATCAGATGCTGACTTTTTTTCCCCTCAGAAATCTGACTTTAATCCTAGAATTCTGAGGAAGTCAGAATTCTTTTTAACCCTTTAATTTTTTTCCTCCATGACCCAATACTCTTCTGTATTTTTGGATACATTTGCAACGCTTGCACATATTTTTCTTTATTTTTGACCGTCATGTCTTTGGTCTTTATGGAAACCCTAGGCCGACCCCTGCAGAGCTGCTTGGAGACCCCGTTTTTGGAGGCATTTCCTGCCAGTATAGACCCTTCCAGAGGCCTGTGAGCCTCTTCTCCTCATCTCTGCGCTGTGCAAGTTTGGAGCTCCCGGAAGACATCAGTGATCTTTGCAAAGGTCTTTTTTCCCAACATAAAGAAAATGAAATGTGCACAAATATTTTACCACCCTACTTTTTAAAATTTCAAAGTAAAAGCGTGTTTGATATGATTGCTTACACTTGAGGTTGCTTCATCATAGGCCCCCCTGTTATTATGTTCTCTATTGTTCAATTTCATTTTAGTTTTAATGTTTTTTTTAGGCTTACACTTCACAGGAAATAACGGAGTTGATTGCTTAACTTAAAGCTTGACTCCTCCCATTTTTCAGGTTCAGAAAAAATTCTCAAAATCCCAAGTACAGCAACTTTTTACATTTTTGCTGAACTTTGAGGAATTTAAACTTTAAAAAAAATGTTTGAAAGCTCATTTGCTATGTTAAATGTGTCGTCATTTAAATTTAAAATCCCTGCTGTGAATTCATTCTTTTTTTTTTAATTTTCCTTATCAATCATTTTCATTGATTACATCCAACAGCAGTACCTGTGCTTGCTGGGAAAAAGCTTTATCTGTATCTGTGCTGTCAGATGATGATGGTGATTACTTGGCTGAGCGGGGCATCGATGAAGTTTACCACCTGTGGTGTCTGGCGGGTGGAGACTTGGAGAAGGAGCTGACCAACAAAGAAATCATCCAGTCCAAACCCCCCATCTGCACACTGCCCAAGTACATGTCCTACATCGCAAACACAGAAAGCTCTGCTTAGAATTACATATTTTTTCAGCTTTTTGGCTTGGCTGTGTGCAGCTCTTTCTTTTGTCTCTTTCTATCTAGTTTTGTCGTGGAGGATGGGGAGTCATTCGGGCAGGGAAGAGATCGGAGCTTTTTGCTGGACGACACCACGGTGACGCTGTCTTTGTGTCAACTCAGAAATGTGAGACAAAAATGATCGCCTTTCTGCACAAGTACAATAGATCTGTAGGGCAAACATTGACAACTTTTTTAAAACTTTAGAATTAAAAAATGAGAAATTTAACTTTAATTAGTTTATACACCAAATTAAGCACAGATTAAATAACTGTAAAAAAAAAAGTGAATCATGAATCATCATTTTTCTTACTGATTTTATTGAAAACCTAATTGATTTTAAGTTCAACAGCTGTTTGCTGAACTGTCCCTGACAAACCACTGGATCCCTCTCTTAGTCGTTTCTTTTTGTGCCTAAATAGTTTGACAAATTAAAACCCTAAACCTTTTTGGCCTTTTTTGGGTTAAAAGATTTGATAAAAAAATGAGTTAAAGTAGTTTGTTAATAAAATAACACGAAGGCTGTTTGCCTTAGACAGCAAAGCCAAAAAAAGCTGCTTTTTAAGTAAAGGGTTGACTTTTTCTTTGGTCTGTCATTTTTTTTAGAGACTTAAGGATGTAGCTGGTGAAGCTTATTATCCCCTTCTTGAAGACGAGTAAGTCCTTTTCATCCTGAATTAGCTGCTTTCAAATTTGACATGAGAAATGCCAGTTTCCTTTTTTTTTTTTTCCTTCCTCCTTTAGACAGTCGACTTTGTCCCAATCCAGCAGCAGCAATGAGCTGTCGTCCACAGTCACACTGCCACTCATCATCCGTGAGAGAGACACAGAGTATCAGCTCATCCGCATCATCCTCTTTGACAGGCTGCTCAAGGTCAGGCCAGCACTCAAAGAGCACCAACACATGGGACCTGCTGATTAGTTTACCATTCTTTTCTGTATTTTTAATGTATTGGTATTGTTAAAATAAAGTAAAAGAGTTTATCCATATCAGGCTTATCCATATAAAAAGAACTTGGTGTGGAAAGAAGCCAGATTGGATGTTCCTCCTCTTGTTCGAGGACTGGCGTGGGCTGCTCTGCTCGGAATTGAGGTGCCACAACAATAAAATGTTCAACTGACCCACAAGAGATTACTTTGTTAAATCAGACCCGAACGAGTCCTCTTCTTTTTGCACAGGGGGACATTCAGGCCAAGTACGACAGCATCGACAAGGACACCCCCATTCCCACTGACAGACAGGTGGGCAGCCGTTTCATAACAAACAGGAAGGGTCGGGACATGTGGCTTAAACACTTCCACGGCTTTATTTAACTGCTGTGAATGTTCTTATACTCAGATTGAAGTGGACATCCCCCGCTGTCATCAGTATGACGAGCTGCTGTCGTCTCCTGAGGGCCACACCAAGTTCAGGCGTGTGTTGAAGGCCTGGGTGGTCTCACACCCTGACCTAGTCTACTGGCAGGGTCAGCTATGCCCGTCAATCTCTTTTACTGTCTGTTTCTGTTTTGCCTGAGGTTTTTTTGCACTTTCCCTTCTTGTACCATCAATAACTGGACACTAGATGGTGGTCACGTCACATTTTAGAATCTGTCTTTTCCTTGTTCTGCCTGTAGTGAAAATAATTCCAACTAATAATATGGTTTTTGTTTTAGGTTTAGATTCCCTTTGCGCTCCGTTTCTATATTTGAACTTCAACAACGAAGGCAAGGATTTTATGTTGATTTCCTTTTAAGCAGTTTAACTCACTCTGGCTTAAATATTTTTTTCCCCTGTTGCTATTTTTCTCTGCAACCTGTCATTTACATGTCACATTTCCACAGCTTTAGCCTACGCCTGCATGTCTGCCTTCATCCCTAAGTACCTGTACAACTTTTTCTTGAAGGACAACTCCCATGTCATTCAAGGTAAGGGTCTCTTTTTTTTTCTTTTTTTTTTTTTTCTAAAGCTCCCTGCATTTATTCAGAGCTGCAAATCCTCCAAAGTTTTTAAAAGTATTAAATATCCAAACTAAGGGCTTAAAAGGCATTTGATTGTCTTAAATGCTGAGTGAATGTGCCTTAAAGTTTATTTCTTTCTTTATTTATTTATTTATTTGAAACCCCATTACATACATTTGACCAATTTCACAAAAACCAAAACTGATTTGACAAAATTCATTGACTAATTCGTCATATTTAATGACTGTTCTAAAACAGTCATTATGTGAAGAGATGAAACCATCAAACCTTTCATTTATTAGCAGTTCCATTAAGCGGTGTGTTTGCTTTAAATTTATTAATATTAAAGCTACATTAAAAGCATGGGAACTCCTTAAAATGGCAAATTCTTATCTTAAAAAAGGTTAACTTCTCCGCCTGGCAGGCTGAGGGTTTTACCGGTACACATATTGAACATATAATCCAAAAAAACGTTTCTCTCTTTGGAAATTGGAAGAAATTACATGGAATAAGTAATATCAACCTCGTTAAATATAAACAGTTGAAGTCAGTAATAAGCACAAGCTTTAAATTGAATCACAGGAATTTGACCCCATTTTTTTTTTAATTTCCTAAACTGCGATATGTGAAAATCTTTTAAAACAAATATCAAGGTTTGCCAGGAGAACGGCAACAATTGCTTTATGTTTTTTTTTAATCATTGGGTCGGGGTCAAGTGGGGTTTATTTCTTTTTTAACCTATTCAGTGTTTTTAGGTAAAAATGTAGGCTACCCTAACATAATTTGCATTTTTTTTGTACACAATATCCTAAATTTCATTTACCGGTAAATCAGTTTTTGTTTTTTTTTTAAAGATCTTTAAATGTCTTGAAAATAGCTTCCTCAAATCATTTTACACCACACACTTTTACAAAGCAAAGAGCTTGCATACAGACTTCACCTTGGCTCAAAAAACAATTGGTTATTGGCTGCTGTGGAGCAATCGCGCCGTCATCTCATGTTGACTTAATTCGAGCTCTGTGTCTCTCTTAAGCTGTGAAATCCCATTTCAGTCCGTCTTAATGGAGTCGCCAGCTGAGCCCCGTCATTCTGAGGCACGTAGACGCATGAAACTGCAAATGCCTGCAGAGAAATGTCAGGAGCAATTCCTACCTGACTGATAAACAGCTGCTCCTCCGTGCATCTATGCAGCTCTGTGGGGAGTGTGCCTATTATCATATCACAGCGGGGCTAGATGCTCTGCAGAGGTGGCTAATGTTCATCTGCGGTCTGAGCTCTTACCAAGTATGTAAATGATGCCAACTTTTAGTCACCATCTGCTGAAGGTAGTTCACAACATTTCTAAATGTGAATTGTGGGTATTTTAAAAGGAAAATCAAGTTTTAGTAGTATTTTTTGAGTAACAAATATGAGAATTAAAATTGGTTCTATTCAAATGAATGCTATTAGTTTACAGTATTAGTGCTACATCTCTAGACATGTTAATGTTTTGTTTTTAAAGACCCACTCCACTAAAAATAGTGTGTTTGGTGTTTTTAACATGTTATTGCAGCATTTGCTTTATGATGGATTTACAAAGAAAATTGAGCTTAAAATTGCATTTCTAAGTATTTCTTATTCCACTCGTTGTAAATCAGGATCAGAAAATGCAGTTTGCTTTAGCTTGTCGGTGTGGTGTTGGACAATGGCAAGCAACATGCTCCCTGCTCCGCTCCATTCCTATGAATCCACTTGTAGGTGGCTAGATCCACATATGTTTGTTTTCTTCATCCAAGCTGGCAAATGGCTCAAAACTGTTTAACTAGATAGTTTCGATAATTCCCTTCATTTCTGATACATGTTAAGTTGGGGTTGTGAGGCAGGAGAGTGTAAACAAAGGGATGGTGAGAAATGAAGGCAGGCTCACCTCGTCCCGTCCCACAACTCGGAGACAAATTTCTAATGAGCTACTTTGTCCTAGAAAATGACACAGTTTTTAGATTTTAGCTAAAAAGGGCACAATCATAACTAAAAACACCCACTGGTAACGCCTTTAAGATTAATTTAAAATGTGTTTAAGGCAGGATATTATTCGTTTGTGTTTTTTAAGGATCCTTTTCAGACTTTCAGTGAAAAATCTCTCTGTTTTCACTTGTGCTGTTTTGTCTCTATTTCAGAGTACTTGACTGTCTTCTCCCAAATGATTGCTTTTCACGACCCAGAGCTAAGCAACCATCTGAATGAAATTGGCTTCATTCCAGATGTAAGTTACCAAGGCTGCCACGCTCACCGATGACGCGCGCTCAAATCTCTGCATTTGTCTTTTTTTTTAAGTTAATCTTTAATAGGAATTTGGCGATACGAGGGCATTCTTCTTAGTTTTTATCTCCTTTCCAAGGGCAAAGAAAATGACCCATGATAGACTGCTGTCTGTATTTCTTTTAATGTCAATGACTTTTTGCTCAACATCCAGGATCCGTGGTCACAGTCAAGTTCTCCCTGTAGTCCAGGGATGATAATTTATACAGCGAGAAAATGTCTGCCAGGCACACTTAATGACACTCCTGTGCTGGGCTCAGTTGATTTCTCTTACTTTGTGCCACCTCTTCCTGCCCTTGCCTCTCTCGCTGACGCCTCTCCTCTGTGCCAAGGTTGGCGTCTGCGCTCCCTCACCAGGTTTTGGGTCCTCCTCTGATGAATGTGTGTCATCTGTGGGTGACGCAAAGAAAAGTGTTTTTTTTTTATTTTTATCACAGAAATGACAGCCTCCTCTCGTTCCATTTGTGATGCCGTGGCTTTGAAGTGGCGCAATCAAAGGCCCACGTCAAGCTCTTTGGCTGTCAGAGTCTAAAGGAAGAATGACATGTTTCTTGTAGGTATTTTCTCTGAAAGGAGCCATATCTTCAACCGATGTGATCCTTTCAGCCTTTACTTTCAGCCTGCATGTGCGAGCACTTACTTGCCGTTTCAAAGACGACCCTGTGGGCCTGTGTCCGTCGTTGGGTCGGGATAATGCTGTCTTTGCTGATAGACTTTTTGTGCTTGATGCCAATCCCAGTAATTAGACATCAGAGAGAATAATCCTCTGTCCTTTGGAACTTCAAGCAACAAAGTGGGCCTTTGTTGTACTGAGGCAATCATTCCTCCAAATGTCATCCATTAATTTTTGTTTCTATAATTGCACCCCCATTCAATGCAGTTCAGTTTATTTATTGGGCTCCAGTTTATATCTGAAGTTGTCTTTTGGCGCTTCATAAAAAGCATCAAACAGATCCTAACTAGAGTTTTTTTTAATTATAATTCAGTCCAGATAATTCCAATAAGGCCAGATCATTTAAATTTCATGGCCTTGATAAGTGACCAACAGATGACATCAAAGGGTTTTTGGTGTTCTGCCACGTTCACACAAAGCATGTGAACTGTGTTCAAGAAAGAGCTGAATGTGAACCCACTAATGGGTCAAAGTTCAACTGATTCGGCTTCAAGTGATTGGCCGTGCATTTTCTATGTAGAGCACGACAACTGACTGAAAAACTTGCATAGCGACACCTGAACAAGAGAATTTCAAACGCGAAAGTCCAAAGCGCACACATACGCGTGTTGACTTGAAGTGGTTGCTTGAACGGACATTTTCTATCCAGGTGTGAACATAGCATAATTTCCATACTCAGCAAACAAAAGGCAACAGTGAAGAGCAAAACTAACCTCTAATTGGAATTAAACTGCCAGCAAAATCAGACTCAATAAGAGAAACCATCCGATGAGAACAGTGATAGGACAGGAAAGACACAGACAAAATAAAAACAGTAACATCTGTAATGGGACAAACAGATGGCTTAGTACCAGCAGAAATGACAGCAGAGGAAGCACAAAATCCCTGGAACATTTGATAAATGGATTGGTGTAAATGTGATAGTACCTGCAATAATGAGAGAGCAGGAAGAAGACAGAAAAACAAAACGCCAACATCTGTCAGAAGACGAGCGGTCTCAAAAAAATTGACTGCAAAAACAGCATGCATTCATGTTAAAGACAAGGCAGGAGAAAGGTCTTCAGTAAAGAAGGAATGGATGGCCCAGTGCATTGTAATAAAAAACTCTGGCGTTGTCAGAAAGGTTGTTGTGCTCAAAGTCTTGAGTTGTTTACTCACTTGAGAAGGTAAGTGAACAGCCTGCAAATTGCACACATCTTTAACCACAGCCTTACTGGAATAGGCACAACCTTTCTCTGCACCCTGTCCCTGAATTGGAGAAGGCGGGGAAAGAAGTTTAAATTCTGTCTATATATGTGGTTTAATGCAACCCATATTTATCATCTGTGTACGTGACATGGTTATCAAAAAAAAGAAGTGATTTTAAAAGAGAAAAAAACCTCTTTGCAATTTTGGATAAAAAGCAGATTATTTAACATTTCTCCCGAAAAACTGCAGCAAGCAGAGAGTCTGGCTGCTTTCAGCCAGCTGTTTCATCTAGACCACCTCCAGTTTAGCCTCATCTCCATTTCCATCTCTGTCATTTGCAGCTATAATAACACAATCTACATCAACTCTGAGTGCAGTGAGTCTCCCCATCTCATCACCGCAGGCTAACAAGAGGTGCACTAAATGATCACCATCTCCCTCCAGATTGGCTGCCCATTAACTGGCCTACATAAACGGCCATATTCCCACGTTGGCTGTAGAATATTAGTGTCAGTTATGATGCTGATTTAGTTTATGATGAATCAGTAGTTTGTTGGTTTAAGGAAGAAAGTTTGTGTTTTTATAGTTTCTGCTTGTATGTGTTGAACCATAAAAAAGGAACAATACAAAAATAAATAAAAAAGAAGAGGGGAGAAAAGTGGGAAGACTAGATTAGTATCAGGAGATTTATTGTTTGGTCCCCCCCCCCCCCCCCCCCCCCGACTGAAGATCAGGCAAAACAGATTGTTGCTGTTTGTGAGTCCAAGAGGTTGTTCCGGTGTAAGAAAAAAGACAAATGAAGTTTTTGATCATTGTGTTTATTCCCGTTAATTTATCTGTTGCTTCTAAAAGGAATTCATCCAAAACATTGACGTCTTTTTGTCTTCTGTCTTATCTTTACAGCTTTATGCCATCCCCTGGTTCCTAACTATGTTCACACGTAAGTATTCATTTAAACGTATTTATTGAAATAATCTTGTGGGTTCTGTGTTTAAGTTTAGATGATCCTCAATCCCTTGTGCTGTCTTGTGGGGTCTAGAAGACCCCACCCATGACAAAGGTGGGCAGGATTTCATGTCGACCATGGACACCAGTGAAGATCAAAAATCATTGAATGACAAAAGTTTACTGAGCTGTCTTGCTGGGTACAGATGACCCCACTTCCAATGTTAACGTGCCTTGGATAGAACAAGGATCTGATCCTTCGTTGGCATCACTTTAACCCACAGATCCGTTTGAGCCCTGCGCTCTGCAGTGGAATCTTTAATTTATCAGGCATGTGCGTGCACTCTCTCAGGGTTGAAGAGGGTGGATCGTCCCTCTTCTACCCCCTCATCAAACCTGTTTGTCAGTCCGGTACTGAGGTGAAGCCGTCTGACTACAAATGACCCCGGTCCAATATGAGACAAGGTCGTAGGGGTCATCCTTCATGTACGTAGAGACCAAGCGGCTGCCACTCACATTTACCAGTTCACTCATCTGACTGCTAATGTGGCTCCTCAGCCTGAGTCACGTTCTGCTGGGCTTCACGGCTTCACAAACGTGGAGATGGCATAATCAGAAGAACCGTGCTGGTTTCCTGTTCTGGTCCATATTTAAAATTATACGACTGAAATAATTGCTATAGGTGGGCGTGTCATCAGTGTGGTTTTATTTGGCCTGAAGTAACCAAACAATTCTGTTTGTTAAGCTTCTCAGGCTGCTTATGTTTCATATGTAATTTTCCACAAAATCTCCCACCTGAAAAGGTTTTTCCAACAGTTTTCCCTACTTGAACAGGCATTCTTCCAGCTACTATTAGCCAAGGAATACAGTGTTTTAAACCATAAAACAATCACATTATAACAAGCTCTATAACCTATTTTATTTTTAATTGCATACAATTGTACCTCTAAACTTTTATAGACTTGCTCTTGTGTTAAAGGATATACGTGTTTTGCAGTTCACAAATCTTTTTTTTTTTCTTCCTGGTTTGCTATGCAGATGTTTTCCCACTGCACAAGATCTTCCATCTATGGGACACATTGCTGCTGGGAAACTCCTCATTCCCCTTCTGTATTGGTGTCGCCATACTGCAGCAACTGAGGGACCGTCTCTTAGCAAACGGGTTTAATGAATGCATCCTTCTCTTCTCTGACCTGCCAGGTAAAACTGTAAGGCAACTAATTCGTTGACTTTTTTCATTCATTCTTTTAGAAAATGCTGGTAAATCTGTAGGAACAGCGGAAAGGTTTGTAAATCTTCAAAGTTGAATTAAAAACCTTGGTTAAAAATTTTACAAATAAGCTAAATGAATGTAAAGTAATTTTTAAAATGCACTAAGCTTATTATAGGCTCATATAATATAAGATGAGTTTGTGTTAAATTCAGGTTACAGACATACATTTCCAACACAATTCAGTTCAAAGTTGTAAAATTCTATTAAAAATATTTTAACTCTCTGGTCCTATATGACCTAAAATTACAGATCCATGACAGTGATCTTTTCTTTATCAATTTTCTTTCTTTCCATGTATGGGAACATCAAATGAGCCGTTCTAGATGTTAGATAGACAGTTTATACGAAATCTTTTGACTTCCTGCAGCATTTTTCTGAACAGTTTACCATCTGAAATAGAACATTTACTCCTAGAATTTTTTTTTTTTAACTTTAAACTTTGAAACTCCAATCTTGATGTTGTTATGATGAGCCACAGAAGTAAATTTAACTCTCCCCAAGAGCAGCAGCAGTTTCTGTCTGCATCCTTACTAAAGTTGCATTCCAATAAACCTCAGTCTGTCCTGCACGGTCATGGTCTAATGCTTAAATGTGGTGTTACCATTTTGCATTGCTGTCTGCTTTGCGGTATTTATATTTTTATTATCCAGTGAGTAGCATCACTACACGTCTGTTGTCCTTGAAGCACGAGACTTGAACGGTTGATATTTAACTGTCAAAACAAAAATTGAAATGAGACGCCTTGAGCCTGCATTAGCCGGTCTTTTTCCTTAATGACTTTAAAATAAACTCAGTAAGTGAGCATCAACACTATCATGATGATGATGATGATGATGATGATGATGATGATGATGATGATGGTATTTATTTCAGAAACATACTTTAAGAAGAAAGATGGGAAAAGAAAAAAAACATTCAAGAAATGTTCTTGTCCTGGTGTTCTCCATTCTTGTAACCTGACGCCACTAAAAAAAACAAAAAACAGATGGATTTGCTGCACACGACAAGCCTGCTCACTCAAGGAGGCTGGAATCCATATTCAGCTCAAACCAAGGTGTTGTGGCATCCAGCCACAAAGTAAAGCAAAACCATGAAACAAGAATCTATTTTACAAAAAGATTGCCCTGTTTTTCACAAAACTTCCAATTAGGAATACTTGTCTTTTTTAAGGACTTTTTAATTTTCCAATTAGGCAGTTTCTTTACGATCAGGACGTCCATCTACTTACTTAGGCACAGTGGAGGTTGTATCTTGCTGTGGGATTCCCTGCTTTGCTTTAATGTACATTTTTCATAAGGATATTGAAAACTCATTGCAGAGAACTGAATCTTTTTGTCTTATATATAGGGGTGCTACAGTTGTGAGACCAGCTCTGCTCTATGGGTTAGAGACGGTAGCAGTGAGACAGAGACAAGAGGCTGAGATGGAGGTAGCGGAGATGAAGATGTTGAGGTTCTCCTTAGGAGTGACCAGGTTAGACAGGATAAGGAACGAGTACATCAGAGGGACGGCCCATGTTGCCTGTGTTAGCGACAAAGTCAGAGAAGCCAGACTGAGATGGTTTGGACATGTTCAGAGGAGGGATAGTGGATATATTGGTAGAAGGATGTTGGAGATGGAGCTGCCTGGCAGGAGGGCAAGAGGACGGCCAAAGAGGAGATATATGGATGTCTTAACAGAGGACATGAAGTTGGCTAATGTTAGGGTAGAAGATGTCCATGATAGAGTGAGGTGGAAAAGGATGATTCGCTGTGGCGACCCCTGATGGGAAAAGCCGAAAGAGAAAGAAGATATAGGGGTGCTGCAGGCTTTAAGCTTAAGAAGACGAACATAGTATTTCTGATGAAAGAAAAATTGTGCAAATGTAGCCAAAAAAAATAGATAAAGGCAAACGTAAAGCAAAGGATTTGTGTTAAGTCAACATCTTTCCTGACTAATCAAAAATAGATCATGATTTATTTTTAAAGCAGAAATAACTCTAGTCAAACTGCTATGAATGAATTACTGAATGTATTCATTCATAAGAAATATATATATTGCACTTATAAAGGATGATTTGGAGAGCAAATTACAGTTTTTTCATTAGACCACTTAAATGGATAGTCATTAAAATGCATTCAATTGCTGGTTAGGGTTAGTGTTTGTCACACTAAGTTTCAGAGCAGTATTAAAAGTGCACATTATTTATTATTTCCCGCATAATAAATCAAAACATTCACTTTTGTAACTTTCTTTCTTTTACTAGAATTCAAAATGATGTGAGATTTCAAGTGCAGCAGACCACCATCACTTGCCCATAAATGAACACTGGAATGCTGATATAATCTTTTCCTCCTGTTGGAATTTAGTGTTCTTTACTTTACTGTTTTTCACTGTCCCAGTCCAACAGGTCAATCAGATTTAGACAGGAGCCAATTGGAGTTCATCTTGTCCTTATAAAGGGAAAATATGCTGGCTTAGATTAGCAGTTGGTTTGTCTGGCAGGAGCGACTCCTACTGCCATTTTCTCTCAGTATATCACTACTAGCCTCATTTATAGCATCTGAATACCAGGAAAGTGACTGTGTATTTTTTGGCACTTTCCTTAAACTGTATTAAGACCTCTTTATGACCTCAAACAGGAATTGTTTACATAGGTTCCTAGCCATGTTCAGACCCACTTTAAGATAGTTGCACATAACTAGCTGCAAACGCAGCCTGTTAAATGTCCATCTAGCCCAGCTGCGTTTGTTGAAAGTAACAGAGAGCCAAACTTTTTCTTTTCTTTCGTTTTTTCTATTTTTGAGGCAACATTTGTCAGTTCTTGTCTTGTGGAGAGGTCGCTCCTTTCAGCACATCACTGAAGAGTGAAACAAAAAACAAAAGATGTCTGGTGTGACTTTTGAATGATTTTTTTTTTTCATTTCCTACACTAAATGAGATTTGAAAAAAAGGGTTAGGGTTCTCTAGTGCAGAGTTTGTACGTATCTATTTTATAATTTGAAACAAGAAAGAAAAACAAAAAGATATCAATGAAATTCTGATACTAGTTGATATTTTTTTAGGTTACGAAAAATGAAAATCTTTTTTTGTTGTTGCTTATCTGTGTAGAAAAATACATTCCAGATATATTTCACATTTTTGACACCATCCAGTAACCAGATAGAATAGAGATTTATTAATCTCCCAGAGTACAAATTCACCAATGTACCGACAATTAATTAAAAACAATAGAATATCATGGAAAAGTGTATTCATTTCAATAGTTCCATTAAAAAAATAGACATCTACAGACTATAGATTCAGGGCTCACTGTTTATTTGATTTGAAATATTTATTAGCTATTTTTTACATACTTTGGGGTTCCAGCTCATGAAACTCACTAAAATAGGATTTGAGAAAATCAGAATAATGTGGAGAAATCACCATCACATCAATTAAAATGAAGTATTTTCAAAATATGTCCATCTTCAATAGTAAGGAATAAAATCAAGTACCGTAAACCCTTGTTTTTCGCGGGGGTTACGTTCCAAAAAGAACCCGTGATAGGCAAAATCCGTGAAGTAGAAACCTCTTTTTTTTTACAATTATTATACAATTAAATACTCTATTATACATTGAAAAGAAAGAACAAACCATTTTACAGGCTCATGCATTTGTTTCACAAATCAAAGTACTTTAGAAACTTTTTTTCAACAAATAACTTCTGTACTATACTGTCAAATAATAATTTGAATCATTGATGTAAACAGAAGGCTTCAAATCGCGGAGATTAGCCCTGCCCACCGCGACCCGAGTATTGGATTAAACGGGAGAAAATTTAAAATGATTATGAAAAAAATACAAAGTACAGTCGGACAAACAGTGACTCAGGTGTATTTCACTGCTTCTTCTGACTGAGCCGCTGCATCCTGAATCCACTCTGCAGTGTTTTCTTCTTTTGAAGCCCGCGGTGCAGCTGTGTTTGTTCGGGAGAAGAACATTATCATAGTGATATACAGTTGTTGTCGCTCTTTTTTCTATGGGTTTTAGAGAAACTCAAAATTGCAAGATGATTTGCACGTACGTGTTGTAAATTTGGCTAGTTGTTTTACGTACGTGTACATATTAAACTGCTACGTTATTGATGCACAGGTAGAGAAGAAGCGGAGTGACTTTTTAGCCAATCAGAATTTAGAACAATGCACGATGCAAATCCGTGAAGTAGCGAAACCGTGAAAAGTAAACCGCGTTATAGCAAGGGATCACTGTATTTCACTTTTTTTTTTTTTAGGTAATAAAATTTTTGTGCATGTGTTAATTTCTGTTTTTCATAGCCTTGCATCCCAGCTGCTTTACAAGCAAAAGAAAGTTTCTGGGATTTCATGTAACCTCTACATCACTGACACGCTGTGAGTTTATTGAAGAGGATGGTTGTTATCGCCAAAGCTGTCGAGGCTGATGGACAGCAATCTTTAAACTGTTCAATGCTAATAATAACCGATTTATCCAGGTATTGCTTATTTTTTTAATTTATTGCCTCATTCTTTGTGTGCATCTCTAAAATAACGTTTTTTCATCATAAATAAATTTATAAGAGCAAAACCAAAAGTATTGTGCAGCAAAAAAACTTTTTAAAGTGTATTTATTTAAAAAGTGATTTAAATTATTTTTTTACTCATCTAAATTAGACACACTAAAACTCTCTATTTAGATAACTATCACAAGTTGAAGGGAGTAGAGTAACATTGATGAAATTGGAAAAAAATACACATAAATTTGGTAACTTTCAGCATCACTAATGGGACATTCTCATATGAATGTAAGGGCTTATATTCTGCAAAGAAAAAGTTACACTTACCTTTAAAAATGGTTAAAAATTAACAAAAAAATATATAAATGAGATGTGATGCAAAACAACACATGTATAACTCATGATAAAAAGTAGTTTGGCATTTAAAAGTTCATCAGTTTTGTTGGATGGATGCTTTTGAAGGTCAAAGTGGGCTATTTCGTACCACATTCATGACTGCGGGGGGGGAATGAAGAGCACATGCACACTGCGAGTTATGGCAGATATCCTGTGATTTGTGGCCTGCACCTGCTCTTTTCTGCCATCAGGTGTGCAGAATTTATGTCCCCGTACAGCTGAGCTCGCCGTGACATTCATTTGTTTTTGTGTGCAGCCCCCGCATGTACACATGTTTGCGATTGCAGAAGCTGTTTGTGGAGACAGAAAAATGCTCTCCACTGCAGCCTGGAGATTACACAAGAAGACAAACAATTGCTGTCTTGTGTGGCGTGTGGTTTACGTGAAATAAGGAAACACTGGGTTAGTTAATCTTACTCAGGAAAAATATTGCACAGCAAGAAGAAAACTGTCACTGGCTTCCTCACAACACCTTCTTTTGTTGAGCAAAGTTCTAGGGTGTGTCTCTCTGCACGGCTCTGTTTAGGAAATCATTTACATTTCCTTAAATCTACACGTTATATACTTAAGTTACACAATGGTAAATGGTCTTCACTTATATGGAGCTTTATTACCTTCTTTGAAGGCCCAAAGCACTTTACAGTCCCTTTCATCCATGCACACACACATTCACACACTGATGCCAAATACTAGCGCCAACCTATAACCACAAGGAGCAACGTGGGGTTCAGCGTCTTGCTCAAGGACACTTTGACACATGGGCGTGCAGCGCGGGGACCTCATCTGGATCATCCAATTACAGGTTGACCACTCTACCTCTGCACTATGGCCGCCCTGATGTATATAGTTGATTTTGTTTCTTTCAAAATGACTGAATATGCAAACATACATTTCTTTGATGAATTTGAATTAAGCAAGGTTAAAAAAAAAGGTGAAATAGCTTGTTAAGCACTGCAATTACACAAATTAGTAGGTTTAAAGGCAACTTGAAGCTTTTCCATGTCTGCAGCAGCCTTTTCATTTGTATTATAATGAAACTATAAAGTGCTTTTTCAAATGTATGACATGAAATGTATGGTGTGAGAGAAATCTATGGAGTTATCAAGCCCCTACCTTGCGTTACGTACATACCCGATTTAATAAAAAGCAGTTTCTTAACCATTGTGCTATCTTAGATGACCCCACCCTCACATTGACGTGTTCTCCCTACCATGACAAAGGTGAATAAAGGTGGAAAGATTTCATGTAATCCATGGACACCAGTGAAGATCACAAATCATTAAAGAAAAAAGGTTCAGAGCACTGTCTAGTGGGTCTAGATGACCCAACTCCCAATGTTAAAGTGCCTAGGATAGCACAAGGGTTAAATGACCACTGTGGGGAGTAGGGAGTCATTTCCCATTGGCTCTAATGCCAAAAAAATCTGTTTTTACACAAAGCAATAATTACAGTCAAGATTCAAGGATCTTTTCGAGGCACATTGCTTTATTTCCTGTTCATGATAACTGTGTGAGCTAGAACTTGCACAGTTTAAGGGTGCATGTTTTGTTTTTGTTTTTTATTAGCAGTTAGGTGGACCAAACAGACCTTCAAACTTTCCTATGTTTCACCTAATTGTGGTTTTTGGAACACTGTTGACATGAAGTAAAAAAAAAAAATAGAATTTTAACTCTCTTATGAGCTAAATTAATGTAATCAGATGTTTCACGACATTCCTTAAACATTGTGTTCCTGCAAAATGTGGGGTGACAGGAAGCAATTTGACCGTCTACAGCGACTTCTTCAATCCCCCATTATGTCAGTGTGACCTTAGTTGTAAATATCAGAGGTCTAAATTGTTGAACCACAATGTTTGGTCTTCACAATCACCCATAGCCGGATGTTTTTTTTTCTTTTTTCTTTTTACTATAATACCAATCCAGTTTAGAGCAATTTGACCCAATGTGAGATCACACATCTTTCTAAATGTAATATTCTTTGCAGTTTAGACATAAAATAGAAGCTTCACTCTTTTTTTATACCAACAGCAACTGCCATTATTGGACCAAAAAACACTAGCAGTAGAGATTTTATTGCTTCAGAGTGACTCTTTAATGATTTAGACGCACTCTTCTTTCCCTCACACTTTAGATCAGAGGGAGACGGTTACAATAACTCTCACTGACAAGTCTATTCCTCCAACACCTGCAAGTCTGTCTTCCGCAATATTCTAAGAAGATAAGAAGGTGTAAAATGTGTTCAAATGTCCATATCGCATAAAAAAATTAAGAGAAACTTAAATTCATCCTTTAGGGTAACCTTAGTTGAAAAAGGAGCAATAATTTGAGCCTTTGTTGCCTAGTTGGACATAAATCAGACTGCAAACAAATTGTTTTGTATTTTTGCTCGAACAAGGACAGCAGCTACATAGAACCATAAAAGCCAGCGGTCGTCCACTCCTAATGATTATTATCGTTGTAACTTTGGATATAAACATTCTCTATGACGTGGACGTAAATCACTCCACATGCTCGTTATCAAATGCACAAATGTGAGCTTTTTCCTGTGTTAGAATTAGCTTTCCAAAGAAAAAGAACCAGGATTTAAGATAGGAGGGAAACGTGAAAGAGACTGCATTAATTTAAACAAGTTACCTATTTGCTTAGACTTGTGCTTTAAGCCTGAATAACCTGGATAATTCCCTCATGCTGGGAGACTTCATTGATTTGCAGTGGACTTGATGGGCTCTCTGGCTGACAGCAACCATGTGTTTACTGATGGTGTAGAAGCTTTTGCCTTCATGGTACATTAGCATGTGATCCAATGAGAAAGTGTGAGCACAGGGCTGATGGACGCACTTATAGATGTTTAGGTTGAGGGACTTAGCAAATACAACACTTATAAGGACCCACCCATCCAATGAAAATCTTGTTTTGGTGTTTTTAACATGTGAAGAATTTTCTAATGATGGAGGACAAATATAGAGAAAAATAGGCTCAAAATGGCATTTCTGTGTTTTTCTTTATTGAATGTTGTGAATCAGGAGCAAGGAAAAAAAACAGTTTGAGAAAGCGCGTTTTTGTGACGTGGAAAATAAAAACTGTCTTAGAAAATGACTCCTGATTTTTGGCTTCAAACAAAAACATCATAAATAAAAGACCACTGGGAACACTTTCAAAATGGCTCAAAAGATGATCTGAGTGGGTCTTTAAGCATGCATATAAAGGTGGTTAACTAAATGCCTACTGTCCCAAACAAATCACCTAAAAAAGTTTTTTTTTTAAATATGTTAGAGTTATAAAGGCTTTAAAGAAAAATTAGAAAGCATGCAGATAAAGTAATGAAAAGGGCTTCATTAAAGCAGCCTTAATTTAGGCTCAGTTTCAAGAAAGTGTGCAGCTTTTATACAGATTTGTTCATTTCAAAACTGGAAAAAAGATTGAGTCAGCATCCATAAGACAGAAGCTGCACAAATTTATAAATGGCTGATTTTCTAAAACATAAATTAAAGTATAATGAATAGAATTTGGTATAGTGCTTCAGTCTTTGTCTAGATGGTTTAAATTGGATTAGTTCATCTAAATCTCTATGCTTACATTTTTCGCTTTCTCCTAAGTTGCTATTTCATTCATTGGACGCTGTTCTAAAATGACAAAACTGTCACTCGTTTCAAACAAAAAGTATTACTATTGTTGAGATACATTTGATTTACTTTATTGAAATGCTTCAGATGAAAAGATTAATTTAAACATAAGAACAATCTGTTAAGGCCTTTGGAAGGTAAAGGATGATGGATGTTGTGCCTCTGCACTAAATGTAATTTTAGTTTTTTTTCTTTGTTACTGCTGCTAACGGTTAACATTCCTGGTGCATCTGTGGATCATGTGTGGCCCAGTCAGTTGGCCTCAAATGCGAAGCATGTATGATCTAAGCAAGATAAAGTAGAATCTTTGTGATTTTAAAGTCTTTTGAAGTTCAAAGACAGCAAGTACAGCGATGCTCGTTTCATAAGTCATTATTATTTGTAGACCTCATGTCTTTCGAATTATGAAAAAAAATGATGAAGAAAAAAAATATATATATATTTAGAATATTATAAATATTTTCTTTACCATTTAATGTTACAGATCACTTGAGGTTGACTGGTGGGGGGGAAGAATGATGCATGGATGCAAATATTGGCGGCATGGTAGTCTCAGAGGATGGCCTTTGTACCATTTCTTAGCAACCCAGTCACATTGCATGTCATTTATCAGACTGTTCCTGATAGTATTAATATCCCCGTTGTGTTTAATTCATCGAAATACCTCATGCTCATAATTCCACTAAACCCCATGTGCTGAACATAACTAATCCTGTTATTTTCTATTTGTGGTAAGCTCTACATAATAATAATGATATTAATAAATTGGTACTTGAAAATTTGGCGACTTTGGAATGGCCAGCTGAGCCCAGAGCTTGTTAAGGCCGCCATCAATCTCCTTTTCTGCGTTTCTGGCCTTTTTATTTATTTTTTTAGGAGAAAGAGTGATTGCATGCAGCATTCATGGCCCAGGGGAGGGAAAATGTGTTTCCCTGAACTGCTACAATCCATTCAGTGAGGAATGCATGAGCTTCTGTGTTTTTCACCAGAATGGACCTTGTAACTGAGTTTGTCAGGTTCTAGCCCAGGAGAGCAGACAACCCCCTAACCTTGACACGGTGGTGGGGTGGGGGGTAGCAGGGGCCACAATACATCTTACTTCACTTGAGTCCTGGTCCAATGCAGGTGATAACCAAGGAGCGAATTAGCCTGGCTTGTTCACTGGTCACAACAGGGAGATCCTGTCTGTGAGAAAGAATAGCCAGAGATTTCCTAATTTACTTAAATCTTTGGTTATTCTGCAGTTCTACTGATCTATATTGTCAGTGAAGTAAGTGAACAGTAAATTCATGCTGCTGCATTCATTTACTGGGAAGACAAAAAAATCAACAACTTTAATTTCCAATGATTTATCAAATAATATAAAATCCTCAAAAAAGAAAGAAAACTGCCACAGAGGCCCACTGGTGCTGATGAATGACTACTAAAGCTACCAAAATGTTAAAGTCAATCTTTTACTCCTGTGTTTTAATCTCCCACATGTACACATGCATGTACACCGTGTCTCAACTTTTAGTTAACATGTCAAAGGAGGAAAATGGTATTTTTTGTTTCTTTATGTTCAGTCCTGCAAAGTTTAGAAATACTTTGGTGAACTTTCTTTAACTATTGAATAACTGTATGTAAAAACACTGATTGATTCAGGAAGTCATTCGTTCATTCATCTTCTAAACCCCTTTTGTCCCTTTTGGGGTCACGGGGCTGCCGGAGCCTATCCCTGCCACTCGTTGGCGAAGGCAGGTGATTCAGGAAGTCGCACAACAAAATTATTATTTTTTTGCAGTGTGACTCACACAAGGCAGGGTTATTGTTTGCCGAGCTCATAATGCCTTCACAACAAAGAAGAGCCATCAGCATGTTCATCTCTAGCATTTATCTTTTTTGTTTGTTTGTTTTGTTGCACAGAAATTGACATTGAGCGCTGCGTACGTGAATCCGTCATCCTCTTCCGCTGGACTCCGAGGAGCGCTACGTACCGACAACATGCCCAGTTACCAAAACCCACCGGGGATAACGGATTTGGGAAACCTGCGTCATACTTCTCCTCTGACTATCAGGACATGCCGAAAACAGACTTGGTAAGTTATATTTCCACACTAACAGATATAGTTAATATTTAAGTAACATTTTCATTTAATGTTTTCCACATGAATGAAGACTTTTGTTTGTGTTGGTGTGCGCTAAGAATTACATGGTCACATGGACTTTTCATGGAATCCACCTTTCACTTCGTTTGAAATATTGTTTCCTTTCTAAGCTTTGCTGTGTGTGTGTGTTTATGTGTGTGTGTTAGTGTGTGTTCATGTAAGGATTCAAGAAAACAGTTTCTATGGTTGTGCTTCCACACAAAGCAGGTGATGAGCTTTTCTTTTTACTGTGACATTAAAAGCTGAAAGTGAAAATTCACTTTTTTTTTCACAACAGCCAAAGATTTATAGAACTGACAAGAGAAAATAAAAGTGAAAATGGGCGTGCGGGAAGTAAACTGAAGCTTGACAGATTTCACACATCTTACTTTCATGCTAACTTGCGAGTAATCTGACAATTTTTTTCTTTCTAATGCAAATCTTAAGGCCATGTCACACAGCCACTGTGTACATTTTGCACATGGTCTGTTGAGGGTTTCGGCCTCAGGATCTTTACGTGAATTCAGTTTTGAGCCGTTCAAAATTTTTTGTCAGTTGAGAATAACAGTTTATGTGTATTTCATGTCGTTTATACACAATTACTGTATTACAAAAATCATATACAATTGTACGTGATTTTTGTGAGATGCATGCATGTCGACTGTTCCACGTATGTCAACCTATGTCTAACGGACTTTTCACCCACGTACCACCGATGTGGAATGTTTCGATCACATATACATCGAAATCACGTTAAAATTACGTAATTGACGCACTAATTACTAATGAATAGCATTGAAACGGCGCAATAGTCACGCACGGTTCATGTTCTACATTGATTTATGTGTTCTTTGCCTGGTTTGTTCATACTTCTTTTGTGGTTCATTTGTGTCACATCTATGAAAATTTTGCAAAAATACCACAATTTTTCTCACATTTTCCACATAAAATTGTGCAATATGCTCAAAATGTACATAGTGGCTGTGTGACACGGCCTTTAGAAGCAAAGAAAGAGGCAAATATCTGCATTCCAATCTACAAATTCAGTCAGAAAACCATTTGAAATACAGTTTGAAATTAAAAGAAAAAGATTTAATCAATGAGACAATTTTTTAAAATATTTAACCCTATTTCAGAAACCAAATAAATTATGTTATGGGTCATGATATTCGTGTACTTTTTTTTTTTGAAAGCAAACGCTCCAGTTTGAAGTCAAAACAGCCATAACTTAATTTTAACCAGGATTGTGTCAATCTATAAACCCTCTGAGATATAATAAGTGCAAACAAATTCCACTCTTCTGCTGTTAGGTAGGTCAACTCTTCATTTATTTGGCAAACAACATGAAACCATCAAATGCACTGGGTTGGAAAAAATCAATTCTCTTTTAAAATGAACAATAACTAGATTACATAAATAAAAAAAGTGAATTATTTGCAGCACAATTTGATTTGTAAAATAGATAAAGTGAAACAATACCCACAGCACCAAAACACGACCAAACAATGTAATGACAAAGTAATGTATATTTTTTCATAGGTTCAATATTAAAATTCGGTCATTTGTCTGACTTGGCTTAATCATTTTGTTTGAAGTGTGGGTATATTTTTAATGTTTTTTTTTCATCATAGTTATTTCTGTTACCGATAGTTATTTTAGAATGTACAGTATAATGCTTATATGATAAAATTTAATTTAGCTGAAATGCTTGTTCAAATCCTACACACCAATTTACAATTAACGTTTAAGCTTCGTTTTAAGTTTTTTTTGTGTGTTTTCGTCAAAGATGCCTTTTACGCTTTGACGGTGCTGTCCAGTTCCCCTTTCACACCTGAATGCATCGTGTCGAAAAAGATCAGACACTTTTGGCAGCCCCGTCTGCCGTGTGATTGCTGTAATCTTTTTCTTTCAGCTGAGGCTCATTTGTATGGGTGGTGGCACTGATCCATGGCGGGCGTCCACAGTTGGTGCAAACTACCTATTTAGAAAAAAATATATATAGTGTAGCGCAGAGTATTACACTGTCATTCTTGCTGTTTTAGTAACAAAAAAAGAGTAGGAAAGGTAAAGTCAAAATGATGAGACAAAAAAAAAATTGCATTTTATATTGGAATTTGACTGAAAAAAGACAGAAATTTTAAACAACTATTCATAGTGCCAAATCCTAAATGCTCTTTAAGATCTTATGACTTAAAAACAGAGTTTGGATGCTTGTGCTGTTTGTTTTTGTTCATCTTCCCTTCACGCAGGCAGCAGACCTCTGGGCTTTCCTCAGCAGTCTGCTGCTGGAGAATGTAAACAATACTGGAAAATGAAATCCTCCCATTTATTTTATTTGAGCAAAAAATAAACAAACTGTCATTGTGGTCCATTCTTAAAGTCCCACTCCGATCATCTTTTGATCCATTTTTAAAGCATTCCCAGTGAAAGCCTGTGTCGTTTTCTAGGACATAGTTTCTGCAGAGTAGTATTTATAAATTCGCCACGAGTTGTGGGCGCATAGCAACCCCGCCTCCACTTCCTGTCACCCATAACAGAGCTCTCTGTTTACATGCTCGCCCATTAGCTTAAAGTCCCTCACAAACCCAACCTAACTATACCAGTACAACAAAAATGCTGAGCAATACTGGAGCTATCCTCCCGTGCATCAGAGAGACAGAATGGTCAAAATCTAGGCGGGGGTCGGGGCAGGCAAACGAAGACGGAAGATTAGATCCAGAAATAACACTCGGTAATGAAGGCAGAGTGGCACAAACAATACTTTGCATTGAGCTCAGCTCAGTGCAGTGCTTAATTAAGTCTGCTATAGTTGATTGAGTAAAATGAGTCATGTGTGCGGCATCCAGAAAGTGTAGCTAGAACTGTGGAGACAGTTCCCGCTGATGAACAGAGGGGGAGACAGAGTTCTGACTTCTGACATTCTCCAATTATCAGATAGGGATTCAAAAATAATACTTTCACAATATCTTATTTTTAACAATATAAGAAAAATATTTTCAAATTCTCATAAATCTGTAGAGTCAGCTAGTCATCCTAAGGGTGTGTAATCGATTTAGCAAAGATTCTTTTGTATTTCATAAATTGTAACATTAAGGGTCCTCATCTTTTTAAAATACTTTATAAAATATGAGGCAGCATACCTTGTTTAAAGGAAAAGCAGCTATACTGCAACATTTCATATTTTAACCATCGTAATTTAACGGTGAAAGTGCATGCCTACACTCAAATTTTTACACTTTGTCAGCAAAAGGAAAAAAAAAGCTATTTCATTACAAGTGCCTCCTTTTCTGGTCTTTAAATCTTTAATGTAATACCGGGAAGTGCTGTGCAGCAAAAATTAAAGCAAGAAGGCATGCAGGACGTTTCCTAGTATAAAGAACCCTCCTCTGTGAGAAGCTGGTGTGTTTCTGTGTACAAGTTTTAGAACGTTTTTTTGTTGTTGCTGTCAGCAGTTTTTACCATGATTCTGACCCGGTTTTTGCTCCTCCACTTCGTCTCTAACCGTGAAAGAATGTGCTGATGTGTTTTTGTCATTGTCATTTTCACAGACTTTGATTTATTTTTGTTTTTTTTAGTACAGCCTTCATGGGTAAATGTGTGGAGACAATTGAAGAAACCCATTGACACTTTCATGGAGTTTTATCAGTGCTGTACAACACTATTGTTAATAAATGGTACATGTGCATAGTGGGAGTTTTTTTCTTTTTTCTTTTTTTTTTTTGATGCAAAAAAAGAGCAATTCTAAATATGTGTGTGCATGTGTTTTTGTGAAGCTAGTAGGGATAAGCCGCAGACCTTAAGATGTAGGTTGATACATTTGCTGGATCTTATCTGCCAAATCCAAACGGCTAATTCCATCATTGACTTTAGGATATGATTTATTTCCAAAAGAAAACATGGTTACAATAAAGAATGACCTCACAAACAAAAGCTGTTGCTTTTTCTTGACTTTGTTTACAGGGAGGGAACACAGAATTTGATCCCCTAATGATTAATTGACAGAAAATGATCCGTCCATCGTTTTATGGAATGGTTTGTTTTTGCATGCACTCATGGTTCTGGTCTGAGGTGTAAGTCGTAGAGGTGCATTTATTAACTCCTAAAACCTGCTAGTTACCCTCAGTCAAGATGGTTTCGTTATGGATCAGACTGAAATTGTGCTTGGAGGAGTTTTTTGATGACTCATCAGAGGTTTTATTTTTGTCTCGCTTGAGGAGATTTAGGTTAAGGTTTTTGTTGGTTACTCCAAGACGGCTCACGTGCCTTCAGTCAAGCTGGTTTCGTTATGGATCAGACTGGAATTTAGCTTGAAAGATTTTTTGATGACTCATAGTAGGTTTCGTTTTTGCCCCGCTTGAGTAGATTTAGGTTACTGCGGAGCCCGTGACCTGACATAGGTAAAAAAAATAATAATTTATTCCAATGAAATATTATTTTGTGGGAACGAAATGAACTCCCATCAAATAATAATTTGTTCCCACTAAATAATAATTCATGTGAAAAGTCATTCATAAACACGGATGTGAGCAATACTTGGAGTTACAACATATCCCTTCATATTTCCGTCTGTGTGTATCTCATTACAAAGCATGGAAGACATGGTGAATGTTTAGAGATCATATTTATTTATTTTAAAAGTTCAACAAAAGCATCGGTAATCAAGTCTCCATGTCTGGGCCCGTTCACAGTCTCTCCTGGTACCCACTCCGTCCTGCTGCAAAAGCCGCTTTCCGCCACTACATCCATGTCTCTGTGACCCACATTAATTCAAGAGGGGACAAATAAAAACAAGAATCAAACTAGGGGATCTATTTATTGTATTCTCGATGAAAATGAAAAAAAAAAAATGTCATAAGATTTAGGATGCCCAAGCTGGCTGCCAGACAGCCAGCTGCCTGGATGCCGGCATAGCAAGCAAACCAGCTGCGGGACTCCGGTGCCGGACCTAGCTCTGCTGCCCAGCACCGGTCTAATGAGATGTACACAGGCAGAAATATGAAGGTGTATATGCTGTAAATCCAAGTGTTGCTCACATCCATGTTTATGAATAACTTATCAGGTGAATTATTATTTCATGGGAACGAATTGTTTTTGACTCATGTCTGGTCACGGGCTCCGTAGTTTACAGTCTTTGACGGTTGGTCTAAAACGCTTCTCAGTCAGTCTGAAATTGTGCTTGGAGGAGTTTTTGATGACTCATCAGAGATTTTGTTTTTGGCTCGCTTGAGGAGATTTAGGTTATAGTTTTGAAAATGGGTCCAAGATATCTCACGGTTTGAAAGTTTTAATTGGATGTTCAGGAACATGTTGATGCTCCCAGCTGTCTGCATTGGCGTGACCCTTGAAGGCAGCCATACATTTCCTTGGGTCTGTCCATTTTAATTTAATTTTTGGATGGTTTTGTACTCTGGAGCGCTGTGCCGTTTTATGTCTTATTACGTAGCTCTGATACAGCTTTTAAACTATAAATGCAGAGCAGAGTAAAAGCGCTGTCTTTTGGCATTCACTTTTGCTTTTTTGGATAACAGCAACTCTTTTCATGCCAGTACATTATACCTGCTCAGTAAATGACAAAGTAGCTCATTTGTATTACTTTAACTTCTTTTTTTTCTGTTGCTGCTCTTACTTCTAATAAATCAAACTCACCAAAGAACTTCAACTCATCCAAATATACTTGAATCAAACTGTACTGCTACATTCAGCTGCTTTCACTGAATATAAACAGACATCCCCTTAGTAGTACTCTGTGTAAAACCAAAATATGTATCATTTATAGACACCTTTTCCAAAACTAGTGAAAGATGTCATTAAATGTAAAGGAAACCTAATGAATTAAGCTTAAAAAAACAAAATTCTAATGTGGAAAAGAAAATGTAATAGAAAAACACAGAATACAAAAACAATGTTTTGGGTTTGTGTTTTCTTGAATGGTCTAAAGACTCAGGGAACCTAGGAAGTTTGTATCTGTCGGCTGAAACACCCTGTCATTGAATGGGTCACCTTGTTGGAAGATGAAAGTGTAAAGAGAAAGTCTGATGTCATTTATAACGACCCAAAGCAGTTTGTTTACCTTAAATTCCGGGCTATAGAGCACACCTGATTACAAGCCGCACCCATTACATTTTTAAAGGGTATATGTGTTGGGTGTGTATGTGTTGGGTTTTTGTGTGTTTTATTAATTCATTTATTTTATTATTATTTGCATTTATTTTTATTATTGTTCCTTTCTTTTTACTATGTTTATTATTTTAAATATTATATTATATTTCATCTTGTTTTTTTAATTCTTTCTCTGGGAAGCACTTTGAGATGCTATGTAGCATGAAAAGCGCTATATAAATAAAGTTGAATTTGAATTTGAATGCCAAATTATACATACATGAGCCGCAACTGTCCATTAGCCACATGAGCCCACATTGAAACAACCCAGCTGGGACGTTGAGCTGACCCTGCTCCATACACAGTAGGACTCCAGTCAATCTCAGAGAGGGAGAAGCAAATGCAATCATAATTTGTATAGTCTCCTTGTCTACATTAAAGCCTATTTATTTGATCACAAACCCGTTGGTGATGGTGGATTTTTTTACACTGCTTTTAACGATTGCTTTTAATCCGGAAATTACAGTATTTCTCTATTCATCTGCTTCCGCTACGAAATGTAGATCCACTGCCAACCGCAGAGTCGGCCAAGGGTCATTAGACTTATTTGTCGTGCAGCTGACCGTGCTCAGCCAGCCCTATTGGATGAATAATTTTTAAACTACCGTAAAACTTTGTTGGTTTGTTCAGTTTTGTCATTTTCCAATAAAAATGTCTCCTACAGCTTTGCCTGCTGGAAGATCCACATTTGGCAGTTCAGGTGCAAACTGACTACAAAGGAGTTGTTTACCCATTTAGATTAAAACGAATTGTCCCAGTATGCACATTTGAGTTATTTAACCTGATCAGTGATGCAATATAATAAATTTTCTTATAGCCAAAAATTTAAATCTAAGTTTCTTTTTTTTTCTCTTTCAACGGCAGAATCCAAAAATCCTTACTTTGTGAAAGGTTCCTTTAAGAACATTTGTAAATGCATCTTTGGGCAAAAGCCTCCATCCAGATGAGTTTTGAAATTCCATTTGCAGTGACTGTCATTCTCTTTTGCAGTCCCGGGAGCCCCTGGCACTGTGTGACCTGAAAGCAGAGGCGTCTCCCAGGATCTCAGCTGAGGATCTGATTGACCTCTGTGAATTATCTCAGGCCGGGCTCCCCAAAAGAAACAAATCTGGCAAGCCCAAGATTGTCGCTGTCGATATTCGGAGTTCAGAAGAGTATCCTTCGCTGTGTACTTTAAAATTTTGATACATACCCATTGGCTGTTTACCGTTTGGAACTTTTATTGAAAATCAAAAAAGAAAAAGAATGCTATGCCTTTTTGATGAGTGAAGACATAACCTAGGGGATGTAAACACCAGCGCTCATGCTGAGTTAGGTATAGATCTTAGTGAGGGGTTTTGGGCTTTATTTTTCCATTTCTCTTTTCTTCATGAGATAAAGAGTGAACACAGTCGGAAGAAGTTGCTAAAACAAAGGGGGAAAATTGATGAATTTGTTTAGCAGGTCAAATGCTCCATTGAAAACCACGGATAAAGGCCAAACTAGTTGTGCATTATTCCTAACATAAAAAATGCAAGGTGTTCCCATTTCATAAAAGGAAGTTTGTTATTGTTGCACTCACCAAAGTCCCTCTAAGGCTCCTAAATAAAATTTAAATGTTGTTAGGTTTATGATCCATCATACTGGTTTTTTTTTTTTCTCACCTTTATAGGCCTACTTCAGATTGCAGTATGCAATTATACTTTAATGAATGTTTAATAATGATACTTTTTCTGTATTTTACTGAAAAAAAGTAAACTGTTTTTATTTGAGCAGTTATTGGATAAGCATTTTTAAAATTAATGGGAACTGGGCCTATTCAGCAAATCTTCCCATGGGGACATGAAGGGGTTTTGACCACGTCCACAGGATTTTGAAGCTACTTTTCACTAAGATCTGTGGTGGGTGTCTGTGTTGTATATGTTTGTAAGTAAACACATTTTCTTTTTAAGAGATCTGTGTTCTTAATTTCTTTCTAATCTCAATGGCCACTGTTAATTCTGATCAATGGCCTCCATTGGATGAGATTCATTTGGAAAAGGTTATTTACCTTTTAGTCAAACTAAGCACAGTCAAACCAAGCAAAAGAACAGGGATAATTTTTTCTGTTTGTTGTGCCACATTATTCATCAAAATCTTTGGTCCTTAACCCAAATGACCTCAGCTTTAGCAGAGGTCATGTTTCTGGCAGCATCAACGTTCCCTTCAGCTCTGTGTTCAACCCTGACGGGGAGCTGGTGCAGTGTCCGGCTACAGGAGCCCTGCACACCTACAAAGGGAGCGTCATCGTCGTCATCAGCCATGCTGTGAAGAGCGCCATCATAGTGAGTACGCCCACACGCAGCACATCAGATTAAAAAGACATGAAGCTGGAATTAAATGGCGAATTTACGGCTAATTTAAGTTCTGAAAATTCCTGAGACCTTTCTGTTTTACTCAGGAATGTCTTACAGAAAAACTGCATGATTAATTCAACGCTTTAAGATTTAGCCTAATAACAATCTCTTTGCTTGAGGCAACAAAAGATAAAGGATTTTGAGGTGTTTTCTTAATTTTCAGAAAATGAGCAAAGAAGGAATGCAGACACAGATTTGAAAAAGGATTTCATGTTTAATCGCAAATCTCACATTTCATATCTGTACAGGAAAAGTAGTGGGCACTCAAGGTCATTTGCAATCTAATAATAAAGATCTGAAAATGAGGGACGGGGAATCCTTTTTTTTATGTGCATTCTGTCTTTATGGTCTAATGGTAAGGACATGCTATTCTGCATGTTGGATACTGTTGGGTATTAGAGCTCTACAAAGTGGAATTAAGCAATTATAATTGAATTTCGCGTCACCTGTGCATTTTTTTGTGATGACACATGAGCTTGTCTGCTGTTGAAAAGGTCAAATTTCTGCTTAACTCTGCACCAAGAAGGCTTTGAGCAACAGATTGTATAAATAAAAACAAATGGCTTATAGATATATTGTTATCAAATGTTGGATTATGTCATTTCAGTGCACTTTTTGAAAGACCCACTCCAATGATTTTTGTGTTTAGTGTTTGTGGCATTTTTCTCATGATGTAGGATAGGGGTGTCAAACTCATTTTCATTGAAGGCCACATCAACATAGTGGGTGATCTCAAAGGGTACGGTGGCCCAGAAGGGTCACAACACATTAACTTTACACACAACACATTAACTTAACACACAACACATTAACTCACAACACAACACATTAACTCACAACACAACACAACACATTAACTCACAACACAACACATTAACTCATGGCCCAGAAGGGTCACAACACAACACATTAACTTACCTCACAACACTTTAACTCACAACGGAAGTAAAGCAGCAATTGAAGTGCTTTTATTCTGAAATGTCCACTGGGCTGAGCGGCTAACTACCTAACAGAAGTTAATGTCACAGTGAGCTGTGGAGGGAGGATGTTATTGCTACAAGAGAAGCTAGCAGCAGTGTTGCCAGAAACTTTCTCTTTATTACGATTCTGCTTCCTCTGAACACACACAATATGAAGCACACTCCTCCCTCCCACCCCTCTCTGTCGCTGCACGCACGCTCCTCTCCTTTCTTCTGCTCCCTCCCCTCACACATGCACGTGTGGTCCCCAACACACACACACACGGGCGCGCGCGCACGCACGCACACCCACAATGAATGAAAGAAGGCCGGTCCGCTGAAGAAATATTCAATACTGTCCTCCTTTTTTTAGATCAGGAGAAAGAAGAATACACAGCTTTCGTTGAGTTTTCCCTCCTACTGGACTGATTTAGCACCCGATCCGATGATTTTTCAAAATAAAAGATAGTTCAGACTAATAATAAAAGGATTGATAAACACAGACACTGCTCCTTGTAGCGATCAGACCATAACTTTAGCAGGTGGCTCATCCCACACGCAGCCGCAGTGTCAGGCTTTAAAGAACACAATTTTTAAGAGGCGGGCCTTGCACCCCCCCCAACAACAGTTAGATGACAGAGCCCGTTAAGCGTCTCTGCCTGATGCGTTCACTGAGCTTCAGTACATAGAAGTTCACAGCCACACGGCCTAACGTAGTCTGCTATTATATATTCATGAGGGGGGAAAAAACGCAGAACCGACCCTAAAACCGCCCAAATTATGAAAACCCGGCCTAAGCCATTTTTACCCGCAAATTTAGAACCAAAACCGCCCAATCTGGCAACACTGCTGCTAGGTTCTCTTGTAGAAAAATCATGCTCCCTCCACAGCTCACTGTGACATTACTTTCTGTTAGGTAGTTAGCCGCTCAGCCCAGTGGAAATTTCAGGATAAAAGCACCTCAATTGCTGCTTTACTTCCGTTGTGAGTTAAAGTGTTGTGAGCTAAGTTAATGTGTTGTGTTGTGACCCTTCTGGGCTATGAGTTAATGTGTTGTGTTGTGAGTTAATGTGTTGTGTTGTGAGTTATTGTGTTGTGTTGTGAGTTATTGTGTTGTGTTGTGAGTTAATGTGTTGTGTTGTGAGTTAATGTGTTGTGTTGTGAGTTATTGTGTTGTGTTGTGAGTTAATGTGTTGTGTGTAAAGTTAATGTGTTGTGTGTTAAGTTAATGTGTTGTGTGTAAAGTTAATGTGTTGTGTTGTGACCCTTCTGGGCCACCGTACAAAGGGCCAGACATAACTTATAAATGTAACTAAAGGTAATGAAAAATAAATGTAACAACTCCTCAATGTTAAATAACTCATTATTTATTTATTATAACTTTTTAAAATGACAATTACAGTTGCATAGAAAACACATGTTTGCTTGTTATTCTAGCATATATCCTTTTAAATTGATTCTGTCAGGTTAGGTTGTATGGAAAGTGTTTAAGTCCTAATGTGTAGTTGACCAATCCGATATTTTAATTCTGATTCCCCTTAGATATAAATAAATACACACTAATTTTATTTTTTATTTCAAGAAATTAAAAACTCTCCCAGGCCACATAAAATGACATGGCGGGCCACATTTGGCCCGCGGGCCTGGAGTTTGACACATGTGATGTAGGATATACTGTTAAGAAGCGACCAGGTAACCAATCAGCAACTAGAAGCTACATCCTTCCCAAAACTTTTTATATATTTACCTAATTAGTTTGTTTGTAGAGTAAAATTTCTATAAAGAGCAGATCATGACATTACAGACTCAGAGGGTTTTCTAAAAAAAATTTCAGCTGTGCTTGAATGTCACTCGCAGGTCTTCGCTCCATTATCCTAAAGTTTGTGGTGGTTTTAAAGAAATTAAATTCAAAGCATTAAAGAATCTTTACGATCAACTTTCATGTTTGCTTTAAAGTTGGTGTACTACATATTTTTCCAGGCTCCTTTTTCAAACATGCTGAGTGGATTTTCCTGGAATTCGTTCAATTTGTGCATTAAAACTGAATTTAGTACAGCGATGCGCCGCAGCAGCGGCCCTCCAACATGCATATTTCTGAAACATCAGCCCTTTTGACATGCAGCTCTGTTTGATCTCCTTGGATTGAGAACAGGCCAATGCAGAAGCAGCAGAGTCACAATACCAGTTCTATATTTGAGTGGAGGAGGTTTTTATACTTTTTAATCCACATATATATGTTTAATACTCTGTGTTAACGTGATAAGTTTAGGTGTCTTGTTTTTTACATTGTTGTACAATGTACAATGTACACTGTTGTAGTCAGTTGTTTTTTTTATTCTTTAACGGTTGCTTTTGCGGCATAGTTTTACTTAGTTATTTTTGTTTAAATGTAATTTACTTTGTCATAGAATATCTATATATAAATAATGTTCTATTATTTATCTATAATGTTGTTCTGAAGGTCACTTTATCCTCTGGGTATGCCAATTCTTTTGCTGTTTGTATTTCTGAATGTCTTTTTTGCTGCTGAAGATAAGAGAATTCCCCCATTGTGGGGTGAATAGAGTTTATATAATCTAATCTATTCTAATCTAATCTTATAAAAATGAATATTGATTCATAATGATGAAAAATAGGTGAAAAATCATATACCTCTGACCTGTTGATGGAAAACATTTTTTGTAGAAACTCAGTTACTTTAAACTCATGGGTGTTGACACGAATCAGATGCCAACTGAGCTCATAAGTTTTCCTTTAGCTTTAAAACAACAACAAAAGTTATTTTAAATACATTTTATATAATCCAATTTAAAATAGAATAGAAAATTGAAATAAAGGATTTTAACATAGAAAAAGTATGGATATGTTTATATTCCTTTGGGTCAATTACTGCTGCAGCTTGGGTCGGCATGGGGACCACCAGCTTGTGGCACAAATGATGAGTCATGGGGGCAGAGGCAATGCTCGAGTTCTTCCTGGGCAAAATTTTTTAAGGGGCAGATGCAAGCAGCATTTAAGACTTTCATAAAGTGAGTTAATCTGACACCTAAAAAGAGGTTTAAATGAAAGAAGGGGAATGCTGACTCCACGAAAGGTAAACATTTTCAATTCATGTTTGAGATGGAACACAAATGAAGTCTATTCAAATTGACCTATTCAGTATGAAAATTGGAGGATTGATTTGATTCAGAGGAGCACAAATCATTTTTTTTTAAAAGCCTTGTTTTTGGCACAAAAACTCTTTGCTGAACGGTAGAAATTTTCCCTGAAGCAACTTGGATCTTGTGTCTATATTTGTTCATTGAACCAGGAGGAAGCTGTTTGGCTCAAGGGAATGTGCAGAAAAGCACATAACCAAATATTTCAATGCGTGTCTGGACAAAGCTCATTTTAGTCCAAACATACCTGCTGGCACCAGATCAGAGGTAAGCCGCTAATGGCTGTCAGATGAACGTGGCGTGAAAAGGAAACCTTTGCTAGTGGGAAATAGGTTGAGGTCAACTTAACACATCCTAAAACCTGTGTAATATTTAATTGAATCGCTTAGTTCAAAAGGGGCCCCAGTCCACAATTTTTCAAAATAGAATATTATATGTTCTATGGTCTTCAAGGGAAAAGCTATCTGATTATGTGCAGAAAAGTCCCAAGTCCGTTGTAATATATTGACTATGCTTGACATTTAAAATGCATTAAGTGCAAAATCCCTGGACTTGGGCCTCTCTTGCATGGGTTTAGCTTTATCCCATAGATGGCAGCACTAGTTATCCAATATGGCAGCGCCCCTGTTTAATTCAAGAAGGGCCCAAGTCCAGAGACTTTAGTTTGCTAGTCCTCTGAAACTACAAAAGTGAGGTGCTTCATATTATAGCATTTGTAAGCTATGAACTGATGCTAAATCTGGGTAAAGTATTAATCATTTGGTGTAGCCTCCCTTTAAGCTATGCAATTAAAATCATTTCCTGGAAAAACAAACCTCTTGGACTTGGGCCCCTTTTGAACTAACTGATTCAATTTCTGCAGAGCTGCAGTAATTCATTTGCCTCTAAGTTGTGGGTGTAAATGTTGGCATGGAGTAAGCCCGCCCCCTTTCCATCATCCATCATGTGCTCTCCCGCTAGCTTACAGCAACTCACAACTCTAATCTAACATTACCGGTGCAACAAAAATGTGAGCAATATTGGAGCTTTCCAGCTATTCAGTCTTGAGCCAGATGCCAACTAGGATCAGAAAAAAAAGACTTACAACTATCTAGTCGTCTACAAGTGGATGCATCGAAATGGAGCAGAGCAGAGAGCTTGTGGCATGCCAATTGTAGCAACTATATCCCAACTACAAGCTTTTTCAAACTGCATTTTTTTGTCTGCTTCTGATGTACAACGATTTGAAAACATAAATACAATTTTAAGTCTTACTTTTCTTTATGTGTGCTCCATCATGGGTAAAATGTCACAAGAACATGGAGAAAAAAAACACCATTTACTTCAAAGTACTTCAAAAGTGGGGAAAAAATGTGTCAGCATGCCAGTTTTTTTGAGATCATGACCGTCACCTTCAATTCTGATGGCTAGCTCTGGGTTTCATGCAGCAGCTGCCGTTCCATAATGAAGCATTCATCATACATGGACAGACTCTGTAGCTGTTTTGGAATCCTTCTCAAATGCAGCAAAAGCTCTAATTGACATTTTTTGGTATATATTTTATTTATTTTTCTGGTCTGTAGGTAGGGGTGCATTCAGCAGTTGGATATGTGGGATGTGTCTCTTTCTGAAATGATGGCTCCAGGTGGAGACTCCCAAGCCCATTGTTGTAGTTGAGGATCACTGGAGGTGGCTGCATGTTTACAGTTTACATCTCTTGGCTTGCAGCTCTTTTTGTCCATCATTGCAGCATGTCTATGGGTCCTATGGGTGTGTTTAAAAGGCTTTCCTAGCTTTACACCTCCTTGATGTGGGTGCACACTCTGGGCAGCAGTGGCTCAGGTTGTTGAGCAGGTTGACCGATGATCGTAAGATTGATCCCCACTCGTTGTGTCCTTGGGCTTCTCCCATACCTGCCTCCAGTGTGGCTGCACTGTTGTGTGAATGCGTATGAATGTCCCGGGGATGGTCAGTAGGGGTGCACTGGCACCCACGCCCCTGTCAGTCTGCCCTAGGGCAGCTGTGGCTACATCAGTAGCTTACCATCACCAAGTATGAATTAGGAATGAATGAATAATGGTCATACATTGTAAGCATTGTGAGAGCGTCTGGAAAAGCACAGAAAAATCCAATCCATTGTTAAAACTCAGCTACCAATTGCAACTGGTAACAATTTTTAAAAACTGTTTTCCTTCTTGCTTTTCAATCTAATCATTTTTTTTAAATTATGCATGATTGTTTATTAACCACCTCTGAGCAATGTGGAGGCAGCCCTCAGAGGATGCCATGTCCTGAGCAAGCCAGTCTCGTATTCACAAAGCACGTTTTTTATATACCGTATTTTCCGGACTATAAGTCGCTCCGGAGTATAGGTTATAAAGTAGAAAAAAACTCAGATAAGTCCCACTGGACTATAAGTCGCATTTTGACTGGAAATTTATTTGACAAAATCTCAGACTAAGAACTAATAACTTGCACAACCTCATATGACACAATCATAGCAGACTGTTTATCTCATAATTTCCCAGTAATTCTTTCTCATACTTATTTATTTATTCCTTTCACGAGGCATCATTGTCCAACTAATACTCTGTTTTCATCCTGTATTTGTAGAAACAGTTGTCATTTTTATTGCATTTCTGAATATATGAAATCATTGGAAAATAGAATATTGTGTTGTTAGCCTTCAAGATCTTACTGTAAAAAAAGTTTGCTGATTCTCTGAGTCACTTAACATACTCTTAACACTTAACATACCTCATACATCAAATTGACCCAGGAACATCATCTCTGTTCCTCACAAATGAACATAACAGGAGGGTTAGCAATGTATTTATTTCAATTTATTTCTACTATAAGTCGCTGCGGAGTATAAGTCGCACCCCTTGCCAAACTATGAAAAAAAGGGCGACTTATAGTCCGGAAAATACGGTAATCTTTGCATGGTAAGGTTTTATCAACTTTTTCAGATTGGAAACTTTAAGCATGAGATCATTTTTAATAGAGTAATTGGCAGAAACCTTGGCTTATCTCATCCACTTCCTGGCTCACTGCTATTTTGTCCATTGTTGTAGCATGTCTTTAGGTCCTAAGGGTGTCTCTGAAAGGCATCTCTGTTCAAGGATGGGAGAAAGCTTGCACTCCTGCCGTGCTTTGGTGTGGCTTTTTGGAAAATGTTGTTTTTCAGATAAATCACCTGTGCTGTCTTTCAGCCTGCCGTTTAATGGTTCTTAGAGAGGTGGTGTCTCACTCCTGTGTCAGCAGGTGGTTTTCAGGCTGTACATTACTGTGTCTGGCTGTAGTTACGTCTGATCTTTAGCATCCTCTTTTGCAACCCACTGCTACAAGGAAAACAGTTCATCTTTTACTGTTTTAGTCCCCCCCCTTCTTTTTTTCTTAGTTATTCACCCTAACTTTTATTCTACTTACCGGTAGTCCTTTGGTCTCCTCTTAGGCTGCATTTACACTGCAGGTCTTGATGCCCAAATCCGATTTTCTGACTATATCCGATTTTTTTGACGACCCGCTTACATCATCTTTTAAAAGTGACCCGCATGCGATTTTTGCAGTTACACTATTCAGTGCTGAAACTATCAAACTTACACATTCTGAGGACTACGTAGCAGCATTTCCGCCTTCCGCGGACCTCCTTCGGACGCACCGCAGTTCGTCGAAACTGTCCCCGGGACTAGCTTTGTCGTCAGACCGGCAGCCGGATCACCGAAGGCGGAAGTGCTGCTACACAGATCTGAGAAACTGTAAATCATCATATGAATTTGTGTTTCCAGTGGTGTCCAGACATAATAAAGGCTGATGTAATCCCCACATGTTTACATCCAAGATACTCATTGCAACAATGCCCGCACGGAGTTTTAAGTACCTACACGGCCACGGCCAATGTTTTTAGCACATATAGCCTAATGATAGTCCTTCTTCGCGGTCCTTGCAGCCAAGAAAAAAAAAACACTGACCACACGGATTAAAAAAATTATGAGTGAGCAGGCCCTTAATAATAATCATAACAGTAATAAAAGCACATTTAGAAGATGCGTGTTGGTCCAAACGGCAAACGTTTAGCATGGTGAAACCCTCCCCTTTTTGTTGTGTTTCTTTTGTGTGACTGCGGTTTTCATGAAGGCAATGCAGCGACGGAAGGAGGCGTTGCCTTGGACGCTCCTGGATGAGGCAGGCGCATGAGAGGGGATGCGCAGGAGAGGAAAAAGGAGGGCTGCTCTCCCGGCTTATGTGCTTTCTCTGAGTTTTGAATTTAGGAAGTGTTTGCAGACGTTTTGCTGTCCTAACAGTTTGATCCAAGCAAAGAAATGAACGGCTTCTAGCCTGTTCCAGGGCAACGGTGCCCCGCTTGATAAGTTACCATTTGCGTCCTGACCGGGACCGGACCGGAAATAGCAGTTTCCGACTACGGTCTGAAGCCTGAGGCTGAAAGGTGACACACTGATGGGCTCCGGCTGTCCTCGAACAGCAAAATCAGCGCACAAAAGCACCTGTAAGTCATGTGGTCTCAGTTGGTGGTGTCCTGAGTTGACGTCACTGACGTATGACTCGCATTTACTGGGGAATATCCGATTTGTCTGCTTACATGGCAAACGCAAATGCACGTATCCGATTTGTATCCAATTTATTTCCACATATAAATGAGGCCTGAATCCGATCCAAGAAAATCGGAATCCATGCATTTTTTATCCTGCTTACACGTTCATATACGATCTGTGTCACATGAGAGGAAAAAATCGAAATTGGGTAACTTGAACCATGCAGTGTAAATGGGGCCTTAGTTTCCCTGTTTTGCATCTGTTCTTCTAAATCCCAAACTTCCATAAAACAAGTTTTGTTTTTTCCAGGTAACGTAATCGCTTTAATCCTTTACATTAAGAAATGCAGAAATTAATATTTTATTTTCATCTCAATTTTTATTTTACTGTCATTTTCATCCATGTTCTCATTATTCCTAAAAAAGGGCTTAAAGAACACTGAAAGAAAAACATTTCTTATATATGTCATTAGTAAAACCAATGAAGTGACTAGTAAAATTAGACTATGAGAAAACTTGTCAAGTTTTTTTCTTCTTTATTTGTCTTTCCAGTTCGCTTCACAACTCGTCAAGGTGAATTTTCCTCGGGTTTGTGTCTTGGATGGAGGAATCAACAAGCTGAAGCTCACTGGCCTCCTGACAGTCCCCTCCCCTCAGATCTGACCACATTCTTCATCACCAAAATAATGGAAACAATCTACAGCCTAAATTATTTGCAATTATATACATATTACGTTTGTGTGATTTTAACATTATTATCTGGCATTGAATAGAAATTTCCTTCCAATTTATACCCCGTGAGAGCTTATTATCTCTGATTTTCATAATAAAATTGTTTAGTTGTTGCAAGTGTCTTTAATACATGATTTAAAAAAACAGTAGCTATATGTTAAAATTGTGGATGTAAAAAAGATGACTTTTTTTTTACTCTCATAAAGAACTAAATGAAGTTGATTCAAGTTTGTTGGTACTGAAATGTTGAAGCTCTTCATTTAAAAATTAAATGATCTTGTTCAAAAAAAAAAAAATTTTGTTTTATAAAAAAGAAAAGGATTTAACTGGACCACCCAAGGGTTTAGATATTTAGGAGTACTGATTACATCACAACATTCTAAAATGTACATAGAAAATTATGGTAAATTGATTTTAAATTTAAAATCTGATTTAACACGTTGGGAAAATTTACATTTGTCCCTAGTAGGTCGAATAGAAACGGTCAAAATGAATGTTCTCCCTCGCCTGCTATATCTTTTTCAAGCTCTTCCCATATGGATCCCATCCTCCACTTTTAAAATATTAAATAAGATGATCTCTACATTCGTGTGGCAAAATAAAAAGCCTAGAATTCGGAAAAAATTATTATGTAGTTCTAAGAGGGATGGCGGTTTAGGATTACCAAATCTTAAGCTTTATTATTGGGCGGCTCAACTAAGAGGGCTGGCTGAATGGGTGAGCCAAGATGAGGATACAAATTGGATAAAACTGGAAAACAATGCTTCCCCCTCAGTTTCACTTGAAACAGCACCATTCTTGGGACAGAAAAAATGGAGAGTCCTCAAAATATAAAACAATTTGATACTGTGTACACAGAGAGTATGGTCAACTGTGAGGAAAAACATTGGCGCCCCCCTGACAACTTCAAGAGCACTCAAAATTTCCAAAATAGCAGACTTTTTTCCAAACAAGATAGATCCTGGTTTCTCAGACTGGGGCATAAAAGGTTTACAGTAAACCCTTGTTTTTCGCGGGGGTTATGTTCCAAAAAAACCCGTGATAGGCAAAATCCGTGAAGTAGAAACCTTTTTTTTTTAACTATTGTTTATACAATTAAATACTCTATTATACATTGAAAAGAAAGAACAAACTATTTTACAGGCTCGAGCATTTGTTTCACAAATCAAAGTACTATAGAAACGTTTTTTTTCAACAAATAACTTCTGTATTGTACTGTCAAATAATAATTTTAATCATCAATGTGAACAGAAGACTTCAAATCGCGGAGATTAGCCCCGCCCACCGCGACCCGAGTAATTGGATTAAACGGGAGAAAATTTAAAATGATTATGAAAAAAATACAAAGTACAGTGGGACAAATAGTGACTCGTGTATTTCACTGCTCTACAGACTGAGCCGCCGCATCCTGACTCCGCTCTGCAGTGTTTTCTTCTTTTGAAGCCGCGGTGCAGCTGTGTTTGTTCAGGAGAAGAACATAGTGATAGGCAGTTGTCGCTCTTTTTTCTATGGGTTTCAGAGAAACTCGAAATCGCAAGAGAATTTGCACGTACGTAATGTAAATTTAGCAAGCTGTTTTACGTACGTGTACATATTAAACTTCAACGTTATTGACGCACAGGTAGAGAAGAAGCGGAGTGACTTTTTAGCCAATCAGAATGCAGAACACGATGCACGATGCAAATCCGTGAAGTAGCGAAACCGTGAAAAGTAAACCGCGTTATAGCAAGGGATCACTGTATTAACAATACATCAATTATTTGACGGAGACATCTTAAAATCTTTCAAACAATTACAAGATAAATACGGTATAGATTCCAAGGATTTTTACAGATACTTGCAAACAAAGGACTACTTAAGGTCGTGTGGGGAATGGGAGGCTTTGAGGCACCCACCAACTCAATAGTTGATGATCAAAAGCATTGTTGATAAATCAAGGAAGAAGATAGTATCAAATATGTACCAATGTCTGCAGGCACACCTGTCAGATAATTCATTAGATCTGAAAGGAAAATGGGAATTGGAGGCAAACATTGTCATTGAGGATGAAAAGTGGGCAACAATCTGCGAGGGGGTTCATAAAATTTCAAACAGTCCTACATGGAATGAGTTCAACTGGAAGATTATGATGAGATTTTTCAAGACTCCTTACACCATATCTAAATATGACAAAAATAAATCTGATCTATGTTGGAGGAAATGCAATAAAATTGGAGATCACACACATATTTTTTGGGACTGCCCTGTTCTGGTACCATATTGGCAAGGAATTCAAAACATTATTAAAGTTATAACACAGGCCAACTTGCCATTAAATCCACTTTACTATATAATAGGCATCCTTCCAGAAGAAGGCATAGAAAAGAAAAAAGTTAAACTTATACAAATTCTTCTACTGGTGGCAAAAAATATGATTACCAGATCTTGGCTTAAAACCTCACCCCCGACTCTTGAACAGTGGCTGGAGGCTTTGAGGAAAGTTTATTTGATGGAAAAAATAACAGCTAAACTTCATTTGAGGTCAGAGATGTTTTATGACTTATGGACTCCTGTGACTGAACACTTTGGTTGGCCAGATGGATAAATTTTAGCATAGGGTGTTTTTGCAATGGGACAGTATTGTTTACCTTTATGGGCAGCTTTTCCACTCATAATCAGTGTACAGTGTAATATTTCTTTGTCAATTATTGTTTCATTATTTATTTACTTTTATGGTAATATTTTCTGAGTCCTGGGAAACTGTTTTTGAAAGACTCCTGTTGATACCTTCATTTTTGCTGAGATGCCACTTGTTCTTCGTTCATTTCATTATGCTGTAAAAGACAATAATTGATCTGCATACTTGAATAAAGTGTGTTCAAAAAAAAAAAGAAAAGGAAAAAATTGTTTTGTTTCGTTTTTATTCAAATCCTGCCATAATTAAAAATAAAGAAAACCTGTTACAAATTCTTTTTTATAGTTAGGAATGTTTTTCAAAGATGTTTAATCAGAATAGAATAAGTTAGCAAAAAATTATGTCCAAAAATACATTTTCAAGAAAGCTTTCAATTGCAAACATCAAAAGATATTAGTAGGTTAAAGAGCTGGAAATTCTGGATCAGTTGATCCAGGGATGTACCGCACTGTCATATTTAAATAGCAACGCTATTTTCCACCTCCCTTGGGTTCAGATATGTGTACGGCACCTCCAGTTTTTTATTTCTGGCTATAATGTTGTTGCTCAGCTCCTCCAGCTGTGCTTGAAAGATCTTTATGAACTTCCTGGGAGTCTCCTCAGTGAAGTGCTCCTCAGGGTACACGCCAAGGGGAACCTGAAAAAATCAAAAACAGAATTATTTACCACAGTCTCGTTTCCTGGAATTTATTTAGAAATTTTGCCCACTTACAAAATCACTTGACTGTTGGCTAAGAAGCCACAAGGTGGCCATGCCCTGAACCGTTACGTTGATGTCTGGCAGAGTTTCCAGCATGGTGGCTTCATTTGCTTCCCCTTTCTTGGTTGGTGGAGGCCGTTTCAAAGAGATGGGAGTGTTTGGCATCCAGCTACCGTAGTCATACTGCAGCAAAAAAATATGTTTAATGTAGGGCTGGGTATCACCAACAATGTCAAGAATTGATTCCATTCACCATAGCCTGGATCGACTCGATTCAGCATTTTTTTAGTTTTTCAACCCACTTGATTCAAATCTGTTTGATTCTATTTAGAATTTACAAGTTTTAGACCCCAAATGGCTACTTTTCAAAATGTGTTTTCTTAAAAGAGTTTGTCAAATTCAAGCCTGTGAATATATAAAGCTATTTACTTAGCAATGGTATGTTTATGTCGAACAAACGTTAGCAGTAACCGTCCTATGGGAAATTCCATTGTACATTAGCATCAAGCTAGCAGATTTTGGCTTTTGCTGCTGTTATGCGTTAGGTCACTGAAAAAGGAAAGGCAAAAAAGATCAATTGCTACTTTTGATTTATTCAGCTTTGATTGATTCAAATCAATTAATCAATTTTATCAACCCAGCCATAATAAAATATGCAGGTTCATATAAAAAAAATCATCATTATAGAATTATCCTTGGTTGTTCTTTACTCTAATACGGATTTTTCCACATCAAATTTGTAGTATGGGAAACATTTATTCATGCAAACTGTAGCTATCCAAAGTTGTTTTTCTCATTTACAAGGACTCACCTGTCCACTGTTGACTGCAGCATGCTGAGCGGAGCCTGTGGCTATCACCATGGTAACAAATTTGACCAGCTCCAACACGGTTGTGAAACTTTGCGGAATTCCTGAAAGGGATATGAACAGATGTTTAAGTGATTCTGTGGACAGCCACCCTTAGGACTAACATCTTAACCTGAAAGTAATTATGATACTTCTCCAGCATCTTGTTGTTTTGTGTTTCTATGCCCCCTACTTCTTTTAACATCGTCTAACTTATTCAGCCCCCTTTTTCCTTTTTGGCCTTACGCTCCATCTCTAACATCCACCTCTCTCCTTCTCTCTTCTTTTATTTCCGTCTTATTCAACATGAAATGTATACAAACATACTAATATAAATAAAGTTAAGCATCAAACACAATAGGAGTTTATACAAATATGCACCTTGTGTTTCTGAAGATTTATAACCCCCTATTGTAACAGTAAAATCTGGCAAACACAAGACGCCTTCAGCTCTTATCTGTTTGCTCTGCTGCTAGACAGGACAAGTAAAAGACAAAAAAACAGATATAGTTTAATAGGTCCACAAAATTAGTATTGTTTGTGAAAGTGCACTGTGAATGGTAGTAGTGTATTCTTTATTGATATAGCACTTCACTTTCATTAAGGCCCAAAGTGTTTGTACAGTCACAAGTTCCATTCACACACTGATGGTAGCTGAAATGCAAAGAACTAACCAGACGACCAGGAGAAATGTGGGCTTCATTGTCTTGTAGGCATGCAACAATTAACTTTCAACACAATGTCACAGTTTTGTTTCAGTTCAATATAACGATTGTGTATATATAACAAAACAAAAATAAAAATTTGGATAAACATGTTTTTTTTTAAATTTCCTTATAAGCTAGTAAGAAAAAAGAAAACCCTTTCATTTGGCTTATACTAGGCCCGGTGTAGTATAATAAAACAAAAAATAATAAATACTTCTTATACTTACCAAAAAGTTGTACACTTGATGTTTATTCTATTAAGTTTACTTTAGTAAATCTATAGGTATAACAAGTATACCACAGACCCTGTATGTGTAGTATAGGAAGTAAATTGGAACATTTTAAGGTAAACTGTGTAAAAAGTAAACTTCAATTATACTCCCTACACTTTTATTATAGACTGTATATTATACCTGCAGTACACTTAAATAGACTACTTATGCTAAGGGTATACATTTGTTAGACACTTTCAATGTAAACATAATGGTTGGTGTACAGGAGGGATGCTACAAGTCACTTCCCCACAACTCAGTTCAATGGTGTAACAAACAGTTCAGTTTCACACCAAGAATTGCGGCATCCCTAGTGTCTTGCCCTTTACACGGGTAGGCAAAATGGGAACTGAACCTGCGACCTTACGATTACAGGTCAATCACCAAACCACTGCGGTACAACCGCCCAATGTGAGTGTAGATGTTGAAATTTCCATGAACGCTTACCGGTGCTTGCTTGTGAAAGGAATCCATGTTTGAAAATGTCTGAAATCCACTTCTGTATTTCGGTATCTTGCTGGACTTCCTCGTCGTTTTTGTAGTAGTACTCAATGACTCCCTTCACAAACCTTTGAAGGATAAAGAAAGAAATTATTTAAAATGCAAATATTGAATATGGAGACACTATTGTATCCCTGTCTAAGGGCACATCAGTTTTATCAAGTAGTTCAGAATTGGATAGACTGTAAAGAACTGTGGCTATAAAGAAATCAGTTACTGGACCAAGGTTAGCTGAAATATCAAACCAAGTTTTATTAATGATAATTATTACAATCAATATCAGTCCAGAACATTTCCATAGGACAAGATTTATCTAAAGCAAAAGGTGACGGCGGAGAAGAAAACTCCCTCCAAACATGATCAACCATCTTCTGTGAGACCAGTACCTGTAGATGATATACCAAAGCCTCAGCCCATCATCCCTGTAGAAGTAGTTTGGTACATCCTGCATTCCCCGCTCAGCAATATCATCAGTTATACAGAGGGAGCTGTACGTCACTGCAGACAGGGAGCGCCGCAGGATGGTTAGCATGCCCTCTCCACCAGAGGCAGAAAACTGAAAACAAGTCAAATCACAAATTTTAGACAAATACACTCCACAGTATAGGACAGGATAAAGGAAACAATCATGCTTTTTTATGTTCAGTGTTTTTGTACCTGAGTGAAAGATCCATTCTTAGATATCAATAAGTTTCGAGCTAAGAAGTTGATCTGCAGAGTGTATCGAGTGTGGGGTATGAGGAGCTGAGGAGGAAGAAACCTTAGTTATCATCTCAAAATGTAATCGTTTTATATCGTCTTTCCAACCACACAACATACAACCATGTAGTTCTGAGTCTTCACCTTGTACAGAGGATGCACCATCGGAACGTTGCGCAGCAGAGACACAGCATAAACCTCAGCCAGCAGGTGAGTACGAAGCAGGTGAGTGTTAAGCTGGTGCTCACTGAAATCTCCACTTCTCACAAAAATCTTTGCCAGCAGCCAATCGTACTCAGAATCTGTGGGTAAGAAGATCGGGTTGTCCTCTGCAGGTGTCTGCTTCAGCTGCAGGAGAAGGAAAGAATTTGTTAGACATTATAGTTTTCTAACGCTGTAATGCATTTGCTTCTGTTACCAAAAGAGCAGAAATTATGCCTTTAAAATGGAAATCTAAAATATTTCTTTGCTTCTCTGCATTTGAGTGGATCTCACCTGGATGGCGATTGGCATCAACTTCTTGTCTGCAGTTTTTTGAAGCAGCACAAGTGGAGCCATCAAGTACTGCTTCTTGCCATTGATTGTGTTGGTTTTCACTCCATCCAAATGCTTGTAGTCACACAGGAAAATGTTTCCCTTCTGTTTGAAGTATACATGAAAACAAGGAGAGGATTTGCTGTTAAGGCTTAAAATAAAATAAAAAAAGTACATTTTACAGAGAAAAGTGCAGTAATCACAACTCAAACTTTGTATTCATTTTTTTTATCAATTACCAAACCTCAAAGTTAGTTTAAAAGAAACAAATGTACAAAAAAAAAGAAACACATAAAACTCACATGTTAGCAACAACTTCAGTTACCACTTTGTGATCCATAGAAAGTCTCTAAAGTCCACTTTTTGCAAGAAAATGAAAAGCAAAGACCTGTATTTCTGCATCCAAGCTCATCTGACCACTAGGAAACAGCATGGAGTCGGTGACAGGGAAGTTTCTAGGCAGCTCTGTGCAGCGTCGGATCAAGATGGGATTGACTCCATTGAGATACTGTATCCCAAAGAAGGAATCTTCCTTCCAGTGTTTCTGGACATAATCTGTGACACAAGAAAACAGCATCTGACGCATCAGACTACCAACATTGTTTCTTAACCCTTTTTCTTGTCTATTTTTTAACAACTGACAATCATAAAACTGAAAATGATGTCCTTTTTTAGCTATAAGTTAAATCTAACACTATTATTGTTTCCCCTACCAAACCAATCAATTTTTACTATAGTATAAAGTATCAGCCATGCAGAAGTCTAATTTCAAACCAGTTATATAAGAAAAGCATCACTCATTCAGGAAGATACACAAACTCTATCAAAGATAAATTTGTTTAAAAAATGCAACAATTGAAGTGAAGCTCTTGTGTTTCCCCACATGAAGATCAAACTATACACAAGCACAGGTGGAGTGTTACGACTCAGGCCATGGTTCTGCCTTATCTTGGATTGTAATTTGAGTCTCTATTTTGTTTTATCTTTTCTATAGAAGGTTTTCAATAACATCTGATGACGCTGTGAGATGATGAAAATGGTGTTCAGGATCCTCTGTTATTTTTCTAAGAAGTTTATCAAACAAACAATACAACTGAGAAAAAAAGCACTTTCTCTGTTGCTGGAACTCCATTTTAAAAATTGGTTCTAGTTCTCATCCTGTTGCAGTTTACAATGATCGCAACCCTTTGGTTTGTGGAATAAGATGCAAAACTCTAACCAGAGACTCACGAGATGATCATTGTTGGTTCAGGACTTTAATCTTTAAATAAATTAGACATAAAAAGAGAGCTGAAAGTTTGATAGCTGATGCTCTTTTCACAGCAACTCAATCTAAATGATTGCTTTAAGAAGTTAACTCTTAGGTAGGGGGGAATTACAGATTTCTTTTTGTACTTTTGGATAGTGTTTTCCATAGAATGTTTGACTGATTTTTATAACTGCATGAAAAAAGCATAAAATTAGACTTATCTGTAAAGATGTGTTTTTCTTAAACCATTGGTAGATCCTTTGCTATTGTAAATGAGGATAAAACAGAATCACTCAGTTAAAATTCTCCAGATTTTGATAAAAAGGCATAAAACGTCTGAACAGAAAATCCTTAGGAATGCAGCAAGGTTGAATTTTAATTACTTTTTACTGTTTGTTCAGAATAATTAGAGATTTTTAAAGTATTATTTCCTTGAACTTATATTGATATCTAGTGTTTTCTCTTTGGAAGCCCTCGGTAAAAGTCATTCACATCCGTGTAACTCTGAGTGTTTCAGCCCCTTCATCTGACCGTTGAAGATGTATGACCTGCATTGATTAATGGTATCATACCTGCTATGTCTGTTTGTTTGCAGCAAAACACCTGATCAATGTCATGGATGTTAGTCCACCCCTTCTTGCAGTCATCGAGGCCCTTCAGTTTCAGCTCTAACAACCTGAACCAAAAGACAAACACTTAGAAGTTTTGACTTTGTTATTCCTCATAGCTAACGATGAATGAAAATAAAAGAAAATTAATATATTACCCTGATGCTGCGGTAAATTTGAACTCTGTAGATTTGGTGAAGGAGAACTGGACCTCACATGGCAGGGAATCAAGGTCATCTGCCTTGATGCAGTGAGGTAAGCCTTCCGTGTACACATGCCAGCTGAAAAACGGTTCAAGTTTAGGTTTTGAAACATAGAGTAGGAAACCAAACGGTGAGAGGATGAAATCCTCTCATTCATTTGGTTCCTTGTTTGCTTAACACAAGACTTTATTCAAACATAAAAGACACGTCTTTGTTGTCTTCTAACATCCAGGACAATGAAACAGTGAAAGCGCTCACCGATAAGCCTCCTCTCGCTCTTTCAGCTCCTGCTCCCGACTGTACCTGCCCAGATGATGCTTGTCATCTAAGACCCTCAGAGCTGCAAGAAGGGATAAATGTTGAGATTTGACACCACAGATAAGCAGAGGGAGGAGACAAAGTTCCCCTTATCTTATTGTGTACAGAGTAGTAGGTGGTATACATGAACAGTGTCCACAAACCTGTAGCTTCCCTGAAGCGGTGCACGCTTTTGTCACTGATCCAGCGGTGGACGGGAAAGGTAAACGTGTCTCCATTAGGGGATTTCACCTCCACCTTGGCGAGGAACCAGGAGTCTTCTAGGAAACCCAGAAAGGCCTTTTTGTCCACCTCTACCAGAACCAGTTGTCCAAGAGAGGTGGGAGCAGAAACAGTGAAGGAGGACACCTAGAAAGAAGAACAGAGGGGGTGTAACCGCTACAAAGCCATGGCAATTTCCCAGAATTTTTTCCAATTAAAACGATCAAAGCAGCAACAAATCAGGCTAGACATTTCCCCCCCTTTTGTTAATTTTGAAAAAAAAAAAAAAAAAGCTGTACATTACTAAAAAAACAGACTGATCTTGCAGACTTACAGCTCCACTCATGAAGGCTTTGGCCCCTTTGAGGCCTATGAGCCACTTGCGTTCACTCTCTCCTTGAGTGCCGACCAGCTTTATGAAGACGTGGTTTAAAGTCCCAGCAGCGACTCTGTTGTCCGTATATAAAGTGACTTTATAATCCGCCATCTTTATTTCCAGAAGCAGAGGAAATCTTGAAATAAAGAGTTAGAGATAAGCATAAACAGATAAACAAATTCAGTAAATAAACAACTAAAAACAATAGAATTATTGTTGCAACAAAAAGACTAACAAAATGTATTTAGCAGTTACTTCAACTGATCGTTTCCTGCTAGTCTGCCTGAAAGAATCACAACCAACATAAATAAATATAAAAAACCTCTTTCTTACTTCTGTGATTGAGAAGTTACAGAGAGTAAATGTTGCACTGATGCAACTTGTCCCTGTAAAATACTCTTTATATGCACAGGTTGGTGGGAGTGTCTTAGGTGTGACAAGAAAAAGCAGTGATGTTTAAATGTGTTTCTCAAGAAGACCTTTTTACTATTTTACCCTGGAGGCCCCTCTCAGGTCGAACAGGAGCGTTTGGTTTTTCAGGTTTTTATGAGGCTATTTGCATGTTTTACCATCAAGAACAAAAAGGTGACACCTTTTTAAACCACTTTGTATTGAAAACACAGCAGGAAGGATGCTAGGCCACATTTTTGAAAGATTCTTTAGTGATTTGGGGGTTATTGTTCCCAAATAAAATAAAAAACTTAATGTTGTGAGCAGATAAATGCTGGGAAGTGATTTTGCCTTCAATCAAACCCAGAGAAGTTGGCAACTTGAAAACAAAAAAAATACATAAAACAATTTTTGTTTAAACGTGTAAATGTTTGTAGTGGAGTAAACCATAACAGGAAGGATAACTGTTATTTCATCTCCTTTAGTAATCAAACTTCCTCCAAATGAGAAATCACATCTTTACGCAACATAGCATTCTCAGAGTCTGGTGAAAGATTGTTTGGATAACACAACTGCATGAGTCAGTTATGACAGTTGAATTGTGGGAAGATGCCCATTTGAAAGAAAAGAATAACATGAAAGGGAAAACCAGGAAACAGTGGATGTGGAATAAGACTGCATTCTATTTATATTTTGAGGAAAAAAATACTTTTCCATAAAGAAATTCTAAAGTGGAATGAATTAGTGCAAATACAGAAACTTTATTTTAGGTCAATTCTGTCCATTTTTTTGACAAAATAGGAGTTTTTACCAGGTATTATTTTTTTTACATGCCACATATGTTGCTCTAACGTACAGCACAGTTTAAGATTTCTCAATGGGGTCATTAATCATTATTTATCTGCAGGTGTTGTGTAATGTCATTGCACATTTCGTGAGCTTTTAGTTTGGGGCAATAAGAAAGTTTCACCTGGACTGTTTCCAATTTAAAACTAATCCCATCTATCCGTCTATTTACCAAACCTGTGCAATCCCTTCTGGGGTTATGGCGATGCTACCTTTGTTGGGCAAAGGTGGGGTACACCCTGGACCCAGTCCATCACAGGGCCACACAGAGACATCTAGGGACAATTTTTTAGTCACCAACTGATCTAAGATGCATGTTTTCAGAATGGGGACTGGGAAGTCAGAGTGCCTGTAGAAAACCTAAACGTGCACAAAGAGAACATTCAAGTCCACACAGAAAAGACCCAGCTGGTATTTAAATCAGTTCCTTCTTGCTGCCAGCTGATATTGCAGCCGTGCAGCCGATCTAAAATGAATGTTACAAAAAAAAAGAAGTTTTAAATTATCTATTTACATTCGGGAAAATGTAGACCAATTAATAAATAAAAACAATTTTGAAATTGGAAACTGATTATACATCTTACCTTGAAATACTGTTCTCAAAGTGTTCCAAGCACGATAGTTCGCACGGGGCTTTTATTTGGAGACACACATTTCTGTAAAAAAGGGCCGTTTGAAAAAACAACATTTAAACTGTAGCTAGATTCCAGTTAGGATAACACAAACAAATTTCAGAAATTCCTCAAATTTTGGGAATAATGAAAAATTAAAAAGATGAAAAACAGAAGAAGAACTGTAATTTCTTCATCTGTGTGGCGTTTTTAGTCTTCATCCACTGCTGGATTGTTTTTGTAGTCAGTCTAGAAGAAATAATCAAACAGAAACAAGAACGTTTTCTAAAGTTGAAAGTTTTTACTGCATGTGTTATTAAGCAAAAATGATATTTTCAGCTTTTTGTGAAACCTACCTGCTTCTAATACAATAGTTTGTTTTTGGGGTCATGTGGGTCATTGCTATAGTTCTAGCCTTTGTCTCTTCCCGTGTGCAAATTTGAGGGGCAGCATGGAAAACAAAGGGATCTTATACTGTCTTTAACAGTGTGATAAAGACAACTTTAAGCCTTGTAATACACGAAGAGGTAGGGAGCCGGTTTAGCTCCTGCTGGTTTGCGGCGCCTTCCGTCCGTGAAACCAGGGTTTGAATCTGGGCTGCTCCCTGTTCCCTTCTCTACTTCTATACTGGTCCCAAGCCCGGATGCTTTGAGAGGGTTGCGTCAGGAAGAGCATCCGGCGTAAAACATTGCCAAGTTTACCATGCAACTCGTGCGCTGTGGCAATCCCTAATGGGAAAAGCCGAAAGTGAAAGAAGAATAAATGAAGAGGTAGTTTCCAGGAGGGGCTAATAAAAATAAATACATAAAAATTATGTTGACATTTATTCAGGGGAAAAAGACCCCATTGACCCCCACTCTACCAATTCTTTCATTTATGCATGAGAGAAACAAAGTTTGCTTTTAGTTCTTTTTCTGTGTCCATTTGAAAGCCAAAGCTTCTTAGCCACATTATACGGATGAATAAATAAATTTTTTGATTGCATTATATTCTTTTATTATGGGGAAAGGTATTTTAAGACAAATCAGGCTTTAAAAGAAAGTTCAACATTCTTGAAAAAAAAGAACACATTTTTGACCTTCTGACATCACAAGTTAGGAGTTATTGAGATTATTGTTATGAGGTCCATTAGCAGCATTTCTCCATTTTAATGTCATGATTCCTAATTTTTTTATTACTCCGATTGTGCTCTTTTACTGAGTTCTCAATTCCAAATTATTACCATAACTGTTTTGCCATTTATTTTTGGTTTGGCATGTTGTCATGTCCAGGCAGCTTCAATATACTGTTTACTGGGAACTTTGTGATGTGCGCCAGACTCACTCAACTAAGTTGACCGTGGAACTTTCACTTTTGCAACATTTAATAAAATGACTGTTTCATTTCAACCGAGTGTGATTCTTGACAACTAAACATCTTCAACAATTCTAATACAGTCTACAAAAAAGGTCAAAAGATCTAAAAGATAAAAAATAAAAGTAAAGGTGATTTCTAAGATGAGATCTGACCAAGAGATATATTTCATTTCATGACTGTCAGGGGTTTAAGGACACAAAGGACTATTTTTTTTTAAATATGTGAGTCAGATTTACTGTATGAATGCAACAATGTTGCGTTATGTGCACCAAAGGGTTTTATTGTGATGAAATCTTGGAAACATGATTGCGAAATTTCTAGATTGGAAGGAAGCAGATTCACATAAAACAACTTTGATTTAAAAAAGAGATCACAATTTGACTTATGAGTAAGTCATGAAAAAAAGTTTACAAACCATTCATAATTTTTAGCAATTCAGACGTTTATGTGGACTAATTTATATTTGATCTTTAAGAAACCTTTTTAGATTACTTTGAATTTCCTTCTGTTTTTATATATATATATATATATATGTAATTATTTCAATGTTTAGGTAACTCAATCTTTTACATAAATAATTTAATACTTACTTATAAATCTGATAAAGGCTTCTGCCTAACAGGACTTCCTTTTCCAAGGTGCAAGTCAGTGTGTTGATAAATGCTTTTTTAGAATTAATACCCTGTTTCATTGTCAGTCTTGTCCTTAAATGGAAAGTAAATGATTGAACTAAGATCTAAACACTTTTTCAGGTAACAAGACAACTATCTGATACTTTTTATTAATATTGGAATTATTATTTTTATAAATGTAAAGAAGGAGGGGCTTGTAATGGAGGCATGGCCAATTAATACTTGGCATCCACATGTGTGGACATCATTTGGGTTGTATTACCACAGTGGGAAATCCTACCTAACAGGGGTCCTGTGAAAGCATGTGTAGAGGATTAAGTCAAATATTAACTTGAGTTTTAAAAAGGTTAAGGCGGGGATGAAGTTTCAAATATACATATAAGTGTACGCTCAGTGGCAGGGTTGAAACAGCAGAGCAGACCCACCAAGGCTGAAAACTGAACAGTACTGGAAAAAACATATGGGAGAAAGAGACAGCAAATAACAGCAATGCCCAGTGGCTGGTCTCTCTGAAAAGGGAAAACATAGCAACCTCCCTGAACAGAATCCAGCAACCATCACAGTGGCAGACATTCAAGAAAGAGTCTCAAGTATGAAGAACTGGACAGCACCGGGCACTGACATGGTACATGGCTACTGGCTAAAGAAACTCACCGCGAACGCCTGGCAGCACAAATGAACCAGCTGCTAAGAGAAAGGATTCACCCGGAAGGGCTGACGCAAGGGCGAACAATCCTGATCCAGAAGGATCCCTCAAAGGATGTAGTCCCATGCAACTACCGGCCAATAACCTGGTTCTCCACAGCATGGAAGCTCATGTCAGGCATCATTGCAACAAAGATAAATAGGCACATGGATCAATACATGAGCAACACACAGAAGAGCGTTGCTAGAGACTCCAGGAGAGCCAACCAACTCATGGTTGACAGAACAGTTGCTCAAGACTGCAGGTCACGATTCACCAACCTGTGCACAGCCTGGAATAAATTACAAGAAAGCCAATGACTTAATGCCACACATGTGGATCACTGAATGCTTGAAGCTGTACAACATCAACAGGACTCTAAGAACCTTCATAGGAAACTCGAAGCTGTGAAAAACCACCCTTGAAGGCAATGGCAAGCCCTTTGCACAAGTGTCCACCAAATGTGGGATATACCAAGGTGATGCTCTGTTCCCACTGCTGTTCTGCATAGGTCTGAACCCCCTCAGCCAAATAATCAAAAAGACTGGCTATGGATACAGACTCAGAAATGGGGCCAACATCAGTCACCTACATGGATGCCATCAAGCCATATGCTGAGAGCGAACGTGACTTTGACTCCTTGATCCACATCACCAGGATCTACAGTACTGACATTGGGATGTCATTTGGGCTCGAGAAATGCAGCCGGAAGGTGACAAAGAGAGGCAAGGTAGTCCACACGGGAGGGTTCTCACTCCCAGAAGGAACAATAGCAGACATTGGGGACAGTTAGAAGTACCTTGGAATTCCGCAGGCAAATGGCAACCTAGAGCAGGCAACAAGGAAAGCTGCAACAGCTAAATACCTCCAACGAGTAAAGCCAGTCCTGAGAAGCCAGCTCAATGGCAAGAACAAGACCCGGGCCATAAACAACTATGCACTGCAAGTTTTCAGAGACCCTGCAGGAATAATAAGATGGCCAGAGGAAGAGATACAGACCATGGGTGTTGAGACACGAAAGCTCCTCACCATGCATGGAGGGTTCCATCCTAAATCCAGCACACTGACACTGCATGCTCCTCATAGGAGGACAAACTCCTGCATGGGATGCACCACCGGATCATAAATGCGCTGGCTGATATCAAGAAGTCCTACCAATGGCTAGGAAGGGACTGGCCTACAGGGTAGCACTTAAGCACTCATCCTGGCAGCTCCTGAAACAATCTTGCACATAACTGCAGGATGTAAGATGCTGGCAGGAAAAGCATACATGGAACGCCACAATCAAGTGGCTGGAATAATATACAAGAACATGTGTGCAGAATATGGACTGGAAACCCCAAGGTCTAAATGGGAAACACCTCCAAAGTGGTAGAGAATGAGAGGGCAAAGATCCTGTGGGACTTCCAGATCCAGACTGACAGGATTGTAATGGCAAACCAACCAGACATTGTAGTGGTGGATAAAGAACAAAGGAAAGCCATTGTGGATGGTGTGGCAGAGCCAAGCGATGGGAACATCAGGAAGAAGGAACATGAGAAACTGGAGAAATACCAGGGACTCGGAGAAGGACTGTAGAAAGCATGGAAAGTGAAGGTGACAGTGGTTTTACCTGCCAACATCTTACACCCTGCACTTATGTGCTGGATTGTTTAAGGCGCCTCTTTACACAGCCTTCACCTTGGGTCTTGTCTGGTGTGGTAGATCTGAGCCTCTATCGCTGTGGTGCTCAGGGCTTGTTCTTGAGCTGCCAGGATAAGTGCTTCAGTGCTGTCCTGTCGGCCAGCCCTTTCTAGCCATTGGTAGGACTTCTTGATATCAGCCACTTCAGTTATGGTTTGGTGGTACATCCCATGCAAGGGTGTTGTCCTCCCATGAGGATCTGTCCTCCAGCACTGTATCCTCTGCTTTCCATTGCCTGAGACATTCACTGAGCACACTGTCAGTTGGGGCCTTGAGCTTGATGTACACATGCATGTTGGATGTTTCATCCTGGATAGAGGCTTCCACGCTTACTAGTCCTCGGCCCCTTCCTTGCGGCTAGCATACAGTCTCAGGGTGCTGGAGTCAATGTCACATTCGCTCTCAGCATATGGCTTGATGGCATCCATGTAGGTGACTGATGTTGGCCCTTTTTCTGAGTCTGTATCCATAGCCAGTCTTTTTGATTATTTGGCTGATTTTTTTGTTTTTTATGGTCTTTTTAATTATTAGTTTAAATACCTACAAAATAAAATATTCATACGTGAATAAAGATTACAGAAAAACTACACAGTGAGTGAGATTTCATAATGTACACACTACAATTTTTAAAAGTACACCACTTGTAACCCCATTAACAAGGCAAGAAATCACACTTATTAAACCTGTCAGGGCACACCTGCGAAGTGAAAGACTCCATCCTGGCCTCTTTCTGGACTTGGCCCCACCCAGCTCTGCAACTAGTTTATGCAAAGGGGCAGCCAACTTTGCAAAACCCTCCACAAATCGTTGGTAATAGCTGGCAAAGCCCAGAAACAACTGTAGCTGTGGGATATTACCAGAGGGTTGCCAGTTACCACCACCTCCACCTTGCTGGGATCAGTGGAGACACCACGGTCAGAAATGACATGGCCCAGGTAGTACACCTGACGCTAGAAAAAGGTGCATTTGCTGGGTTTGACCTTCAGACCTTCCTGCTGCAATCGTCGAAGCACCAAATCTAATCTCTCCAAGTGCTGGTCGACTGTGGAAGAAAAGACCACAATATCATCCAAATACAATGGAAGAGATTGACATTGTTGGTCACCAAACATGCGTTGCATCAGCCTTTGGAGGGTGCTGGGAGGATTGCACAGTCCAAAAGGCATGGGGTTCCACTCAAACAAGGCACAGGGGGTACAGAAGGGAGTTTTGGAATGGAATGTGCCTCTGCCACAGGAAGTTTATTGTTCAAGCTAGCTAAATCTAGAGTAGAAAACAAGAAGGAAACCAGTTAATGCGTCCAAGGATTCTTCTATTCTTGGCGGAGGATTCTTGGCTGCTGGGTAGCTCAGTTGGTAAGGTGGGAAGCTACCATGCAGGAAACCAGGGTTCAATTCCCGGAGGGGAATGAGCAATGGTACTGGGGGCAATTACTATATCAATGGCGAGCAGTTAACATCACCCAGTGAGGGTCCTTAGGCAAGACCCTTAACGCTACCGCCTCCCGAGTGCGGTTTGGGTGCAGCTCAGCACTCCCCAAGGGGATGGGTCAAATGCGGAGAAGAATTTCCTTTCGTGGGATAAATAGTGTGGAAAAATTCTATCCGAGGGAGAGGTAAAGCATCCTTCCTCGTCTTGCCGTACAACTGTCGGTAGTCAACGCACATGCGGAGACTACCATCCTTTTTGCGCATCAGCGCTGCGATGCATAGGGGCTTCTACTTTCCCTAATCACCTGAGCCTCAAGCAAGTGGTGAATATGCTCCTTCACCGCCTTGTAATCTGAAAGAGGGATGCGTCTGTAGTGTTGCCGCACAGGAACTTTATCCAGAAGAGCGATCTCATGGGTGATCAGATTGGTGCCCCCCAACTCTGCATTATGTGCTGAAAAGACAGATGAGTACTTTGTAAGGAGGGACCTCACCTTGTGTTGCTCTTCCACCAGCAGAGAAGACAAATCCACCGAGTCGATGGAGTTAGGTGAAGAGGCTTCAGCCCCCTGAGTCGCAATAGCCACCATTGAAGGACTCTCAACCACTCCCTGGGGTAGGCTAACCACACTGGCTGGAGCCAAAGTACCAATCACTGTACGTGGAGGAAGCTTCACACATGGAGAACCCACATTTACCACAGGGACATATGCCATCCCCTTCTGCACCCCTACCAGAGGTGGTGAAACCAGAAGTCCAGCAGGGAGTTCTGACTCAGAAGGCTCAAACAAAGCAAACATGCCTGATCCCTGGTCAGAGCAAGTGGAAGGGATCATTTTCAGGTTACCACCTGGGATCCAACAGGCCTTGGGACCGCGAACTCTTGCATTGTGAGGGCGGACCCTCAGTGCCCTGGTGGCACTGGTTCAAGGCCGCAACCAACATGCCTGGAATCTTAGCCACCTGGGGGGAACTGAAAAGGGCATCGCCATGCCTGTCAAACAGTTTGGCGTAACAATGGTGGATAATGTTCATCCCCAGCACCCCAGGTGTTTTGTTAGAAGCACCAGGAGAATCCTTCACAACTATGATTCCACATTGAAGCAACAGTGCACCACAGAGTTCAACCTCAAGCTCCAAATAACCGATGTAGGGGATGGGTAATCAGTTGGCTGCCCTTAACTGCAGCCAACGGCAGTCATGAAGATGTTTTAACCTGTGCGGCTCAAGCTGCTCCCAGAAGAAGCTTTCTGTGAAACCATGGAGCCCGTGTCCACTAGACTGGAAACAACGTGTCCCCCCATGGTCACCTCCAATTGCGGGCAATTGGCCATCAATGTGCCCCCCGATCTTCAGAGCATGGCACATTCTGACTGCTAATCTGGACTCCCTGGCTGACACAAGGCCAAGTGATTATGTTTAATTTGTAAAAAAAAAAAAAAAAAAAATTCTATGTGTGGTAGTTTGGTTGAGTCTATAAGAAATAATCAAACAGAAACATGCATGACAGTTTTCGAAAGTTGAAAGTTTTTATTTCATGTGTTATTAGGCAAAAATGATATTTTCAGTCTTTTGCGAAATCCTAACTGCGTTTAATACAATTGTTTGTTTTTGGGGTCACATGGGTCATTGCTATATTTCTAGTTTTTGTCTCTTCCTGTGTGCAAATTTGAGGGGCAGCATGGAGCACAAAGGCATCTTTATATGACACTGTCTTTATCTGTGTCATAAAGATGAGTTTAAGCTTTGTAATACATGAATAGAGAGTTTCCAGGAGGTACTACTAAAAATAAATACATAAAAACGATTGTTAACATTTGTTCAAAGGAAAGACCTGATCAAAAGAACAACTCTACCAATTCTTTCATTTTTGCATGAGAGAAACAAAGTTTGCTTTAATTCTTTTTCTATGTCCATTTAAAAGCCAAAGCTTCTTAGCCACATCATACAGATGAATAAATAAATTTTTAGATTGCATTATATTCTTTTATTATGGGGAAAGGTATTTTAAGAAAATTAAGGCTTGAAAAGTAAGTTCAAGCATTCTTGAAAAAAAGAACACATTTTTGACCTTCTGACATCACAATTTCAGAGTTATTTTTAATGTCATGATTCCCAATTTTATTAATCAGATTGTGCTCTTATACTGAATTCTCAATTCCAATTTATTACCATAACTGTGTAGGAATTTATTTGCACGTTGTCATGTCCAGGCAGCTTCAAGAGCAGATATACTGTTTACTGTGAAATTTCTGAAGAGGGCCAGACTCACTCCACCAGGTTGACTGCGGAACTTTCACTTTTATAACATTTAAAAAAAAAGTGTGTTTCATTTTCAACAGAGTGTAATTCTTGACAACTAAACATCTTCAACAATTCTGATACAGCCTACTACAAAAATAGGTCAAAAGATCTCTAAAACATAAAAATTAAAAGTAAAGGTGATTTCTAAGATGAGATCTGACCAATAGATGAAATTTTTTGTCTGACTGTCAGGAGTTCAAGGACATAATGGACAATTTTTTTTAAATATGTGACTCAGATGTACTGTACAAATGCAACAATGTTGCTTTATGTGCACCAAACGATCTCATTGTGATGAAATCTTGGAAATGGGATTGCGAAATTTTTAGATCGGAAGGAAGCAGAATGTCACGCAAACAACTTTGATTTAAAAAACAGATCACAATTTGACTTATGAGTAAGTCATGAAAAAAAGTTGGCAAACCACTCACAATGTTTGGCAATCCAGATGTTTACGTGGACTAATTATTTATCAACCTTTAAGAAACCTTTCTAGATTACTTTGAATTTCCTTCTGTTTTTATACATATTTTTGGAATTATTTTAATGTTTAGGTAACTTAATCTTTTATTTAAATTATTAAATATTTACTTTTAAATCTACTAAAGGATTCTCCCTAACAGGACTTTTCTTTTCCAAGGAGCAAGTCAGTGTATTGATATATGCTTCCTCAGTCAAACCTTTTTTGGATTGAAGACTCATAAAAAGCACAGAACTGAAAGTAACCAAATCATTAAAAATAAAAAAGTATAAAAAGTTAGGAGAAACTAAAGCAAAGAAGGAGACAACAACAGATGAGTTTTTCTTTTATTCTTTTATGTAATTTTTTTCTCTTTCCATAGTTCTTTTTTTATTTTCCTATAATCTGGTACATTGTCAGTCTGGCCCTTAAATGGAAAGTAAATTGTTGTAATGAGATCTAAACACTTTTTCAGGGGACAAAATAGCCATCTGCTACTTTGTAATAATGTTATTATCATTTTTTATATATGCAAAGAAGGAGGGGCTTGTGATTTAGGCAGGGCCAATTGATACTTGGCATCCAAATGTGTGGACATCACATTTTGGTTTATACCACGGTGGCTAATGATACGTACCTGTGACAGATTGTTTAGAGGGTTAGCATGTTTACTGGACTACTTACACTTTCCAGGCCTTTCCAGGCACTTTCCAGGCAACATCGTGATATGAGTGTTTTTCCAGCCACTACCACCTGTTAGGTCCCACATTGCAGGGTTTTACTGTACTGGCCTTTGCCGGAATGACAAGCACAAATTGCCATCATTCCAGGGCGGGGTGAGAGGAAGAACTAGTCGGGCTCCTCGTCCAGTCCTTTTGTTTCCCACTTCAGGGAAAGGTAAGGTAACACCCACCTTTAAACACAGTGATTACCAACATCACAATATACAACTGTACAACTGTGATAGCAATTTCTTTGAAAGCCAAGGATGCACATGAAAAAAGTCTCCTGCAAAACAGATTTTTTCCTTTTGCCCATCCCTGTACTTTTTTCTCATTTCCTTCAATCCTTCCCTTTCCATTTTAATTCAATATTTTTGATTTTCAAAATCATTTTCAGTAACGACCAAATTGTTGTGAAAGAACCGAGGAATTTTGGATTTTTTTTGTTTTTGTTTCATTTTTTTAACCTCAAATTTCTCCTAAATGTATTTTGGGCTTTGTTTTGTATTTAGAATTAAGTGAAGTATATAAAAAAGCAATGCATTAGGACCTGCACATTTTAAAAAGAACATTTTATTTTAAAACCTTCCCGTATGTCACTAATTTGCAATGTACCATCAAATCCAGGACTCCACTTAATTTAGCATCATTTTGAACAAAAAAACGTTTTTGCATATCATTGGAAATAAAGTCTGAAATGAAATCACACGTACAATTAAATATTCATATTAAAACTATTGGGTAAATATAAAAATAAATGTCCCAAACAAGACAGACTGTTCACACATGGCTTTCATTTGGAAAAACACATTTCTGTAAAGAAGGAAAAAAAAAGGTCAGTTTAAAAAAATTTAAACTGTAGCTAGATTCCAATTAGGATAGCACAAGCAAATATAAAAAACATCCTAAAATTTAGGGAATGATGAAAGAGGCAAAAGATGAAAAACAAAGGCAGAACTGTAATTTCTTCATCCGTGTGGCGTTTTTAGTCTTCATCAACTGCTGCCTTGTTTTTGTAGTCAGTCTAGAAGAAATAATCAAACAAAAACATGAAAGTTTTCGAAAGCTGAAAGTTTTTACTGCATGTATTATTAAGCATAAATTATATTTTCTGCTTTTTGGGAAATCCTACCTGCTTCTAATACAATAGTTTGTTTTTGGGGTCACATGGGTCATTGCTATAGTTCTAGCCTTTGTCTCTTCCTGTGTGCAAATTTGAGGGGCAGCATGGAAAACAAAGGGATCCTTATATGATACTGTCTTTATCAGTGTGATAAAGATGAGTTTAAGCCTTGTAATACATGAAAAGGTAGTTTACAGGAGGAGATAATGAAAATAAATACATAAAAACGATTGTTCACATTTATTCAGGGGGAAAAGACCCGGTATTTTAAAAGGTATTTTAAGACAAATCAGGCTTGAAAAGAAAGTTCAGCATTCATGAAAAAAAGAACACATTTTTGCCCTTCTGACATCACAAGTTCAGAGTTATTGAGATTATTCTTATGAGGTCCATTAGCAGCACTTCTCCATTTTAATGTCATGATTCCTAATTTTTGTATTACTGCGATTGTGCTCTTTTACTGAGTTCTCAATTCCAAATCATTACCATAACTGTGTTGCCATTTATTTTTGGTTTTGCATTTTGTCATGTCCAGGCAGCTTTAAGAGCAAATATACTGTTTACTGTGAACTTTGTGATGTGCGCCAGACTCACTCAACTAAGTTGACTGTGGAACTTTCACTTTTGCAACATTTAATAAAATGAGTGTTTAATTTTCAACCAAGTGTAATTCTTGACAACTAAACATCTTCAACAACTCTGAAACAGTCTACAAAAAAGGTCAAAAGATCTAAAACATAAAAATTAAGAGTAAAGATGATTTCTAAGATGAGATCTGACCTAGAGATGAACTTCTTTTCATGACTGTCAGGAGTTTAAGGACACAAAGGACTATTTTTTTTTAAATATGTGAGTCAGATTTACTGTATAAATGCAACAATGTTGCGTTACGTGCACCACAGGGTTTTATTGTGATGAAATCTTGGAAACGTGATTGCGAAATTTCTAGATTGGAAGGAAGCAGATTCACATAAAACAACTTTGATTTAAAAAAAGAGATCACAATTTGACTTATGGTAGTAGGTTTAGGGGCTGTCATATGGACTTAGTTTTAAAGTTACAGACGTTTAACCTCTTATCCAAGAGGCTTTGACAAAGCCTCTTGGATAAGAGGTGAAACGTCTTCTACAAGAAAAAAGTCATAGACCGCCAACAAAGACTGGAGAGAGATCAAGTCATCGACAAGCCTCTATATTACAGACAGTACCCGGGTAATACCATTCCATGCATCTATGGCCTCCCAAAAATCCACAAAGAAGGAATACCACTGAGACCCATTGTCAGCAGCATTGACTCAATAACTTACAACATGGCTAAACACTTGGCTACTATTTTGGCCCCTGTAGTTGGCAACACAGGGCATCATGTTAGGAATTCACAAGATTTTGCAAACAAAGTCAAACATCTTCAGCTGGATTCTGACAAGACGATGGTGTCTTATGATGTAACTTCCCTTTTCACCTGCATTCCCACCATCGAGGCAGTAATTTCAGTGAGGAAGAGATTACTGCAGGACTCTAAGTTACAAGACAGAACAAATCTGACACCAGACCACATCTGCGAACTGCTGGAAGTGTGCCTCAACTCCACATACAGTGATCCCTTGCTATAACGCGGTTTACTTTTCACGGTTTCGCTACTTCACGGATTTGCATCGTGCATTGTGTTCTGCATTCTGATTGGCTAAAGAGTCACTCCGCTTCTTCTCTACCTGTGCGTCAATAACGATGCACTTTAATATGTACACGTACGTAAAACAGCTTGCCAAATTAACATTACGTACATGCAAATTCTCTTGCAATTTTGAGTTTCTCTAAAACCCATAGAAAAAAGAGCGACAACAACTGCCTATCACTATGTTCTTCTCCCGAACAAACACACCTGCACTCCGGGCTTCAAAAGAAGAAAACACTGCAGAGTGGAGTCAGGATGCAGCGGCTCAGTCTGAAGAGCAGTGAAATACACCTGAGTCACTATTTGTCCGACTGTACTTTGTATTTTTTTCATAATCATTTTAAATTTTCTCCCGTTTAATCCAATTACTCGGGTCACGGTGGGCAGGGCTAATCTCCGCAATTTCAAGCCTTCTGTTCACATCGATGATTAAAATTATTATTTGACAGTACATTACAGAAGTTATTTGTTGAAAAAATGTTTCTAAAGTACTTTTATTTGTGAAACAAAGGCTTGAGCCTGTAAAATGGTTTGTTCTTTCTTTTTAATGTATAATTGAGTATTTAATTGTATAATAATTGTAAAAAAAAAAAAAAGTTTTCTACTTCACGGATTTTGCCTATCACGGGTTCTTTTTGGAACGTAATCCCTGCGAAAAACAAGGGTTTAACAAGGGTTTACTTTATTTCCAATTCAGGGGAAACTTCTACAGGCAGAGGCACGGCTGTGCTATGGGCTCTCCAATCTCGCCTGTTATGGCCAATTTGTACATGGAAGAAGTCTGAGAAGAGCCCTGGACTCTTTCCAGGGTACTACTCCAAGCCACTGGTTCAGATATGTGGACGACACTTGGGTCATGATCAAAATCCAGGAAGTGGAGACTTTCACAGATCATATCAACGCAGTCGACAAGAACATCAGGTTCACCAGGGAAGAAACAAAGGACAACACCCTAGCCTTTCTGGACTGTGCTGTGATCATTGGAGAGGACAGACAGCTCCAGGTTGAAGTGTACAGGAAGCCTACTCACACAGATCAGTACCTGTTATTTGACTCAAACCACCCTTTACAGTACAAACTAGGCGTTATCAGGACATTACAACACAGAGCCCAGGAGGTGCCCACAAGCTCTGACGGAAAGAATAAAGAAGAGCAACATATCCGCCAAGCCCTCCGAACCTGTGGATATCCCAAGTGGGCATTCAGCAGATCCCAACATACAGGAAAACAAGACAAGAAGGAACAACAGCCAAAAGGGAAGAGTATTTCAATTCCCTATATGTCAGGCCTGTCCGAAAAACTAAAAAGGATTTTCAAACAACATAACATAGCAGTTCATCTCAAACCAGTTAATACTCTCAGACAAAAACTGGTTCATCCAAAGGACAAAATTCCTAGCTACAAACAGAGTAATGTTGTGTACTCTATCCACTGCAAAGAGAACTGCAATGAACAGTATATAGGAGAAACCAAACAACCCCTACACAGGCGGCTTTACCAACATCGCAGAGCCAACCCAAGTGGATCTGAGTCTGCAGTGCATCTCCACCTGAAGGCCACAAACCACTCGTTCGAGGACAGTGAAGTCCGAATTCTAGCCAGAGAGAAAGGATGGTTTGAGTGAGGAGTGAAAGAAGCCATCTTTGTCAAGAAGGATAAACCTTCTTTTATCAAGAAAGGTGGTCTCAGGTTTATTCTTCCATCCATCTACGGCAGTGTTCTGGAACCCAAACAAACCGAACCAGTTCCACCTGGGTCGTTAACAGCTGAAAGAGATGACCAGTTTGGGAGGGAGTCACTGGCTCCCCAACCCCCAGCTGAGGACAAAGGACTCTTAACGACCCGAAACCATGTAGACTAAATTGACAATACCATCCAGTTTCAGGTCTTACTCCTCCCCCATGAGCGCATATATACCAGCTCTTTGACCAACTAATTCAGATTTGACTAAGCCTCTTCGATAAGAGGTGAAACATCTTTTAATTTTAAAACTAAGTCCAGATGACATCCCCTAAACCTACTACAATGGAACCAACCTGGATGAATGAAAGTCTTCATAGACAATTTGATTTATGAGTAAGTCATGAAAAAAAGTTTGCAAACCATTCATAATTTTTAACAATCCAGAAGTTTATGTGGACTAATTTCTATTTGATCTTTAGGAAACCTTTCTAGATTGCTTTGAATTTCCTTCTGTTTATATATATATATTTTTGGAATTATTTCAATGTTTAGGTAACTCAATCTTTTATATAAATAATTTCATACTTACTTATAAATCTGGTAAAGGGTTCTGACTAACAGGACTTCCTTTTCCAAGGTGCAAGTCAATGTGTTGATTAATGCTTTTTCAGAATGAATACCCTGTTACATTGTCAGTCTGGTCCTTAGCCTTTGTGCTATCCTGGGCACTTAAACATTGGGAGTTGGGTCATCTAGACCCACTAGACAGTGCTCTGAACCTTTTAAACTGTGTGTGTATATATATATATATATATATATATATATATATATGTGTGTGTGTGAGACTGCATGGGTGTGTGATTCTGGACTAAAAACGCCACACGGATGAAGAAATTACAGTTCTGCCTTTGGCGACCTTTCCAGGGTGTCCCCTGCCTTCACCCACAAGTGGCCAGGATAGGCTCCTGCAGCCCCGTGACCCCAAAAGGGAACAACAGATTAGAAGATGAACATAATTAAAGAAAGGAATATAGTGAGACAAACGGAAGGCCACAGGCACAGCTCAAGCAAAGGCCCAGAGTGGCCGGCCCAAAAAAATCTCAGGCAGCGTCGAAGGATGGTGAGAACAATCAAACTCAACCCACAGACCAGCTCCAAAGACCTACAACGTGATCTGGCAGCAGATGGTGTCACTGTGCATCGTTCAAACTATACAGTGAGTGAGATTTCATAAAGTATGTACACACTACAACTTTAAAAAGTACACAGTTTGTGACGGCTTATAATTTGTTTGTATAACAAATGCACTTATAACAAAGCACAGTAAAAAATGAGCTAAATATTTCCAAGCCTCCCAAGCCCATTGTTGTAGTTGAGGATCACTGGAGGTGGCTGCATGTTTACAGTTAACATTTCCTGGCTTGCAGCTCCTTTTGTCCATCATTGCAGCATGTCTTTGGGTCCTATTGGTGTGTTTAAAAGGCTTTCCTATCTTTACACCTCCTTGATGTGGGTGCACACTCTGGGCAGCAGTGGCTCAGGTGGTTGAGCAGGTTGACCGATGATCGTAGGATCGATCTCCACTCGTTGTGTCCTTGGGCAAGACACTTCTCCCATACCTGCCTCCAGTGTGGCTGCACTGTTGTGTGAATGCGTATGAATGTCCCGGTGATGGTCAGTAGGGGTGCACTGGCACCCACGCCCTGTCAGTCTGCCCCAGGGCAGCTGTGGCTACATCGGTAGCTTACCATCACCAAGTATGAATTAGGAGTGAATGAATAATGGTCATACATTGTAAGCATTGTGAGAGCGTCTGGAAAAGCGCAGAAAAATCTAATCCATTGTTAAAACTCTGCTACCAATTGCAACTGGTAACAATTTTTAAAAATTGTTTTCCTTCTTCCTTTTCAATGTAATCATTCTTTTTACATTATGCATGATTGTTTATTAACCCTTGTGCTACCTTAGATGACCCCAAACTTACATTGACGTGTTCTCCCTACCATGATGAAAAGGGTGGATAAAGGTGGAAAGATTTCATGTAATCCATGGACACCAGTGAGGTTCAAAAATCATTGAAAAAAAAAGGTTTAGCGCACTGTCTAGTGGGTCTAGATGACCCAACTCCAAACGTTAAAGTGCCTAGGATAGAACAAGGGTTAACCACCTCTGAGCAATGTTAAGGCAGCCCTCAGAGGATGCCATATCCTGAGCAAGCCAGTCTCATATTCACAAAGCACAATTTTTATATAATCTATACATAGTAAAGTTTTATCAACTTTTTTCAGATTGGAAACTCAAAGCATGAGATCATTTTTAACCCTTGTGCTATCTTAGATGACCCCACCCTTACATTGATGTGTTCATCCTACTATGACAAAGGTGAAAGATTTCATGTAATCCATGGACACCAGTTAGGTTCACACATCATTGAAGAAAAAATGTTCAGCGCACTGTGTTGTGGGTCTAGATGACCCAACTCCCAATGTTAAAGTGCCTAGGATAGCACAAGGATTACGGGAGTAATTGGCAGAAACCTTAGCTTATCTCACTCCTGGCGCACTGCTATTTTGTCCATTGTTGTAGCATTTCTTTAGGTCCTAAGGGTGTCTTTGAAAGGCATCTCTGTCAAGGATGGGAGAAAGCTTGCACTCCTGCCGTGCTTTGGTGTGGCTTTTTGGAAAATGTTGTTTTTCAGATAAAGTTTTTCAGAGGTGGTGTCTCACTCCTCTGTCAACAGGTGGTTTTCAGGCTGTACGTTACTGTGTCTGGCTGTTGTTACCTCTGATCTTTAGCCTCCTGTTTTGTAACCCACTGCTACAAGGAAAACAGTTAATCTTTTATTGTTTTAGTCCCCACCCCCCCTTTTTGCTTTAGTTATTCGCCTAACCTTTATTCTTCATAGTTTTGTTTTTTGCAGGTAACTCAATCACTTTAATCCTTTCCAGTAAGAAATGTAGAAATTAAAACTTTATTTTCATTTCTATTTTCATTTTACTGTCAATTTCATCCATGTTCTGATTATTTCTTAAAAAGGGTTTAAAGAACACTAAAACAAAAACATTTCTTATATATTTCATTAGTAAAATCAATGAAGTAAAATTATACTATGAGGAAACTTGTCAAGTTGCTTTATGGTTGTGAGTCAAAGATTGATCTCACCAGTTGAGCTGATGAATTAATAAAATAACTTTTTCTTCTTTGTGTCTTGGATGGAGGAATCAACAAGCTGAAGCTCACTGGCCTCCTGACAGTCCCCTCCCCTCAGATCTGACCACATTCTTCATCACCAAAATAATGGAAACAATCTATAGCATAAATTATTTACAACTACATAAAAATATTCGTTTGTGTGATTTTAACATTATTATATGGCATTGAATAGAAGTTTCCTTCCAATTTATAACCCGTGAGAACTTGTATAATCTCTGATTTTCATAATAATAATTTCATAATTTTTTAGTTGTACTATTTTTGCAAATGTACTTCTTTTAAAAAATTCTATCTTTTACGCGTGTCTTTAATACATTATTTTAAAAAACAGTAGTTATATGTTAAAATGTGGATGTAAAAAAGATGACTTTTTTTACTCTCATAAAGAACTGAATGAAGTTGATTCAAGTCTGTTTATCCTGGATAATTTCAGAATGTTGAACCCCTTCATTTAAAAATTAAATGATCTTGTTCAAAAACATTTCGTTTTATGAAAAGGAAAAGGAAAACATTGTTTTGTTTTGTTTTTATTCAAATTCTGCCATAATCCTCAAATAAAGAAAACCTGTTACAAAATCCTTTTTATAGTTAGAAATGTTTTTCAAATATGTTTAATAAGAATAGAATAAGTTAGCAAAAAATGATGTCCAAAATAAATTTTCAATAAAGCTTTCAATTGCAAACATCAAAAGATTTTAGTAGGTCAAAGAGCTAAAGATTCATTATCAGTTGATCCAGGGATGTACCGCACTGTCATATTTAAATAGCAACGCTATTTTCCACCTCCGTTGGGTTCATATATGTGTACGGCACCTCCAATTTTTTATTTCTGGCTATAATATCGTTGCTCAGCTCTTCCAGTTCTCCTTGAAAGATCTTTATGAACTTCCTGGGAGTCTCCTCGGTGAAGTGCTGCTCAGGGTACACGCCAAGGGGAACCTGAAAAAATCAAAAACAGAATTATTTACCACAGTCTCCTTTCCTGGAATTTATTTAGAAATTTTGCCCACTTACAAAATCACTTGACTTTCGGCTAAGAAGCCACACGGTGGCCATGCCCTGAACCGTTACGTTGACGTCTGGCAGAGTTTCCAGCATGGTGGTTTCATTTGCTTCTCCTTTCTTGGTTGGTGGAGGCCGTTTCAAAGAGATGGGAGTGTTTGGCATCCAGCTACCGTAGTCAAACTGCAGCAAATAAATATGTTTAGTGTAGGGCTGGGTATCACCAACAATGTCAAGAATTGATTCCATTCATAGCCTGGATCAATTCGATTGAACATTTTTTTTATTCTTTCTACCCACATAATTCAATTCGGTTTGAATGTGTTTAGAATTTACAAGGTGGCTACTTTTCAAAAAATGTTTCCTCAAAAGAGTTTTTAAAATTCCAGCTTGATAGTATACAAAGCTATTCATTTAGTCAGCAATGGTATGTTTAGGTCAAACAGGCGTTAGCAGTAGCCGTCCTATGGGAAATTCCATTGTACATTAGCATTGAGAATCATAAACAGAATCTTTTATTATCATTATGCAGTGCACAACGAAATTGTTTACAGCAGCTCTCAGGGGATCAGTGGGTTATAGTAAGTCTGTGTGTTTGTGTGTGGGTGGGTGGGGGGGTGGGGGGCACGCAATTGTGTGATTGGGGGAATGGAGGGGGTGGATGTGTCATGGTTTGGGTGTCTTTGCCCTAGGTTTTGATGCTTGTTTCTGTCATGTTTGAGTTCTGTTTCCTGTTTTAATTTGTAAAGTTTCCTGCATGTCATGTTTTTGAGTTTTACTTCCCTGGTTCCAATCTCTCCTGATTGTTTTCACCTGTGTCTTGTCAGTCCTGTCTGTATATAAGTCTTGTTTCTGCCTTCCTCTTGTACTGGTCCATACTGTCTCTTCCCTGACTGTCTTCTGACATGTTTTCTTGTTTAGGCCTCAGTTAGTTTAGTTTAGTTTAGTTTCCCTGCTCTGCAGCGCTTTTTGTTAAGTTAATAAACCCCTTTCCCTGGAACCGTGTGCCTCCTGTCTCTGCATTTTAGTCATGGTCACCAGCCCTCCCTACCTGACAGGATGGACCAACTCTGGGGAAAAAGCTGTTTCTCAGTCTAAGCTAGCAGACTTTGGCTTTTGCTGCTGTTATGCGTTAGGTCACCGGACAAGGAAAGGCATAAAAGATCAATCTCTACTTTTATGGATCGATTTACTGATTTATTCAGCATGGATCGATTCATATCAATTTTATCAACCCAGTCCTAGTAAAATATGCATGTTCTTATTAAAAAAAATCATCATCATAGAATTATCCTTGGTTGTTCTTTAGTCTAAAACAGATTTATCCACATCACGTTTGTAGTGTGGGAAACATTTATTCATGCAAACTGTAGCTATCCAAAGTCGTTTTTCTTATTTACAAGGACTCACCTGTCCACTGTTGACTGCAGCATGCTGAGAGGAGCCTGTGACTATCACCATGGTAACAAATTTGACCAGCTCTGCCAGGGTTGTGAAACTTTGCGGAATACCTGAAAGGAATAAGAACAGATATTTGAGTGTGTCTGTGGACAGGCTCCACCCTTAGGATTAACATCTACACCTGACAGTATTAATGATACATCTCCAGCATCTTGTTGTTTTTTGTTTCTATGCCCCTTACTTCTTTAATCATCATTTAACTTATTCAGCTCCCTTTTCCTTTTTGCCCTCATGCCCCATCACTAACATCCACCTCTCTCTCTCTTCTATTTCCATCTGGTTCAAGAAGAAATTTATACAAACATGATCAATATAAATATAGTTGAGCATCAAACACAAAAGGGGTTTATACAAATATACACCTCGTGTCTCTGAAGATTTACAACCTCTTATTGTAACAGTGAAATCTGTCCAACACAAGACGCCTTCATCTCTTATCTGTTTGCTCTGCTGCTAGACAGGACAAGTAAAAGACAAAAATACTTCTTATATTTACCAAAAAGTAGTACACTTGAAGTTTACTTTAGTAAATGTATAGGTATAACAAGTATACCACAGAGCGTGTATGTGTAGTATAGTAAGAATAGACTTCAAAGCAGCTCTGCTTGTGTACAAGTCTCTCCATGGCCGAGCACCAAAGTACATCTCTGACATGTTTGTGCCATATGAACCATCTCGTACTCTGAGGACCTCAGGGGCCGGCCTCCTGTTGATTCCCAGAGTCAGAACTAAACAAGGGGAATCAGCGTTTCAATATTCTGCAGCTAAAATCTGGAACAGCCTCCCTGAAGTCGTAAGACAGGCCTCTTCTGTGTTCATGTTCAAATCTAGACTTAAAACATTTCTGTTTAGCCGTGTATATGACTGAAAGGTCCTATCTGCACTTTTCTTTCCTTTCCTTCCTTTATTTTTAAATCAATTTTCAATTATTTTTTTATTTTATTTTTTTTCTTTTCTTTTAAAGTAAATTTTACGTTGATTATTTCTATGATGTATTGTGATTTTAATGCATTTTTCTGTTTTGTGAAGCACCTTGAATTACTTTGTGTACGAATTGTGCTATACAAATAAACTTGCCTTGCCTTGCCTTGCCTAAGTAAACTAACTGAATACTTGTCCAGAGTAAATTGTAACATTAAAAGTTACCGTAAAAAATAAACCTCAATTATACTCCCTCACTTTTAGTTTAGACTGTATAGTATACCTGCAGCACACTTAACCCTTGTGCCATCTTAGATGAACCCACCCTTAAATTGACATGTTATTCCTACCATGACAAAGGTGGATAAAGGTGGAAAGATTTCATGTAATCCATGGACACCAGTGAAGATCACAAATCATTGAAGAAAAAAGGTTCAACACCCTGTCTAATGGGGTCTAGATGACCCAACTCCCAACGTTAAAGTGCCAAGGATAGCACAAGGATTAAATAGACTACTTATGCTAAGGGTATACATTTGTTAGACACTTTCAATGTAAACATAATGGTTGGTGTACAGGAGGGATGCTACAAGTCACTTTCCCCACAATTCAGTTCAATGGTGTAACAAACAGTTCAGTTTCACACCAAGAATTGCGGCATCCCTAGTGTCTTGCCCTTTACACGGGTAGGCAAAATGGGAACTGAACCTGTGACCTTACGATTACAGGTCAATCACCAAACCACTGCGGTACAACTGCCCAATGTGAGTGTAGATGTTGAAATTTCCATGAACGCTTACCGGTGCTTGCTTGTGAAAGGAATCCATGTTCGAAAATGTCTGAAATCCACTTCTGTATTTCGGTATCTTGCTGGACTTCCTGGTCGTTTTTGTAGTAGTACTCAATGACTCCTTTCACAAACCTTTGAAGGATAAAGAAAGAAAATTATTTAAAATGCAAATATTGAATATGGAGACACTATTATGTCTATCAACAGTTTTTTTTTTTAATTGCACATCAGTTTTATCAAGTAGTTCAGAATTGGATAGACAGTAAAGAACTGTGGCTATAGAGACATCAGTTAATGGACAAAGGTTAGCTGAAATATCAAACCAAGCTTTATTAATGATAATTATTACAATCAATATCAGTCCAGAAAATTTCCATAGGACAAGATTTATCTAAAGCTAAAGGTGACAGTGGAGAGGAAAACTCCCTCCAAACATGATCAACCATCTTCTGTGAGACCAGTACCTGTAGATGATATCCCAAAGCCTCAGCCCATCATCCCTGTAGAAGTAGTTTGGTACATCCTGCATCCCCCGCTCAGCAATATCATCAGTTATACAGAGGGAGCTGTACGTAACTGCAGACAGGGAGCGCCGCAGGATGGTTAGCATGCCCTCTCCACCAGAGGCAGAAAACTGAAAACAAGTCAAATCACAAATTTTAGACAAATACACTCCACAGTATAGGACAGGATAAAGGAAACAATCATGCTTTTTTATGTTCAGTGTTTTTGTACCTGAGTGAAAGATCCATTCTTAGATATCAATAAGTTTCGAGCTAAGAAGTTGATCTGCAGAGTGTATCGAGTGTGGGGTATGAGGAGCTGAGGAGGAAGAAACCTTAGTTATCATCTCAAAATGTAATCGTTTTACATCGTCTTTCCAACCACAACATACAACCATGTAGTTCTGAGTCTTCACCTTGTACAGAGGATGCACCATCGGAACGTTGCGCAGCAGAGACACAGCATAAACCTCAGCCAGCAGGTGAGCACGAAGCAGGTGAGTGTTAAGCTGGTGCTCACTGAAATCTGCACTTCTCACAAAAATCTTTGCCAGCAGCCAATCGTACTCAGAATCTGTGGGTAAGAAGATCGGGTTGTCCTCTGCAGGCGTCTGCTTCAGCTGCAGGAGAAGGAAAGAATTTGTTGGACATTATAGTTTTTCTACCGCTGTAATGCATTTGCTTCTGTTACCAAAAGAGCAGAAATTATACCTTTAAAAGGTAAATCTAAAAGATTTCTTTGCTTCTCTGCATTTGAGTGGATCTCACCTGGATGGCGATTGGCATCAACTTCTTGTCTGCAGTTTTTTGAAGCAGCACAAGTGGAGCCATCAAGTACTGCGTCTTGCCATTGATTGTGTTGGTTTTCACTCCATCCAAATGCTTGTAGTCACACAGGAAAATGTTGCCCTTCTGTTTGATGTATACATGAAAACAAGGAGAGGATTTGCTGTTAAGGCTTAAAATAATAAAATAAAAAAGTACATTTTACAGAGAAAAGTGCAGTAATCACAACTCAAACTTTGTATTCATTTTTTTTGTCAATTACCAAACCTCAAAGTTAGTTTAAAAGAAACAAATGTAAAAAACAAACAAACACATAAAACTTTCACGTTAGCAACAACTTCAGTTACCACTTTGTGATCCCTAGAAAGTCTCTAAAGTCCACTTTTTGCAAGAAAATGAAAAGCAAAGACCTGTATTTCTGCATCCAAGCTCATCTGACCACTAGGAAACAGCATGGAGTCGGTGACAGGGAAGTTTCTAGGCAGCTCTGTGCAGCGTCGGATCAAGATGGGATTGACTCCATTGAGATACTGTATCCCAAAGAAGGAATCTTCCTTCCAGTGTTTCTGGACATAATCTGTGACACAAGAAAACAGCATCTGATGCATCAGACTACCTACATTGTTTCTTAACCCTTTTTCTTGTCTATTTTTTAACAACTGACAATCATAAAGCTGAAAATTATGTCCTTTTTTTAGCAATAAATTAAATCTAACACTATTATTGTTTCCCCTGCCAAACCAATCAATTTTTACTATGGTATAAAGTATCATCCATGCAGAAGTCTAATTTCAAACCAGTTATATAAGAAAAGCATCACTCATTCAGGAAGACACACAAATTCTATCAAAGAGGAATTTGTTTTAAAAATGCAACAATTGAAGTGAAGCTCTTGTGTTTCCCCACATGAAGATCAAACTATACACAAGTACAGGTGGACTGTTACGGCTCAGGCCATGGTTCTGCCTTATCTGGTGCTGGCCGTGGTGCAGCGGTAGGGCAGTCGACCCATGATCGTAAGATTGCAGATTCAATTCCCACCTTGCACGCCCGCCCATGAGTCGAAGTGTCCTTGGGCAAGACACTGAACCCCACCTTGCCTCTGGTGGGAGGTTGGCGCCAGTGTTCGGCAGCGGAGCCGCCATCAGTGTGTGAATGGGTGAATGGGACTGTGACTGTTAAGCGCTTTGGGCCTTCGAAAGAGGGTAGAAAGCGCTATATAATAAGTATATGCCAATTACCATCTTAGATTGAAATTTTATTCTATTTTGTTTTATCTTTTCTGTTGGAGTAGAAGGTTTTGAATAACATCTGATGACGCTGTGAGATGATGAAAATGGTGTTCAGGATCCTCTGTTATTTTTCTAAGTTTATCAAACAAACAATACAACTGAGAAAAAAAGCACTTTCTCTGTTGCCGGAACTCCATTTTAAAAAATTTGGTTCTAGTTCTCATCCTGTTGCAGTTTACACTGATTGCAACCCTTTGGTTTTATGGAATATGATGCAAAACTCTAACCAGAGACTCATGAGATGATCATTGACTTTAATCTTCCAATAAATTAAACATAAAAAGATAACTGAAAGTTTGATAGCTGATGCTCTTTTCATAGCAACTCAATATAAGTGATGTCTTTTGTGTGTGTGTGTGTGTGGGGGGGGGGGGGGGGGGGGGGTAGTGTTTTCAATGTGATTGACCGATTTTTAAAACATGGTGAAAAAACAGCATAGAAATCCGACTGATCTGTAAGGATTTTTCTTAAACCAATGGTAGATCTTCTGCTATTGCAAATGAGGATAAAACAGAAAGAATCTGTTAAAATTCTAGAATTTTGATAAAAAAAGGCAATGAAAAGTCTGGACCAAAAATGTTTAGGAATGCAGCAATGTGGAATTGCAATTACTTTTAAATGTATCTTCAGATATCATTTTTATCTTATTGCTTTTTTTATTGAACTTAAATTGATATCTGGTGTTTTCTCTTTGGAAGCCCTCGGTAAAAGTCATTCACATCCGTGTAACTCTGAGTGTTTCAGCCACTTCATCTGACCGTTGAAGATGTATGACCTGCATTGATTAATGGTATCATACCTGCTATGTCTGTTTGTTTGCAGCAAAACACCTGATCAATGTCATGGATGTTAGTCCACCCCTTCTTGCAGTTATCGAGGCCCTTCAGTTTCAGCTCTAACAACCTGAACCAAAAGACAAACACTTAGAAGTTTTGACTTTGTTATTCCTCAAAGCTAACGATGAATGAACATAAGAGAAAATTAATATATTACCCTGATGCTGCGGTAAATGCGAACTCTGTAGATTTGGTGAAGGAGAACTGGACCTCACATGGCAGGGAAGTGAGGTCCTCTGCCTTGATGCAGTGAGGTAAGCCTTCCGTGTACACATGCCAGCTATGAAAAAAGTACAAGTACGAAACTCTAGTATCTTAAGGATGAAATCCTCTTATTCATTTGGTTCCTTGTTTGCTTAACACAAGACTTTATTCAAAGATAAAAGACACGTCTTTGTTGTCTTCTAACATCCAGGACAATGAAACAGTGAAAGCGCTCACCGATAAGCCTCCTCTCGCTCTTTCAGCTCCTGCTCCCGACTGTACCTGCCCAGATGATGCTTGTCATCTAAGACCCTCAGAGCTGCAAGAAGGGATAAATGTTGAGATTTGACACCACAGATAAGCAGAGGGAGGAGACAAAGTTCCCCTTATCTTATTGTGTACAGAGTAGTAGGTGGTATACATGAACAGTGTCCACAAACCTGTAGCTTCCCTGAAGCGGTGCACGTTGCTGTCACTGATCCAGCGGTGGACGGGAAAGGTAAACGTGTCTCCATAGGGAGATTTCACCTCCACCATGCTGAGAAACCAGGAGTCTTCTAGGAAACCCACAAAGGCCTTTTTGTCCACCTCTACCAGAACCAGTTGTCCAAGAGAGGTGGGAGCAGAAACAGTGAAGGAGGACACCTAGAAAGAAGAACAGAGGGGGTGTAACCGCTATAAAGCCATGGCAATTTCCCAGAATTTTTTCCAATTAAAACGATCAAAGCAGCAACAAATCAGGCTAGACATTTTCCCTCTTTTTGTTAATTTTTGGAAAAAAAAGAAAGGATGCCGTACATCACCACAAAAATGGACTGATCTTGCAGACTTACAGCTCCTTTCTTGAAGGCTTTGGCACCTTTGAGGCCCATGAGCCACTTGCGTTCACTCTCTCCTTGAGTGCCGACCAGCTTTATGTAGACGTGGTTTAAAGTCCCAGCAGCGACTCTGTCGTCCGTATGTAAAGTGACTTTATAATTCACCATCTTTATTTCCAGAAGCAGATGAAATCTTGAATTAAAGAGTTAGAGATAAGCATAAACAGATAAACAAATTATAGCAGTAAATAAATTACACAAGAAAAGTGAGTTATTGTTGCAACAAAAAGCCTAACAAAATGTATTTAGCAGTTACTTCAACTAATCTTTTCTTGTTAGTCTGCCTGAAAGAATCACACCTAACATAAATAGTTATTAAAAAAAAGCTCTTTCTTACTTTGAGAAGTTACAGAGAGTAAATGTTGCACTGATACAACCTGTCCCTGGGAACTAATCTTTATATGCACAGGTTGGTGGGAGTGTCTTAGGTGTGACAGCAAAAAAGCTGTGATGATGAAATGTGCTGAACTGTGAAGAAACAATATATAACTCCTGAAGTGGCAGAAAACTTTATTGACATTTTAAAACAAACTCCTGCTCAGATTTTACCTGTGTCCTGCGATTCTCCGACGAATGATTTTAATGACAGACTTAAGTTTGCCATTGATTCAGCAGCTCTGCTGAAAATGAAAAAAAAAAAATACTGAATCAGAATCCAAAGATGCCTTGGATAAACATGCTATTTTAAATTGGAAGAGAATTTGCAGGAGAGCGGAGATAAAATTAAGAAAAACTAATTTAACAGTCGACGATGACTTTTTTGAGGATCAACTAACAATCTATAACCATGCTGTCAAAAAGGCAAGGAAAGTTTATTTTTCAAATCTCATCACAGACAATAAACACAACTCCCAGTTTTCATTTTAAACCAATTGATTTTTTATTAAACAAAGATTTGACTAAATTCATCATGCCTCACTCACAAAATGCATGTGAGGACTTTGCAGACCACTTGCAGAAGAGTAACTTGGATCCAAATATTATAGACAATTACAGACCTGTATCCAACTTACGATTTTTTGTAAAAAAAATTTAAAACTTGTCTTTACTCAAACCTGCGACAGACTAGCGACCTGTCCACGATGTTCCCTGCCTTTGCCCACAAGTGGGCGGGATGGGCTCCGGTAGCCCCGTGACCCCGAAAGGGAACAAACGGAAGAAGATGAATGAATGAATGAATGACTGTTTTTACTCAATTACTTGATTTTTTTAAATGAACATAATATTCAGTACTGAGACGGCCCTTTTAAAAATTTTAAATGGTCTCAGAAATTCTTATGACTCGCAGAAACTTTCTGTTCTGGTACTTCTGGATCTTAGTGCCGCCTTTGATACGGTAGATCACCACATTTTATTGGACAGACGAAGGAGTCGGGTTGACCTCAGGAACTGCTCTTGACTGGTTTCATTCCTATCTCACTAATCGACACTTTTTGGTAGGTATGGACATTTGGTCCTCAAGAATCCACGAAATGAGTTGTGGGGTTCCCCAGGGGTCAAATTTGGGTCCAATACTTTTTAATTTATATATGTTGCCTCTTGGGGATGTCATCAGGAGACACTGCATTGACTTTCACAGCTATGCTGATGATACACTGCTTTACGTCGCCATGTCTTCTGATGACCTTGAACCTGTTAACACTCTTTTAAACTGCATTTTAGATATAAAGTTGTGGATGGCAGAAAACTTTCTACAGCTCAACCAGGACCAAACTAAAGTTTTCATCATTGGTCCTGAAGACAAGAGAGAGATGATCTTACCCAAACTTAGGAATTTTAAATCTTCTCAATGTGTGAAACCTGGGCATGCTTTTTGACTCTGAGCTGAGTTTTATTCTTCATAGCAGAAACGTGGTGAAAACAAGATTTTTTTCATCTTAAAAACACTGCCAGAGTCTGCTCGTTCCTCTCTCTTGCCAGCACAGAGGTGCTGCTGATGGATGCTTTTATTTTTAGTCGTTAAGATTATTATAATTCCCTGCTCTCTGGTTTACCCAAAAAGTCGCTTTCAAACCTACAACTATTGCAGAACTCTGCGGCACGAGTTCTGACGACAAGGGCGGGAACACATTACACCGGCTTTAAAATCGCTGCATTGGCTCCCTGTGCATTTCAGGATTGATTTTAAGATTCTTTTGATGGTTTTTAAAATTTTTAAGGGTCTTGGGCCTTTATATTTAACCCTTGTGCTATCCTAGGCATTTTAACATTGGGAGTTGGGTCATCTAGACCCCACTAGACAGTGCGCTGAACCTTTTTTCTTCAATGATTTGTGATCTTCACTGATGTCCATGGATTACATGAAATCTTTCCACCTTTATCCACCTTTGTCATGGTAGGAATAACACCTCAATGTAAGGGTGGGGTCATAGGATAGCACAAAGGTTAAATGATTTCATTTTAAAGTATAATTGTGGGAAGATGCCCTTTTGAAAGAAAAGAAGAACATGTAAGGGAAAACCAGGAAACAGTGGATGTGGAATAAGACTGTATTCTATTTATATTTTGAGGAAAAAAATACTTTTCCATATTTTGTATTTTTGTATTTGTATTTATTCATTTACGGGACCATGCATACAACAAACAGTGTTGAGTGCTCTAAAAGTAATGAGACACTGTAAATATACAGGATTGTAGCCTAGGTTAATTTCCATCCTCTGTCCCGATCTAAACATGGCCAGCCACCTAGAGACACTATGATAACTGTGACCACTTTCTTCACCCCCCAATGATTTTCCATAAAGAAATTGTAAAGTAGAATGAATTAGTGCAAATACAGAAACTTTATTTTAGGTAAATTCAGTCCATTTTGTTTGACAAAACAGAAGTTTTTACCAGTTATTATGTTTTTACATGCCACATATGTTGCTCTAATGTAGTTTGAGTAGTTTTTAGTAGTTTAAGATTTCTCAATGGGGTCATTAATCATTATTTATCTCCAGGTGTTAGTTAATGTCATTGCACATATTTGTTTGATGGTGAAACTGAGAAATGTGGTGGGAAACTATTATAACTGGATGATGAATCACCTCAGTGAGCTTTATTTATTTTTGGGCAAAAAGAAAGTTTCACCTGGGCTGATTCCAAATGAAAAAAAATCCAATCTATCCGTCTATTTACCAAACCTGTGCAATTCCTTCTGGGGTCATGGGGATGCTACCGTTTTTGGGCAAAGGTGGGGTACACCCTGGACTGAGTCCATCAAGATTCAAGATTCAAAGAGTTTATTATTATATGCAAACTTAGGAAACGGGTTTCCCTGTACAATGAAATGCTTACTTTGCTGTCTGCTCCAAATGCCAAAGGTTAAATAAAATACAATAAAGATAGGAGTAGGATATATACACCATAACTGAAAATTCACATGTAACATAAAATATACGACCTGCGGAGAATTTCAGGCTGGCAACTCAGCAGCGTTTACATGTTTACTCCTCCCCGCGGCCAATTTAGTCACCTGTTTTGCGTCCTACTTAAAAACTCGGAGTGCGCCCTATGCCCTCTTCATCTATGTCCATCGCCCCACTCTCCCCCCAAGCTTCCACCTGTGAGCTCCGTCAGGGGTAGTTTTATACCCTAAGTTTTCCATGGAGATCTTGTTTATTGTATCTGAATGGAGTCTTATGCCAAACTAAAAGAAAATATGGAAAGTAAAGCTTTCTTACTGCATGAGTTGTCTGACTGAAATATTACTATGCACCAGTAAATGATTAAACCTATATACAATCAGATGTTGTGCAAATCTAGCTGAGTTTAACTATACAAAGAGACTTACATGACCTAAATGTGCAAGAACAGTAAAGATAAGCAATGAGGATGTGCAAAGGTGCAGTTTGTTGTTACAGACTCCTGTAAGCTGTTGAGGAATCTGATGGCAGAGGGAAAGAAAGAGTTCCTGGGTCTGGTGGTCCTGCACTTCACACTCCTGTACCTCCGTCCCGAGGGGAGGAGAGTGAAAAGACCTCGTTGCGGGTGGGTGGGGTCCCTGATGAAGGAGCCAGCTCTGCTGGGGACCCTGCGCTTGTAGATGCTCTGCAGCCAGGGCAAAGGAGTCCTGGTGATCTTAGACGCAGTCTTCACCACTCTCTGCAGGCGTTTGCCGTCCATGGCGGTAGAGCTGCCGTACTACACTGTGATGCAGCTGGTCAAGACGGACTCAAAAACGCAGCTGTAGATGTTGCTGAGAATTTTTTGGGAAATGCCAAACTTCCTCAGCCTCCTCAGGAAGTAAAGCCACTGATAAGCTTTCTTCATCAGCTGTGTGGTGTTGAGTGACCAGGTGAAATCCTGGCTGAGGTGGACCCCCAGATATTAAAGCTGCTCACCCTCTCCACTTTCACTTAATGTCTTCATCCGTGTGGCGTTTTTAGTCTTCATCCACGGTTGCTTTGTTTTTGTAGCGGTTCTATAAGAAATAATCAAACTGAAACATGAAAGTTTTCAAAAGTTGTAAGTTTTTATTTTATGTTCTACTGAGCAAAAACGATATTTTCAGCTTTTTGTGAAATCCTACCTGCTTGTAATACAATTGTTTGTTTTTGGGGTCACATGGGTCATTGCTATAGTTCTAGCCTTTGTGTGCAAGCTTGAGGTGCAGAATGGAGCACAAAGGGATCTTGACATTATACTGTCTTTATCTTTATCACACTGATAAAGACAGTATCAGACAAAGGGATCTTTATATGATACTGTCTTTACCTGACCTTGAGATTAACTTCTTTTTCTGACTGTAATTAGTTTAAGGACACAAAGGAGTATTTTTTTAAATATGTTAGTCAGATTAACTGCAAAATTATGTGCACCAAAGGGTTTTATTGGGATGAAATCTTGAAAACTTGATAGCGATTTCTAGATCGGGAGAAAGCAGAGAGTCACATAAAACAACTTTGATTTAAAAATGAAATGACAATTTGAGTTATGAGTAAGTCATGAGAATTTAAACAAGAAAAAAGTGTTAAAACGTTCATGTCTGTCTGAGAAAAGTGTATTTAGGCAGTGAGGAGTTTTACAGCCACAAACCGTCTGTAATCAGACTCCGTGGATTTCCCGATCATGGGTTATTTTTTTAACACAATTCCTGCAATAAACAAGGGAGCTCTGTTCTGGTGAAAAAGTAACACAGATATATGTTTAGCTGCAGCAGAAGACGTAGAAATGTGTTTGTTTTTTTCCATTATTACTGGATGAGAAACAGACAGGCAGGACACAAACAGCTGCTCAGTTTTAGTGCAATCTGTGAGACGTGTGAGGAGCTGTAGCCCTCAAAGTCTCAGCGGCACTATGATGGGAGAGAATTTACTATTTATTATTTTGTTGTTTTTTAATGTGCAGAGAAGAGAGAAGAGAATTATATATATACATATATACACATATACGTATATTACTATAATTATTAGTAGTACAAGGTATTTACTTTTAAACTCTTTTCTGCAAAAACTCAGCTTTTGTGCTTATAAAGTGTACACAAAACCAAAAAACTACTTTAAGATTGAGTTAAACAATCTAGTTTCACATCATACTACATCATCATTTTATGGTTTACATTTATCTTTTAATTAGCAGTTTAAATAGCTACAAATTCAAATATCCATACATGAATATAGATCACACATAAACTACACAGAGAGTGAGATTTCATAAAGTATGTACACATCACAACTTTTACAAGTTCACCACTTGTGACGGCTTAAAAATTGTTTGTATAACAAATGCTCTTTTTATAACAAAGCACAATAAAAAATGAACTAAATATTTCCAAAATAAAATAATAAATCATGAACTGATTTTTTTGTACCTAATTTTGGCATCTGATATTAGTAAACTAACTTTTTTGGGGGGGGGGCTTCAGCAGCAGGTCAGCTTCTAGAATGGGCTTCTTAGTAGATCTTTGATAATTTAGGTACAGAAAATGTTGCACAAATTTGTACGAAGGTGTTATTCAGTGATTGCATGTGTAAAAAATTAACTTCATAAAAGCTGTTTAAGAGAATATGAGGTCATAAGTCTGCTTTTCAAACATTTATGAATTTGACGTCCGGGTACCGTAATCCACAAAACCACAGGACATTTTTTTGCTAAACTTCAGATTTTCAGAGTTGATATTTTAACCACTTATGATCAAAAAAATACATGTTTGTCATCATTCACCACAAATAATCCAACAATTTTTAATTTTGACTCAATAAAAAGTTCTTTGTTAAATTTCCAGATTATGTGAATAACAAGCCATTATTATAAAGGCTATTGCAATAAATTAACTTCATTTATGAAGTGTATAAAATCTCAATCTTGGGGTAATTTGGGAAACCCAGCTAACATTTTTACATTACTTTTGTGATGCTTTGAGTTTTTTTTTTGGCATTTACTCATGAACAACACTGAACATCTTGGAGATCACATTTCAATATACCTTGAATCTTCTTCACTGTTCTCTGGTAGACCTTCTATTTGCTTGTGTGTTGACCAAAATTCAGCTAATTCTAAAAATCTTTCAGAAGACCTTGGGATAGTTTCATACGAGCTTATGATGAGGTCATCTCAGTGGTGATGAGGTCCCCATTTTCCCACAGCTACAAAAGCTTGATGTCTCAGAGGTTGGCGTTAACTGATTTTAAATCAAAACAACAATCATCTGACTTCTTGTGTTGCAATTTGGTAATTGGAGCAGCTGTGAAAGTCAATCTTAACTCAGGACCAGCAGTCTCCAGCCCTACTGCTCTGCTTGTTTTCCAGCCAACATTACTACTTTCTGCTGATCAGTTGTATTATTTGGTTTCAAATGCTCATTAGGCAAACACACTCAATGCAGGTGAGCCAGCTAAGCTGGAAAACAAACAGGGGGGTCGCTGGGTTAGAGGGACCAACGATCTAAACCAAACAAGCAGCCCACCTGTAAATATAGTCTCACTTATAAGTGAATCCCAATGGGGTTTACTACAATGCGACTGAAAAAGTAGGAAAGCAAAAAGAGTAAATAACATAAACAGTGCATTATGAGGCCTGCAGCACAAATCTCAATTATTGTGAATTATTGTGAAGAAAAAGTAGGAAAAACATCTCGAAAGCAGACAGAAAGCTTCAAGGGGATGTCGTTCCTTGTATATTATTAGATTACTATAACAGGACTTTGTAATAATGAGCTTTACCGTTTTGGTTTGGGTTGCTTGTTTTTTACTGACAATACTGCCCACATGTTAAATCACTGATATCATCCGTGCAAAGTGCAAACCAAAACAAATACAACCCTGTGCCTCCTCATCATTCCTCCTATCAAACCAAACCAAGTCTGCCAGGCAAGAACATAAATGAATGTGACTATGTGTGGAAAGGAAAAGTTCCGCTAGTTCAAATTAGACCCTAGATTTAAAAGATTTAGGCAACTTTTCTCCCATTTGTCACATTTTCATCACATTTACATGAATTACAGCCGATAAATATTATATTCGTTACTTTAAAGCACACTGTTTCCTGAATCTTAAACATATCTACTGAATGTGAATTCATTAGATAGGCAAGAATTAAAAAGTTCATTGTAACTTTAAAAGCAGATTCATATATGTTAATCCACACTAGATATTGAATATCTGTCAATTAGAGTTCTCAATTTTTAGATTCAAATGTTAATTTCTCAAGATAAATTCACATTTATCATTTACATAATAGTAAACGCAAATGTTAAACCTAAAACACAATAAAAATGTAAATTAAAAAAAAATATATATATAATATAAACGCAAATGTTTAATTTAAATTTTTTATCGCTATATAAATGATGAGGAAAATATGTTAATTACACCTTGTCCATTTGATGAAGCCTAATGTTGTGAGGCCCAATGCAGGAAACCCACACCCACACCTGTGGACCTTTAACCCTTGTGCTATCCTAGACACTTTACAATTGGGAGTTGGGTCATCTAGACCCACTAGACAGTGCTCTGAACCTTTTTTCTTCAATGATTTGTGATCCTCACTGGTGTCCATGGATTACATGAAAATTTTCCACCTTTATCCACCTTTGTCATGGGAGGGAGAACACGTCAATGTAAGGTTGGGGTCATCTAAGATAGCACAAGGGTTAAGCACAGCAAAAGTTAAATGTAACTAAGCACATGAACACTTAAAGAGACATAATAGAAGATATATGGACTGCAAGATTCAATCCGTTGAAGAAATCCAATGAGAAAAGCTGTTTTTCTTTTACTCTTCGGTTTCAGGTCTTCTGCAAAACTTTAGGTGGATCAAACTATAGGGCCATTAGGGAGGTGATGGGCTGTAAGGTGCACTCTACTGATGAATAAACCCTTATGACAGACTGTTTATTTTAGAAATTGCACAAAAACACCCAGCTGTGTTCTCCCCCCATCAAAGCTTCTTCGGTCGCAGCCTAAATAATTCGTTTTCTAAACATTTCTACTTAGATTTAAAGATTAACTTGTCTGTGTGCATTAATCATTTGGATTGTAATTTTACATTTCTTTTTAATAAAACATACACATCACTATTATGCTTTGCTGCGTTTTGCGATTAGGATTAGATTTAACAAAAAGCATGTAAATCTAAAATTAACATTTAGACATAACATTTAATTACATTAATACTTTGCACTTGAATTTATTATTTTGTTGTAAAAAATATTACTAAAGATGATTCTGCAATTAGATATACATTTAGATGTAACATTTAAATTTGACATTTTCCCAGAGCGATTCAACATTGAACATTTATGTTTAGATTCATGTTAAGCACTTAAACCAGTACGGTTTCTACTTGACACCTGTTGTCTATTGTCAGAGTGACTGAAATGTGATGAAATGTTAGAAAAGTTGTCTAAATCTGCTAAAACTGTAAATTAATTTTAATTGTAAATTAAATTCATTTAATTTTCAAATTGATTAATTTTACAGTTGGCATTAAACGGATATTCGCATATCTATACAGTCCTATGTTTGTTTAGTACTGCTTAGATTATACAGTATGTGGAAAAACTGAAGCATTAGGTGTGTAAAAGTGTAAAAAAAAATGTCTGCATTGGGTTCTCTTGAGCTGAAATATTCATTTCAGTAAGCAGAACAAATGTTGCAATAAATGTATAGAAGAAGAAAAAAGGTTTTTTGACAAACAGTACTTTTTAAATGAGTTTTTAGATTTAAAAAACGTTTTCTTTACACAATTGTTAAACTTCCTGTCATCAGACTAACCATACATTTTCCTGATCACAACTCTCAAGAGATGGGCTTTTATGCTTCACCTCCCAGAATATTAAAGGAATATACTTGTACATATAAACATTAAGGTTTGGTAGAGCAGGCTTCAAAGGAATGGAACAATTCTCCAAACAAATGAGTGACTTGGATCCTTGTTTCATGTTATGCCGGGATTTAGGGGGTCGGCGGGGCAGGTTCCCTGATATTTACCAGAACAACGTTTGGAGAGGATGGTGCTACTGGGATCTGTCCATGAGAATCATTTCAGTACTTTTTGTTCATATACAGCCAAATAAAAGAAACCCAGTTTTCTGCTGACGAACTAGCTTTCAGATACCATTCATAGTCAGAGTGATGATGAAGGGACAGGTGAGGGCCCGGGCAGAGAGAGGGTGGGGGTGTCACAACGGAGTCAGTTCTCCTTTAAGTTGAGTGTCCCTCTAGCTTTTTTGCTGCCCTTCTCTGGACATCAGAGTCTCCTGAGATTGTGTTCCTCTGTGCAAGTGCCTTTCCTTAAGGTGATGTCATCAACTGCCATTTCTCCGCTTCTGCCACGCCCACGCTCCCCCTTTAGGATCACCTGCAGAAAACACGTAGAAAACAGTTAGATGATGAAACGTTTCTGTGTTAACTTCTGTCAAACTTCACTCAAAAATAACATCATTTATTTGTTACTCCTTGAATCTAGTTATTTTGAGTGACTAATAAAGAGAAAATGTGTCACTTTTGTGATCCTTAATGCATGTTTACTGGACTACTTACACTTTCCAGGCCTGTACCCCACAGCGTGATTTGGGTGTGCCTCCAGCCATTACCACCTGTTCGGCCCCACACTGCAGGACTGTACTGCTTTCCTTTCTTCACAAACACTTGAAGCATTCCCACATGGTGACCCGCTAGCTTGTGCCGGAAGGACAAGCACAAATTGCCATCATTCCAGGGCGGGGTGAGAGGAAGAACTAGTCGGGCTCCTCGTCCAGTCCTTTTGTTTCCCACTTCAGGAATGGTAAGGTAACGCCCACCTTTAAACACAGTGATCACAAACATCACAATATACAGCTGTACAACTGTGTTTGTATTTTCTTTGAAAGCCAAGGATGCACATGAAAAAGTCTCCTGTAAAACTGTTTCTTTCTTTTCTGCCCTTCTCTGCATCTTTTTTTATTTCCTTTATTCTTTCCTTTCCAATTTGTTTTGGGTTTTTTTGCAAAAACACATCTTCAAGCACCCCCTAATGTATTCTAAAGTCAACATTTTTAATTTTTAAAGTCATTTTCGGTAATGACCAAATCTATGCAAAAAGCAATGAATTTTGATTTTTTTTTTTTTTCAAATTTTAAGCCCACGTTTCTCCTAAATGTATTTTTGGATTTGTTTCGTATTTGAAATTCATTGAAGTATCTAATGAAGCAAGGCATTAAGACCTTCACGTTACAAAGGATTTGTAACGTGTAATTTGATTTTAACCCTTTCATCCCGTATATCACTAGTTTGTGATTTCATCATCGTGGGATAAATAAACTTATCTAAAATAATTGCAATGTATCATCAAATCCAGCCCTTCACCTAATTTAGAATCATTTTGAACAGGAAAAAACCTTTTCGTGTATCATTGGAAATAGAGTCAGAAATGAAATCACATGTTCAATTCTATTCACATATTAAAAACATTGGGTAATTAAAATGTTTATTTTTGACATGGAAATAATCCTAATAAAAGTTTTACTATTTAAATCCAAATCCCTCATCTGGCCTTGGAATATAATTAACTGATAGCATTTATCTACACAGTCAAAGGGATTTAGGCAAAGTCCTCATTTGTCCAACTGAGTGGGCAGAATGAAGTCATCCATGTGAAAGCCTGAAAATGTTCCAACATCTTTCGCCTTTTGGGCAGTGTTGCCAGATAAAGTCACAGTTTTCCAGCCCTAGATGACCTATGCCAGAAAAACCACCTCCAAAACGTTCATCAGTGATTAATTACCAGCAATTAATCATTCATTGTTGTAACTTCCTATTGAGAGTTCAACTTTTACATCCGCCATTTTTGCAGTCAGTCTGCAAAAAATGTCAAATGGCAGGGGTTATGGTATAACTTATGAACAAAAGTAGAAATTGTTTTTGCATTTTCACTTTTCAAGTATTTCAGTGAGATAAAATACTGTATAAAAAAATGTCCTAAGGAAACATATTAAAAAGTGGTTAAATATTTAAAAACCTGTTCTTGTGAATATAAACAACGTGTTAACAAACCATTAAGAACTACCGTAAATCAATTAACATATCACCTAAGATTACTTCAAAAGCATTTGGTGTTTTTCATAAACAGGACATTTTGTGCAACAACAGTAAAAATCATCATAAATATATATATATATATATATATATATATATATATATATATATATATATATATATATATACATACATTCAGAAAACAAATTAGTTTTTGCTTATTTATTCACATCTCAAAAAGCACAATTGTTTTTCTGCACGTCTCCCCTCATGTCTTTTTAGTGCAGCTTTATGTTAGATCAGAACAAAAAATAAACTATAGAAAAACGTGAAATACATTAACTATCAAATGGAAAGTGAGAATTTGCAATAAAATGTCAAAATTGATAATAAAAGAACAATAAAGCATTAAACTGTTAGTTTACTCTATAAGCTGTCAACTCAGTGTGCATGGGATTGCGTAATTTGCCATGAGGCCCAGCTCAGTGCTGTATCACCTCGCAGCCTGCACAGTCATTAAACAGGAAATACGCAAAATACTGAGATTTGGGGTTTAAAAGTAGATAAAATGATTATAATCATACATAAAAAAATGAATTTTTTGAACAGATTAGTGGATGCGTATGTATGTTTATAATTAGTAGACTTTACATCTCATGATGGCAGGTGAGGATGCTTACAGGTGAGACACTGGCTCACCTGCCTCCCATGACCCCCTAAAGCAGGGGTCGGGAACCTATGGCTCGCGAGCCATATATGGCTCTTTTGATGGTCACATGTGGCTCGCAGACAAATCTTTAATTATACTTTTTTTTTTTTTCATTAGACCAGTCCTCGGCGCGATGCGATGCCAGAGGCGCGCAATAGTAGCGGTGCTTAGAGAGAGAAATCTGCGCCAGCACTTTCAGTTTACTATTATCTATTATTTCACAGAGTTTGTACCAGCTGGAAACCTGTGAATTGCCGTGGCTAAAACTGCGCGCTCCCGTCTCTGAGAAAGAGCGCGCAGTTGCGGAGACGGGATGTGTGAGGAAGAAAGCAGAGGGTGGGGGTGAGGGGTTGTGGGGACCGGCAGCAGGTGAATCGCGCAGGGATTGTAAAAACGTAAAACCCGCTGCCTGTCACTCACTGTGGCGTGTGAGTGTGTGTTTGGCTCCGCGTCTGCATGTGAGCAGTTTTTCTCACATCTAAAGAACATTCATACCTACGATCACGTTTAAAGTCTCAACGCCTGCGTGAAGCAGAAACACACCACGTATCAACCAGACTAGACAATCAGCAAAACCACCACGAGAAATACTCACCATTTATTAGCAACAGCATAACAATGTTATTGAAAAGAATCCACAGTCTTATTGTACTTTAAAAATGTTGAAATTACATCAAATGCACATATTCACTTGTACATTTAGTATTAAACATATTGTCGCGGACTGAGTTTAACTTGTCTGTTAGGCCGCATTAAAAGTTCTGGAGTTCATTGAACGCGTCAAGCAGAGATCTGATTGGCTCTCAGTTCTGTCGCTCAGCCTGTTGTTAGGTAATTTGGACCAATGGAGTTCAGCTATGGGCCAAATAAGGGAAATGGGAGGGCTGGAGCGGGAGCAGGGGAATATAAAGTCTGGAGAATCGCTCTCGTCTCGGCGGGAGAGAATCAGGAGTTGCTGAATTAATTGTACGGCGTTTGTTGTGGTCTGCAGTAACCAGAATAAAGAACTTTAAAAGAGGTTAAGTCTCAGTGTGGGAAAGAGACACTACATTATTGTATGGCTCTTTCGAAATTACATTTAAAAATATGTGGCGTTTATGGCTCTCTCGGCAAAAAAGGTTCCCGACCCCTGCCCTAAAGCAATATTAACCCACAAAGTCAGAATCAAGGCCGCCCAGTTAGGTGGGCAACTCCCCAATCTGGCAACACTGCTTATGGCACACCAATATGTAGACTCTAAACTACTTAGTTTCTGCAGATATTGCAGCACAAGTATCCATTCTGGGTAACATTAGAGTCAATGCAGCTAAAACATTATTGAATAGCTTTTGAGAAGTAAAAAAATAGTGGAAGGCGACTTTACGTCACAGAAAGTGATCTAAGGCAATCCAGTCCTACGTTCAACAGAGATCGTTCAATTTTATAGTTTCCATCAGAAGAGGTTAAATAAAGAAATGATCAGAGACACAAAATCCACCCAAGATAAATAAAGAAAACCATGTGCTGGTCACTTCACTGTTGAGACACCTGAGTTCCCTCTGTATGATTACAAACGTCTCCTCATTCAATTACCCCCCTTAACAGAGTTGTAGTAAAACTTAAGCAGGTCCTAGATGGCTCACATTATCCACTCATGATTTGCATTGCTTTGTACAGCAAATCCCTAATCTGCAAAAAAGACAAACTACTTTGTTGAAGTCGTTTTGACCTGCAAGTGAGCAGAACAAAGCTGCTCTTCTGAGACAGTATGCACGTGTATGCTATTAAAGGATTAAAACATTTTAACACCCATTTACTGGCTTTCAGGTTCTTTTTCTTTTCTTTTTAATTGAAGGGGGTAGGATTGGGAAGCGCTGACCCTTGTCCTTTAATTACCTGTTGGATCAGGCGTCGTCTCCCAGTGCAGGTCTCCATCTTTGTCCCTGATCCACCCACAAAGACCATCATCAAAGGAGCAGCTCAGATACCCCGACTCTGAAAAGGGCAACACGTTTCAGAGAAATGGAGGTCACACACACACACATAGAAGCAAAGGCTTAAGCCTGCTCTTTTATTTTGGTGCCTCCAGCATTACAGATGATCATCTCTGTGATGGAAAAAACAAGGCAACGTTTTAAGATTTGATGCAGAAAGGAAGGACGTTTATGAGTTAATTCTACTTTAATAATCTCAGTTGATGTTTTGTTGTGTTTTATTTTTTAACTGCTGTAATGAAGAATAAATGAAGAGCAGAGACTAAGGCTGTAATATACAAAGACTTATAGTTCCAAAATTGGTTTTCAGAAAAAATTAAAACCTATTTGTCAGCTAAATTGACTTTTTGAAAAAGCATTCAAGGCCATAAAAAAATATTAGAAAATTTAATTTTGTATTGCATTTTAATGAGCACTGCACAATGAGTAAACGTGATCAGTTAAAATACTCATCTAAAGTTTTCTAATCCCTGCAAAATATTGGAGAAGTTTGTAAGAAAATGTACTTCTAAGGAGTAAAAGAAAGAAAAAAATGATTTGCCAGATGACAAAAATCTCTGCTCATGTCACTTAAACTGATTCCTCATGTATGATTTTCATAGGGAGAGCACTTTAAAAACACCCTTTGTGACTGTAAAACAAGCACAAAGTCAAAGGCATCCCAGAGATAACTTTCTGGTTTCAATTAGTCAATATCTCACGCTGCTCATCTGTCATCTTGTAAGTCTAGTGAGCTCGTCTTTTGGCACTTGCATCTTTCCCGAGCTGCGTTGTGTGCATTGTGTTCACCTGGATCATCCCTGACTTCATCTGCTGTGTTGCCCAGTTCAATGTCAAAGTCGGAGCCGAGGACAGTGTTCTGGTCATGGTTCCGAGGGACTGAAGAGAGGAACAGGTTGGGATATATTATAATTACGGTATTATATATGTTCATAGTTTTATTTCCCAACAAATGGATTGCCAACAATGAATCAGTGTCACAGTTGACATGTTTTTTTTTGCACGTTTCCTGAAAGAATGAAGATAACCATAAAGATGGCAGTAAAGATAAACACCAGAAATTAGATCTGAATCAAAGGGAAATTTCAAAAGTTCATCTGACGCAACATGTGAGCAATCGGTGCTGCTATGCGACTGGTTGATCAGTTCAGGCGGACACATTCAGCACTAAGAACAGCTGCACCCGGAATAGCTCCTGACCTTTCCCAATGGGGTCACACTGCACAAAATAGTCTGGATCAAGCTGTTATTAAAGGTCAGCCGTGTTCCGCTCTTTTTTGTTTTTTACTTCAGCATTGATCATTTTCTAAGAAAAGCTTTGGTCCTTTTCTTCCAGATATATAAATGTGTTCATTGGTTTAAAGAAATGGTTTAAAAAATATATAAAAATGACCCGCCTGGTCCTCTCAGGGCGGCCGGGCTTATGGGTGTCCTGTCGGCTGCGGGAGGGGTCGGGCATGCGGCGCTGGGGGTCGGCCGGCTGGGGGGGGGGTTGCTGCTTGGCGGCGGGGGTAGGGAGGGTAACCAGATGATTGTGAGTATGTGTGTGTGAGTGCATGGGTAGGACCGACCTGGGGGCTGGCTCGCTGGGACCCTCTGGGGCTTTCCCTCCCCATCACAGAGAGGGGAGGGCACTGAGAGGGTTGGGGAGGGGGGGTCAGATTTTATGGCGGGGGGGGTGGTAGTGCGTAGGGTTTTAGGGGGGTGGCTGTGGCTGTGGGTGCGTGGCGATCCCTGGGTTGCTAAGGTCGCGGGCCTGGGCTGGCTTGCGGGGACGGGTTGCCGGTCGGGTGGTGGCCGGCTCTTGGGTTCCGGGGGCCCTGGCTTCGTCCCTGGCCTTTGTCTCGGTGTCCGGCGCCCGGTGGCCCCCATGGCTGCCGCCTGGTACGGCTAAGCGCTCCTGTCTTGTGGCCTGGGGGCCGGACACTGGGTTCGCTTGTGCCTCTGGGCATTGGGGGGGCCCCTGTAGGGGGGCCCTCTCTGTGCCTGGCTGGTGGGGTGGGCGGTCCCCTCCTCCTCCCCTCCCGGGCTGCCTGGGTCCGGATGCTGGGGGGGCTTCTGGCCTGGGGGGCTCTCCTCCCCTCTCCTGGTCTGGTTGGTCTGGCTGGGTAGGATCTGGCTCCCTTTATGAACACACGGTTCACGTCGGCAGCATGCATGTATCTCCACCCCCACGTGCACGTGCACACTCCACACTGCTCCCTGTCTGCTTCATCCCTCCTCCTTACCTACAGTGTATTGATGGACAGTTTTTTTTTCTCGCTCATCTTAGTGTCAGATTTTCACCTTTGATGTAACATTCGTCTTTCCAGCAGATCTGGTATAATTGTTACAGCTTAAATTAATAACTTAGTCAAATCAGTGCTTGTATCCCCCACCTTTTCACCTTTCTTCCTTTTACTCTCTTCCACCCTCCCCTCACATTCTTCCCCTCTCCCTCCCCACACACACTAAATGTAACAAATAAATAAAAAATAATACGACAAAAAGGGGTTTATACAAATCTACACTCTAGTTTCTTGAAGCTATATAACCTCTTTTTGTGATAGTAAAACCTGTCCAACACAAAAAGCCTTCAGCTCTAATCTGTTTGCTCAGCTGTTGGACAGAACAAGTGAAAAAAAAAAAAAAAAAAAAATATATAAAAATCGTGTGAAGATAAAACATGTTTCCTTTTTATTGGTATAACTTGGTAAAATCCAATTAATAAATCTGCCTTTATTGCAAGTATATTTTAATTTGTATTATAACAATAATTTACTTAAATTCTTAACATGAGCCACCCCATCCCCTCCCTCTTTTAGCCTGGAAAGTGAAAGGGCCCATCCCAAAGCTGGGTCATGACGACTTGGCAGCATGTCCTAGTCTGACAGTCGGAGGGAATCTAAGTGTGTGGGGGGGTTATGCACACCAGGCTCTCCAGCAATTCGTGGCATCCTGGTATCTCTGTCTGTGCGCAGATCAAAGCCCCATTTGGAATTTTGCAATCAAAAGGGAGGAAACGTTTCTAGTCGGCAGCAGAGATCTAAACAGGAAGTAACAGTAATGAATGAAATAAAGTGGGTTTTTTTTCTTTTCACTTGTAAGAAAACAGTAACTTTGTGTGTTTAAGAGTTTTCAAGAACCTTTTTCATAGTCACTGCAAAATTGCAATTATATAAATAAACATTTTTTGACATTTATTTTCCTGAAATGTTTTTATTATTGTCATTAGGGAGACTAAGTACTCAATATAAGCTAAATTTACTTACAATTTTTATCTTTTACATTTTATTTCTTTTATTTACTTTATTTCCAAAGTCTAACCCCATAATAATTGTAAAGACCAAATTTGTGGAGCTTAACAGGCTTTTATGACCAACAAAATCTTATTTCTTTCCTTCTGATGTTAAAACAATAATTTATAGAGTTTCTGTTTTATTAGCCTTCTGTGTCTCTTTAAAAACACCCTCAAACTACACTGCAAATGCGCACTGGAACCAGGAGACTCATCGTTCCTGTTTTCATCTCCTGATTAAAATAATTTGTCATTTCTCCTTCCTTTCTCAGTTTCAGTTTTTTTCAAGAAGCTTTGATTCCTAGAGTGGCTTTGCTGTAGGAAAACTATTAAGTCTGATGTCTCTGTCAAGCAGTGCAGACAGGTGTAAATGTAATCTTCTCTCCTCTTTACTGTTTCTAATTACTACATACCATCTGGCAAGATGAGGAAGAACCAGAGCGCCTACACCTTTCTAATTCTGAATGTAGCTGTTGCAACTTACAAGACAGTGAAAGTGCCTTCGCATTGGGTTTATGGCCTTTGAGATATATTTTGCTGCTTAGTTCAAGCAGTTTGTTACTTTTTCAGGATGCACTGTCACGGTGCCCCTGTCTGCCCCGCCTCTTCCTGCTCTGTTCCTGATTCCACCAGCTGTGACCACTTCACCTTCATCAACCCGTCTACTCTTAAGGAGATCCAGTCCATCCATTCGACGCCAGATCGTTACCCCTTATGGATTCATCACGACGAAGGTCACCTGTGTGGAAAACCTCGGCTGCTTACCCGTTGCTACGACGAAATCCGGAGACGCTCTGCCGCTACTCTGCCTCCAGCCACGCCACGAGCCACGCTCTCGCCAAGGATCATCTTACAGCCAAAACAGAATTGACATTAAAACACTCTTGTGATCATTCTGGGTTTCAGCGTCTGGGTCTGTCCCGCCTACCGATCATGACAGAACGATCTGGCCAAAATCCAGACCCAGCTGACCCAGATGGTCTTCGCTACGCTGTGAATCAGCAAGGGATCACCCTGGGACGTCAAGCTGATGCTCTGTCGCAATTCGCCTCAGTCCAACAAGAGCTTTTCCGACGCCTTGACGGTATGTCGCAAACATTACTGGAAGTTACTGGTCAAGCCTCCGCTTCTATTCCCACAGTTCCTGTCACCGCTTCCGGCAACAATCCTGCTTCCGCACCAGTCCTGACGCCAGAGAATATCCGCCTCCAGCCCGAACCATTTCACGGAGATGTGGAGGCGTGTGGAGGCTTCCTCCTCCAATGTCAGCTTCTTTTCCAACAAGCTCCACGTTATTACTTCTCCGACCACAGTAAGGTTACACTGATCATAAATTCATTACGCAGTAAAGCCCTGCAATGGGCACAAGCCTTTCTGACAGCTAACCCCATAACTCACCTAACTTTTGAGCGTTTCATTGACGAATTCAGATTAGTGTTTGACCAACCCCGGAAACAGGAGGAAGCCGCCCGCAAACTGTTAGCCCTAAGGCAACGTAACCGCCCCGTAAGTCAACACATCATTGATTTCCGCATTTTAGCGGTAGAGGCTGGTTGGACCGACCCGGCACTCCGGGGCTTGTTTTATCAATCTCTCAGCGAACCCATCAAAGACCATCTATGCACCCAGCCGGAAGCTAATTCATTCGAGGAGTTGGTTGCTGCGGCCCTTCGTTCCGATATCAGGCTCCGAGAGCGCAATCTTGAACGAAGTCATATGCCCCGTATTGTTCCAGTATGGACATCTCCTAACCTGCCAGTCTGTCCCGATCCTGGTTCTCAACCAGAGAACCCACGCGTTACCCCCGATGAACCCATGCAGGTTGGACATTCGAAGCTCACCGCGGAAGAGCGGATGAGACTACGCAACGAAGGTGCGTGTTTTTATTGCGGGGAACTAGGTCACCAGGTCAATCAGTGTAATCGCCGTTTAAAACTCCAGAACCCCCCGTTAGATGACGGGTTGCGGGGGGATAATGCTAATTCAGCAAATGAATTTTTTTTTGTACCCGTCAAAATATGTCATCAGTCTAAAATGGAGAAGTTTCGGGCGCTCATCGATTCTGGCGCTGAACAGAGTTTAATAGATCAAAATATAGTCAATCGGTTATCTCTACCCACCGAACGCCTTTCATCCCCTGTTAAGGCGGCCGGCCTCGGTGGTCAACACCTCTCGCTCATTACGCACCGCACTAAACCTGTCATGCTAGTTACCTCGGGGAATCATCACGAATTCTTGCAATTTTTCGTTACGCACACTCCTCAAACACCCGTGGTTTTGGGGTTTTCCTGGCTTAAGCTCCATAATCCCCATCTCGATTGGAGTAACCACAATATCATGGGTTGGAGTGATTACTGCTTGAGTAATTGTCTCAAATCTGCGGTTCCTTCTATCACTGCTCCCATTAGCGTTGAATCTGACATCATCGATCTATCTAACATCCCTAAGTGTTATCATGATTTGAAACTGGTATTCAGTAAAGCCAAGGCCGTCTCCTTACCACCTCATAGGCCCTATGATTGTTCCATCAATCTCTTAGAGGGGGCCCCCCTTCCTAAAGGGAGATTGTTCAATTTGTCAGGCCCTGAAAAAGTGGCCATGGAACGCTACATTCAGGAAGCTCTCACCCTTGGTCATATTCGTCCCTCCTCGTCTCCTGCCGGAGCGGGGTTTTTTTTTGTTCAGAAAAAAGACAAAACCCTCAGGCCTTGTATCGACTTCCGTGAACTCAATCAGATTACGGTGAAGGACAAATATTCGTTGCCCCTGATCAGTTCGGTGTTTGATTCACTTCAGGAGGCGCGCGTTTTTACTAAACTCGACCTCCGCAACGCTTATCATCTCGTGCGCATGAAAGAGGGGGATGAGTGGAAGACCGCATTTAACACCCCCATCGGCCATTACGAATATCTCGTAATGCCCTTCGGTCTCACTAATGCTCCCGCTATTTTTCAACGTCTCGTTAACGACGTCCTTAGGGACTTTTTGAATCAGTTCGTTTTCGTATACTTAGACGACATCCTAATCTATTCAAGAGATCCTGTCGTCCACCAGAACCATGTTCGTCAAGTCCTACAGAGATTAGTCGAAAATCAGTTATTTGTGAAGGCTGAAAAATGCCAGTTCCATGCCAACAGCATCCCGTTTCTGGGCTACATCTTTGAAGCCGGCAGCATACGTCCAGATCCCGCCAAGATCACTGCAGTCTCCCAGTGGGAACCCCCTTCTTCTCGCAAAAAACTCCAACAATTCCTAGGTTTTGCCAATTTTTATCGTCGGTTCATTAGAAACTACAGCGCTTTTGCCGCACCTCTCACCCAGCTTACTTCCACATCCAAGCCCTTCCACTGGGGTCCCTCAGCTCAGAATGCTTTTGATACGCTTAAGAAGTTATTTGTCTCTGCCCCCATCCTCATACAGCCAGACACCTCCAGACAGTTTGTGGTCGAGGTGGACGCTTCTGACTCCGGAGTAGGGGCTGTCCTATCCCAGCGTGAAGAATCATCAGGAAAACTCAAGCCTTGCGCCTACTTTTCCAAGAAGCTATCCCCAGCTGAACGGAATTACGATGTGGGAAATAGAGAACTCCTCGCTATCAAACTGGCTCTTGAAGAGTGGCGACATTGGCTGGAGGGCTCGACACATCCATTCATAGTGTGGAGTGATCATAAAAATATTGCATATCTGCGCTCAGCTAAACGCCTCAACTCACGTCAAGCCAGTTGGTGTTTATTCTTCGATCGGTTCAATTTTTCTATCACATACAGACCTGGCAGCCGTAACATCAAGCCGGATGCCTTATCTCGCCAATTCTCTGACTCTGTACTCTCTGAAATCACCACCAGCATCATTCCGGAGACCTGCATCATTGGCAACCTGACCTGGGACATAGAGACAAGAGTCATTCGGGCGCAAGGTGAGGAACCTGACCATCCCACACCCCCTAACGGCACTCTCTATGTTCCCCTCTCACTAAGGTCAGACGTCATCACTTGGGCTCACACCTCCCGTATCGCCTGTCACGGCGGAGTTACACGCACTGTCAACCTTGTGCGTCAACGGTTTTTCTGGCCTTCCATGAATCGAGACGTTCGAGACTACATAGCCGGCTGTTCCACCTGTGCGCGCTCCAAGTCCTCGACCTCTCCTCCAGCAGGGTTGTTACATCCTCTGCCCACGCCCAACCGCCCTTGGTCCCATATCGCACTAGACTTCGTCACCGGTCGTACTCACCATCATTGACCGGTTCTCTAAGTTTGTCCACTTTGTTCCTCTCCCTCAGCTGCCCTCGGTCACCCAAACCGCTGACGTGTTGGTCAATCATGTCTTCAGGAACCACGGCATCCCCTCCGACATCGTGTCCGACCGCGGACCTCAATTTGTATCTCAAGTCTGGAGAGCTTTTTGTTCTGCCCTAGGTGCCACCGTCAGCCTCTCTTCGGGTTACCATCCCCAATCCAACGGGCAGGCCGAGCGGGCCAACCAGGAGCTGGAGACTTCCCTCCGTTGTATTGCCGCCCAGAATACTACAGATTGGGCCCGATACTTAGTCTGGGTCGAGTACGCCCACAATTCCCATCCTTCCTCGGCCACAGGTTTGTCCCCCTTTGAAGCCTCACTCGGTTACTTGCCTCCTCTGTTTCCCTCTCAGGAACTTGATTTGTCCGTCCCCTCCGTGCAAGAGCACCTTCGGCGATGCCAACGCATCTGGCACCAGGCTAAGGCAGCCCTCCTACGCACCTCGGAGAATTACTGTCGCGCAGCCAACCGCCATCGTGTTGACGGCCCCACATACCAACCTGGCCAGAAAGTGTGGCTTTCCTCCAAGAACATCCCTATTCAGGCCACATCACGCAAGTTGGCTCCCCGGTTTATCGGTCCGTACACCATCGACCGCATCATCAATCCCACCTGTGTCCGTCTCCGTCTTCCCGCAGCCCTTAAGGTACACCCATCGTTTCACATTTCTCAAATCAAGCCTGTTCTGGACAGCAGTTTGTGCCCGCCTTCCGCTTCCCCGCCACCCGCCCGGCTCATTGATGACGCTCCGGCGTACACGGTCAGCCGCATATTGGACGTCCGGCGCCGGGGTCGCGGCCATCAGTTCTTGGTGGACTGGGTGGGTTATGGTCCTGAGGAACGGTCCTGGATCTCCCGTTCCCTCATCTTGGACCCCTCCCTCATTTCCGACTTCTACCGCGCTCATCTGGATCGTCGGCCTGGACCGCCTGGAGGCGGTCGTTAGGGGGGGGGTACTGTCACGGTGCCCCTGTCTGCCCCGCCTCCTCCTGCTCTGTTCCTGATTCCACCAGCTGTGACCACTTCACCTTCATCAACCCGTCTACTCTTAAGGAGATCCAGTCCATCCATTCGACGCCAGATCGTTACCCCTTATGGATTCATCACGACGAAGGTCACCTGTGTGGAAAACCTCGGCTGCTTACCCGTTGCTACGACGAAATCCGGAGACGCTCTGCCGCTACTCTGCCTCCAGCCACGCCACGAGCCACGCTCTCGCCAAGGATCATCTTACAGCCAAAACAGAATTGACATTAAAACACTCTTGTGATCATTCTGGGTTTCAGCGTCTGGGTCTGTCCCGCCTACCGATCATGACATGCACCAACTTTTATTTATTCCTAATAGTTCTGTGTCATATTCATTTTTAGCAAACGTCAATGGTATTTGAACCACAAAAGAAGAAAAGAAAACAGATAAATGATTATTCTACCTATAAACACATTATGTAACTGAATATGGTAATCCCTTTTTATAACTTGAGTGGAAATGTAAAAAAAGGAAAAAGATTAAAGAAACAGTTTATTTTCTGACATTGATTTATAATATAATACAGAAGATGTTTGATTTCTTTTTTATTACCACTCATGATTGACTTCCAGCCAATTGTGTAAATGTTTATCTGCCACAAAATCTATTCCGCTAGATGCTAGGAAGTTTACCTTAAGTGTTGCGTATCTAGCTCTGCAACATCTGCAGGGATTCCTTCATGCAGCCATAATTTTCATTTTAAATAGGTCTGTGAGACGGAGATTGTTTTTATTTGAGTTTTTGTAAACTTGTTCTGCAGCTGAAAAAACAGATGAGTAATCTTTAAAATAAAGAGATTCTACAGATTATTTTTTTTAATTAAGCAGCTAGACTCAGTTTCAGGCCTCCTCTTCATTAGTTCATCTTCACTTCTGTCATTTGATATCGAAAGTTGCCACAAATGTCAAACAAAGTCTGGCGATGAGCTTTAAATGAAATTCAAAACAGAGAGTCACACTTGGCAAAAAGCACAGTGAGAAAATTAAAGCCAACAACAGAAGAACAAAACATTCTCAATCTAATGGTGCCATTAATAAAAACTGATTTGTTATTTTCTGCTTTAGATGTGTGACTTCTTAAATAATTTCTTAGAAATCATAAAATTCTTACAAACACAGCTGCCTATGTATGTCTAATATGTCTGCTAAGTGGGCCCACAGCAGCTACATGCATAGAAAAACGGCTTAAACTAAGGATGATGATTTTTTCCAACACTTTAGATTATTGACTCATTTAAATGTCTGGCTAGAATTATAAACGCCTTTTGATGCAAATATGCATCAAACCACTACGGCTCCAGAATTACCGTAATTTAGTATCAACTTAAAAGTGAAATATCAGTGACTTTTTTTATAGCTATAAACGTCATTTTAGCTAAAGAGATGACTTTAAAAATTAAATCTGGACACAAAAAATGTGACATTGAAAAAACTCTTAAGAACTCTTACTGCACTACGAATGACTTCACTTCACAACTAATGTGTCAATTTGTATGCTTTATGTGTAAAACAGCATCCGTGACAAAAGCATAAAAAGTTCATATTATGTTAAAAAATGTGTTTTCCTTTCTGCTCAGAAATGTATGTCAGTCTATCATGGTAAATGGGGTATACTTATATTGCCCTTTTCTACCTTTATTAAGGCCCAAAACACTTTATGGTCACAGTTAATACTGAGCCTACACATGTTCACAGTTTAGAAAATCTTTACCTGTTCTTTAAACCTTCACTTCTTATTTGGCTATGTCAAGCTATGTTCACACCGCCCTCTGCAACCCAGGTTAAAGCAGCCACTTCTGAAGAAAAGTCTGTGTAAACGCACGTGAATGCAAGTTATGGTCTTCTCTGTTCAAAACTTTTGTCTTTATGTGTAGTTAAGCAAGTTTTTACAAGTTTTTGGGCTCTGCGTACAAAACACGTGGCTGTTGAACGCATATTGCTGGTTAAAGCAGTTTGAACTTTGACCAATCAGGGACTCAGATTTTGTAGTGACCGATGGATTTGGTTCATCTGGTAAACCCAGACACAGCGACAATAAATACAAAAAAAACGACAATAGGCAAAAAACAACAATAAACCAAGGCCAATCCATATGCGTCATTGCAAGGACGACCAGTAATTAACCAAACTGTTTCCATTTGGTGCCCTAATTACATGTCAAACGCCCGTTGTGTTTGTGGCTTCAGACAAAACAGAAATGTGTGTCAAGAGCTACATTTTAATCTACATTTTCTGAAAATAAATAAATAAAATAAAGGTCCAATTCTTACTTTGCACATCCCCTCGCTTTTTGGTGACTTCCTTCTGGATGGTGTTGTCCACTGGCGTGACTGGAGGTGGAGTCAGTGGTGGTTTTGTGGGAGCGGCTGGTTTTGGTGTGATCAAGGGCTTGCGTGTGGGTATTGACGGCCTTCTGGTGGGCATGAAGGGCTTTCGGGTGGGAACTGCAGGCTTGCGTGGGGATGGCGTGACCTTACTGGGAGGCAGAGGAGCTTTGGTGGTCGATTTAGGGCGAATGGGGTAGACTTTTTTCTGAGTCACAGGTGGACGGGTGGTGGTGGTTCTTTTGTGGTCAAAACCTGGGATGAGGTTGTGATGATTTGGAGGAACTTTTCCAGGTCTTGGGGGGTCAATAACCACCTTTGGAATGGCTGAAATCACAAGAGAATGTTGATGGAATTCTTCAGAGATAATGAAACATAGATTTGCTGATATGTCTTTAGCCTTACTTTTACAGAGGAGAGTTTAATTCTATCAGAGACCTTTATGTCTATTAAATCAGATTAGATTCATTAAAATAGCTAAATGAGTAAGGTTCAAGTTTAAAAAGTAAAAAAAAAGAATAAAGGAAGCATATAGTATCATGCAAACTAAAAAAAGGCTTTATATATATAGAAGGCGTAAACATTATCTGCTTGCATATCCAGAGGCCTTGCAGCAACAGACTGAGAATGTGTGTGAAATAATTCCCTTCAACCGTCTTTGCTGATGAAATGTAAGCAACTCCTCCTTCTCTTTTGTTCCTCCTCACATTGTCTGTATTGGGGGCAAACTCTTGCTATTTTCTGTGGCGTTTTTTTCTTCTTCCTAGTAGCTTCTGAGTGACGATTGAGCCTAAATCAGTGCATGTAGCCTGAATCTGTTTTTTCCCTTCTCGGGTTGCAGACCACTTTTGAAATGTGATCCACAAGCAGGACATTGAAACTCAAGTCTCGGAGCCAAGCGTCTCTCCCCCCCTTGGGAAGGCATTAGATATTAGCAGGAGGCAACCGCTTGGTTGTGTCAGTTAAGTGATTAAATATTGAGTTTCTGCAGAATCTGCAACCACAAAGACAAATAAGCTGCGTGTGATTAAGCGGAAAGAGAAAAACTATATTAGATATGACACATTTGATTCTAACTTCTTTTGTGGCTGATTAGAAAAAGGCCAGATGGAGAAAGTGGGGTTACTCTGGGCGACAGTGATAAGGCAGCAGGGTGATTCCTGGAATGACTGACAGCCATTACAAAGACAGGAATTTCAGAATCAGCTCGACACTTGTGAGGCTTTTCTTCCCTCCCTCCTGCTTTGCAACTGGCAAGAAAACAACAATGTGAGGCCCCATCCCTCTCAGCAAAAGTGAAGACTGACGCCAGCATTTTTTTCCCAGGCCTTACGTTTACAGTCATGTCCCATGCCCCTGTAGCCATCTTTGCACTTGCACTTGTAGGAGCCTGGCGTGTTGTAGCAGTTGGCGAAGCTGCTGCAGTGGCTCTGACCCGAAACGCACTCGTCCACATCTGAAAGATAACAGAAAAACAAGAACATGCAGCAAAAGCTGAAGGTTTATAGAGGATTTAAATGTAGCGGTAGATTAGAAAAGACTAATTGCTTCAATGGTTCTTAAAGGAACGCTTGTCTGAATTGGTGCTGGCAAAGGCCTTTGCATAATCAACAATGACTCATTCATAAATGCCTGAGAAAAATCATCATGAGGGCTGTTTAGGAAATATCCTTGAAGAGCTAAAGTGCTCAGATGTCAATGGAGCATTCATTATAAAAGATTTCTATTTTACATATTACAGATAATTACTTTTTAAAGACATTGGCTCAAAATTTGATTAAAAGTATTAGAGACTTAAGTGTTGAGGCTTAAAATGATTTGCCAAAATTCAAATCAGTTTTGTGAAATGGTTATTTTTGTTACTATTTGTAGAAGATGAGAACAGAGGAAAGATCAGTAGATAAACACAATTGTTTGTCTGAATAATGAGCCAAAGTGGCAAACACTGGATCAGCACTAATTGATCAACTTCCCATTGATTTCTTTAGCCATGATCTAACATTAGCTGAAAATGTGCCCAGTTTGGTCAGAAACAACTTTCTATTCAGGTATCATCATTTGACAAGAAGATTAGTATCACTGAGGGATCTCCGATGAAATCCTCTTTTTTTTGTATTTTGTCTTCTTGGAAAAAAAATGCATTTTTCATTATTTTAAAAAAGGTTAATATAATTTAATGACAGTGAGTTATTAAACTATTGTCTCAAACAGTAAGAAATATTATCAGACAGAAGTGTCTGCTAAATTCCCATGAATTTTCTCTCGGTTCTTTTTTTAAAAATGTCCAATATTAGGCTAGTTTGACTCTTCTGACTCTTCGTAGCCTGAGTATTACTTAGTGATCTATCTTACAGTAGGACTTAATATGTCTTCTGAAGTTAACATTTACATATTCTTTTAAATTGCTGTTGAATTTGAATTCAAAGTGGGCATCATGTCAACTGTAGGGCAACTTTTACAGAAAAATGAATAAAACAGTAATAAAACAGTGTTTCTTTTTGGCCAATTTAGTGTTATGAAATGCTCCAGGAAATCTATCAGTGAATCAGCAAACTTTCAATAAGTCTGGCTAAGTTCAGCTCATCAACTACTGGAAAACTACTTTTTAATTCATTTTACTCAAAATAAAAATGTTTTTTAAACACTTTTTCTGTTTGCCAAGGTTTCTTTTGGTGTTTTTGTTTCTGTCAATCCACTGAATGTTGTTCCTGTATCAATAAAACTATCTATGTTTAAATTCTGCTGCCCTTCTCACCTGACCCAACTTTCACATTTATAAAATTTCCAAAATAATTTGAAGAAAAAAATCATACAATTGTGTCTGATTTACTATGATGACATTTGAAGAGATTCTCCCAAACATTCAACTTCCTATTATGTCAAAGTGTAAAAAAGCAGATGGTTTCATGTGTTTTTAGGCCTTCATAAACAGAGTGACATGGTCTCTGTCACAAAACAAAGCTCCTGAAAATGAAGAAGCAGAAAAACTTTCTGTGTTCAAGATTTAGTTTGAATCATAAAAGTTAGAGTTGATTGATCAGATTGTCAGACTTTATATAAATAATATGTAATTACTGCAGCAGTGACCTATGATCATTAGTTGTGCTTTAGTTGTGAAAGCCAGCGTGTCATTACCGAAGCACTGGTATTTTCCATTGATGTATTGCAGGTCAAAGCCTTCATGGCACTTGCAGATGTAGCTGCCAAAGGTGTTGATGCATTTTCTGAACCTGGGGCACACCGCAATCCCTGCTGCACACTCATCCACATCTGCAGGAGAAAAGAAAGATGGGTGCTATTAAAAAAAAGATGTTCAGATGCATTATATATTCACCTAATCTTCAAGGAAATCTTTATGACAAGGCAAGTTGATGCAAAAAAAAAAGACGGACCATACATTGTATAAGGAAAAAGGAAATAGTCATTTTAAAACAAAACTGCAAAATACTTGTTCCGCCTTCTAGTCTTAACACTCCCTTAGGAAAAAAAATAGAACAGTACCCATGCAGTTGCATAATTTAAAGAACTACTTAAAGTGGCTGTGCTGATCACCTCCACAGGCGTGTAAGCATTAATATTTAAATGACGAGCTTCTCCGTGCATTTGCCGCAAAATAATTTGCAGCACAACACGACTCAGCCACTGTGGCGCCTCGGGGCATGCTGGGAGAAGAAGCAGACAGAGTGAGCAGGGCAGCACTTTGCCTGAAACTACGCACGTCCAAACCAATTATGAAAATATGTGCATGGCTCAATGGATGAAGCTGCTTAATGGACAGCAGCTGGAGTCTGCGACACAGTTTGGCATCTATCATAACCATGAATTATTTAATTAGAAAACAAAACAGCAAAGACCTTGAATGTGTAGCATTCACTGCTCTGAAAAGATCCCATCACTGTTCTCCAGAGTGTGAATAAAACCTATTGTAAAGATGCAGAGCATCAGATTTAAACTAGAGTCGAAGTCTCAAATGCAAAGCATGCTGGATTAGCGTCTAAAGCAGTCTGAAGACGCAGATGCATTTGCAGCTGAGCAACAACAGGTCAATATGCCCCTCGGTAGGATCAGAGGACATCTCTCTTCGAGGAATCAAGGCTCACTTTAGAAAACTGTCCCTTCCATTAAGCCACTTAACATTAAAGTGGAATGATAAGGTATTGCAGCAGTAACAGCTCTCACTGGAGGAGTCTGTTCAAATCCAAAGGCAACGTTTGCAGGTAAAAGTACTGTAGATGTGGAGGACAGAGCTGGAGTCTTTCTTGCTACACTATTGTATTAAAAAAGCCAAGATGGAACAATTTTCTGTTTGAGATCATTAAAACACAAAAAAAACTCTAAATATTTCAGACGAGTTCCAATTGAAGGCTTAAAGACTCACTCCAATCCTCTTTTAGATCTATTTTGAAAGCATTTTCAGTGGTCTTTTAATTATGATTAATGCCGATTTTAGCCAAAATAAAAAATGTGTTGTTAACTAGTTTCTAGCTGCAGGTGTTCATCTCTAAGTGTGGGCGGAATCATTGGTGTGAAGCAATCCCGCACTCCATTCCCATCTCTGTTTTTTAAGAAGCTTTGTGTTTTATGCACTCTCCAACTGGCTTGCAACCCTTCACACCTCCAAACTAGGCGTGGACAATAAATTCCAAATTTATCGTTATCGCTAAATCAGCCCGTGTCATACATGTATCAGAAAAGACACTGTAAACTGAGATAAATGGTTACCTTAAATGTTTACACACATGCTGAAAAAATTTCACGGCATATACCCAATTGGATGGACCACTTCACATAGTTGACGTGAATGGCGTGAATGGCAATATCGGAGTTTTCCAGCCACACAGTTTTGAGTCACATGCCAAAACAAAGACATCCATGGATAAGTGGATGCATCAGAATGGAGTGGAGCAGGGAGCTCCAAGCTTTTTCCACTGTCATTTTTTTGTCTGGTCCTGACTCACAATTATAAGAATTAGGAAATACTCAGAAATGCACTTTAAGGCTTAATTTTCTTTATATGTCCTCCATCATGAAAAAAAACACAATTATTTTCTCAAAAGATTTCTTTGTGATGAAAAATATCTGCATCAAGACAGAGAGAAATGCACACAGCTTCACCTCATGGGAGGGATAAAATACGGCTCAGTTTTCCAGGCCCATGAGTTATATAAAGACTCACCCACGCAGGTCCTTCCATCCGGAGCCAGCTGTAGCCCTGGTGACGGACACTGGCATCGAACCTCCCCTTTCAGCACTTCACAGCCATACTGACAGTTGGCCATGCCACAAGTCCGAGCGTCTAATGGAAAGAAAGAAAAAATGCATGTTAAGCCTTGGTGACAAAGAGGAGTACAAAGGAAAGAGTTATGCTGCTCTTATCCATGCCTTCCACACACACACACATGCACCTCTTATCCCTTAGCCAATTTGTAAGAGCCGGCCCACTTGCCGGCCTTTGTGATATTAGTGAGCTTGACCCCAGGGTGCAGCTGACAGAACAGCAGTCACTCTACGGTTATTAGATTCCTCTGCTGTGCAATAGCCGTATACTCACACCTTAGCTCCAGCAGCCCTCTTTGATCCTTTCTTAAACCCTAAAACTAATAATAATCCATCTCCGGCATATCGGAGCAGAAGTGCAGCCGCACTGTTGTTCCATGCTGGGAAAACCAAGACCCTCTAAAATTATAACATGTTGGAACTGAATTTGTTCAGCGCCTCTTGATACATTCAGAGCGTAAAAAGGAAATTAAAAAGCAGGGCTCATGCTGCTGCAGCTACTTGAGCTGCTGCTGGCTCCCTGGAGAACGGTTTGATGGCAAAGGCGGACTGGGCTGATTAAATGCTACAGCGATCCATTGATCAAAGCACGAGCAGAGGAGCGAAAGGGAACAGAAAGGTGTTCAAATTTCCACACGTTGTCATTACGGAAACAACACACTGAAACATTAAGTGGGATGACATTCGGAGTTTCAAAGTTTAAAAGAGGACAGAACTTTTATCCAAGGAGTCATGCACTCAGCAAGTGGAAACATGCACAGAAACCGAGGTGGGAAACAGAATGAATGGGAGGCAAGCAGAGGCATCAGCTCCCACAATGGGAAAGAACTCAGGGCATTCAATGAAAGTTCACATTCTGCTCCCTTCATATTTTCATTTTAGCTCTCAAGAAGCTTTTTCTTTTGGTTTTCTAAGAAAAAATGACTGTGATGAAGCAGATCAATGAGAGCTTTTAATCTAAAAAGTCTTTTTTTTTCCTTTCATGATTTTTTATGAAAAAAAAAGGCTTCTTAAAGAATTGCCAGGCTGCTGTCAGAGAAACTCACAGGAGAGGAAATGGGTTTTATGACAGAGGGCATGTTTCATCAGCTTTCCCCTTTGGAAAGTAGATGATTACGGAGGTAAAAAATGTGCTTCACCATAGAGTATTTAATAGGGATTTCTAAGCAGAAGTGATTAAAGAAAAGGCAGATCTCCAATTAGCTATAAACTCATGGATGTGTGCACTTGTGAGACTTACTTCCACAGGTTCCATCGGGCATCAGCATGTAGCCATTCAGGCAGTAGCATTTGTAGCTCCCAAATGTGTTCATGCATCTGTGTTTACAGGGCCTCGGCTTCAGCCCACATTCATTCAGGTCTGTGGACACAAAACGGGAGCATGAGTGGACACACTGCAAATCCTCAAAATACAAGCAAGTGAAGTCAAAGATGAGAAGTTCTCTCATGTTATGCCTTAGTCCAGGGGTCGGCAACCTGTACCTCTCAAAGAGCCATTTTGATCAGTTTCCCACTGAAAGGAAAGCACAGGGAGCCGCAACAGTAGGGGTGTAAGAAAAAATGGTTCTGCCGATATATCGCGATAGTTCATTCAGCAATACTTGTATTGATTCAAAATGTTGTCAGGATATTTATTTAATTATTTATTTGCATTCTTTTTATTCTTTACGAGCGTGATGTTTCCTTTGATCTTTTATGTATTTTCCACAACCTTGAATAGACTTTTCCGTAACAAACAAATTCACTTTGATGCAGACTCATTTCTATTTGGAGGGTGGCTCCAGCGTGTTCTACAAGTGTATTCAGCACACTTCAAAAACTCTGGACCTTATATCTGCTCGTTGTAATTGGGATAGTGAGGGAACAACACACACCTGGCCATGGAACAGCTGAGAAGCCAAGTGGCCCATTACTTTTGGTTCCTTAACAAGTGGGAGGCACAGATGCAAACTGTTGTAATTCCTGCACCTGATCCTCCCTGATCTTGATTTAAATACCCTGAAATTAAAGCTGACAGTCTGCAGTTAAAGCACATCTTGTTTGTCCAAAAAATCCATTGTGGCGGTGTATAGAGCCAAAAATGGTGGAATTGTGTCGCTGTCCCATTAATTATGGACCTGACTGTATATATGCGTATTTTGAGCTTCCGCGTGCAAAGTTATCGCATTCACGCCTCACTATACAAGTTTGTACAACCATTTTGGGGCTCTCAGTACAAAACATTCTGCATTGAACACGCAGTAATAGTTAAACCAGGTTGATCTTTGACCACGAGGGGGCCCAAGCCAGGATCTTATGGCTTGGGCCCCCTTGGTCTTGGGATAAATACAGATATCCCCAGCCCAAATAAATACAGACTGTTGTGTCAGGAGGGGCATCCGACGTAAAATGTTTGCCAAATGTGAATCAGACCTATGAGATCCGTACCGGATTGGTGGAGGCCCGGGTTAACAATGACCACCATCTGTGCTGTACCGACAGGGTGGCGGTGGAAATTGGACTACTGTTGGGTGAAGAAGGTAAGGAGGAACTTTGACTAATCAGGAAATCAGGATTTGGTAGTGACGAATGGATAACATTCTTTTTGTTTCCCGGAAGTACCAAGTATTTAAACATTAATCATAGGAGAGAAATTAATAATTGCGATTTGTCCCCGGAATTATTTGACACCAAATCTTTCATTTATCAGAGTGGAGCTGTGAAAGAAAAAGCTTGGAGCAATTTGCACCACTTCAACATTTCACACCAAGCCTCTTCCAACTGTAGGTAACATGAACTGGTAACTGGTGGCAATAGTCCCACGTGAACTTATGCTAAAAGTGTTTAAGAATGCGCGTCACATGCTGGACACCCAAACTACTAGAACGCCAGGAGCGCGCACCTTTATCTTGAAGAGCACTAACAGGCTAGCACAATGTGCAGGATTTGGAGGAGTTGAAAAAATAATCACCTTATTCACTACGACTTGCCCTTCCGTGTTAAGAGTTCACTATGGCTGTTGAGATGTTCTTAAAAAGCCCCAAAGTCAGATGTTTGATGGTCTAACAGGAAGCCAGTATCAGCTGTCAAACCCTCCACCACCTTATTGTGATCAAATACGCCATTATCCCCCCTTTGGCTCACAGTGACTTCATAAGCCTGCTCTCCTTCTCAGGTCAGTCCCAATGTTTTTATGCAGATACACCCCTGCAGAAATCTCCAACAAGCCAGGAAAATGAGATTACCAAAAGGATGCTGTCGGAATACACAGCAGGTCGGACTCATAAGAGGATGGAGCTTACTCTGAGAGCAGCACCTTTCAGATGCTCATGCAAATTTCTTCTGAGCAAATACATTCAAATAACACGGCAGCAAAGAAAGATCCTCTATGCCCATCTTCCCTCTAGTTGTTTTGACTCAAAGGTCTGTAGGGATCAATGGATCATTTTACTGAAACCCCAGAGTGGGTTTCACATTCATAGACTTGGCTGTAGGTCAGATTATTTATATAAACCTTTTAATTAATTTAAAAAGTTTTAATTCTTGCAAGAACACAAAAGATAACAGTCAAATAGATCAATGCCAGATGAGAGAATCTTTTTAATAAAGATCTGAAACTCTGATTTTGTTTGTAGAAAAATAAATGAGTTAGCCCAGACTTTAGTGGTGCTTAAATAACATTAAGCCTGTTACAGATTTAAAAGCTAAGACCGGCAGATGCGGCTCCAGAACTGCTCAGTACACCTGCGGAGTTCACAGTCATCTCTTAAGGTGTAGCAGGTGTACCAGTCCTTGTGATTTTAAAGGATCAATGCCGCCATGCTCTGGCTTCCTTTCCGTCGGGAAGCTCTTGGGGTTTCTGTGCTTCCTCTGAGCACTGAGCCCTGGCTGACCTTGAGAGAAGGTTGCTGGTGCGTCAACTCCTGGGATTCTCAGTAACAATCTGGAAACCCTGAAAACTGCATTACTTTTACGGGTGTCTACTAATTTCAGTGGGCAAATGAAAAAATAAAAAGCACACATAACTTTTTGATTAGCTCATAAAAATAAATTACAAAACTATCTGTAAACAGCTCTATTTTACTCAATTTAGTTAGGATACATAATTTAAAGGCTCTGCACCCTGCTGTTTCGCCTAATAGTTTGAAATTAAAATGGGGAAACCTTTCCACTGCTCTGAACACTGTTTGTATAAGAGCTTGAAATTGTTTAAACGTAGACTTGATCTTTGTCCTTTAAGTCTTCAATTGTGAATATTTAAAAAAAAAAAACAATAAGAACTTCAGTGTTATGTGTATTATTACATCATATTGTTGACTTTAAACTATTACATTTTCATATGAGAAGCCAGTTTTCTGTTACAAAAAGACATGTTTTGTATTTTTATGGAGGAATCTTTTTTGTTTTTTTCCCAACAAAGCACACAAAAGTCATGCAGGTGATGCCAAACAGTTTGGACAATTTGTCTAGACTTGAATCAGAGCAGATATTTGTTATTTTAGTAATCAAAAGGCTGACAATAAATGTAATAGTATATGAAATCCATTTATGTAGATCCCTTGCAGAGGCCTGAAGCTTGTCATATCAGTTCACTGTCAAACAGAACTATGGTAATAAGGGCATTTCCCTCTCTTTATTTCTCTGCATAGCTTGAAATGAACAGTTTCCTGCCCTTTTCTTTGAAAAATATACAAATTTCAGAATATACTAATACACAAATTCAAGTAGTTATGATTCTCATCACGATTTGTCCTCCAGAAACGTTTTAAAAATTAAGATTTTGAATAATGTCATTACAGAGAGGTCTAGATCAAGATACATATTTAAAATATACCACGAGTCTTTTTATGGTTCATGCTCTCAAGACTTTTTCAAAATACTCAACGCCAGGTTTAAAAATATAATTTTAATTTAAATGAAACAAAATAAATGCAGGTGTTGTGTTGTCATTTCCTTGTTCATTTAATGTTAAGGCATTTGCACACAGGGTCATGCATATTTGGTATTATAAAATAGCTAATATTAAGGAAATAATTTTCACTTCATTCTGAAGTCCATGCTGTTAAAACCAAATAACCTCATGACGACGGTCAGGCCGGAGAGTTCAAACCCCTGATCCTACATGCACTAAACTCCATAAGGCAGTTTTGTGTACAAAAATACCTGTATATTATTTGATAAAGACTCATTCAGTTAAAATAGTGTTTTTGACATGTTCTTTTGGCATTTTCTGATGATGGGGGACATGCTTTAATAGAATTAAGCTCAAAATAGATTTTCTTAGTATCAAATCATTGTGAATCAGAAGAAGATATTTTTATTTTGGCTACAAACGGCATATTAACAATTTAAAAACCATTAGGAACACTTTTACAATAGATCAAAAGATGACAAGAGTGGGACTTTAAAGGTTTGAAAATTATTTAGAGTTTTCATTCATTTTCTAAACCCGTTTTTGTCCCTTCAAGGGTCACAGGGCTGCTGGAACCTATCCCAGCCGCAAAGTCAGGGTACATCCTGGACAGGTCACCAGTCTGACGCAGGGTCACAATCACGCACCCATACACACTCACATTCACTCCTAGGGACAATGTAGAGTAGCCTATTAACCCATGAACCATGTTTTTGGACGGTGGGAGGAAGCCAAAGTCCCCTCTCTTTTCTTTATACTGCATTTTCTTGTTCTGCTGCCTTTAACTACTGTATCTGTCAGATGCATGTAAAAATAGAACAATGTGAAATCCTCTGAACAGATAAAAGCCCCACTCCCCATCTCTGAGATGCAGACCAACTGGAACAAATAGACTTCATCTCTCTGCACATGTGGGGTCGTTCTGGACTTACTGTGTCTGGCTCCAACGACACATGTTGAGGGAATTCTTTGAGAGCCACATAGGTCTTACTCTGAAAGGTTGTGAAGCATGAAGCAGGTTTGTTGTTTGTTTGCAAAAGACCTGGTCTATAAACAGAGCCTGCATCTAATGTGGATTAGATTGCCAACTGGTGTAATACCACTAAATCCTTCAGGGATTAATAATTGTCCCATAGCTATAGGATCTTAAACATAGAAAGAGGACAAATTGTTTAGTAAAAAAATATTTTAAAAGGTTCAACTGTATGCTAATTTATCTGTTGTTGCACATTGCTGCCACTTGAGGGCAGCATCAGTGATTTGTGGAACACGAGGTGTGTATTGCTCTTGATTGTATTGGCTCATTGTTTTTGCTCTGTTGTGTGCAGAAAAACAAAGCTGAAGGTGCAGAACCATTTCCGCTCTGCTGGATTAAAGGTTAAACTAATGAGGATTTTTCGGCACAGTTTCAGTCTCTGCTGTCCCACATTTAGCTCTTTCTTTTTGGTACTTCACACTGCTCAAACACCAACAGATGAAAATGCTCTTTCTGTGGTTATTAAGTCAAAACCCAATAACTGCTTCACTTTCACAGAAAACAGGACTCACACTTCCCAGAGAAGATGTGCACACACACTTTGACTCATTAGTGTGATTGGCCTCGCCAATCTTTCTCCATCCTTGATTTCCAAAGTAAACAACAGCCTTCCTTGTTTGTGCAGAAACAAAAAAATCATAGCAACATTGTCATTTGTTGGCATTGGCAGACAGTTTTTTATTGTTGATTTTTTTTTTGCCTTTTAGACTGAAAAAAGGATGTTAGAAATGTAAATGAAGGATTACTGAGGCGATCACATTCTCAGACAGTGGAAGCTCAGTGAGCATCAGCACAAGCCAGTTGCAAGACACAGCCAGGCTTTAATCTATGGAAGAAAAAAAATAAGTTCAGAGGAGGAGAGGGAAAACACATATGGATAGAAAGCCTAGAGAAAACAGACAGACATGATCACCAATGGACTTTTTTCCCCCAATAAATCAAATGGGTGTACAATCACAGATGTAAAAATGGGTGTTTGCTTGGCACCAAATGAAGTGCCAAGACACCTTTGAAAAGGATGCAAAGGGGAGTGATTTATTGGGTCAGCTCCACTGAGGTATGTGATGCCACATTCCTGACACGGCTCGACCACTGACGGACAGATTAGCAACAACTTCTGCCTGGGGATTTGCTCGTCTTTAAAGAGGATAACACTGTCTAAAAAGGTAGCTTGACCTTCAGAGTGAGCCCTGAACCCCTGTGGAGAAATGAGTTCTTTGTTTGCATTAATGGAATTAAAAATATGAAAAATGGAAAGATGAAATCAGGTGTGGTTTGCTTGTATCGTATCAGTGCTCAGGGTGGAAATAAGACAGAAAAAGAGCTGCATGGAGGTAGAAGTGTGACATGCTTGGCATTCATCATGGCATTTTAACTGGAAAGCTGCCTTTGGGAGGCACCGCATCTGCCACACATGACAGAAAGTAGCAATAAAAGTCCGTGAAAGTGACATTCACTCCTCCTCGGGTGCAGTGGCCAAACCATGCATGATGCCAACGGGGGAAAGAAGGGAAGCTGCTGAGAAAGAGGAGGGGGGCTGACTGGAGAATCTCACCCTCTGTCACTGGCTGACGGTCCACAGGAAGAATGATAGGAAGGTGACTGGTCCATACTAGCTGAGTTAAATGGTCCAACGCTTCTTCTTTGAACAAAAGAAAGTGGGTTAGAAATGGGATGGGAAGTGACAAGTGTTCTGGGGGGTTGATGGACATCAGAGGATGAAGAATGAGAAAGGAGAACAGGAAGAGCTGAGGGAGATGAAAATAAAGAGCAACCAACCAATGGATTAAAAACGTCTGACCACAACACCACCTGCTAAGAGGGAAAGAACAACATTGTGCAGCAAAGAGGGTTACACTTGTGGGAACCAAACTGGAGCTTATTATCAGAACAGAAAAAGAAGAAAAAAACAATTTCATTAGTTTTTTGTTTTTTTTTGTCAGCAAATTTGCAAGATTTAAGGGGCAAGCTGCAGGACTGCAAACACTTGATCTCCAGGAATTTCAGCCCCTCCCCGATTGTTCAACCATCCATCAGTCAAGCCACCTTTCCTCCGGCGGTGAGCTAAGAATACCCATTGTTAGGTGACAAGGAGATGACACATCCCCAACGTAGTACTCAGCTCACCTGATTTCCTTATAGGATTTCCCATTTGGGAAATACAATGACTTACTAGTAGTATCTGGTCAATGACACACACAAATTACACAACTGCTGCAAGAGGCTAAAACCGGAAAACCAAATGAGCTCTAATCTAACCATCAGGTCAGGTGGATTGAGAGGTCCGTCCGAGTTTAGTTTAGACACATTTAGATCTTAAATTGCGAAAGACGACCGATGGAAAGGACAAGCAGCGGACTATAAATCATTTAACCAAAGAAAATATTTCAAATGCAAACTGTAACTGTTCTGATACAAACACGAACTTTCTTTAAAACAAAGGTGAAAAGCACAAACATGCAATGACTGGAACAATCTGAAGAGATCTGGGTCTACAACTGAAAAAGATGCATGTTCTACAATAATAACTCCTGCAACCAACACAAAATTCTTCGGAATAACACAAAAATGCTTTAATTTATTGCTTTAGATTCATGTTTTAAGCTGAACATTTTGACAAATAAAAAATAGTTAAAACATCAAGATTTTATGAAAAAGGAGGAATTTAACAATTGTATTTACTTTGTGTGTTAATTTTTTAACACAATCCTTAACATTTCTGATTTACAAGTTCTAAAAAAAATTGTTAAGTTTTGTTTGTCAACAGTGAGCTGATTCTAACTTTGTTTCAAACATTTACTGTTAAACATACTTTTTGTGTGTCGGATCATATAAAACTTTGGGAAACATTTAAATGAGGTTATCTTTAAAGTGTGTGAAAAAGCACAGATGTGTTCTCTAAAAGAGTGCAAGAACTTATGTTATTTGACACTCATTTATAGCTTTTCACCTCTTGAGAATCTAACCTAAAAAAAGATGGCAGATAGAGCAGATCTGAGGTTAAAAAACCCCAGCTGTTCACATGTTGATCACAGCGTGTGAACTGTTAAGACCATCTCCATCACAAACAGTCAATTTTTAATTTGTGAACCAAGATAAAGGGAAAAAAGAACCCAGATTGCAGTAATCTAAGAAGAGGAATAGAAAAAACAAGCATAAATGTGTATCTGATCAATCATTCCCAGAAATGTATTAATCACTAATCTAGCCGACAGCATCTGGAAGTCGTGCAGCTGTGGGGCCTTTAATGACTGAGACACTGCTCTATCAGCAAAGTCTTTCATTCGGACGTTAAGATAATTAAATCTACCTGCTTAAAAAATAACCATCTTATTAAGATGATGGCACCAGAAGGGGGTTGGTGTGTGTGCTGCCAAACTGTTGCACAAGTGATCCCTATAATGAGTTTATTTATGCAGCTGGAGCATAATCTATCTTTGCCACCCTGTCAAGATGAACAATTTACCTCATCACCCATGCTGAGGCGCCTCTTCAAATTAATTAGGATTGTGAAAGTAGAGCATGTCAATCTTAACTGTGGATTTATTTGTTTCTTCCAGGATGTAAATAATCACATTCTCTTCTTTGTAATCCACTCTGAAGGGACTAAGTGACTAATTTGGTTTCACTGCTACACCCTAACAAACTGAAAAATAAACACTTAAAGTGAAATTTTTGAAGGCTGAAACGAAAATGCAGTCATGTGAGTGTTAATATTTTATGAAGGTTCAACACAAAAAAGCCAGTTCACTGGCACTAAGTGGATGTCTCTGTCTTTCGCCTATTTCACATTACCAACAATATAAGAAGAATTTTTTTTTTCATTCGTCTTCGTTTTTATTTATTTTGTTTTGCATGCATTAAGTGAGTGGGAGGTGGTGTTTTTTTTCTTTCATCAGTCATTTGAATAAATCCTGAAAGCACTGACCTTTAAGCTGAACCTCTAAAAACGTATAAAAAGTGTGAGGGGGACAAAAGCCTCAAACTGCTTGTTGATTGCTGCATTTCAAACGAGCCTTGGGGCAAAAAAGCCACCAGTTCAATCTTTAAAACAGTATATTCACAAACTTTTTTCTGTTTTTAAAAGCAAAAGCAGAAAAAATAAAGCATTGCGCGTTTCTTTGTGATTTGAAAATAAAAAAGCGGCATTAAACAGATACATGCATATGCGTCAGAATGGTATTTTTAATCATTTGAAGAGGGCCGGAGCTACTGTATATGGGTGGGGCGGATTATTTTTGCACAAAAAAAATTATAATAATTAGAACAAGAAGCTTCCTTTAATGATTTCTTAATATTTGTCAATAATGATTCTATTAATATCTCAAAAATTGGGGTGGGGGGAAAATGTTTCCCTTCCATATCTCCGCCGCTGCATTTGACCGAAAGGAAAGTTCAGGTGTGGTGTTGAAAAGCCTCTTGGTGAACCTAAAGGGTTTTTTTTTTGTTGGATTTTTTTAAAAGGAATGTGTCACGTTAATCTTTTTTGTTGTTTTCTTTTAAATCTACAACTTTTGAGGAAGACGGATATTCTTTGTGTTGCCACAGTTCAATTTGGGTTCAGACATAACTTTATTTTTTAATCAACAGTTTAGTCAATCTCACATACTAGTGTGAGGTTTGGCTTAAAAAACATTGCTACAGGTCATGTTGCCATTTCAGTTAAAAAAAACATTTTGATTAATATTTGTGCATCTACTTTAGAACGTTCCTCTTTTGTTGCTTTAGGTATAGTTCTGCATGACTGACATGACTTGCATGACTTCAAAACCAGGCTCAGCCAAGGCTGTACTTCAGTGAGAAAGTCTTAACTTCAGATTCAGAATACTAAAACTGGATTCGACCCCGGGGTTGGGGGTCCTGGGCGCGCTGCTGGGGGGGGGGGCTGTTTGACCACTGGGGGGCAGTCTACCAGCTGTCCCCAATTTACCCCCTTCCTCATATAATCTCATGTTAGGGAGAGGGGGTGGGGGTGGGGGGGGTTTAGCCTGCGTTGCGCCATGGGGGGAAGCTACTTGGCAGTGGTCCCCCTCCGATGGATGCCGTATGGAATGGGCCCCCCATCTCTCGGTTTTATTTGCACCTTAGACATGTAGGGCCCTTGGTAAGGGGGATGCTTGGACATCACTGCCAGCAAGCAGCAGATGTCCTTTTAGCACCCTACCCGCCAATTTTAACTGCACCTTAGACATTTAGGGCCCCTTGGTGGGGAGGGGGATGGGACATCGCTGTGAGTAATCAGGAGATGTCCCCTCAGTGCCCTACCCGCCAATTTTAACTGCACCCCTTCGTACACACACCCTTCCCCCCTCAAAATATGCATTCCAACATAAACACACACACATGCACACACACCCTCACTAACACACACGCGCACACACACTCATTTCGCAAGAAAGGCGGGACCTTGGACCATCTGTCCCCTACCCCATCCCTGGTGGGGCGTGCGGGGCCCTTGGCAACGGCGGCCGTGTCCCCCGGATGCCGGGATCCCCCTCCCACGCAGGGAGGGGGATCCCTGAGCTCTCTGGCAAGGCCAGAAGCCGGGGTTCATATCACACCTGAGCCGGGGGTGTCTGTGTCCCTGTGGAGTGGGTTCTGGTCCTTGCCGCCGGGTGCTGGGCCAAACTTCCATCTGTGGCCAAGCCTGGTCGGGCCATGTCTACAACAACCCTTGTGGGCCCCCTTCTCCCTGGGGTGCCCCCCTCCGGGGCGGGGGCGGCTGGCCCCTGTCTTGCACCTTTCTGGACCAACCGTGGGCCTGGTGGATGGCTGCCTGGAGCGCAGAGCGGGTCTCCCTTGGGGGGTCCTGGCTCGTACCTGGGATTGGGCGGGGGGATGCCCAGAACCCCTGGGTGGTGATGGGGTGCTCGTCTGGGGCTGTGGGCACCCCTCTCGGCTGGGGCCTGGCGTTGGGCCCTCTTGGCGCTGCAGGGGGGCTGCTCTCCTGGTTGGGCTGGGGCGGCACTCTCTTTCCCCCCATGCCTCCCTGCTCTCTGGCTCTGGGGGCCTCGTGGCGGTCCTGCTGGCCCTGGCCTGGGTGGCGGACGTGGTCGCCCGGGGGGCGGTTGTTCTCTGCCTGCTGCCGCGTGGTGTTGGGGGCTTCTGGCTGCCGCGGCTGCCGCGGCTGCTGCGGCGAGGGTCTTGGTGTGGGGATGGCTGGTCACTCCCCCTCCTTCTTTTCAAATTCCATCATCCATTTTAGAAGAACATAAACACTCAACTGAGCACAGGTGTTAGCTCACCTTTGCACTAATAGTTTGCGTGATTGAATGAAATATCTCACACTAGTTGGCTTAAAGGCATTAGTATGCATGTGTGAACAATATCTTTATTGTGTACATGTTGACATGTGGACATTTTTGCAGCTAACAGGTGTGTCTATAATATTTGAGTGTGTGTGAGGACAGCCCCCGCCCCATTGAGATTTGTATTCTATTTGAACCTTAAGGCCCGTACACACCAGGACGAATATTCGCCAGGCGTTATTCGCCAGCGTTTTTCGCCAGGCGATTTTCGCTGACGATGAGCCGAGCGAACATGCAATTTCATTCCCTGACATTAGATGGCGCTTAATGTAAACAGAAATACTCCTGTACACAAGGTGGCGCTGCGCAACTTTACGCTTCTTAAAGTCGCTTTTCACTCAGAAGAAGAGAGTAAGTATTTACGCGCTTGTCAGAATAATACAAAGAAAACATGAATATTTCAAGCACCAGTAGCTCCAACTGGTGCTTGGTTCGGGGATATTTTAGAATGTCCGTCATTATTTCTTCGCGGCTGTGTAGACGCTACTTGGCGTCTATCTTCTTCGCTGGTATGTGTGTTCAGAAAGGCAGTTTTGTGTTTGAGCGCCCCCAAGTTGTGTTTTACTGTAACTTCAGAAGCTCCAGACACGTGTGCAAAAGCGCCATTCTCATTGGTCGAATAGATTTCGACGCGAGGCGTCAAAAAAAAAAAAAACGAACCCGAGGCGTTTTTTTTTTTTGACGCTTTGACGCGTGGCGTTTTTTCGCGTCGGTGTGCACACTCTCATTGGTGCCCTTTGTTTAGTCACGAGATGTTAAACGTCGGCGAAAATCGCCGGCGAAATTCGTCCTGGTGTGAACGGGCCTTTACCGTAATGTTAAACATCCAGTAGCTTGTTGCTTTATTCTGCTTCATGGTTTCACCCCCTCCCCCCTCCTATGATCGCCCTCCTATCCCCCCCTCTCTAACATCCCTCTCTCTTCTTCCCTCCTTTCCTTTCCATCCGGTCCAACACAAAAGATTTTCAAAAACAATTAAAAAGAATAAAGTTTGGCCTCAATTACAAAAAGGGTTTCTTCAGACATACCTCTGGTTTGTCAGAAGATTAACCCCTGTTGTTAAAGTAAAATATGTCCAACACAAAAGGCCTTCAGCTCTCATCTGTCTGCCCAGCTGTTGGACAGGACAAGTTAGAAAAAAATAAAAAAATAAAACTGGATTCTGTGGTGTGGAGGTGGTTTAAATCAGCAAAGAAGGTCAGCACTACCCTACACAGTCTATTCTGCTACTAGTAGGGGGGTCAGATATTAATCTCTGCAAAACATATATAGCCTAAAAAATACACAGTAGGGCAACTTGGTTAAATGGCTAGTTTCATCTCAGTGGGATGATATCTGTCAGATTATTCTGTCTGAATGGTTGGCAGAAACGTCTATTCTCAGAGAAAAAAGGAGGCTGAACATTTTTTTACTGCATATTAAAACAAAGAGATGTCTGGCAGGGCAAAGAGGAGCCAACTAGCTTTGAAATGCAGCATGAGTCATTTGAAACATCCTGTAAAAGATTTCAGTGACACCCCCCCCCCCCCCCCCCCGCTCTTATTTTTAATTACACAGTATCCTATTCTTGTCTCAGGGCATGAATTCACAGGTATTCTTAGGCTGCCTGGATGACAGTCAACATACAGATAAATGAGGAGCTTTAATGCTTTTCAACACCCACAGTCAACCAACATTCAAAACAGTCTCCCACCTCAAAAAAGCCCAGTTTAAAGCAGCACCAAGTCAGGCTAAATCATGTCAGATCAGTAATCGGGACGACACGGGAAGGTTGGAGGATGCACTCTCAGGATCAATCAACATAGCCAGCTCTCACTTTAATTAAAGCTGAGTCAGCCCTTACTTTGCACCTCCTTCCCTGTGATTACAGCAACTCAATACTGTCAAGTAAGGGCAAAGCAGCGTCAGTTCCAGCTGCTGCTTTACTGTTTTGGAAAAGTGCCATGGAGACTGTGACCACAATACGGTTGATATACCCTGCTGTTGCTAAGGCCGGCGTTCTCCTTTACTTGGTTTGTTTTTTCAAGAATATTTATGTCAGCTGCCATGAAGCCTGTTCGGTATGAGGAACACTTATAGCCAAACCCCTTTTATTATGTTGGATACTTCCCTTACAAGAAAAAAAAATGGTTATCAGAGTGTACACCTTTTTAGGAAAAAAAACTCACCTTGATTGCAGGTCTTTCCGGTGAAGCCGGGGTGGCACTTGCACTTATTTGGTCCAACACAGTCTCCATGTTTACAGGCAGGCTGACACACCGCTGTTCAGGGAGGGGTCAAAGATTAGGAGAGAGGTTTGTACCAGATCTGGAACACAGAGCTCTTAATCCCACATAATTGTTGTAATTTTGCAGCATCATGACTCCTTCACACAGGAAATATGCAATGTTATCATGACTGAGAAATCTGTCACTGGAAATTCTACCATTATAAAAAAGGAATATTTTCTTCATTGCAGCATAAAAAATTGTTAAAGTAGTCCAAAGGTCACAAAACACCCCAAAACTTTGACCTCTAGTTAACATTTCTCTGGATCTTGACAAGGCAGTTTTATTTGTACTGCAGCTTTGAATCAGAAATGCACCACAGGAGATAGGAAAAGCACCAACAGCAATTAAGCAATGCCCAAAGAAAAATGAAACATAAAATTTAGAGAAAGTAAAATGTTAAAGGGTTGAAGAGAGGGTTGCAGCAGTAAAGGTGTGCATGCTAAAGAATAACACCAGCAAGAAGGTTAAATAAAAAAGGTAAGTTTGGATTTAAAAATAGATAAAGCTTAGCTCCCTTGGGAAGTAGAGTCTCCCCATTCAACTTCTACTGGTTGATTCCTACAGATGTCATAGGTTTAGTAGGTTTACCAGCAAAAAATCTGACAGGTATTTAAAGACCCACTTCAATGAAAATCCTGTTTTTTTCATTTTCTTGTCTATTTTTTCTCATGATGGAGGACATATATGAAGAACATAAAGATCAAAACTGCATTTTTGAGTATTTCTTTATTCAAATTGTTGTGAAATGTAAAAAGCCTGTAGGCGTGACATAGAATCTACAATCGGCAGGCCACAAGCTCCCTGTTCCTCTCCATTCTGATGCATCCACTTGCAGACAATTACATCCATGTACGTGTTTGTTTTCCTGTCTTATCTGGCATCTGTCTGTAAACTATACGGCTGGACAGCTCCAATTTGCTCACCATTTTTTTTTTTAACTTGTCCTGTCCAATAGCTAGGCAGACAGATGAGAGCTGAGGGCCTCTTGTGTTGGACATATTTTACTTTAACAAGAGGGGTTATTAATCTTCAGACAAACCAAAGGTATGTCTGAATAAACCCCTTTTGTAATTGAGGCCAAACTTTATTAATTTCAATCATGTTTGAAAATCTTTGGTGTTGGACCGGACGGAAAAGGAAAGAGGGGAAGAAGAGAGAGGGACGTTAGAGAGAGGGGGGGTAGGAGGGTGATAATAGGAGGGGAAGGGGGGTAAGACCATGAAGCAGCATAAAGCAACACCATTTTTGCTGCACCGGTAATGTTATGTTGGGGTTGTGAGGTGCTGCAAGTTAGCGGAAGGGGCAGGTCAACATTTCCACCCACAAGGCAGAGGCACATTTTTTTAATTACCTGCTGCCGCTCTGCGGAAACTAGATCCTAGAAAAAGGACATCGTTTTTTTTATCTTGCCAAAAAACAACATAATCATGATAGCCACGCTTTTGTTTTAGATCAAAAGATGATTGGAATGAGACTTAAAGATTTACAAACTAACAGTTGCCTTTTAAATCAGTTCTAAAGGTAAATGAAAGCCAGTGAGAGGACTTCTGAGCTGTTGTTATGTGACTAATTCCAGTTTAAACTGTCAGCAAAGTTCCAAATGAGCAGTCAGTTAATCTATATAGAAAGACCAGTGTCGAGAATTAACGATCCAGCTTACCGGTACATTCGACTCAGCTTGTGTTTTTTCTTAACATGAAAACTCTTGACTTTTACTGTTTGATCCAGAAAATGGGGTGAAAAAATAGAGCAAGAGCAGAGTATTGACATTTACACAGGGTTCCACGACCAGAGGGGGAATATTTTCCTTTCAGACAGAAACTGAAACAATTAAAACACCAAAAAACAAGAGCTTATAATTAGTTTGTCAGTAAAAAGCTGCCCTGCAGATCTTACACGGTGCGTAAATAGCAATAATTGGAGCCTGAACAAAGATGAAGTCGTACAGCTCCACTGACTCACTTTCCGTCTCAGTTAGCTGGAGGCCCTTCCATTCTATCTGGATGAGCTCCCTGCAGTTTGCTGCATGGCACGTCTGAAAAGTGGGGCTGATTTTTATTTAAAGCTTCATTAATTATGTCATAGTTGAAACAAAAAAGCTATTAGATGATTTAATTACTGCTTTGGTCATTACGGCAGTGCATAATGATGTGTTTGAATGTAGATTTTAATGATGTTGTAATGGTGATTCCCTATTTATCACAAAAAGGCATCAATTCAGACTAATGTTAAATGGATGTTTGGTTTCCTCTCTTCATAGGTGAGACCTTTAGCGTTAAAGCTAAGATGCAGATCTTCAAAAAGAAAAAAACAAACTGACTTATCTTAAAACAAACTCTATTGGCATGTAAAACCAATTGTATGGTTGGTGGTTTTAAAGTAAATCATCTGATGTATGCAGAGGATTTTGTTGTTTTTTAGCCACAGCAGCTCCGGATTGCAACAACTTTAAAATATCTATAGTGAATTTGGTTTTAAAAAAGATATTTTAGACAATTTCAATAAAGGTGCTGTGTTGATTTGTTGTACAAAAGATGTCGTTACAACAAATTTTTCTGCTTTTAAACTGTCTGATTCTGAGCTTGATGTCTGTCACTAAGTAAAATGTCTTTGACGTGTCATCAATAATAAACTTACAGATGATGATATCCACAGACAACGGTGTGCGTATTTTATATGCTCAGGCAAACATGCTTGCAAGCAGGTTTTATTCATGTTCTGACAATCTTAAAATTCCTATTTTCAAAACTTACTGCACACTATTGCATACTGCCCACCTGTGGACCAACTACAGGGCATCCAGCATGAAGAGGGACCAGGTTGCCTATAATGACCCCCTAAATATTTTAGTAAAATGGCCACAGTGGTGCAGCAGTGCAGGGGTTAATACTCTCAGAACCTTGTTAAGACATTTTATCTATACTTTTATTTATCGTCTTAACGCTTCAAATAAAAAAATCTTGATCTGGAGAAGCTATGTCTTAGAAAACAGCACAGTTTTTTTGTATTGTTTTTTGGGAAAAAACGGCCATAATCATAACTAAAAGACCATCGGACAGGCCCCGCCCCTTCTAGATTTATAGTACATCTGAACCTAACCGTATTGATAAACATCCAGCAACTTGTTGCTTTATGCTGCTTCATGGTTTTACCCCCCCCCCCCCCCCCCCCTTATAATCACCCTTCTACCCCCCTCTCTGACATCCCTCTCTCTTCCTCCCTCCTTTCCTTTTCCATCCGGTCCAACACAAAAAAATCTTCAAATACGATAAAAATGAATAAAGTTTGGCCTCGATTTCAAAAGGGGTTTATTCAGACATACCTCTGGTTTGTCAAAAAATTCAGAACCCCTGTTGTTAAAGTAAAATATGTCCAACACAAGAGGTCTTCAGGTCTCATCTGTTTGTCCAGCTGTTGGACAGGACAAGTTAAAAAAAATAAATAAAGACCACTGGGAAAGCTCTTAAAATAGAGTGCGTTTTTAACCTCCATGCTTCAATAGTGAGTTCATTCCTCAGTTTAAAGTTACTTTAGTTTCTTTCTTTCTTTCTTTGTTCTGCAGGTCCTCTAATGCCTGTATGTGCCTCAAATTCACTTGATAAACTCAAAAAGAAAGCAGATGTTCATCTCAACTTTGTTCACGGATGAAAAGAATTGAGCACATATCCAAGCGGCCTGCTTGGATGTTGTGTTTCCTTGATGAAGATTGGCTTTATTAGAGGCAAACGTAATTATTTGTGGACATGTCCAGCAGACAGAAAGACAGCAGCATTTATTAACTACAGCTGAGGTTAAAACAGCTAAATTTTGAATGAAGAATAAAAGGTCAAATGCAAAATGAATGAGTCCTGTTCCATAACACTATGCTGTTTATTTAACCAATCTAATTTGATCCGCCACTCATCCATACAAAAGAATGCTGAGAGAAACCGTATTTCAATTCATTCATAAACTATTGCTGATGCTCTAAAATAAACCTGTGCAGAATAGAATCATGCTTAATAACAGTAAATCATAGTCATTATGACTGTTTTTGTGCTTAAACTCATAAAAATGGTAAATTGTGTAACTAGTAAATATTGAATATTATTTTTACTTGAAACATAACAGATGGGCAATCATTTCTACTGCTTGATGAATGTGCTAGAGTAAAAATGAGTAAACCTAACATCATCACTGCAATGTAAGCACAGCATGGGTAGATTATTGACTATCACTACATACATTGTGGATTTCACCTCCAAGGGCCACATTAATATATAAAGTGGCGGTCCAGAGGGTGGCATGAATATTCATAACCTCCAAAAAAATATTTCTCAGAATAATTCATGTAAGACATGGCTTCCAGTGACATTGGGTCTGCTGGGTGTGGGTTATTTGCATAGATCTGAGGGCAGAAGGGAAACGTTAGCTGCTGTTAAGAGGGGGGAGGAGGTGTTGGTTAGTGCTGCAAGCGAGTGGGAGGGAGTGTTGGGTTCGCTAAATAAGTGAGTGAGTCCAGGATTCAGAGGATGTGCCCCAAGCAGAAGACATCCCGGAAGATTATTTCAAGAAACTTGTGGAGCTAACCTTGGGGCTGGCACCTTATCCCGACTACTCTGTGAGTAAAGGCGAAGAGAGCTGCAAAAGAAGTAGCCATACAAACAAAGATGGCAGGGGTTGTTTAGTCTTTGGGAGGACACAAACCAAAAGGTGATGTTGATGAGCGCACAGCCAGGTCAATTTAACAAGCAAACATTCCTGGGAACAAATCGAACACGAAAAACAATCTGGAGTTCTGGAGCCACACATGTCTTTGTTTTATGAATAAAACAGGGGACCACATAGGGTTCTAAAATTGGATAGAACGGCCGGACCAGGAGCAGTGGTGTGGAGTGAGAAAGGAATTACATGGAATCTGGATGAAACCATTTGGATTGAAAATTATATTTTAAAACAGAGCATTTTAGAGTTTTCAGGTTAAAACTTTTGTTCTTATTTTAGAGCCAATTGATATGCCTTGTGTAAAACTTAGAGAAATGCTGCGTTCATGTGGTGTTTGAATGATGGGAAGAATGAAAAACAACAAATCTTCAAGCACCACATGGATGCTAGAGTGGAGTTCCCTAACTTTTCTTCTGAGGGCCACAATAACTCTTTTCTTTAAACTTATTTTATCTTTCTTTTATTGTAAAGCCCTATAATAAAGTTTTGTTAATTCATGATCCTTTTAATAAAATAAATAACACTATTTATGAAATTAGAAAAATGACCAAATAACTGTGATTTTCAAAGACAATAAGTCAGGAAAAATATAATGATATATTAAAAAAGAAAAAACAATAAATAGTGGATCCTCTCCCGTCATTTTCCCTCTGAGACTTTGAGGGCTGCAGCTCCTCACACGTCTCACAGTTTGCGTCCAAACTGAGCAGCTGTGTCCTGCACGTCTCTTTTTCATCCAGTAATAATTTAAAAAAAAGCAAATGTCTATGTCTTCTCCTGCAGCTACGCATATGTCTGCGTTACCTTTTCACCGGTACAGAGCTCCCTCATTTATTGCAGGAGTTACGTTCAAAAAAATAACAGTGATCGGTGAAATCCACGGAGTCCGATTATGGCAGTAAAAGTCCTCACTGCCCACTTTCTACACTTTTCTCAGACAGACATGAACATTTTCAACTTTTCTCTTGTTTAAATTCTCCAACCTTCATAGAAAATTAAGTCCAGAATCTTAGAATGAAAACAAAGACCTGATCAATCAAAGATTTCTGTTTTGAAGAGCTCCGCGTTTCTGTATAGGAGACACGGCACGGACAGGGTCTCCAGCTAATCAGGACACAGAACAGGGTGCGCTGTTTAAAATAGGCAGCATGATGGCTCTAAAAGAATGAGCTAAACCGGGAAAGATGAACTGCAACGTAGAAAGAGAAGACTGTCTTCTGTTTTATTTGACAGGGATTTTACAGAGTTTACGGTTGGAGCACAGACTGCAGTAGGTGGAATAAAATGTCTTATACCATGGTCCGGTTGAATACTCGATTCTGATTGGCTGCTGGGTGTGTGTTAAAACCTGATGACCACACGGTGAAAAAAGAAGTTCCGGTCACCTAGCTTAAATGTTTCGTATCACTGCGCCGGCTTCTTTAAAACAACATTTTGCTTCATCATGCGGACAAGTGGTTTAAGTGGCTTTACAAGTAGTTTAAGTGGTTTAATGGCCTTCGAAGTACGCATTATCACTTTTTAACGCACGCCGTGAAAGCCTGAATCGTCCACCTGAACCATTCTGCGATAATGCATACCGTAATGCAACCGTCCTCCGCTTTGCGTCAGACGGTTGCTTCCGCGATAATGCATACTTCGTCGGCCATTAACCCTTACATGTTCTATGCGGGTCTTGATCGTGTGGCCAGATAAAAATAAAAAACATGGGTCTCTGATATTGTTCAATGGGCTGGACCAAACATGGAGGCGGGCCGTAGTTTGCCCACCCTGATCTAGATGAATGTCTTCTCGTCATTTATCTATGTGAAGTATAAATAAAGACATATAATGCACTGAGGTCTTAAGCACTCATAAAAGTTATTCTACCAAAAAGAAACGGTCGCATTTCAAGTGAATCAATATGTAACAAACACTTTGTGTTGCACTTTAGCCTTCAAGGAGATACAATCACTTCCAACTGTTTGGACAACTTCAAAAGTAACTTTCTGAGGTTTTCTGCGATGAGTAGATGCCAATTTTTCTCTTCACCTTCTCACCACATCGTGTTAAAATATTACCAATTTGTTAGAAACTACATCGTTGAGAAAGCAGCTTCCAGCTCCCAAGTGGCTGAAGCACCTTTATCAAGAGGCTCATTTCTGAAGATCAAGTGCTTGACATTTTTAAAAAAGTCAACAGTTTCAAAGAAATTGCTTACTTTTTGAATTGACTGCCTGTCTTTGAGTTGTATCTTTTACTGTGCAGTGATCAGAGCTTTTAGAGTGAAATTTTGGATGCTGATTTTTCTTCTTCTGTTTCTTCTGTTTACAGTGCACGGCTACAGTGCACGGCTCTGTTCTGCGTCATGATTGGCTGTTGACCTTGTCAATTAACCTGCTCCCTGCTGTTTCTCCTGTACAGAATGCATCCAGTTTGCCAAATTTACAAAAATCTTCAATTGCGATCAGATCTTTTTTTTCATTCTGTAAACTTGACTTGTTTTTCTTCAAAACGCTGAGAATTAAAACAAGAAAGAAAAGTGTGAAAATGTTCATGTCTGAATGAGAAAAGTGTACAAATTGCGTACTAAGGGGTTTTACAGCCTTAAAACATCTATTGTCTTACTTTGCTGATTTCACTTATTGGGGGTTATCTTTAGAACATAAATGCCACAATAAACAAGGGAACACTGTACGGGCACTTATCACTACATAAACTAGCTATTCATTTCTTCTTTATTTTCCTGCTTTGGTCGGGCAATACCGCCCCCATCTGAGCAGCATAAGGAACTGCAGGACTGTGCCTGAGAATCTGAGAAACAAAAGGTGTCAAAAATTACTGGGACTTCACTGATCATTCAAACTTCATCCATTTATTGTGTAGAAGCAACCTAAATCAAGAAATACTGGTAGTATTTGCAGTATTTTTGCAGGATTTTCCCCTCAAGTTTTAACAAAGCCTTGCGCTGACTTCAAACAGATGAAAGGGAACATTTTTAAACAAACTTCTGAGCCAAGGGATAATGAAAGCAGGTGGCAGAGACAAAGAACCCACAGACAATCATGATAAAGTGAATTATATTAGCTGAGGTTTCACTTTTATCCTTGCCCAGCTCAGTTGCAAGCTCACGTTACCAGTTCAAAAGTTTGGCTTAATCGGGCCCACAGTATCAAAAAGAGAGAAAGAGTGCACTCAATTCAACTAAACCCTGCACTTAATGGATTTGTAAATCCCCTACGAGCATTCTGAGGGCTTATGATATGCAATCTCTGTATTTCAAAAATGAGACTTACTATTTTTCTAATAAGATTAATTAAGAGAAAGTCAGAGATCTTTTGAGAAATGACCATAGAAGAATCACAACTTCACATGCAAAGTTGATTGTGTATTTAAAGACCTGATTTAAAATTGATTCTTCTTTCACTTTAATACAGCTATGCTGCTTGGAGGTATGTTTCAAGTTTTAGTGCTTTTTTATTAGAATAATGGAGCTTTTCCAAAAAAATTTGAAAATCATGAAAAAGTGTATTTATTTCTATATACTGTTAAAAAAAACTTTCATGGAGATTCGGTGCCTAATGTTTAATTGATTGCAAGCTCAGGATGCTGGCTGTTGTCTGTTGTGCTGTGTCAAATCAATGGAAATCTACTGTTTGGGCAAAATGTGGCAGGAGAAGATGCACCAGTAAAAGAGAAGACTTTGGCCCTCTGCGGATTATCAAAAGGACAAGATTCAAGAACCTGCAGACATCCAGAAAGAGTGGAACGAGGTGGAGAAACAGCTTCAACACTTTCAGATGCATTCAGGAGATGGGCTACAACTGTCGGGTCAAGCCACTTCTGAGCCTGGACTAACAGAGGAGATGTCTCAGCTGGGCCAAGGAGAAGAAAGACTGGACTGTTGGCTAGTGATACAAGATCTCTGATGAAAGTAAAGTCTGTCTTTCATTTGGGAATCAAGGTCCAAGGGTTTGGAGGAAGACTGGCGAGGAGGCAAAACCCAAGCTGCTAAAGGTCCAGAGTGAAATCTCCACAGTCAGTCATGAGTTGGGCTGCAAAGTCCGGCGCTGGTGTTGGTGAAATCTGCTTTCTTCAATTCAAAATCACTGCAACAGTCTGGGAGAATGTTCTAGAGGACTTCATGATTCCTTCTGCTGAGGATCTGGATGGAGATGCAGATTTCATCTTCCGTCGGGTAACTGACCCCTGCCCATACTAAGAGGTACTGACGATCCACATGTTTTGAAAAAAATATATATTTCGATTGATTTGTTGTGATCATAATCTATGTCTCATCATTTTGCAAAACTAAGCAGTAAATGGTGATTTTTCCACAGTTTTCTAAAATTTTTGAAATCCTTTTTTTGTGGGTTTTATGAGCTGAAACTCTAGTGTAAATAAACAAATAAATGCTTGAAATCAATTCTATATTCTATGAAGGTTAAAACATTTTTTGAATGGAATTATGGAAATAAATACACTTTTCCATGATATTGCAATTTTTGAAAGGGTCTATATAACCTATGTAAATAAAATAAAAATACTTCACCGTAAACATAGTTAAACAAGTCTAATCAATTAACTGTTCCATTCTGCAATTCGTCTCAGGCAAGCCATCTAGTTGTGCTGCAGTAACAGAATATTCTGTTGTTTAATGTCTGAGAAAGACCTGTCTCTAAAACCTTAGATTTGCAAAAGTTCAAGCAGTTACTGTGATGGCAAAACGAGGTAAGAAGAGAATTTAGGTATGGGTTTGCCTTTCAAATGACCTGTCAGATGGTTATGAATGGAGGTTACCTCCACCATAAATCTAAAAGCAATGCTCTCTATCACTTTCTCTGCCTGATTTTTCATTATAATCTCCCTTTCATGATGTCTCAGTTGGCTGTAGGAAGAATCCAGTCTTAGTAATAACCTCTAAACTATTTTGAATGCACCACAGGTTTTTAACTTTAAATCTTCCTCTCTTCATCACCTATATCTGGGAGTTAAGAAAAATCTGTGACGTTGATCCAGTACAGTTCTGATTCTGAGAGAAGTCGCACAAACTGAGCATCGTGCTCTTTGGATGAGAGCCGCCGAAGCTTAAAAAAATCTGCTCCAAAAGCATTCTCTCACACAGAGCTCCACGCACACCCATGACTACACTCTCTGCAGAAACCTTCCACCTCACCCCTTCTAAATCGCAGCCTTCCTAAATTGATGGAAGGCCGATTGTGGGTGAATGAATCCAAGTTGTGCCCAGCGAGTGGCATTTTGAAGCGTTAAAGCAATCACTCGCTGAGCAATTTAACACAGGGATAAAAGACAAGTGGCGACAGTAAAAGCTTTGTAGTTCAGCTCAAAAATTAGCTGACATTTTTTTCTCAACAAGAGGCATGAGAGACTCCAGAACAACAAAGAGAAAATGCTCACACACTGCTCTTTCGATGGTCAGTATCTAACACAAACATGGTTTTTATATTGGGCTTGATTACGGTTGAAAAAAAAAATAGACACCTACAATTCACTATCAACATTAGTGTTCTGAAAGGCAAAACAATGACAGTTTTGTTTATTGAATTGATAAATATAACCTAATTTGCATTTGCATACATTTGAGCTTTAACCATGAGAATATGATTCCTTGGTTTCTCCCAAATTTAAGCTGCTGAGATAATAAAGTGCTTTTTGTCTACAGCTAGCTTTAGCCTGAATTTACATCACGTGAGAAGCTAAAAAGAGTCCAGTGAAGATGCACTGGGAAGCTCTGAATGCTCTGTTGCTGACTCCTGCCAGGAGGACAGTTGACCCTGGCTCTGAATGTCACTGGAGCTGCCCGGTATCATCCAGCACAGGCTGTGCAGTTCAATAGCCAAGATCTTTGAGGTCTTTGGGAAAAATCATGTCAAAATAATAATTTATATTTCAAAATGTAAGCTTTTCCCCCCAATAAACACAACGATAACTTGCTTTTCTGGCTCTACATCTCATCTGTTATTTAACCCCTTGACACCTATTGATGCAAATATAGCTCCGTGCACTTTGGCTCCAAAGTTACCTTAATTTAGCATCTAGTTGAAAAAAAAAAACAAGTGATTTCTTTTTTCATTGCTGGAAATAAATTCAGGCATCAATGTGTTAACTATACAACCAAATCAAGCAGTGTGTGTCACATTTTCCACAATAAAACATTAAATGTAGAAAAAACAAAAAAAGTATGAGCTGCACATATAGCAAAACACAATTCAGACAATATAAACAAAATAAGTTGATTAACATACTGTATATGTGAGTTAATGGATGCAGTGGACATGCAGGACTGATCCATTTTCAGGCCTTTTCCATGGAGGGAACTTTCAAATGCACTCCATCACCAGATGGGGCTGATCTTGTGGTGGACTCGGTACACGGTAATTTAATTGGACTGGAACAGATTGTAATTGACGAGTAATCAAATTAACTTGTTTTAAATTATTTTAATTATCTGCAAAGTGTCCTGGATTAGTTAAATATTCATAGGATGCATAAATGAACCACCTTGAAGATTTAGTTAAATCATTAAATGCAAAAAAAAAAGACATTTGCGAAACAGTAGCAGGGTTTGTGCTTTTTTGCATTATTTCCAATTAAAAGGCACATTTTGAAACATTTCTGAATATTGAATTAAGTGTTGTGAATACTTTTGTTTTCTTTTTTGTTGTTGTTGCACTGTCACTTAGTGGTTGTCACTGATGATATTACTCACAACTGAATTCTTTGTGGTGGTTTATGGCATCATTTCCTTATAAATACCACAACTGTGCCATTGCAGGACACTTTCATTGAGCACATTAGCTTAAGTCTGTGGGCAAACTTTGCTAGTCCTTAAATCCTCAAATTACATCTTTAGCAGAGACTATAAACACAAATATCAGTCGGTTTTTTATTTTCCTTCCAACCTATTTGTTCAGAATAGGATGTGCAGTCCCATAATAGATAAATAAATTTGACCACTTTAGATCAAATCTGGTAGCCAGCTAGCTTGTGCATATGCCATGATCCAGGACAGTTCATCTTCCTCTGAAAAAAATAAAATAAGCAACCAAAAAAAGATAGTGACCAAAGATAGGGCCAGATTTGTACGGTGGCCCTGAAGGGCAATTCACACCAACAAATCACTCAATGTAAGAAAAGCTAAATAAAAAAAAAACATTATGGAAAACAAAAGTAATTTCCAGAAATCAAAATGAAATCTTAAAAAATAAAACACAGTAAGAAACCAGAACAGAACAATGGGACATCGCTGTTTGGATGTCAACCAAGGATTTTCTGGCTTGAAGCAATACTGGACATGCTCCGTACTAATCATTAAACTTTGTAAGTATGCAGACATTGAAGACACATTTAAAAAACTCAAACATTAAAAATCTAATGTCATCATCCAATCAGTAATGTCCCATGGTACCAAACTTTTCTGGTTTCTTATTGTGTTTCATTTTATTTTGATTTCTTTAAATTACATTGGTTTGTCCAAAATGTTTCCTTTTTTTTTTTAATTGTATTTTGGTTTCTGGAAGTTTGCTTTTACTTCTAAAATGTAATGGTGTTTTTTTATTACTCCATTTTTTTTGCTTTTCTAATTGTCATTGTGATGTTTATTGTTTCTGAGTGATTTGTTGATGTGATTTGTATGTTAGGGCCACCGTAGATTTGTCCCCAATAAATGAAAACAGGACTAGAATGAAGCACAAACAGCAACATTCAAAAACAAATGGCACTCAGCGGATTGACTTAAAAGGGAAGTGTAAAAATGTTATTCTTATTGTAACATAATTGTAATCATTTTCTTTTGATAAGGATCTTTTTGTGATTTAGGTGATTAAACTGGCTAAATGGATCAAGCTGACCTTACAGAACTGCACCATTTAAGGAGCACGTTTTAGATAGATTTGTTAAATCTTTGAGGGTTTTAGTACAAAACTGTTGTTGCAAAAAGAGATGGATGAATTTTTAACCTCTGTGTCAGAGTGGTTAGCATTTTCCTTCTGTTTTTATGAAATGGAGGTTGATAAATTCTCACCATGGAAAAGGCACATTTACTGTATGTGTTGCAATCTGCTTTCTTCAGCAAACGTCCACAGCAAAGGGGCAAGAGTCTCAGGCATCAAGCCATGCAAAGAAATTGACATTTTGTGAGGAAAAAGGCCCGATCTGGAACCCACTAGTACAGGGGTCGGGAACCTTTTTGACCAAGAGAGCCATAAACGCCACATATTTTTAAATGTAATTTTGAAAGAGCCATACAATAATGTAGCGTCCCTTTCCCACACTGAGGCACGGAGACTTAACCTCTTTTAAGGTTCTTTGTTCTGGTTACTGCAGACCCCTGACAAACGCCGTACAATTAATTCAGCAACTCCTTATTCTCGCCCGCCGAGACGAGACGAGAGCGCTTCTCTCAACTTTTTATTCCCCTGCTCCCGCTCCAGTCCTCCCATTTCCCTTATTCGGCCCATAGCTGAACCCCATTGGTCCAAACTCCCTAACAACAGGCTGAGCGACAGAACAAAGGGCCAATCAGATCACTGCTTGATCGATGCGTTCCATGAACTCCAGAACTTTTAACGCGGCCCAACAGCCAAGTTAAACTCAGTCCGCGACAATATTTTTAAAACTAAAAATACAAATGAATGTGTGCATTTGATGTAATTTTAACACTTTTAAAGTACAATAAGTCATCGTTATACTGTTGCTAATAAATGATTCGTGGTAGTTTTGCTGATGGTCTTGTCCGGTTGATACGTGATGAGTTTCTGCTTCATGCAGGCGTTGAGACTTTAAACGTGATCGTAGGTCTGAATGTTCTGTAGATGTGAGACAGACTGCTCACATGCAGACCTGGAGCCAAACACACACTCACGCTGCAGTGAGTGATGGGCAGCGGGGTTTACGTTTTTGCCATCCCTGCGCGATTCACCTGCTGCCCCCCCCCCCCCCCCTTCTCCCTCACACATCCCGTCCCCGCAACTGCGCGCTCTTTCTCAGAGACGGGAGCGCGCCGTTTTAGGCACGGCAATTCACAGGTTTCCGGGTGGTACAAACTCTGTGAAATAATAGATAATAGTAAACTGATAGTTTTTTCTCCAAGCAACGCTACTACTGCGCGCCTCTGGCATCGCATCGCGCCCGAGAACTTGAAGGACTGGTCTAATGAAAAAAAAAGTATAATTAAAGATTTGTCTGCGAGCCACATGTGACCATCAAAAGAGCCATATATGGCTCGCGAGCCATAGGTTCCCGACCCCTGCACTAGTACATTCACGACTCTGGGTAACATGGCAGGGAACAGAGAGTGTTTATGCTGAAAATGTTACACAAAGACATGCATTAAGGAACATCCTCTGAATCCTCAAAGTGGGCACAGCAGAGAATGTCAAAAACCACGTTTTTAGCTTTTTTCCCCCTTTATTCTAATAGAATTTCTATTCATCCGTTGGCCTGTTCTCTTCTTCGTGAAGGCCACATGCAGTGTGAATATAAAAGTCAGGTGGCCAACAGTATCAGCCAGACATGGTAATAAATCTTTCCTTAAAGACTTCACCAGGTGGGGTGTCCCGTTAGCCGTGTGTGGATGCTTTTGTGTCTTTGCGGCAGGACTCCGTTTAACGGCACGTTTGAAACCAGCGTGAAACCCTGCAACCTGGTTAGTCCCCCTTTGCCCTCAGAAGCAGCAGCAGGCATGTAGGCACTCACCCTGGCAGTGACCCCACGAGCGGCGCGTCCACCCCCAGCAGCAGTCCACCCTGGCTCCGTATCGACACAGGCCGTTGGATGACGCCATCTGTCGCGGCCACCTGTGACGGATGGTGAGATTAGATCTTAGCCGGCTTGAATATTGTACTAAAACAAAATCTAACTTCACTGTAATAATACAGATGTTTTTCGCACACATCCACAGAAATATGTATGTAAGTAGTACGTAGCTACTTACATACAGTAAGTAGTATGTAGCTTTTAAACAAAATAATGTACGGTCAACAGACTCTTATTAATATATATATATATATATTTAATTTTTATTTAACCTTTATTTATCCAGGCAAGGCAGATTAAGAAAAAAGTTTAATTTTCAACTGTGGCCTGGAAAGAGGGAAGACCTTTTGAGAGACAGAATTAAAAGGCAGAGAGAAAAAATAGCATAGGGATTAAATAGCAATAACACAAACAATTATTAAAAAAAAAAAAAAAAATACTAGATATAATTACAATAAAAACCGGTATAAAGCCCATTGAGAAAACTATTGTTGTAATATTGGGCTATATAAATAAAACTGAATTGAATTTAGTTTAATTAAAATCATTAGAATCATTAAACTAGGTTACAATAACATTTTTCTTTAATAAGATTTCTTTTAAAACTTGTCTTTGAAAAAAAAGGTGTATACTTAAGGTTTTTTGTAAATTATTCCAGTCTCTGGGAGCTGCAGACTGAAAGGATAAAGAACCCGGTGAGGAGTTGGATTTAGGGACTGTTCACAGAGTCAGGGGGATAAAGTGAACCTGGCTCAAACAAGAAGAAAGCCTAGGAGAGTTTTGTTAATAAACAGCAACCAATGAATTTTACGGCAAGTGAATAGAGAGGTCCAATTTAGTGATGAGTTGAGGGTACAGTGGTGGGTTTTGAAGGGAGCATTTGCTATAAATCGAATGGCGGAATGTGATAGAATTAGCTGTAAATAATTGTCAGTGTCCTTGTGGACGAGTGTCCGCCCTGAAACTGGTAGGTCGTGAGTTCAAATCCACAATTGAGTTATACTAAAGACTGAATGCCTCCCTGCTTGACACTCAGCATTAAGGGGTTAGATTTAGGGGTTAAACCCCCAAATGGTTCCAGAGTGCGGCTGTGTCTGCAGCTCACCCAGGGATGGGTCAAATGTGGAGAACAAATTTCCCCCACCTAGGTGCATCACAGCTAATGAGACATAAACTTTATATTTTAATAATCCAAATCCACACTAAAAACTCATCAAATTGTAAAAATCTGGAAGTTGGTTAACACATTTCTACAGAATGCACTTTTACAATAAATTATTTTTATTTGCAATACCTTCAAGTTTTTCAAAAACCCATTTTTATGCAGAATTTTTTTTGCATGAAGATGTTATATTTTACTTTAGATGCAATTTATTGGAACAAAAAAATAACTTATGATAAAATATTGCTTCCAAAAATGATTATCTTACCAAGTTGTTAATAATTTCTTGTAATTTTCTTCACTAATTAATATTTAAATATACTGCTGTTTGGTTCAACTTTCTCCGTTTACCTGACATAAATAGCAGTAAAAATATATATATTTGAAAAGGTATAACTTTTACATTATTATCAGCATTTTTCTTTTTATTAGAGACCTGCTTTGAAAGTTTGCCTGTTAGAATTTGGCCTTGAGTTGCCCCACAGATCTGAGAGAACCACGTCTCTGCCGAGGTTTCTTTCTCCACAGACTTCGTGCTGCCCTTGAAAACGTAACGTTTTCCACAATTCACACTCTGATGCCAGCAGAGGCTATTATTCCCGCCACGAAGAGAAAAGACGGCCACACGTGGAGCAGTTCAGACAGATAAAGGTTATTTTCAAGACACTACTCTTCATCGGGGCATTTGGCAGCAGAATATTACTTGTAACTTAATGTTTTATCAATGGAAATGGGTACATGGGAAATTCTGCATTATCCCTCTTATCTGCACCCAGGCTGATCACAGATTCAAGGAGGATACGGAACATGAATAAGTTCAATGTAGTGTATTGATGGAATCTTGTGCTGGATAATTCACCAAAGCTCTATGAAAACGTGGTAACTAAAAATGAGCAGGTGAATTTTCTTTTGCTAATAGAAAACATTTTTATTAAATGGCTGCTTTGTTATAGGAGGGTATGAAGTTTATTATGTGGAAAATGAAGACCTCTTTTTATTCAAAAGATCTGGAAACACTTTAACCCTGAACAAAACACGGCAGAAGCTCTCTTGATATACCTAATTTACACAAAAGATGTTTCATTTGGCATCTGTGCGAGAAAGTGAGGCATTTGCTCCGTGTTCAAAGCGCATCCTTTCCCTGATATCCATTCGTACCGGTTAGTGTCTTTCCACCAGGCGGGGGGAAATGCTAATGCTTGTTCCCCCTGCCAATCACCGCTTTGAAAATAAATAAACAAATAAGTAAACTGGCGGATGCTAAGTGAGAGTGGCAGATCCAGGAAAAGGTTTGCCCGCTGCCTGGCAAGCAGGAAGGCACTCAGTCAAAAACTGAAAATGAAACTGTGGAAATTAGGAATGAGAGAAAAAGAGAGAGAAAATTAAAGGAGAAAGAAAAGACTTGAATTGATGGCAGATTAACATCACAAATACACATAAGACAGGTCTTTTTGGGATCTTTTTCTCTATTTATACCTTTGAAAAACAACCCAGACCTTTTGTTTTGTTAATTTCCCTGGGTAGATCTGTCCTGCAACTACGTTTTCCTGCCATGTGCTTTTTGCTGCTATAGTAACAAGCAACAATCCTGGCATGCGCATTGTGGGGGGAAAAAGGAGATCATTTGTGAGCATAAAAATGACCATACTATGATCCAACAGAAAATGGACCTGATGTGAAACCAAAATAGTCAAATTATAGCTTATTTTGAGGCTCCGGAAAGTTCAGTTGGGTGATAAAGCTTTGTTATTTACCTTTTTTCAATTACAACAAACACCTAAACAAAAATTTGAAGGATTTCAAATCTGTCAGAACGGTGTCAGTTTCCACAGTTATAGTGTAAAACAGAAAACTTTGCAAAAGGATTAAACCAAACTGAGTCTGAGATAAAACTGATACAAAAACTGAGACAAAAAAAAACATCAGTCTGGCTTTCAGGAGCATAAAATGTTGTGCAAGTGATGCGTGACATCTAAACCCCAAGCCAAAGTCAGCCAAAAATGGAAGTTTGTGCAGCATTTATGTGTTTGTTTGTTTATGACAAAATTACATCAGCGTCTATTTTCCTAGTGTTAGTGGCAGGGTGTGAATAGTAAACCATTTAATCTATAGTTCACCACAAGATCAGATGTGCAATACTACTTTGTATTGAATTTCTTTTTTTTAATTGAACATCTGCAGGTGTGAAATTGTACGATTTTACAAATCAGATCCTGATACTTGTCTCGTCAAACGCATCAAGCTTTGAGCCTTAAAAAACAAAAAGGAGATATACCTTTATTAGATGGTGACATGTTAAGCTTTACATTTATCTCTGACGCATTGATGCTTCTTTAAGGACAGCTCTTTGGTCATCCGTGTATCATTCTCCACAACTGCTTTTTAGAGTTATCAATACAGGAATCTCCCACGTCTGCATCCAATTAACAAACGCACCGAGACATTCTGACCACATATCGAGAGACAGGTTCTCTGTCAACTAATGTTCATGCATCTCTGCAAATCCCCTTGAAAATGTCATCTCGGACTCCATCATAATTATTACTGGTGACATAACCATGAGAGAAGACCTTTTCGTTAGGAGGTGAATGGAGGGGAAGAGCAGGAAAGAGTTGGAAAGAAAGAGGGAAAATAGTTCACATGAATGTGCAAAAGGCATCAATTTAAACCATAACTATGCCCTCTTATGAAATTAGTATAATTTCAAGCTAATGTGTTCTCTCATTACATCAAAAAGATACAAAACTACTTCTCTTTGAACTCTCGTGCATTGAAAATTTAGATTTATTATGAAATATTTGAACAATAAAGAAAGCCTGCTTGTTCTCAGTGATAAATTAAAAAGCGGCCAGATCAATTGGACATGAGCCTAATACCTGTATTTATTACCCCAAAGCCCTGATTGCGGATCCTAAATTGCCCTCGGGCCTTGAGGGAACTCAAGACGATAATTATTATCCTTCACGCCTGCACCCTTCATGCACTGTAACAAATCTTTTCAATTGCAGACTGAATGACACAGTCCTTCCCTAAGAGCCTGAAAGGCTGATATCTACAGTGCAGATGCTGCCGTCCTTCAGATGCGCCACTTACCGCAAAAACGTTTGCTTACTGCCCTTTACTGACACTGAAAAGTTGTGCGGTTTCTGTTCACTGAGTAGAGCAAAAGTTGCTTAATTATCAAGGTCATGCAGGTAAAGAAAAAAATATCCAATCACAGTGAGGATAATCTAATCAATCCATGATGGCTGAATGGATTTTTCTGCCTCTGCATCAGTTGCATCTTGGCGTGAGACTTGCTCGAACCTGCCGAGCTCAGCTGACGGCTTGCGGAGTCGTAATGTGTCATGCCGGTTTAATTAACCACTTCGGCTGCATCTGCTGCCAGGTCTGCACACAGGCTGCCAAGACCATCACATTAACACAAAACACCATGTGGCCACACTGACAAAATATGAGCCGGTGATTTATGTCAAGGTGAGGAAATAGCCCAGCCAATGGAAATGATTATCTGCACAGAGGTAACAGGTCTGCCAGGCAAGAAATAAATATAAACATAAGAAGCTAGGTTTAACAAAGCAAATACCGGTAGGTTTCTTTTTGGGGCAGCACTGTGGTGAACATATTCCACTTGGCAACAACTGAAGTCAGTGGACTGCCTGATGCAGCACGAGCCGGTTTCTTCCATTGATGTATTTCAGTTGTCCTAATAACAGATGTATTACAAGAAGGCAATCCCAGGATTTCATTAATTCATTCATCTTCTAAACCCACTTTGTCCCTTTTGGGGTCACGGGTCTGCCGGAGTCTATCCCGGCCACTCGTGGGCGAAGGCAGGGGACATCTTGGACAGGTCTCCCGGGATTTCATGATCTCAAATTGTTAAAGGAAAGCTCAGAGATCATGAGAAGCCAAAGACATATGAACTAGCCACTAAAACATTCATAACCATGAAATTCTGGGATGTGCTGAGGATGACTACACTTTGGCCTGACACTCCTGTCCTGGGTGGGTTTAACCCAGAAGTCTCCAACCTTTAGCACCAAAAGAGCCATTTGGTCCAGGTAGTTACATTAAGCTAACGAGTGACGGCAAATGTCCCAAAAATACCCTTTATTATTTTTATCGTTTAGAAAATATGGCTTTTAAATACTTATAGTAATCTAAAATATAACAGTGTAATATTTTGCATGTAAAAAAATTGTAATTTCTTTTACTTTTGATTGCATCACACACACATGTTCTTTTTAAAATAAAACACACCCTTTAATTTAGATATTCCTGCTGCAACAGATTTACTTGAATTAAACAAAGAAAACCAATTCAAACACGGCATTTATTCTTCTTCTTCTTCTTTTTCTTTCAAATATAAACATAGCACCATTGGTGTAGATGTTTTTTTTTCAATATATACATCTTTTATTGAATTTCCTTAGGATTATTAAGATACAAGAGATTTTAAAATGTAAATGCATTTATATACTTTCAGAACTTTGCCCCTGAACAACAACAAGACAACGTTGTGCAGATAAGAATGTACTTAAAGCTTAATCTAATGATAAACATCTCTGACTGTTGATTAAACCATTTCACATAAATTAAAGTTAAGTTAAAAGTCTAAACATAAATGACAATTTGACTAAAATAAATGAACCAAAACTACAAACCTATTATTTATTTAGTGACATTTAAGTCATTTAGAAAAGATCTTAAATGTCTGGAATAAAGTGCTATAACCTGATTATATAAAAAAGTAGTTCTTCCATGAATACCAGTAGCCCCTTTGTTGTATAAATGGCTGATGTCCTCACTCTGAGACTGTTTTAAATCAAGTTTTTTTTCAAAGGCTGGGATGCAGGGATGATGGAGTGGCTCAATATGCAGTTCCATCAACCTCTCACGTAACCTGTATTTTAACGCCTGCATGAAAGTCGCACTGACAATGTGACTAACAAGTATATCAGCTGTTATTCTTTACTGTCTTTGTTAATGTGTACTTCTCTGATGTATTTACTTTCCACTTTATTAACAGAATTTTACACTCACAGACAATAGTGATGTGAGAGCGTTCATACAGATACCTCCTGGCTAAATTTTCCAGTGATTATAAAATGTCATGTTCTTGTTTTTTTTTTTTAGTTATCTTTTTAGTCATCTATTCGGACTAAACAGAAGTTCAGCTGCCGTTTTCTCCTTTTTAGTTGTTGCCCAACTATTAAGGAACCAGGCTATACTATAAATCTGCATTTGCTTTAGCCCAATCTTGATCTTTGAGATCCACCACACTGCCTGTTTTCAGCTCGCACTGCACATCTTGCTGCTGATTACCTGGATCAGATGTGTTAAGTCAATCAGAGTAAGGAGACAATTGAGTCAGCTGAACAGCAGAAAGCAGAAACAGAGAGAACTGTAAGCACAGAGGTAGATCTCAAGGACCAGGATTGGGCAGCCCTGCTGTAGGAGCTCTTTTGGAACCGACATACGGAATTCTGGGTGTCAGATCAAATTTGGGGAAAAAAAATTGCAAAGGAATTAATTGTGTCAAATCTTTTGTCTGCCCATATTTGAAAAGGGTTACCACAGAAAAGCAATTTTCACTGCAACAGAATTGGTGTTACACCCAATGACCCTTCAGTTATAACCTTGTGTGAAAGTCTGCGGGCTTGAACCCACGACATGCTGCAAACAAGAGAGGTAAAAGACATGATTCCTAAAACACTGGGGGGGGGGGGGGTACACCCAACCCCACGTTGTACCTAGTTTAAAAAAAAAAAATATTTTTAATATTCTGGAATGAAATTTAAAAGCACTGATTTAAGGCTTTTTTTTTCTTAAAGCACAAACTAATAGTGTTCCCAGAAATTACTCATACCCCAATTCAGGGAAGCACTGTCTTTGTGGAGCCAATGCAGGATCTATGCCTAACAAAATCCCACAATCCTCCCCTCTCCATGAGATATAAAAAAAACAGATGCAAAAGTCAAACCCATTATAGCATTTTATGGCAGTTAGGATCAACTTTGTCTAGACTTTGGCAAAGTCTGACGTTTGATTTGAGATTCTATATAAAGCAGCTTTCTGACACTTAAATACTTGGTGGTTCAGGTTCTGGTCCAGAAAAGAAAACTTAACCTCGGGTTGCTCCTCCTGCAGAACCGACTAAATTTGACACTCATTTTGCCGCTTCTGCCTATGAAAGGACTCTTTAGGAAAACTAATATGGCAAAAAAAAACAATGCAAGATTTCATATTTTTAATACATTTTTGATCATATGAAGCTCTTTCTTATCATAAAGTTCAAACTTGGTTCTGGGATCACAATGCCAAGAGCTCCTGCCATCAGAGGGTTTTGGGTTATGACTCAGCAGGTCTGGTATGCGCTCCTCGGCTGAATTGGTTCAATGACATCACTAGAGAAGAATATCCTCATCTCCACTGCCTTTTCTGTGTTTTGACAGGAAGCTACTAGCTCTTAGGGTCACCTGATCCCAGGTAAGAAGATCCTAAAGAACAAAAGCATCTCTCCAGTGATGTCTGTGAAGGACCCTTCAGAAACCTGCAGACAAGCCGGCTAGAATCCTCTTGAAAATCCAGTAAGTGAGCAGGACAGGGTGATAAATGATTTTTTTCCTCTCTTGCGCTCAGGGGATATTTTCTCAATGAATTAATATTGAGGCAGAAAGTCAAGCCTGAGCAAGTTCATACCCATAAAAATTGGCAAATTATGGCTATACTGACAAGCCACTCCATCAGCAGGAATGTTAATAATGCACAATATGCTGCTGCAAGGTTAAAATAAATGATAATTACACAAAGGCAAGGCGTGAAATAAAGTCAGTCTTCCACTCCTCATCAGTAAAAGCCTGACACGCATGCAGACAAAAACAGGGATGATTAAGAGGAAAGAGATCTGATAAAACAACAATGATAGCCTTTAGATCTCTGTTGCATTAATAACAAGACCGGTTATAGGCATGGGAAAAGAAGGGGGCAATGGCCATCTATATGCAGTGACTGAAAATGTTAGATCATGGTTGAACTGGAGAGGACACCTGATATTAAAACATAGTCCAGTTTTGGTGGCAAGTTAAGAGGGGAAAAGCTGCATTTTCTTTAGAAATTAGAGAAAAGGAAGGTTTGTGGAACGTTTAAAGTATCTGGGTAAGTCAATCCAAGTAAATGTAAACTATTAATCTTATCTCCATAAGGGAGCTTCAGGAAACTGAACCCACGATGGGTTTCTGAGCTGCAAACACAAGACAGAAACGCCATCATCCCGCGTATCCAGCTCTGCTGCCGCTGTGGGCAGATGAAGATCTTGTGCATTCTTTAGGGTCTGCCTCGTCTCCACACTCTTCATGTTGGAACATGAAACACCGGGCTGCGCGCTGTCACGTCACTTAATAATCAGCCTGACATCTCCTGCAACAAGGCAAGAACTTCCTGCCGTAATATTTGCAAATATAAACACTGCATCCCGGCTGCTACTCAAGAATGCGTCCACTGAGGCGCCGAGGAATCTTGTTTGGACGCACTTGGCTTTTGGTTTGTTAATGAAAACAGCCGGGATGAAAGAGGTGCCAAGTCCCCTGAATCAGCAGGCGCAACACTTATTTAATACTAGTTCTACAAATAAAATAAAAAATAAACGCTGCAGCTTTGAAATAATTTAGGCCACACGATTTTTTTTAAGAGAAATAGATTTGATCCACCTTTTTCAGGTCACATAATCAGCTCCTACCTGCCATCGAAGTCTGCACTTGCTCCAAAGCAGCAGCTATACAACAACACTAACTTCATCCACCAGTGCATGGTTTTCAGGAGTTATTTGCGCCGAGGCTGGCCGCTCCTCTCTCTGTAATCCAGAGAAGCGCGGGGTGTGGAATGGAGCTGTGGAGGGAAAAACCGGAGATCAACAGCTTCCCTCAGTCTCTCTGACGGTGGTCCGTCGGTGAAGGTCTACTGGCGTCCGTCAGGGCGCTCATGTGCGATTCTCTCCAGGAGGAGCGGCAGTCAAGCAGCGGCGACTCCGGTGAGCGTGCGCGTCACCGTGCGTAAAGGGGGACGCAGTGCTGCGTAGCGCGCGCTCAGCTCCCTGTCCTCTGCCCCTTCGCAAGTTCAGAGCTCTCCACTGCACAAATACCAGATCGCTTCTCTTAACCAATCAGACTTTTCACGTCATCTGAGTTGGCCACGTGGGTCTCGCGTGCAGCTGCGTGCACGCTGGAAGTGCGTAAAGAAATCGCAAAGCCGGGCATTCAGATGAACTGGCCACCCAGGTAGATGCTGCTGCTCAGGAAAGAAGACGCAGCGGAGGCTCAAGTTTGAGAAGCCACTCCATAATCAGAAAGACTTCTCCTGAGCCCGTGTAATTATGAACCCCACGGCACTCAGTGGAATATTTACCAGCATCACAGCGATTTACCAGACTGAGTTAAAAAGGTATTTTAGCAGACGCAGCGTGAGTTGCATGACATTTTCTTATCTCCACAACACACCTTGATCAAAATCAAGTGTGCGCATATGCATTTGTTGAGAAGAAAAACAAAGTAAAAAAATAATAATTAAATGTGTTTATTAGGGGGTAATCTGTTAATAAATCAATTGATATTCCTACGATCCAACCAAATCGATCAGCATGAGGCAAGTTGTTAATCGAGTTGAATCAGATCGACCTTTAAAAAATCCTTTCAAAATTAAATAAATTGATTATAATCCATATTGGAAACTTCCTGTAGATGGAGGCAAGGTAGGTTTACTTTACTAAAATGTAAAAAGTACCAGGCATTTATCTCTGAGTCACACTGGTTGAGTTTTTGGCTAAAAACGTCCTGGACCACTTTTAGCTCAGTGAATCTAATCGGATATTTCAAAATGAACCAATATTGTCTGAATTGTATTATCAACCACAAGAAAAAATTTTAAGAATTGAATAGTTGGTATGAACCATTACAATCCTAATACATGTATTGTAGATAATAAGTGCACATTCTGGTCAGACCAGGCAGATGATTTGAAATAGGAGTCCTAGAAGCCATCAAATCAAAAAGGAGAAAACCCATCATGATAATCCCTGAATCTTTAACATTTGTATCTGCTCCCTCCAGGACATATAGAATTTTTTGCCACACCTATGAAGCAATCAGCACACAAAGAACCTGAATTTTCCGTCAGCATTTAGAATTTAGGAGGCTACCGGGAGAAGCGGCAAAACGTCCTCTTCAACCTTTCAAAGGTCAACTGCCCTGAAGATCAGAATCCTGTCATAACACAGAATGATGCAAAGACCCACTGACTGTGTGTGATGGATATACATACACAGAAACAACAAAATAAAGGGAAAGGCACCAACAGAAATTGCAGTTGAGGAAACCTGGTTAAGCCATTCATGTGTTTGGCTGGAAAAAAACATGGCGGTGATTAACATTGATGTTTAGTAGAGGTGGGGGATTAACTAATTTAGCAAGAAAAGAAAAAAAAAGTATTTTCTTGAGTAAAAGGATGAATTGCATTGAATTCTGAGCTGATGGAGACACAGCCTTGGGCAATTACCCTTTTTCTTTGAATCAGAGGGAACAAAAAGCAGTTGTGGGGGGGAGCGATAGGAAATCAGAAATAAATACAGGATAGTAAATTGGCTTACAAAGCACTAAGCAGGATTTTAGGCTCTTGCACAGCCCTGCGCCCCGCTGCAGGCAATGTTGCATGAATTGTGGCACAGCGGAGGAACCTTAAAACTGGGACACGCTCCTGGTACAGCAGATAAAAATGAGAGAAGAAGACGTTTATGTCGCAGGTAACTCAGTTTGACACGGAGGATGACAAGCAAGAGAAAAAAAACCCAGATAAACCTATTGTTAAGGATGTACAGAATGAGGGCAGCAGGGACCTGTGGTAAAAACTTAGAAGATATGTTTGTAAGGAACTTGCTGGCCTCCAGGATTCCAATTCTTTGTTGTTTATTAGGAAATGATGCAAGTAAGAGGAAATGTATTTCATCAGTGGAAACGTGAAGGTAGGAATCAAAGAGGGAACATGTAAGAAAGATTGTGAAATGGCTCAAAGAACCATTTCACATGGAGGTGTATTTGACATAACCGTATTTGACCGTAAACAAGGCAACATAAACAAGAGGAGAGCACAGAAAATTGACATCAGCAGGAAAAGAACCAAAAGCAACAGCTAAACCCAGTCACAATAAAAAAAAAAAAGATTATATATATATATATATATGTCCACAGGTGGTTTCTCACATAAGCTCGGGTCCTTTACCAGAGGCCTGGGAGCTTGAGGGTCCTGTGCAGTATCTCAGCTGTTCCTAGCACTGTGCTTTTCTGGACTGAGAGGTCTGAGGTCTTTCCAGATATCTGTTGTAGCCACTCCTCCAGCTTGGGAGTTACTGCCCCGAGTGCTCCAATTACCACAGGCACCACTGTCACCTTCCCTTTCCAGGCTTTCTCCAGTTCTTCTCTGAGTCCCTGGTATTTCTCCAATTTCTCATGTTTCTTCTTCCTGATGTTCCCATCGCTTGGCACTGCCACATCCACCACAACGGCTTTCCTCTGTTCTTTATCCACCACTGGTTGGTTCGCCATTACCATTCTATCAGTCTGGATCTGGAAGTCCCACAGGATCTTTGCCCTCTCATTCTCTACCTTCGGGGGTGATAACTATGAAAAATTACGTTTGAAATAGTATTTCTGAGTATTTCTTTATACAAATCATTGTGAATCAGGATCGGACAGAAAAATACAGTCTGAAAAGGAGCGTTTCCCTGCTCCGCTCCATTCTGATGCATCTACTTGCAGACAAATAGATTCATGTATGTGTTGGTATTCCTCGTCCAAGCTGGCATCTGTCTCCAAACTGTACAGGTGGATTGCTCTGATACTGCTCGCCATTTTTGTTGCACCAGTAAAGTTAGGTTGGGGGTGTGAGGGACTGTCAGCAAGTGAGATAGCGTCCAAACAAAGGGACGATGGGAAGTCTGTTGAACTATGTGCCAACCCACAAGAACTACTTCCAGTCTGAACACACCATAGAAAACAACATAGATTTTTTTATTTTGGCTAAAAACGGCATAATCACAGTTAAAAGACCACTGGAAATGCTTTTAAAATAGATCAAAAGATGACCGGAGAGGGACATATGGAATTAGCCACTCAAATCTGTCTTTTGGACTTATTTCATCATTGCCTAAATAAGATCAACCAGTTGATCACAATTTTATAATCCAGTGTTCCCTCATACCACCAGGATTCCTAAGAGTTTTTAAAGGTGAATCTTTAAGGAATGAACTTATCAGCATTTTGAGAAATGCAATAGGACAGGAAGAAATCTTCTGAGGAATTATTTGTAGCCTCCTGGATTTCAGGTTTGGATATAAAACTGATCTCAAAACCAATTTTATGATCAAAACTGTTCTAATCTTTCCTGCAGCTAGCTTTAAGTTACTTTTTGCCAGCTGCTCTCTCCTCGTTTGCATCTATCTGCACATCAACAATGTCAGCTGTGAGGAGTCAACGGAATGAACAGGGGGAGTCAGACACTTCTGTTTGAATATTTTCAGTCCTCAGAAGAAGCTGCACGTGTGACCGTTCACCTCAGGATAGATCGACTCCGCTGGCTGAATTTAAATGAATCTGACGTCGGAAAAGCCTGAATCTCTGTCTCCCATCTCCCCCCACCGTGCACACATCCCAAAAGACTTTCCAGCTGTCTCCACAGATTTCTGATCAGCCACTGTACACTGAGGAAGGTGACAGCTCAGGGTTTTTGGTGTAAGCAAATTACAGAGTCCTCCTGCTTGGGTGAAATCTTTGGGGACAGTGGTTTGCAGTTTGCAGGGCTGAAAAAAAAAACTAGAGAGCAATTTTTTTTTCTTTATTAGTAAAACTCTGAGCACCTCATGTCCAATCAAGCCTACTGACCCTTTTTTATGCCAGTACCATCAAATATTCATTGCTGCTGAGCGTATTACAGGATGCATACCGTGTTCCCAGTGGTTCTTCATCAGAAAAGATAAAGATCTCTGTAAAACCACAGAAAGCTAATATTTGAATGCTACGATGGATGTTAAAAATCCAATTTCTGTCTCTGCGAATTGCTGTCTCTCCTAGTTAAAACGCGATGAGGTGATTTCCATCTCATCCTAAACTGCAGATGTGGCCTCAGTTTGGAATTTTCCTCCAACTGCTAATCAAAGGAAGCGCATGAGTGCTTCCTCACAGACTGTGCAAATATGGACGTATGCTTAATTAACACTGTGGGCGTGTAATTCCTGCTACTTGTGTACACCGACAGCTTGATCGCAAGCAGAAAAAAGTGAAACACTGCGGCTGCAGGAAAGCAGTCAAACGTTAGGGTGTTCAGAGGACAGTTCCCGTGTTCCTCCTCACACAATTATCAATGTCTTGCTTTTGAGGTAAACCGCAAAAAATTCTCGAAATAGAACTTTTGAATATAATAACTTTTTTTTATTATTTATTGGCTAAATTTGAAAGCCTTTCAAAAAGCATCCAGAACAAAAAAAATGTAATAATAGTAATAAAAAGAACCACAGATAGAGACCCTCAGTTGGATCTGACCAATCAGATGATGCTCTTCTTTGACACATGCATAGTGTTCTTCTGGTCATACGAGCCATTTAGCAGCCTTTCCTCTGCGGCGGTCTTCCCACAAGCATGTTGTTCTTTGGTGAACAGCTTTCAGGCTCCATAGTAATCACCTGCACAGAGTACCCAGAAGCCTCTGCTGCCCAGGAACGATCCAAGTCCACCAAGCCCATACACTGTTTCCCTGCAGAAAAAAACATCAGTTTACTTTGTGCATTTGAGCTCAATAGGAAAGGTTTTTGTTTTTTTTCCTCATTTTACTTTGAAAGGACATTAGGCATGTTTTTTTTACCCTAAGTCATTTTGGTGAATAAAACTGAGGAACAACTTAATATTGTTATAGAGGATTAGGAAAACACAATATAATAAATCTGAACATGTTTAATTCGTACATTGTTGTTGAAGATAAACAGCCGTTCAAAGACCCATTTCAATCTTCTTTTCATTTTTTTTAAAGCGTTCCCAGTGATCTTTTAATTATGATTATGCTGTTTTTAGCCACAAAAAACGTTTTTTGTTTTCAAAGACAGTTTCTGCAGAGCAGCAGTAGTTCATATGGCCTCTGAGTTGCGGGAGGGGACCATTGGCACGGAGCAACCCCGCCTTCAGTCCCCTTCCTATTGCTGAGAGCTTGAGCAAGGAGCTTGTGGCATGCCCAGCTTTATTTTCTATACAGAATGTCCTCGATCATGAGAAAAATGTCAAAAGAACATGTTAAAAACACTAAAAACACAATTCATGGGTTTTAAATGAAATGAGAAATGCTGCCTCCCTGAATAACTGCACTATTACTGTAATCGTTTTGTAAAACTGCTAAGTTTATGACAGATGAATGTTGTAAGTGCACATAAACTAAACAGTCTAGTAAATAAACAAAGAAGGTCAGTTTGGTTTCACTAAGTAGGCAAATTAAGAAAGAGGACATTAGGGCTTTTTTTAAGACAGTCAATCAGGCTTTTTTTAGTTGTGTGTGCCACCTGCAAATGCTTCAGCTGATAAATGGGAATCAATATGAGCATCGCAGCATTTCAGCTGGGCCCTCTCTAGAGGCATCTTTTAAGTGCTGAATTTCATTTTAAGGCAATTTTGTTGCATCTGCTGCTTAATCCAAGCTTTTACAACTATTAGCAGAGAAATTCATCCACATCTCTACACCCATTATCCAGGTTCTTCCCAAGGATTTCATTTAAACACATCCCTATGATGAAGGATAACAGTCAGGCTGCAAACGTACTAATCGAGAGCTTTAGTTTGCTGTAGAGCCTCGCCCATCACAGTAAGTTCAGCAGAAGTCTGGTTGGAAAGTGTTTGTCAGAGAGATCTTCCCACTGATGGCAGAGTGTGAAGCAAAGTGCCAGGTACACATGAACACGTTTCAGGCTGACGAGGCAATGGGGAGCCCTCGCACGTTCAGAGTAAGCGCTGATAAAGTGGAGAGCTATCAGGCTGAAGAGTCCTCCGCTGCACTGTGAAATGGAGGTTTCTCACCTCCCTCAGCAAATGACAACAACCTGGCAGCTGTTCTCTGCAGCTGTTTTTGTCGCTCTGCTGAAATCCAAACAGTAACGACTTTAACACATTTCAAAAGTCTGGAACTCTTGACTAAATGTAGGAATGGTGTTAGCTTAGTGTGAAATATGACACACTTTTATGGATTTAATCACACATTTCATTTAAAAAAAAAGATGGTACCAATTCTTCAGGTGTATTTTATCTTCATTTTTGACAGCAAGTGAATCATCGGATGCTGGTCAGGTTAAGTGGTTAGTAATTTTTTCGATTTTTCCATTAAATTCTGTATTTTGTGTGAAGAAATCAGCTGTGGGAGCATTTGTTAGGAAATGGAAGACATACAAGACCACTGAAAATCTCCCTCAATGTGGGGCTCCAGACAAAATCTCACCCCGTGGAATCAAAATGATCAAAAGAACAGTGAGCAAAAATCCAAGAACCACACGGGGGGGAGCTAGTGAATGACCTGCAGAGAGCTGGGACCAAAGGAACAAAGGCTACCATCAGTAACCCACTACGTCGCCAGAGACTCAAATCCTGCAGTCCCAGACGTGTCCCCCTGCTGAAGCCAGTACATGTGCAGGCCCGTCTAAAGTTTGCTGGAGAGCATTTGGATGATTCAGAAGAGGATTGGGAGAAAGTCTTACGGTCAGATCAAACGGAATTAGAACTTTTTGGTAAGAAATCTATTTGTCATGTTTGGAGGACAAAAAATGCTGAGTTGCATCCAAAGAACACCATGCCTACTGTAAAGCATGGGGGTGGAAACATCATACTATAGGGCTGTTTTTCAGCAAAGGGACCAGGACTACTGATCCGTGTAAAAGAAAGAATGAATGGGGCCATGTATGGTCAGATTTTGAGTGAAAACCTCCTTCTATCAGCAAGGGCATTGAAGATGAAACGTGGCTGGGTCTTTCAGCATAACAACGATCCCAAACACACTGCCCAGGTATTGAAGGAGTTGCTTAGTAAGAAGCATTTCAAGGTCCTGGAGTGGCCCAGCTAGTTTCCAGATCACAACCACATTGAAAATCTTCGGAGGGAGTTTTAACAGTCCAGGTACAGCCCCAAAACATCACTGCTCTAGAGGAGATCTGGATGGAGGAATGGGCCAAAATAACAGCAACAGTTTGTGAAAACCTTGTGAAAACTTACAGAAAATGTTTGACTGCTTTCATTACCACCAAAGGCTATATTACAAAGTATTGAGTTGAACTTTTTGTTATTGAGCATATAATTATTTTCCACCATCATTTACAAATAAATCCTTTAAAACAATCAGACAATGTGATTTCTGGACTTCTTTTTCTCATTTTGTCTCTCATAGTTGAGGTATATCTATGATGAAAATTACAGACCTTTCTCATCTTCTTAAGTGGGAGAACTTGTACAATTGATGCCTGAATAAATACTTTTTTGCCCAACTGTATCTATCTATCCATCCATCCATCCATCCATCCATCCATCCATCCATCCATCCATCCATCCATCCATCCATCATCAAGACTGGCTGCAGGACCTATCCAAAAACACTACATTATTCTTCTTCTTATATTTAAGAAGAAGAATAATGTAGTGTTTTGAATCTGGAGGGACAGATGGTGGTGGACTTTGCGAAGAGGATGGAAATGGCTGTAGTCAACACTTACTTCCAGAAGAGAGAGGAACATAGAGTGACATACAGAAGTGGAGGTAGGAGTACTCAGGTGGACTACATCCTATGTAGACGAGGCCATTTGAGAGAGGTTAATGACTGCAAAGTGGTGGTAGGAGAGAGTGTAGCCAGACAGCACCGCATGGTGGTGTGTAAAATGACTCTGGAGGTCAGGAAGAAGAAGAGAGGGAAAACAGAAAAGAAGACCAAGTGGTGGAAGCTACAGAATGAAGAAACTTGTGAGGAATTTAGGCAGAAGTTGAGGCAGGTCCTGGGTGGTCAGGATGAGCTTCCAGAGGACTGGGAAACTACAGCAGAGATTATCAGGGAAACAGGTAGGAAGGTGCTAGGTGTGTCATCTGGAAAGAGGAAAGACGGTAAAGAGACTTGGTGGTGGAATGAGGAAGTACAGGAATGCGTCCAGAGGAAGAGGTTGGCTAAAAGGAAGTGGGATGTAGAAAGGACTGAGGAAGGTAGACAGGAGTACAAGGAAGCGCAGCGTAGAGTGAAGAGAGAGGTGGCAAAGGCCAAACAGAAAGCTTACGATGAGCTATATGACAGGTTAGACACAAAAGAAGGAGAGAAGGACTTGTACAGACTAGCCAGACAGAGAGACAGAGATGGGAAGGACGTGCAACAGATAAGGGTGATTAAGGACAGAGATGGAAAGGTGCTAACAACCCAGGAGAGTGTACAGAAAAGATGGAAGGAGTATTTTGAGGAGCTGATGAACGAGGAAAATGACAGGGAAAGAAGGGAGGAAGATGTGGTTGTTGTGGAGCAGGAAGTAGCAGAGATCGGAAAGGATGAGGTTAGGAAGGCTCTGAAAAGGATGAAGAGCGGAAAGGCCGTTGGTCCTGATGACGTACCTGTGGAGGTATGGAAGTGCCTAGGAGAGACAGCAGTGGAATTTCTAACAAGGTTGTTCAATAGGATTCTAGAGAGTGAGAAGATGCCTGAGGAATGGAGGAGAAGCGTTCTGGTCCCGATCTTTAAGAACAAGGGTGACATGCAGAACTGCAGCAACTATAGAGGAATAAAGTTGATGAGCCACACAATGAAGCTGTGGGAAAGAGTAATGGAAGCCAGGCTTAGGAAGAAGGTGGAGATCTGTGAGCAGCAGTATGGTTTCATGCCCCGTAAGAGCACCACTGATGCCATTTTTGCTTTGAGAATGTTGATGGAAAAGTACAGAGAAGGTCAGAAGGAGCTGCATTGTGTGTTCGTAGATTTAGAGAAGGCGTATGACAGGGTGCCGAGGGAGGAGCTGTGGTACTGTATGAGGTCGTCTGGAGTGGCAGAGAAGTATGTCAGAGTAGTTCAGGACATGTATGAGAGAAGTATGACGGTGGTGAGATGTGCTGTAGGTCAGACAGAGGAGTTCAAGGTGGAGGTGGGACTACACCAAGGATCAGCTTTGAGTCCTTTTTTGTTTGCTATGCTGATGGACAGGCTGACAGATGAGGTAAGACAGGAATCTCCCTGGACAATGATGTTTGCGGATGACATTGTAATTTGCAGTGAGAGTAGAGAGCAGGTGGAGGAACAGCTAGAGAGGTGGAGGTTTGCTCTGGAAAGAAGAGGTATGAAGGTCAGTCGTAGTAAGACAGAATACATGTGTCTGAACGAGAGGGATCAAGGTAGAAGCGTTAGGTTACAGGGGGCTGAGGTGAAGAAGGTGCAGGAGTTTAAGTACTTGGGGTCAACAGTTCAGTGTGATGGGGAGTGTGGAAAAGAGGTGAAGAGGCGAGTGCAGGCAGGTTGGAGCGGGTGGAGGAAAGTGTCAGGAGTGTTGTGTGACAGAAAAGTGCCAGCAAGACTCAAAGGAAAGGTGTACAAGACAGTGGTGAGACCAGCTCTGCTCTATGGGTTAGAGACGGTAGCAGTGAGACAGAGACAAGAGGCTGAGATGGAGGTAGCAGAGATGAAGATGTTGAGGTTCTCCTTAGGAGTGACCAGGTTAGACAGGATAAGGAACGAGTACATCAGAGGGACGGCTCATGTTGCCTGTGTTAGCGACAAAGTCAGAGAAGCCAGACTGAGATGGTTTGGACATGTTCAGAGGAGGGATAGTGGATATATTGGTAGAAGGATGTTGGAGATGGAGCTGCCTGGCCGGAGGGCAAGAGGACGGCCAAAGAGGAGATATATGGATGTCTTAACAGAGGACATGAAGTTGGCTAACGTTAGGGTAGAAGATGTTCATGATAGAGTGAGGTGGAAAAGGATGATTCGCTGTGGCGACCCCTGATGGGAAAAGCCGAAAGAGAAAGAAGAAGATTCTTCTTCTTATATTTGAATACAAATTGATTGAACACATTTTTTTTAACCAGAAGTACACACTTCAAGGGGTTTTGAACATTTACTCTAAAGAACTGGTAGAAGGAGAGATCCCTGTGTATCTGCTTATGCAGAGTGCATGAGCGCATACACAACATAACAAAACAAGAGGAAATTTCATATTATTTTCCATGGTTGGAAATGTTTTCATAGCACGCTGAAGTACTTTACATGCTGTGTAAGAAAGAGGCTGTCAGCATTACCGATGAGACGTCTCTCAGGTGGGAGCTGAACAGCAGTTTGGTCTGCAAAACGACAGAGGATCATGTGTTCCTGGAACAAAAAGCAGACAAAGACTTGTAGTCTATTACACAGATGAGCAAAACGTTTCACGACAAGCCCTCTCAAAACTTGAACATGGAAAAAGCACGGACAGGAAAATTGCACGCATCAGTCAAAGAAATCTCAGAGAATACTGTTATGTGTGATTTAGTTCCACCAATGTGTTTTTTGTGCTGCGTTTAGACCTTATCTGCTCATCTAACTGTGCAGCCATGAAACCACAGTCTGGGGAAAAATCCTTAAGGTAATCAGTTGCATAGAAACTGAGTAAAAGCAGTTTTCATTGTCTTATTAAAGAACCACTCCAATGAAACTGGTGTTTTTGGTACTTTTAACATGCTCTTATGGCATTTAATGAAAATTAAGCATAAAATTGCATTTCTGATGTCCGTCTAAGCAGAAAATGTCCTTAAAAAAAAGGATAGTTTTATTGATTTTGGCCAAAAACCTCATAATCATAACTAAAAGACCATTGGTAATGCTTTAAAAATAGCTCAAAAGATGATTGGAGTTGGTCTTTAAATTGCACCAACACAACACTTTTCATATAAATGTTAACAACTGAACATTTTTTGTAGACATTTTGGAAAAAATCCCTTAATCATGGTAATAAACCACACATTTATTGGGACAACATTGGCCATCACTTTACCCCTTTAATATCTGCTTGGAAACCGTGTTTGAAACATGCAAACACAGACGCACATAGTTGTGGACCTCATAGAGACCACATTACAGATTTCATTGATGGTGCGGTTGGGGTTTGTAGATAATGAGCAGAGGAACATGGTACACAATCCTACCGAAGCACTCCATTTAAACAAACATGGCGATTTTTCTTTGATACGATATTAGTTTTTCTAAACCATAACAGTTTTTCTTTAAAGTCAAATCGATAGTCTGTGTTGCCAAACCTTTGGCAGCAACATCAGCAGCCACACTAACAAGGTCTCGTGTGGGTTTTTCCCTGTTCAGCTCAATCTACATTGGCTTTGTCTGCCTTTTTTACTCATTAGTGCCTTATGAGAATTCCACTTGAAGCCGTTTGCTTGTTGGTAATCCTTTTCATTTGTGTGATGCATGATTGTGTCTGCATAAGGTGAAACAAAATAATCTGCAGGGTTTTTTTGTTTTCATCTTTAATAAGGGTTTCAAAATTCTTAGTCTTCTCTTTCCAAAGCCAAAGCTTTCCTGTTCTGCTTCATTTAGGAGTCACTGGTGAGAGTGGCGAGTCATCTCTGAAACTGCCTCCTCTTTAATTGATGCAATTTCTCACCGTGGAGGCTCTACAGCGAGCGCACGGACACATGCATCTCAAAATTAGCTTTGGAAAAACAAAACCTTATGCCATTACTGTCTTATTTTTCCTGCACGATTGTGAGTTTGCTGTCAGTCATCTTAACTACTGTAGTTACAGCATGACAGCTACGGTTCAGGAAAACAAGGCAAATGCAATTCACCTTTCCCTTCTGCCAAGTGTTTGCAGAGACACAGGAAACAGGTAGGATCTTAGCACCGAGAGTTAATAAATAGCAAATGTCAAACACGGCTGTTGAAAGCAAAACCAAAGTGGGTGACAGACCCGATTTAGAGCTCACGCTGAAAGCTGCAAACACAGTTCCTCCCAGTTCAAAGAGGCTGGATTTATCCTGCTGCGCTCCTTCGTGTTCTGCTTGCTGCTTCTGTTCATGTTTTGATCATTTGTTAAAAAAAGGTGCACTTGTTAAAGGTTTTGATGTCCATGTGGTAAGATGAATAATCGCTAACATCGCATCGTGTTTAAAAGGCTGAATGTGGTGAAGTGCAAAAGAAAAGAAGTTGAAGATCGGCCAATGTTGTGACATGTCAATGTGTGGTTGCTATGGTTAGGACCTGCAGCTACTTCTGCACAGATTTTCCCGGAGGCACTGACAGGGCCCATACATCAGCGTGGGATAGCCCCCCCCTCCCCCCTCCCCCCAGAGTGCAGCGGTGTGTCTGCGCTGAGAGATAAGGGACTAAATGACTGGAGGATGCAAGATTTACTTTGTGAGAGATGGAGAATTTTTTTGAAAAGACAAAAATACTTATGTATAGAATCTTAGTCCGTTTAGGTTTCCAATTGAAAAGAAAACTAAACAAACAAACAAACAAATAAAAAGGATTTTCAAAGGAAACTCAATGTGCCAAACCTAAAACAGAAAAAAGGGCAGACAAATTATTACATTTAACAGAAATCTACTAATTAACAATATAACTCAAAAAATAAAAGTGACAATAAATCAAAGACCCTTCAGTGATGATTCTGTAGTTATGAAGTATTTATGTTTTAAGATTAATGGCTACCTCACAATGAATTTCAGTTCTTTGACATTTTTAGGAGCAAAAAGAAACTGGATGTCAGGAATGATCAACTACAAGCTTCAGTCGCTTATTTACTTAAAAATAACATTTTCATGAGTTGGAGATGAAGATAATTTACTACACACTACTCTGATCATCTCTGGAAATGTCAGGAGTTAACGACTGGGTTACGAGAAAATGTTCTCATTTCGGTAAGCGTGGTTCAGGTATTTGAAACTTTACATTAGAAAATACTAAATCAAAGTTGAAGAGTAATCAGTAAGATATGAAAAAAACACTTCTGTATGACAGCAAAAAAGCTTACCTTATATGTCAGAGTTTTCCGAAACTGTTCACTAGAAAACAAAATGAGAACATTAGAGATTACGTTTCAGAAATATTATTTAACAAAATCAGTTAAATCTATCCAGATGGTTTATGCTGGCATCTTTAAATCCAATGATTTACTTTTTTAACTTTAAACAAACAAAAACGTTATTTTTTTTAAGAGCTTTATGTTTTGCAGGCTTTGCCAACAGACATGACCGCTTGATGCTTCTACCCCCATGTTTTATTATAGAACTGTGTGCAGTTGCATCAGAATTTGAGGTTTCTTTTATAAATGAAATAAAACTTTACATTCATTTATTTTGAGATACTTATAGACCTTTGTAAAAGCCAGTTAACTGTAGGGAGTGGGGAAGACAAAGTGGGCATACAGCGTCTTTAATCTTACATCTGTATCTTTGTTGTTTGGTATTTTTTTTTTATAATTAACATAATCTGTATATATTTTAAATAACTGATCTGCATTTGCCATGTTGATTTCTAAAATAGTTATGTCTATTTTTACATAATAATTAAATAATTCATCTTTGTAATGTGCTTTATTGATACCTAAGGATTCTTAACTCTTTCTGATAAAAGTTATGAACCGGATAATGATAAATCATTTAATAAAATGGTTTCGGTAGAACAGGGGTGGGATTATATAAATTCGCTTCCTTCTACTCCCTTTCAAGCAATATTCAATTTTATGTCTAATTATACTAAGTTTGATACGTCCTTGTACGAATGTATAACTGATGATTGTAATGTTTTCTGTGTATTATTCTTTTTTTATTGCTTGAAATAAACCAAATCAAATCAAAAATCTTTTTTTTTTGATCATATGCTCTTAATATTTCCTTGATTTATCCTTTGTTCCATAATTTCTGCTTTTAATTTCATATAAGTATTTAGAATTTTAACGTTTCTAAAGGGATATTAAAACTATTTTAGCATGTTTCTCTTAATTAAATGGAGTCAGCTAATCTCCTGAGGATAATCAGGTTTGGAGAGCTCTTTAGTCTAGTGTTTCTTGTACTGAGGTGCCCTTGTATGCAGTGCAGCAGACTCTGAGACTTTTGGCAACAAGATGAAATAGAGAAACTTAAAAAAGCCTAAATTTATGACTTCTTAAGTTGTGTCTCGGCACCATAATTTGCAGTGTGCCTTATCTGTTTATAGGACCCAATCTTGCTGGGAAATCAGCACTTTTATTATTTTCAATTAAAACAAAGTTGGTTTGTTTGAGAATAAATAAGATGAACTTTAATTTATGGAATGGCTTATAGACAAAAAAAATAAAAAGAAAAAAATCAACAATTGTGGGTTAAGAACTTAAGACATGAAAAAACAAAACACATCCACACAAAATGACTGAATTTAAAAAAAGAAGAAAAGCAGGCTGTCAAATTTCCAGAGCCCATAAAACCTGGGAACTGCTCAAAAAATGTCTGAACCTGCATAATGTCCACCTGAATGCCTGAAGATGACCTTAGGGAGGAACAGTCAGGACTGACAGGGTCAGGTTTGGACCGTCTCTGCAGAAACTGTCCCACTGATGCAGTCTCTTCTTCAGCCACCAAGTCTTCCTTATTTTAAGTGTGAAGAAGTGGTCATGAAGAATCAGACTAAATGCATCTTTATTATATAACCTAAGATGTTTTTTTTCTAAACGGACAATTAAGAGCTAAACAAAAACTATTTTTTCTGGTGTGTAAAACATGTTCTTAAAGTAGCCAAGGAAAAGTTCAATACTTTGTCATTTTTCATGCAATTGGTCCTGTAAGGTTATTCTTTTTTCACGTTTGTGTGCATTTCTGTCATTTCTTGGCAAACATCGGTGACAGTGATGAGGCATGCACAAAGAACCAGTTCAATTTGAATGTATTAAATAAAAAGCAATGTGGATGGGTTCTTGTCATCCAATTATTCTAGCTCCAAGATTCTTAGTTAAGCCTGTAAAGCCCACTACATCAAATCATTGACAGAAAATGCTATTTTTTAATTAAGATGTTAGGAGGAACAAATATTGACAGGAATGTTCAGGAAAAAAAGCATCCTATTTACCCACTGTCTCAAATTTGATCCACACACTTTTAACACAGTAACTGTTATATAAAGAAACGCTTATCAACAAGTTTTGAAATATTTTAATACTGAAAGTAGTCATTTAAAAAATTGAATAACAATAGATGAGTTATTCCCACCATAAAGTTTTGAAAACCAGCTAAAACTTTCCCGACAAAAGTTTTTTTTTTGAGATTTCATGGAATCAGCCATTTCGAAAAAACAGGAAAAGTCCTTATACTGCCCCTAGTGGAATGATGATGAACTACAGGGTAAAAAAACATGGACCAAGTTCTCTACAATGGGTTTTTAAGGAATCTTTAGGTCATGCTAAGAAGATAGGGGTCTCTGAAAAGGTCTACATTAAATATGATATGAATGGTTATTTAGGGTTAAGAAGTATTTCAGTCTGACAAATAAGTTTCAAGATTTACTCATGTTCTATTTTTGTTGATAAAATGGTTAATGATCTTTTTAGAAAAGGATTGATCCTTTCTCTTCAATTAAAAGTTCTTAACTTTTATTGTCTAGATTACAACAAAAAAACTTTCATTAAAAAAATGAAAAAGAGCACAACTAAATGAAAAGAGGGAAATAAATCCCTCTCGAGTTCTTTTCAATGTTTATCGCATGAAGAGAAAGGCCACAGGGGTGCTTTTGATTATATACGGTGGATGATCTGTTTGACATTAAATTATCTCTGTTAGTCCAAGCAGAATTTCCTGTCAGACTGTCTATCACGTTCCTGTGACTGTCTTTCAGCGAGAACACCGTCCTCAGGAGCTGACAAACAATAATGAGAATATGATGGACGGGGAATGCTGTGTAGATGCTGTGACACTGCCGCCTCGCTTTGTCAGTGGTGCTGATAAGAGACAAGAGCCGAACAAAAAAAAAAGAGCAAAGAGAGACATTATGTATTTTCCTAGTAAGAAATGGAGTGAGGCTGATGGGAATCTTTTCTTGTGATAATAAACATATTAAAAAAAATCTGTGAAATAAAGAGGAGAAACGCAGTGACTGCATTTTTTTTTTAAGGCAGATATCTGGAAAGCTGAGGCTTGAATGAGGTGTGGTGAATGGGTGCAAACCTCTTGGGGAAGGTGAACTTCACTGCATTCTGTATGAAACCGTAGCAACAAGGACTGATGACAAAGGCGGACTCAGCCTGAATGCAATGCTCCAGCACCATGTCGGTTGCAATGCCACATGCATGGAGGGCAACCTGAGAGAAAACAGGAAGAAAGCAATCACAAAGTACATTACTTCAGCCCGTGAAGAGTGTTCACGCTGAAACATTATGTGTCCCTAATGGAGAGACTGAAATCGAGCGTATTTGAGAGTGTGGACTCGGCCGCTGCGATCGTTTCATAAAAGCTGCTCATGCTACTACGAAACATGAACGCTGTCAGACGTTAACCACCAGAGTGTTAAAACAAACAGAAATGTATTGGTGCCATAAGAGCAGAAGCACGACTGCATCAGGACTCCTGCAGAAGGAGGTAAACCGTGCATGATGATAAACACCTCGCAATTCGTTAGGATGCCTCCGGTTATAAATGGGATGGCAGGGGACTAAATTATTGAGTTTTTCAGCACATATAAGGTATGGAAAAGGGATAGCTAAAATATAGGAACAAGCTTAAAAAGTATGGGTTGGTAAAGTTTGAGACAATGAATACTGATAGTCTGAACGAACCCTCGTAACACAAACAGCCATTTTTATATTCCATTCTTGCTTTTCAAGATGCTGGCGTCTGGAGTCTAGATTTACAGTGCGTTGCCTTGACATCATTGCCACAGAGCAGAGATTCAGAGCCGATCAGTGCAGCAGTGAGCCAACTGGCTGGAGTTTCACTCCAGGGAAAGGGAAGACAGACTCTCAGAGCAGCACATGAAGCCGCGCTTCTAAATTTTGTATTTCACCGGTGGTAGCTGGAAAAAATCTTTGAAGAGTTCTATCGTCATGGAGTTAAAATTTGAACATGTTTGCAAACACGTTCCAAAAACAGGCTATCAAAGCTGAGGGCATAGCACCCTTTCAAGACAGAGAAGATGGAAAACCTAAAACACCACTCCTTGCAAAACTAAAGGCACCACGATGAACATAAAGGGTAAAAAAATACAAGAAACTGTATAACAGCTAAATGACAATTTACAGGGAAAAAAGGATCAAATCTTTTATTTTTTTAAGATAATGCAGGACTGCGACTTGTGACTGCTGAAAACATGCTTTAAAAATACAAAGTCAACATTTTTATTATTTTTCTATGTTAAGAATTGTATAAAAATAGTAGAAATATTGTATTTCAAAAATAATATAAAAAGTAAATTGAAAATAAAGTGTGAACCACGACCCCCCTTTGGGGTTTGCTGCTGCAGGGCTAGATGAAGGTCCAGGTGCATTGTGGATCAGGCGGCAGTGGCAGATCTATGTCCACTAACTTCACTTCTTTGACAATGAAAGAGCTTGAGGTTGAGTGTAAGATTTATAAGAAATAAATGGATACAGTTAGACTCACCTCACAATTTGGATACTGGAACCAATCTTTTCAATAGAGCTTGGACTTTTTTATTTTTGAAGTTTCCCTGAATAATATGTGACAAGCAGATTTGAAGCTCCCAGGTGGTACCAGAACATAAAATTGTCCTTATTGGAAGTGAGGGTGGCTTCCTTGCACTTTGGTTCAGGGAACAAGACCTGAATGTCACTTGTGCTTATGCTTCTAATGCCAGGTCAGAGTAGCTGAACTGGCATTAGGATGTCCAAGAGGGCATCCCTTCTAAAGCAGGCTGTGTCATAGTTTATTTATTTATTTATTTATTTATTTAATGTCCACATGGTCCACAATCTAGATGCCAAATAGGTAAATATTTAATTTTTTCATAATCTATGTGTAAATAACAAAAGATAGTTAATGGAAACCGGTAAAATATGATGAATCTACCTGAACTGGCAGCATTCAAATAAAACACGGGTCTAAATTATAAATGTAACACTGCAATAAGAGAAGGATTTGTTATGAGTGTCACATACCCTTATATTTGTGACATGATTGGCTAACAATCTACTTTTTTTTACAACAACCACGTATATGAATGTTGGTAATGAAGATATTTATAATTAAATAGCTAGGAAGCAGCACATTAAGACATCTTTTTATAGTTTTAGAGAAAAGCTGCAGGTTAATTGCTTGACACTGAAACTCACACATCAAATCAATATTGACAAATGAACATCATTAGTTTGATCCAGCCACTGTAGTACCTTCCAAAAAGAGTCAAAACCATTTACGCAGATCACGTAGACATAAACTTACTGTAATATTTCTTATAAAACCCTCTGACTTTTATATCTTATATTAAAAGGAACCACTTCTTCATTACATATTAAATATGCATTAACAAAACCTTTTTCTAAGGATTTACAGAAAGGAAAATCTGTATTTCAGTGCAGGCATCAAACATATGGCCCTCTGAATAACCATATTTGGACGTGGCTATCTTTAAAAAAGATGCTTCTTGACAAGCCTTTGCTCAATAACCTTATCCTAAAATAATGAGGCTTCATTACTCACTTTTATTCAAGTGATCATGTCCTGCCCCTGGTCTATCCAGACTAATTCAGCAATACAGCTGTCCATATTTATCATCATAATCACTGTGGTCTTTTGCCAAATAGCACTCTGAGAGCTTCATCGGGGGAAAAACCGTCTGCAGCATTTTTTTCTTCTTTGTGCGTTTTTCTTTTTTTCCTAAAGATTTTAAAGTCAAAATTGGATTTTACTTATGCTAAAGTCTGTGTTAACACCAAACCCAAGAGTCTTTAAAAAATGTTTAAATTGTTATATGTAACATAGAACATTCCAGTGACAAAGACCTAGATATAAGAAAGACTAATTTTTTTTTATAAAGAGCTAAAACAAACAAAAAAAAACTACCCTTTATGGGATAAATCATTAAATTAGGGAGTTCAGAAATAAACCAGATACTCGTGGCCCCACCGTCTTTTGGCGCAATGTTATCAGGCGGGAGAAAGGATTAAAATCGCATAAATCTATTAAAACGGTGGTTCACAACTTCCCAACCTTCAACAGCTTGAATGAACAGACGCGGACTAAGATTAGAAGCACCGCAACATAATTAGCCTGAATAAATTAAAGGGTGGCTAAAAATGGGACCTTGTGCAATGCATCACAGCTTTGAAACCTTTGTAATGGGAAACTCCTCCAGGAAGCTGGAGGCAGAAGGAGAAAGATTAAAAAAACAAACAAAAAAAAACCTAGCAGTGCAGTGATGTATATTTAGGCCTCATTTGACTAAAATCAATAAGAGCAAGTATCCATTTCTAGGCAGGTAATGGCCACGTGTTGTTGAAAACAGTAACTTGTGCAGTTTGTTTCTTGCTAAGTGGAACGGGTCTCAGCGGAGTAATGATGCTGGAACAAAGCTCAAACTAATTACAGCAGGTACATGCTGCAGACATTCCTGTTTGTCCCTGGGAAAGCTGAGGTGTGACTACAACTGTGGGTTCTTTTGAAAGTGGGTTAAAACACGCCAGTGGAGTATGTAAGCAAATAATGTGCCTTTATCCCACTTTAAACCTGATTCAAACAGCTGCAGTTGATCCCATTTATGCTCTGAATTCAAACTATAGGATTCATGAATAGTGAGAAATTGCTGGGAAATTTCAAGCAAATAAAGAAAAAAGCATTGAACAAATTGGTTTAAGTTTTAGTAAAACTTAATATTAAATCCCACTAACATAAAATAATAATAATTAATATTTTTAAAACAAAACTTGGATGGAATACATTATATAAAATTTAGTTGTCATGCCGCAAGATTGTACAGTATTTAAAAACTAATGTTAAGGCTATGAATAAAACTTTAGTTATTATTAAAACAATATCAAAATAATCGCCGTTTTACGTTTTTTATTAAAGTATAAATCTCACTAACATTTAACAAGAAATGAAAATGAGTTTTTGGATGGAATACATGAAATAAAAATGAAAATGTTAAGCTGCAAGACATCTCGCACAAAACCTCCTCCAGCTGTAGGAAGCAGACATGCGTTGTGTGTGAACACCTTGGGCTCAAGAATGCGTGTTTGGCACGTCACATGCCCAGTGTGTACAAAGCTAAAGACAGATGTTTCAGTTTGGATAAAACAAAAAAATGATTGTGGTTCTACTTTTTTTTAATTGAAAAATAAAACATACTAATATTTATAAAAAACATTTAAATTAAAAGTTTTTGGATGGACCACATTTAATAAAAAAAGTATTTCAATTAAATAGTTTCTAAAAACTTTGTTGGTAATTACTCTGGTAAACTGCTTTTTTTTTTACTCTCAGAAAGTCCGAAAGATTAAAGCAACTCATTAGTTTAGACCAATTCAGAAAACTGAACACCCTACAATTAGAAACTTTATTGGAGAAAATAAAGCACTATCTTTGTTTTTCTCCCCAAAATAAGTGCATGTTGGCATTTTCAGTTTCTGTGGAAGGAGTATGATATGCGGATGTGCTCTTCTTCTGCAAATACAGGCTTTATGTCACTCCTAAAAGAAACACTAATTCTGGCAGAATAGAACTTCATTTATTAGTAATAATATAATGTTAAATGAAAACGCACACAGTCATGATCACAAAAGTAATTGAGTTCAAATGAGCCAACAAAACCGACTGAATTATCTAGCTAGTTTTTGCTAATTCGATCATTTTAACAACTTTTAAATGAACTGTGAAAATGTCAATAGACAGCTTATGAAAAGGTTTGTTTCTCGGATTTTACCTTCTTGGAAAAAAAATCCTAAAAATGTGCACTGGGGGCAGAAAATGAGGGCAATGAAACTTTTGACACAGAAATATGGAGATAGATCATAAAAACATGACGACTATTTAACTGAGGTTCTAAAATATTGGTTGTTTTTATCCCAGCAAATAAACGATTCTTTGGTGTCTTTTAAAATGTGAAGAACCAAGAGAAAACAGATCAGCACAAGCCTAAGGACAAAAGCCGGTCAATTTCAAATTCCACCACGTCAACAAACATATTAATGTCAATGATATCCTGGGGCTCTATCGGTGCAGTTTTTTTTTTAATGCTTTTGGCACTTTGTATTTCCATATTCTGTGTCTAATATAACTAATTCTTTTCCTGTAAGTCACCTGGAACAGTTATAGCACTACATTAAGAACCATTATAAAGAAAATGCAATAGCAGTTTGTTTGTTTACTTTATTTGTTGAGCTCACCCCGATGTGAAACGGCCCAGTGAAGTAATCCAAGTTGGTCTGAATGAAACCGATGTTTTTCAAACCGAGCTGGGCGCTCCGACTCCGGGCCCTGACCAAGGACTCTTCTTTGTTTTCTATGAGAATAATCTCGAAAAGCAAAAACAAAAGGATTTCTTTCAAGAGCTGGAATAAATGACATCACAATGTTGGTAAATAACAGCTTATAAACCCACTCTTATCATCTTTTGCTCTATTTTCAAATCGTTTCCAGTGGTCTTTTAATTATGATTATGCCTTGTGTCATTTTCTAGGACATAGTTTCTGCAGTTCATTAGAAATTCGCCTCTGAGTAGTGGAGGGAACTGTTGGAGCGGAGTAAGCCTGTCCACACATCCCGTCATCCATATGCTTAACCTCTCTCTCCTGCTAGCTTACAGCCCCTCACGCCCCCAAACCTAACAAGACCTGGCTGCAGACATCAACTTCAGAACCGGAAGTCCTCGACTGGAACCACAAGTCTGTCATTTAACTCAGGAAAAACTTCATTTTAACTGTTGACCCAAACAGTAGCAGTTTGTTCAGCTTTAATGAAAGTTTTTTTTCTACAATTCTAAACACCTTTGGGTCAGAAAAGATAAAGGTCTAGACCCCACCCTCCATCAGAAAGCGGAGTCAGTGCACACTCCACACAGCCCTCCCAGGAGCAGAGCTCCAGGACCCATCAGATCCCCAGGTAGGGTTAATATTAAGTATTTAAAATTCTCTAAGTTGAGGTTAGGGTTGATGATGTCAGGCTGGCACCATCTTGCCTGCAGTCAGGTCCCTCTCACAAAAATGAAAAGAAATATTGGAGCTATCCAGCTATACAGTTTGGAGCTAGTTGCCAGGTCAGACGAGGAAATCAAAGACGTTGATGGATCTACTCGTTTACAAGTGGATGAATCGGGATGGGGCGGAGCAGGCAGCATGAGCTGCTGATTGAAGCTTCTACATCCCAACTATAATCTTTTTTGTCAGCTCCTGATTAACAGACTTTGACTTTAATAAAGAAATACTCAGAACTGTATTTTAATATTAATTTTCTTTACATATGTCCTATATAATAAGAACATTTTCACAAAAACTTGTTAAAAACATCAAAAAAATAATTGTCATCGAAGCGGGTGTTTAGAACGGGTTTAAATCAGGTAAGAATAAGGAACTCTTTGTTACGTCTAAAAAGCACACTTACCTGACAGTCTGGAAAAGTGTGAGCAAGAACGATCCCCACGTGGCCCTGGGAGACCAGACAATTAGAGAGGTGAATAACAATGCACAGAAGTGCCACATCAAATGAGAGTCCCACCACAGTCATGTGTATTGCTTCCAACATCCTTCCAACTACACAGCCTTCTCATGAATATAACGACCAGTCTGCTTGAGTGCATGGCCGGGTGACAGCCGAACAAAAGGCATTTAAAGTGAGAAAGAAAAAGTGTGACAGAATAAAAAAGACGCGCTCCGTTTCAGGAGATCTTTAATGGAGCGGCAATCTAATGTAGCAGTGCTCAGATGTAACAGTGAGACAAACGCCGGACCGACGGGTGATTACTGTTACCGTTCCACTGCAGAAATCCACGATTGTATCTCCTGGCCTGGCTAGGTCCGTAACCATGGCGATTAAGTTATTCAGCTGTTGCATCTTTCTGATTGCACGAATATTTGACATTTTACCTAAGAAAAACAGAAAAACACAAACATATTTTATGAATAGAGATGAAGAGGATTTTTTTGATGCAGTGAAGCTGAATTAATATTTAGGGATTACAAAATTAGAAAAAAATGTACATTTGATGTTTATGTAGGATAATAGATTATTCTTTATAAACCTGCATAGAAAAGTTCTTGCAATAATTTATTAAGTTAATGAACCCAAATATTCCTTTTTAGGCTTTAATTTAGTGAAGCAACTTGGAGGCTTTCAAGCCAGCCATAACAGCTACAGCGCACAGAGAAAAAAGGCTTCCATTCTCTTGCCCACATCATTGTAGCCAATTGTCATCAGGTAAGTGCATATTATCTGGCTTAAAAAACATGAGTCCTGAGGCAGAATCAGCTTTCTTTGTGCTTGTGGCAGATCTTCCCGCTACAAGCTCCATCAAAGTCCATTATCAGGAAAACTCCCAGCAGTCTCTTCCTGCACCCTTCTTTGGTGAACTCAAAGCTGACACGAAACCACTGGTGAAATGTTTTCTTTCATGCCTTGGAGGCATCTCTGGGCCGACCTCTGATCGGACGTTTGCCGTCCATATGGCGAAGTGTCCTTGCCTCTGGTGGAAGGTTGGCCCCAGTGTTTGGCAGTGGAGCCGCCATCAGGATGTGAATGTGTGAATGGGACTGTGACTCTAAAGCGCTTTTGGCCTTCACAGAAGGTAGAAAAGCGCCATAAAAGTATACACCATTTACTATTTTACTATCTTTGGTTCATAGATCCTAAATCACAAAAGTTTCATTTTCTTGTGGGTTTAACCCCCACGATTAAAACTGTAAAATATCAAAAAGAAATACTATTTTAATACTATGATCCTTTGACTTGCTTTTCTTCACCTCCAAACTCAGCTCTTTGTCAGAAAATCCCAGTCTCATGGACAGAGCACTCAAAAGAAATGACAAATGAATTTCAATAAAGGTGTAAAGTGAATAGCATCCCTTGAAAATAAACACCTTTTTGGTTAAAAACTGAGGTTTTTGATGCAATTGAAAGAATTTAGATTCCTGCTGCCAAAAGCAACAAGAAGTATGATGAAATTTGACAAGGTAGGAAGGTGGAATATAAATTATGGCCTCTTATGTAGCATTAATTGTTCCATCAGTCTGCTAAAGTGCTGGCGTGAGGCCATTTCGATAAGGTTCACTTTTCCAGTAATGCATATACTTTGCAAGGCTGGACAGGTGATTATAAAGGCAGTTTCAGAGTCACAGTATCCTCAAGTCATTTCAAATTAGAATTCATTTTTGCAAATGTAAGTGTGATGCAGTTTGGTGGATGAAAGGAGCTGAAAGGTGTGGAAAAATACTACTTAAACAATAATCATCGAAAAAAGAGTTTCGATTTCCATAAAAACTCAAAGATGCTCACAAGCGTCTATTGATCACAAATGCACTGGTTGATGGTTCTGCAACAGTCATTTCCCTGCTGGTTCCATCACACAAAACGCTACATAACAACTAAAAAAATGAGCTGTGAATTTAAGGTGATAAAAGAAAAAGGATGACTAATATTCTTTAAAAAAAAAAAAAGTTTTCAGCATTTCTAACTCACTCTCCACACTATATCTATTACAGGGCAGCTTTTAAATATTGAGCTCCTGTCTCATTTTTAACAATACTAAACATGAGTGTAATAAAAAGAGCAAAAATCCACTCTGATGCCTCTTTCCATCAGGTAAGGACTATTATATGTACTGCAGAGAGGCAAAGTTACACATCGGTTTCAGTTAACAGCATCTCAGAAATTCAAATGGTTTAGTTAATGTCTGAACTTTACTATCACACTGTGTATTTTTAAACTTGATTATAATCTTTGGTTCAGTGTGTATTTGTGTTCCCACTTTATTGTAGCAGTTTGATAAGACATAAAGGCATAATCTACTCTCATAAAACTTAAACTTCTTAAAACTTTTAAACATCCTTACTGGTGTAGCAGTATCTCTACCATAAACGTATCACAAACAAAATATCTTAAATTGCCTTTCTATTTTTGTTTTAACAGATGGAGATTATAGGTAGTGGGCCAACAAGTCCCAGATTTTGGGAGATGGGTCACCTATATCAACCGACGGGCCCTCATGAGACATCATATATCATTGAAGTACCAGATACTCCACGGAGAAAGGAAATGAATGATGGCTGGGTTGTTTAAAACAAGTATGATCCGTCATTTTGAGACATTACAAATTCTTCAATCTGTTACAGCTATGGCATAAGTTTCTAAAGTGTGAAGAGTGATGTGACGTGAGAATTCTCAAACAAAGAAAAAAATAGTCTTGAACTTTAGTTAAGTTTACACAAAACTTATAGAATACAATATTTCCATCAGGCTGTACATGTGTTTTTTTTTTCTTTTCTTTTTAAGCTACAATGATACAAAAGCCTCATCTGCAACCAGGGCAATGTTTGAATTCCCTCACTACTCCCCAACCCCTCAAAGACCATATAGTGCGGGACTATCCTATGCAATTTGGAAACATGCTCACAACCTTTTTTTAAAATGATAAATATGAAGCCACCCATTTTCCGAAGTCAAAACCTGAAAAATAAGAACGTTTTCCAAAGACTATATCTGAATCCACTTTGTTCTGATGTTAACAATTTGGATGGTTTATTAAAATTAAAATTACTTTTTTTTTTTTCTCAAATGACAAATCATTAAAAAGCTATTTATTACTGTCACTATTTGTCAACTGAAAGAGCATTGATTTCCCCTTGTTTTTGTGCAGAGGCTTCTGGGAAATTTCCAAGTCCCTGCATTTTGGGAATTGTAGATTTGGACAGCCCAACAAAATGGTGAACACACTTTATGGTGCACTAAGTAGTAAGAAAATCAGGACAAAACCCAGGTCTTTGTGATTTATCAACAACAACAAAAAAAGAAATAAAATGAATGTCAATCTTTTGTAACTGCAGTCTTCTTCTTCAAATGGAATTACCAAGTTATGAAAAAAAGAACTACTGTATTCTTGGTGGAAATGGAGAAAAACAACAGTTTTATTGCATGTCACAGTGTAGAATTGAGCAAAACATACATCCTATTACAACTTTAGATTGAATCAAAACAATAATTAAATTATCTGTAAACCCTAATCAGGGGTTATATGACAATGTCAGGTAAAAAAAAAAAAACAATGAATATTTCAATAAAGATATATATATATATATAGACAACTGTTAAATAAAATTAACTAAAAATATTCCTAATTTTTTGTTTAAAAGTTAAAATATCTTTAGAATTCCCAATAGTTACTCTATGAGCTTACCTCATATGCTTTTTCACAAGATTTATTACGAAAATTATTACATTACTGAACACACCCAACAATAGCAAGGCTAGAGACAAATAAATTACCGTACGTATATTAATTGGTAAATGAATAATCAATCACTTAAGCAATTACTGGCTGAGAGCCCTATAAAATCCTTAATAGCTTTAGAGATCATATTCCTCTAATGACAATTGAGATAAGTTGCTAAACAAGTGACTAATTTCTAAGATTCAACAGGAACAAATCATCTTGTTTTTTAAAGGACAAAACACAGCAGCTGATGAAATATTTTCAAGAACACTGTTGACTGATTCTTGCCGCTGTCACTTATTATTACAGCTGAGGCTTCCCAACACCTAATAATTAAGTCATTTGTAGCTCTTGAAGTCTACAGCATTTCAAAGTTTATTGCAATATAATGTGTAACTTCTAAAAAAGGGACTATGCTTTCTTGTACTATTTTTTCTATTGAGCTGATGTTTTTCTCCAAAGATAGAATTTTTTTTAAGTTTCACTGCTTGCTAACAATTTATTGTTTTTATACAAAAGTTTCCCCTGCAACTGTCTTAGAAAAAAGGCGGAAGATGGAAATTGCATGAAATTAGATCATGGCCACTTTGAAAAACTGCCCATTATTCCGAAAACAAAAAGAAAATGAATGGATAAAAGTAATCAACCAGGCCTGAATGAAGTATTAATCAAAGCATAGACTCACTACCAAATTACAAATCATTTCTATGTAAGAAACAAAAAGAAAACGGAGGATTTCTCATCCTCCCTTCTTGTGCCACTCTTCTTTCATCCTGCTTATTCCTTTACTAATTTTATCACATCCCTCAAGCATGTGTGATCAACAATCAAGCACAATCACGCTTGCTGGGAACTGATACCGTTTGTCCGAGCAAACCTCTTTGATGAACTGCTGAGACGAGCTGGCAGGTGGGCATAAAATGGCGTTGTGATCATTACTAAGCCAATGTGTCAGCAATCAGTCAGACATTGTACAGCCGTGTGAAGCAGGAACAAAAACAACAAAGAAAGAACATTTGGACTTCTTTAGGAAAAAATAAAAAAATATCCAATAAGTGATATCTTCACACTGTATTAGGATAAAATATTAACATCCAATGGTCTGGAAAAACGAAGGGGTGTGCTACAGACGTCATGCACGTGCATATTTAGTCAAACCCTTCAAATCCATTCTCACATGTACAATTAATGTCCCCTATAAATAAATGCAGAAGCAACTCCCAGAACCCCATTCTGGAGCAGTCTTTACTTGCAGAAGGTGCACATGTAACAAAACAGTGCTATGGGTATGCATCGCCAGCGTGTGCATGCAGGCCTCATTGATATGCGATTTAGTAAAAATGTGTAATCAACAGAAAGCCTCCATTTCTGGGCTTTTCATTAGGGGAAAAAAAGGATACAGCCAAAATATTCTAACTAAAAGACTAAAATTAGTATAACAAGACTGCATTGTATAACCTTTTGGCTTTATCTCACACCTTGATGGTTGGTATAATGCTCTTCTGTGTCTTGCACAATTCACTAAGGAGACTTGATTTTATATGCGATCAAAATTGTAACCAGTATTAAAATTCTATACACCACCATGGGTAAATAAAAAAACATCTATTTTCTTTTGGTAAATAGCATTTTTTAGATTTTTTTTTGAAGCACTGATGTCAAAACTCTCAGCGCTTAGTTCATGCTAAAGTACCATACAGAGACATTCACTTACTTGCCATACTGACCAACTTTTGAGTTTTGTCGTCCCTGTACCTTCCCATATTGCCCAGAATACAAGGCTTCAAACATCTTTTGGTTTATCTTAAAAACATTTCTAGTGGTCTTCTAATTATGATTACCGGTGTGCAGTTTTTAGCCAAAATTAAAACACCTGTGTCGTTTTCTAGAACATTATTTCTGCAGAAAGGCGGGAGTTCATTAGAAATTTACCTTCGAGTTCTGGACGTGACCGCTGGCAAGGAGCAACCCCACACACCTTCTTGTGTGTGACCCATAGCTGTAACACGTATCAAGTCGTCTACAAGTGAATGAATCAGAGTGGAGTGGAGCAGAGAGCTTGTGCCCCACGGTACTTTCTACGTCATAAATACCAATTTTTTCAAACTGCATTTTTTATCTGCTCCGGATTCACAATGATTTGAATAAAGAAATAATTAAAAATGCAATTTTAAGATCAATTTTCTTACAATATGTCCTCCATCATCAGAAAAATGCCAAAAGAACATGTAAAAACACATGATGGGTTTATAATATGGTGGTGCTGGTGGATTTGGGAAAAAATAAAAACAACCTTCATGTCACCATTATGATTAATAATAATAAAATGCTAGAACTTAGAGTTAAAAAGAGTTTTTGTGACTGAGAAGCAGCTTTTTTGATAGGGATGACTCAGGCTTTTTCACCTCCAAGAACTAAAGCAAACCGAAAGCCTTGCAGTGATTGTGTCATTGGGGGAGACTGAAGGTCCATTATCCTGTGTGCCGTCTTTAGCGCTTGTGTTAGGGCTGGCAGTGAGCCACCATGTCTTCTTTCATCTGTAGATCTGTATCAGTAGATCTGTCCATGTCCTTATCAACCAGGTACATCACTAGAAATCAAATGTAGAGGCATAGTTGTGACACTTGGGGGGATGTGCAGGATATCACATCTATCATTCTGGACATGCTGGTATGCAAAGGAATTACAAGCAGAACTGAATTGAGGCTTTGATTTAGATGATTAAATTGATTTTTTTGTGGGAACTTTAAAAAGTCACTGCTATCTCTTTTTATTAGTGTAAAGACGGCACATTTGTTGGAGTCCTAACAACCAAGGATTTTTATGGAGAGTAATAAATATCAGTATTAAACAGCCATCCATAGTTCTTTGTCACTAACACAGTTGTGGAAGAGCCTGTAGCTGTAACCCGCTCAAGTAATGCACTTTCTTGTTTTTTTTTGGCAGAGTGAAAACATATTCTGGATGTGTTCCCAACACAAATGCATTTGTTGTCAGAGAGCAGTCCAGTACTTAAATCCACAAAACCCTACATCCTGACCTTTAAGAACTTTTTTTTGTTAAATGTCTACTATTGATTAATACTTTTAATACTGTGTTTAAGAGATTACACTAAAATCCCAAACTTTTGAAGTGTTGTCCAGCACTTGCATGGGGGTTCTAGTTCCCTTATACACACTAAATGGAGAGACTTGTGTGAAATATCATCAAAAAGTCTATTTCAGCAAGTTAGGAGCAAATGCTTCTCCTAGTTTAATCTAAAACACAGGTGCCAGAGCAGCTAATGCACCAACAGCTAAAGAAAGATGGATGGGAATGTTTCAGTATTCCAAGGGAATCATAGTCTGTCCTTAAGAGCTGATGATGATCCTGACTCTGTGCCAGGAAAAATACAGACAGACTTCCTGAGAGTCCTAAATTCACAGTAACACAGTCCAGACAGACAAAGTAAAAAAAAAAAAAAACTGGTTCCATTAGACTTCATCGCATGGAGTAAACAGAGCATAATGATACGCATCAAAGGATCTGTATGGAAACAAGAGCTTCATTGAGCAGTCACAGAGCAACTCCATGCCTTAGCCACGTAAGGACATGCACTTAGATACTATTGTCAAGACTTCATGAGAGTATTTAAAATGTGGATTTATTAAGAAAAAGTAGGTGGCAACATACAGAAACAGCCACTGTCCTAAACAGATATACATATAAATAATACCAAAAGCTGCATTTCCTGCTGAAACCGCCGCATGATAGAAATAACATGCAGGCAACGTCAAAATCGATCAAAGAACAGTTATTGTTAACTTACAATTTTAAAAGGTTTGTATCAGAACTCTCAAGACTGAATTTCAAGTTTGGTTTATTTCAGAAATTACTTAACCAGAATGCTGTTAAAAACCTAAGGCACATGGTGGATTGTCGTTTTTGTTATTTGTGCTTTTTATGCGCATTCCTGTCAATCAGTGAGCAGTTGTTATTATAAAATAGTTATCGTTTAAGAGTGCAGTGTAAAAGCAGACAATGTTTTTTGCACACTAGCAAGACTGGCTTTAGTGTTGAATGTTGATACTTTGTGTGAAAAACTATTGTGAAAAACTTATGTGAAAAACTAAAGCATTTTTTAAACACAATCCCTTCATTTCATGGGCTCGTAAGTAATTGGACAAATGAAATAACTGAAAACAAAATAGGTCATTACTAGTATTTGGTTGAAAACCATTTGTTGGTAATGACAGCCTGAAGTCTTGAACTCATGGACATCACCAGATGGGTTTTCTGCTTCTGAATGCTCTGCCAGGCCTTTACTGCAGAGGCTTTCAGTTGCTGTTTGTTTGTGGGCCTTTCTGTCTGAAGTTTAGTCTTCAACAAGTGAAATGCATGCTCAATTGGGTTAAGATCAAGTGACTGACTTGGCCATTCAAGAATATTCCACTTTTTTGCTTTAATAAACTCCTGAGTTGCTTTGGCTGTATGTTTTGGGTCGTTGTCCATCTGTATCATGAAACGCCGCCCAATCAGTTTGGCTGCATTCACCTAAATCTGCGCAGGCAGTTTGTTTCTGAACACCTCAGAATTCATTGGGCTGCTTCTGTCCTGTGTCACGTCATCAATAAACACTAGTGTCCCAGTGCCACTAGCAGCCATGCACGCCCAGACCATCACACTGCCTCCACAGTGTTTTACTGATGATGTAGTGCGCTTTGGATCATGAGCTTCTCCACGCCTTCTCCATACTTTTCTCTTGCCATCATTCTGGTAGAGGTTGATTTTGGTTTCATGTGTCCAAAGAATGTTTTTCCAGAACTGTGCTGGCTTTTTTAGATGCTTTTTAGCAAAGTCCTATCTAGCCTTTTTCCTATTCTTAAGGCTTATGAGTGGCTTGCATCTTGCAGTGTACCGTCTGTATCTACTTTCATGCAGTCTTCTTTTTATGGTAGACTTGGATATTGATCCGCCTACCTCCTGGAGAGTGTTGTTCACTTGGTTGGCTGTTGTGAACGGGTTCTTCTTCACCATGGAAATGATTCTGCCATCATCCACCACTGTTGTCTTCCGTGGACGTCCAGGTCTTTTTGCGTTGCAGAGTTCACCAGTGCTTTCTTTCTTTCTTTCTTTCTTTCTCAGGATGTACCACACTGTTGATTTTGCCACTTCTAATACTGTAGCAATTTCTCGCATGGTTTTTTCTGTTTTCTCAGCTTAATGATGGCTAATTTCACCTGCATGGAGGGCTCCATTGACCGCATGTTGTCTGTTCACAGCAAAAAAGAGTCCTCTAATCAACTCCAGGCAGAAACAAAATTAGAAAGAATGTGTCTCTGTCCAAATATTTATGGTCCTGACTGTATATTCACCCGTGGGACATTTTCTGATTATCTTGTCACTCACAGAGTGTGTAGTGTTTAATAATTTACTCTCTTTACTTTTCTTCCATTCCTTGAGACACAAAAAGGTCCCTTGTAAATGATCAGAGACACTTGATGTCAAGAGAAAAAGTGCTTAGGTAAAAAGGGCTATAAGTGGAAATGAGCGTCCAAATCTCAACCCAGCAAAAACCAAACCTGCCTGCATGAACAATTCATTGACTTTGCTGGTCTATAAGTACCTAAAGCTCTACTTATCATAGTCTTAAAAGCAAAATTAAAAGTGCAACTTAAAAAGAAATACATTCAGTTACAGCAAGTACATAAAGTTCAAAGTTAAGCTTATTTAAATATCGCATCATAAAATGCAAACCCATTTATGTCCGATTATTTTGTCTTGTCGCACAAATCAGGAAGAAAATTGTTAGACATTTAGTGTTTTTACATAATTTAAATCTACACTCTTTACATAAGCACTATCTGTAGTGGAAAGGTCAAAACTTGTCACAGTAGTGATCTGAAGCAGTGAGACTTTGGGTTCAAATTTTGATAATACAGTGACTCCTTGTTATATATTGCGGTTCACTTTTAGCAGTCTCGCCATTTCACTGATTTTTTTCAATGCAATTTTGCATACTTTTTTTTTTTTTTTTAAACAGGGTGTCACGTTCTGTGTCCTTATTAATTGTAGATCTTGTTAATCAGTCTCCTCTGTACCGTGTCTCAGGTACAGGATGTGTTCAGTTTGCCAAATTGATATAAAGATCTTTGCTTTCATCCTATAATACTGGATTTTTATTTTTCCACGAGGGTTTGAACTTTTAAAAAGTTAAAACAAGAGAGAAACGTGAAAATTTTCATGTCTGAAAAACGTATATAAAACGTGTAGTGAGGGGTTTTACATCTTAAAACATCTGTATTCCTACTTCACGTATTTCACAAACTGTAGATTATTTTTAGAACGTAATTCCCGCGATGAACACAGGAACACAGTATTTTTTTAAACACTTTTCAAATAGTAAATTAACTACATTCAATAGAGAAAATGTGTTAATTTACTTAAAAAGTATAATACTTTTGATTATATGCAGTTATTGCTAAATAAAACTGTCAGACATCCAGGAAGGAAACACACTGAGCTTCAACTTATTTTAATCCTATTGCACTAGTTTGAAAAAGGAAAAATTAAAATAGCAAAAGCTCACTTTTTTGTCATCTTTAACAGAAAGTCAGAGTTTTGTCAACACCTCTATACAAATATGCTAAAACTACAAAAACAAAAGAAAGTGAAGATAAATATACAAAACAAATTTCTCAAGAGCAATCGCTGACTAACAATGGAGTGACTGCCAGAGCACCACCTGACATAGCTGCAGGCAAAAGGTCTGCATAATTACTGAACTCCAACACTCCTTCTGACAGGTTAAGGCACATTCCCAATTTGTCTGCAGTGCTTTCTTTCACAATGAGCATACATCCAAACGGAGATGTCAGTTTTGCACCAAGGAGTACATCCAATTACTGACTTTTATAACAGAAGTGTTTTACAAGAGGGAAAAATTGTTTAAACAATTGTAAATTCTTAGCATGGCAAGGAGGAGTTCAGAAATGGGAAGATTTGAAATCAACTTTTTTTTTCAATTTTCTTTTTAATATTTAAATATGCAAATATTTTTATTTATTTAGTAAATTGTGTTTTCAAACTGTCAAGAACAAAGAACTACACCTGGGCTTCAGTTCATATGCATAGGAATTAGGATTTATGGACATAATCACAACAGTGTAACTCATCAGGCAGTTCAGGAAGCATAACAGGGCTGCTTTTTATTCATACACACCAAGAGCTGTATAAAGAGTCCAGGTTGGAAAACTCCACTCACCTATTCTATAAAGAGAAAAAGCAGTCTGTTGGGGTAAAATATAATTACAATAATAATATTTATTATCCAACCCAAAAACAGTTTTAATCCTCTTTTTATTTAACCCTTTCTTTTTGACAAATTTTAATTCACTTTGCTCTATTTTCTTCATTTTTTAGTGCACACTGTAAGAAAAGAACATAAAACTACTGAACTAAGGAAAATGATGGAAGGCTTAATTTAATACTATACCTAACTAAAATAAAATTTCCTAAAAAGGAAAAAAAATGCAAATAACCTTTTTCTGCCATCTTCACTTAACCTAAATTACTCAGAAAGACATAAAGAAAAACTGTTCTTGCTCAAGAATAAAAAAAAGAATGTGGTCACCCAACACTAGCCAAGTAAAGGTAAAAAAAACTAACTGAAGAGAGAACTATTCCAATGGTAAGTAAATCTTTAACCATTCAGCAGTTGTAGTGTAAACTTTATGCATTTGAGATTATTTTTTTATCCAATAATGTTCTGTTTCTCTCAAAAGATTGAAGAAAAAATCCATAAGAAAACTCATGATCACATAGAAAAACATGAAATCAATTAAACTTGATATTTTTTAATAATCTAGAAATATTTATGATAAATAATTCTAGATGGCTATAGAGCTTTTTAGCTTAAACGATCTTAAAAAGGAACCAGGCTGCCAAAAATGTGCACACTTTTTTTATATAATTATTGCTGATAAAAATGACATAAAAGTGATAATACATTTAATAAAAAGGAAAATCCTTGGTTTAAAATCCATTAAACAAATATTGCTGAGTAAGACTTTTGTTTTCAATCCCAAGTTTACTCAGGTGAAATAAAAAATGTAGAGCATTAAATCTACTCTGAAGAGAACAGTATTTACTCTTAAAAAATGTATTTGCTCATAAGTTATTGCTACACACCTCTTTTAGTAGCTTGCAGCTTTGTGGTTCTGTTAATTAAATAATCTATACAGAAATGAGGCCACTTATACTCTACAAAAGCAACATGGCAGCATGCCGGAAAAACTGTGCGTCTTCCTGTTTACCGCTTTTTAAGGAAGCGCCGTGAAAACTCTGCTCCGTCTTAACTCCACACTCTGCTTTTATTCAGCACACATTCTCTACTCTGTGTAGTCTGGCAGAACTGTCAGAGAAAGGGAGATGGTGGCCCAGAGGGTTCAAACCACAAGAATGTTGAGTAAATGTTTTCTTACGCCTGCAGACTTCAGAAAAATGTTCCAGCTTGTAAATGTTGAGAAAAATAAAAAGAACACAGTTGAAGGAAAATGTTGATTAAAAACTGAATACATATTTGTTATGCTTTTGATAAATTAATGAACTTTCATTTATTGATGTAGTTGTTTGTTGTAGTTTTGTTTTTAACCCTTGTGCTATCTTAGATGACCCCACCCTTCCATTGAGGTGTTCTCCCTACCATGACAAAGGTGGATAAAGGTGGAAAGATTTCATGTAATCCATGGACACCAGTGAAGATCACAAATCATTGAAGAAAAAAGGTTCAGAGCACTGTCTAGTGGGTCTAAATGACCCAACTCCCAATGTTAAAGTGCCTAGGATAGCACAAGGGTTAAAAAGTCTGTAATTCCTCTTAACTAAATCACTCAGATAAAAACTTGTTTTTATTTTTTTTAACATCTTATAGAATTTTTCTGAGGATGGAGGACATATTTAAAGACAATTAAGCTTAAAATAGCATTTCTGGGTATTTCTTTATTCAAATTGTTGTGAATCAGAAGCAGACAATAAAGTATCGTTTGAAAAAGCTTGTACCAGTGATGTATAAGCTGCAATCAGAAGGTCTGCAAGCTTCCTGCTACGCTCCATTCTTATACATCTTGTAAACAACTAGTTCCGTGTATGTCTTTATTTTCCCCGTCTGAGCTAGCATCTGGCCCAAAGCTGCACGGCTGGATAGCGCCAATATTGCCATTTTTGTTGTTAGTTAGGGGTTATAATGGGCTGCAAGCTGATGGGAAAGCCTTTAAACAGGTGGATGATGGGAAATGGGGCTAGGCTTACTCCACGCACTATCCTGTTCCCAGTGCAGTGGCAAATTTCCAATGAACTACTGCTGTTCTCCAGAAACTATGTCCTAGAAAACTACACAGGCTTTTTGATTTGGGCTAAAAACTGCATATTCATGATTAAAAAGACAACTGAGAACCCCTTTACAACAGATCATAAAATTGTGTAATTGTTGTTGCTTCACTTGTAAAGCCCCACAGAATTTGTTAATGCAAATGTCAATATGGTCACCTGGGTAACTGTTATTTTTTTAGAAGAACCTATTCAAACATTAAAATATGGATTATAATCTCAATTTAAAAATTAACAGTGCAATAATGAAAGAAGCTCATTTTTTAGCACAACAAACAGTATTCTGAAATATATCGGTTTATTTCTTTGTATACAGTCGAGTTCATCTCTGTAGATTTAAGGCAGATCAATATCCTCATTAAATTTGCAAATATCATTATAGTGTGCAGATATTGTAATTTAGGAAAGAGGAACCAAGAATCTAGGGACTGCAGATCAGCCAACAACACTGCATGTGGCCTTTGGATAATTAGACCAAGACTCCGATGAATCATTATTCTGTCACTAAGCCACCTGCATACTAAAAATGACATCGCACACACTAATGACAAAAGTAGCAGAGTCTTTGTTACCATCTCCTACTGAATAAAAAACAAATTTAAATGTAGAGACACAAGCCAGAGTCTGAATGTCAACAGCCACACTTTCAGAGACACAATCATTGTAAGAATAGGAGTCCATGGGGGCTCCTGTTCTGTCAAGAAGTAATGTTTATCTCTGGAAAGATCTGCAAATGCAGAAAAAGACAAAACACAAAACAAACATTCACACAAATGACAGTGTTCCCCCATGTTATCACAAGGCCAACATGATGAGGGTGCAAAACGCAAGAAGGAGAACTGCTCCACAACAGAAACAGAGACGCCAGAATCTATTCACAATCTTGCTTTGGAGCCAAAATAGATGTGGGCACATGGGAAAGTCCCTTCCACATGAGGAGCACATCTCCCAGCATGCACTAAAACTAAATGTGACATCATCAGTTCACTCTGTAGTAAATATGGTTAAAAATTATTTTTTTTAAATGGGGGGGGGGCTTGTAAAGCAAAATCTAAAATCAAAGAATACATAAAATGCATAAGTGCAAAGAAAAGAAGAGAAACAAAAATATTTTAGGAAAGTTTGCTTTTTTGCTTCAGTACAAGGAAAGAAAATATAAGCAAGATACACTTCCACTTGCTTTCAGAAGTAAAAAAAAAAAAGAGTAAAAATGGTAAATAGTCTTAAGTAATCACAAACAAAAAAAGTGGCACAAGAGAGGAAATATTGACAAAGGTAGAAAAACATTTTCTTTTATTTGGTCATCAGAAGAGGTTAAAGTCATCTGTTGAATAGGCCAAAATGAAAAAGACTAGAATAAAATGACAAAAAGAGAGCTTATTTTGCTTCTGGAATAAAGCAGAATAAATGTTAAGAAACCTGATGGCATCTCTCTCACAGTCTTAATATGAACAACTAAAGTACTGTTCAACAAACTGCATGCTCGAAAAAGCAGAACTAAAACATCCTGGCTCACAGGATCAAGGAGGAAAATGGTCAAGCATGCTTCCCTGGCCACCTCAAAAAGGGCCTGTCTTTTTAAAAGACAAAGGAACATAGATAAATACCCTTAACTGTTAACAAAAGAAAGTTAAGAGCTTTTTTTTATTATTATTAAAGGAGATATTACTAAGCATATTTGGTGGGAAAGATACCCAAGCTTTTGGTAGTTGTTCCTTTTTTTTAGTTTCTACTGCAAACAATAGAAAAGGTAAAAACAAATATTGAAAACCAGTATGTGCACAGATTAGCTCTAAAACACGCAGAGGGAAAAATGTGTCATTTCACTATACAATCACACATGATCATAAACTATTTACAAATTTGCCAAAAATATATAATCCAAATGTCACTGAGAGCTGGTGTAAAGGGTAAATAAACTGTGCAAAACGGCTCTGCGATTTTTAAGAGAAGATCTTTGAACAAAACTGAAATATAGAAACAAATGAATATCCATAAATGACTTTGCAAGGAGCTTATCATGGAGGCAGCCATTGGCTCTGCATCATATGGGCAGAACTCCAGCATGACTGCAGCTGGTGAAACTCCCTCTGGGAGTCTGGCTGTGTTTGATCTTGAATTGCACAAATAAAGTGCCAATTACCAATCTAATTGTGAGTAACAAAGCCTAGTGCTAGTTTTCCCGAGTCCCGCATTTACTGTGTATCTTTAAATCTCCAATTTAAAAGGTTACATTGAGTTCACTTAATTGTGAATGAGAATGGCTGATTTAGAAATCGTAGGCTGAGTTTTGGAGTTTTAATAACCGGGAATGAATTAAGCAAATGGCAGCAGTGTACAAATAGCCTTATCAATGCTTATTAAATAATAAACTCACGTTCAGCTGCCATTAAAAAAAAATAGAAAAAAAACAGCAAGGAAATACATTTTTATTTTCTTTTAAACATGGGAGCTGACCAACACCCAAATCTAAAACATACATACATAATTTACGTATCTAGCAAATACATGTTAATAATTGAGTGGTCCAGTCTCTAGTATGTCTGACTTTTCTAATTGTTGTTCTGAGTATTTACAGCAGAACAGTTCGGTAACTCAGAATGTTTGCTTTGTTTGGACAAGTGACTAAAAGCTACAAAATTAGGAAAGAACAAAGTACAAAATAATAATGTTTTGGGTATAACTGCGCTGCGCTTTACTTGCATGTAAAAAATCAGACTGATATCACTGAAACAAACATTACTATGGCTATGCTCCAACCTTGTTATATTACACATTAAAAAAAACAATCTGACACCGCTACACATTAGTGTATTAACAGGAATAACCAATCTTGCTTGCAACGCGTAAAAAAAAAAAATAGACTGAAATTTTGACAGAGCATCTCTAAAAAATTGCTTCAATGTCAGTAAGGACAAACAGAATTAATCCATATATAAAACAGTCCGGATAATAAATCGGGCTGACGTTTTTTGAACCAAATTAAGCCTTTTAAGTGTGCCTTATAGTGCAGAAAATATGGGTGTATAAAAAAGAAGATTGTTGTGAACACAGAAGAAAGATCCTAAACAACTCTAGGCAAACATAACTTCTGTATTTATCTAAAACGATCTACCTTTAAAAAATCAAACTAAAAAATGAAATAAGGTCTCTTATCTGACTTCTATTTTGGCTGCTAAATCATAACAAGGAGCTTCATTAATGGCCAGTAAAAGAATCAAAAACATTATTTCCTTCAAATGTTGGCTCATTCAAAGCTACTTGGGTTCCACACAAGAAGGAGATTGGCTTAATGCATCGACCTATTCCTCTCTGAAACATAGGTATTTGAAATGGTGAGTTCCACAAACGTCGAGTTCATGATGTGCAAAATTCATGCATATTTTTTCAGCTGTATAATTTAATCATGTACAGCTATAAAAGTTGGTGATGAGGAAAACATGAGGAATGAGCGTAAATGGTGCAGCACGAACCAATCTTGGTCCAGGAGAGCTTGAATGGAGCTCTGCTACACTGCAGCAGCCTCTCTCTGTAACATGTATGGATAGGTTTAGTATAAAAACATTTCAATGCTCACCAGTGCAGCCTAAGGGCATTAAACCTCATTTTTCCCCAACTAAAAGAAAGCCCTTTAGACTGGAATGTGCTCCTTCTTCATCCTCATCCAACCAATATGAAAACATAAACACTTTGTGTCTTGTTTGAATTCTTGCTTGACTGGGTTGATAGTATGAAGGCAACACAATGCACATGCCACAAAATATTGCATTTGTACAGTAAATCAATATTTGTGCATCTATTTCTCTGAATTTCAATTAAATTTAGCCAAATATTGCCTGCTAATTTATACGAGATGAAAACGAGATGACACATCTCAAGGGGCTTATCCTACAAACAAATAAATGTGAAATAAAATACAGAAGGGACAATATGCAAATGAGAAGAATGAAAGTCATTAGTATGCAACTTATTAAACTTCAAGGTGATTCTAACAAGTTTTAAAAATCCAAATTAGAATTTTAACCAGAACATTTATATGATACATAAACTCAATTTTTTTGTTGATTTGATGTTGTTCCTTAAATTTCTTTGAAAAACACAATTTCCTGTTTTTAAACACCCTACATATTTCTAAAACGGTGTTTTTCAACCAGTGTGCCACGGCACACTCGTGTGCCGTGGGAAATTGCCCTCTTAAACTGATCTAAAAACATTTACCATCTCAAGGATATCAGCTCTGTATTCATCCAAACAGGCCCTGATAAAACACTGAGAAGTTAGGAATATGAAAGATCGTAAAAGACTTTTTTCTTTGTGTTTATTTGATTCTATTAAAGACAATTTGATAAGAATGACGGTACCGCGATTTAGCCGTAGCTTCAGATGTTTTTGGAAAAGTCCCGCCCCTTTAACTGTCTCCACCAATCAGTCTTGGAGGCTTAATCATACGTCATCAGTCTGACCAATCAGAAGTGGTTAAAGTCTTCACTTCCTTGTTCCGATTTAGCTCATAAAGTCCAACATAAATATCAGCTAAAGCTCGTATTTAGCGGTGTAGCTTTCCACAGAATCCGGTATCAGACCGTGGAAAAAGTGAACAAAACAATGAAGAATGAATAATGAAGCTCAGAGACGCTAGTCTTTCTGCCCTTTTGCTGCAGTTTTCACACTACATCTCCCATGATGCATTGGGTTAAAGTGACGTCGTCTCAGCGCACAATGACTCTTTCTTGTTAAACGTCTTGAAACCACAACAAACACACATCAAACAGTTTTTAAATCTTCCAACTTAACTTTTATTACATCTTCTGGAAAAAACAGCTGCAACTTCCAGCTTTTTCTGCCACAATAATTATCACAAAAATGCATGTGAGATTATGAAGGGGCTGTAGATCAATACAGACTATGAGTTTCTCCTTTTTTTTTTTTTGATGCTGGTGTGCCACAGGATTTTTGTCAAGGTTAAAGTGTGCTGTGGCTCAAAAAAGGTTGAAAAACACTGTCCTAAAAGACAAATGAGAACTAAGCATGCTTGGTCTTTTATTAAACTTGTGCTGAAGCTGAAGTAAAACACAAGAAGATGAGTACAACTGACATTTCTATTTGATATTTAATTAAGAAACAGAGGATGATGAATGGTATGAGATGGAACAAGAAGTCCTTGACTTTAAAAAATAAAAAACTTCTAATGAAACATTTTTTATTAGAATTTCACAAGGACCCTGCATATGAAGCTTGATTTCACACAAATACTAAAGAGTCATTTTTATATATAACTACAAGTTATTACATGTGGAGTTCCTGCTGAGGTTAAGTATCTGCACTGTGTTAGTATTCCTACAAGAAGCCACAAGGCTTTGCCCTACTTCCTAGTTGCTTTCAAGCTGCAAAGGGAAAGGAAAACAATAGGTATATAACATCGAGTGTAAACTCCCAATCATATCTTTGTTGTATTATAAACAGGAAGAAAGGAAGATGGAGGCAGCTTTTTCTTTTTTTAGCAGCTCAACCCTGAAGGACACAACATCAGCGTCAAGTACAAACCCTAGATGGCTCCTTCACTTACCCTTTTATGCTTCATTGCCTTTCACACTTTCTCAGTGTCATCTTTACCTCTTATGTTAGCACTTCTCTATTTGCCACAGTGAAACACTCTATCCTTACCCATTCATCCATCCATCCATCCCTCCATCAATTAATCTACCAAACTTGCTTAATATGTTTTGGGGGTCACAGAGTTGGACAAAGGCAGGCTACACCCAGGTTGCCAGTCTGTCTCAGGGCATTCGATCCTTATTAAAAAAAAATAATAATAAAGTCAAGAATCTTTCCTTATAAAGGGAAGGGCTCAAGAAAAAAAGCTTGCATGATTTTGCACAATATTATTATTACGTATTTGTTAAAAAAAATTTAAATAAACAAGCGTGTTTGTTTTCCCCCCACTAATGACCACTGAAGAAGAGCCGGCTTCGGCATGATTGTTCAAAAGCAACATAGACGTTAACGAATTAAACGGATTTAGGGATTTGAAGTGATATAAATAGTCAACTAGACTTGACTTCTATAGTCTTCTCTATGATATGGTTATCTGAATAATTGTTCTTATGTTGCGCTAATATACTAGACACTTATATAACCCTTGTGCTATCTTAGATGACCCCACCCTTGCATTGACGTGTTCTCCCTACCATGACAAAGGTGGATAAAGGAGGAAAGATTTCATGGAATCCATAGACACCAGTGAAGATCACAAATCATTGAAGAAAAAAGGTTCAGAGCACTGTCTAGTGGGTTTAGATGACCCAACTCCCAATGTTAAAGTGCCTAGGATAGCACAAGGGTTTATTCCTCCTATGTTTCATGAAACTAAATATGGTTTCTGTAGTGAAGGATGAATATATCCAGTCTTATTTTGTTATTCATTCCGTTATTAAGATTTGTCTTTCAAGATCAAAAGCCCGGTCATGTATGTTGATAAATACATTTCTCCCAAAAGTGCAACTTATATTCCAGTGTGAGTTATAAATGATTCTTTTTTCTTTATAATGCATTTTTTTGGCATCTGTGCATATACCCCAAAGCAGCTAATAGTTGGAAAAACATGGTAATATTAATCCTGATTAATACTGACTACCATCAAACTCAACATTCATGTTGAAGGCATGTAACTCTGTGCATGACCACTTGTCCAGAAGACATATTTGCCTCTAAAAAAGAAAAAAACATTTTAATTTTTTGGGTTAAATGTTCGCACTCCCAAAGCTGAGACACAATTCAACGTATGCTGGTTGACTTTTTCTTTATTGTGTTGCAGAACAGCAAAGACTAAAAACTATTTATTTATTTAGATTTCTTGTTAGAAATAAAATACATAAAAGCATCCATTCTAGTATATAGAACAAAGAAAGATAAAGCGTAGAGAAGTGTGAAAAGTCAAATGGTCTACTCAATGATTAACTCCCAAGCCAACACTAAAACACTAGGACTGCCCACTCACCGACAAACCTGGAACGGCAGAAGAGGTCAACAGTGCAGTTTATCATGAAGTGCAGGCAAAAGTGGAGCAGCTACAATGTTATCTATTTCTGCTCAAGTAAAATATATACTGCCCACAGCATTAACCAAACTTCTCTTTGAACAACACTTGCCTGTTTTGGGAAGATTGTCCTTTATCTTTGAATGGAGTTGGAGTGGAATAAGCTTTACTAAAAGCTAAATAGAAACAGCAATATAGTTTGTTTTACCTTCGAAATGCTCGATTACTCTGAATTTGGTATGTCAACTTTTTATCAATGTTGACTCAACGTTTTCATAGTTTAGGGGTAAGAACATACATTAAGACCATGAATTATTTGTAAAAATAGATTAATCTTTTTTTTTTTCACTTGTCCTGTCCAACAGCTAGGCAGGCAGATGAGAGCTGAGGGCCTCTTGTGTTGGACATATTTTACTTTAACAAGAGGGGTTATTAATCTTCAGACAAACCAAAGGTATGACTGAATAAACCCCTTTTGTAATTGAGGCCAAACTTTATTCATTTCAACCATGTTTGAAAATCTTTGGTGTTGGAAGGGACGGAAAAGGAAAGAAGGGAAGAAGAGAGAGGGATGTTAGAGAGAGAGGGGGGGTAGGAGGGTGATAATAGGAGGGGAAGGGGGGTAAGACCATGAAGCAGCATAGAGCAGACAGGTTTACTGGTTGTTTATCATTACGGTACGGTTCAAATGTAGTACAAAAAGGGCGGGGCCTGTTCGCACACACTCAAATGTTATCAACACACCTGCTAGCTGCAAAAAATGTTCACGCTCAGGGGCAAGGACCAGGACCCACCCCCCAGGGACACGAACACCCCGGCTCAGGTGTAATATGAACCCCCCCACCGTGCGGAGAGAGCACCGCCTGGCCCAGGGAGCCGGCACCCAGGGGACACGGCCGCCGTCGCCAAGGGGCCCGCACCCCCCACCAGGGAAGGGGTAGGGGACAGATGGACCCAGGTCCCACCTTCCTTGCAAAATGTGTGTGCGTGTATGTGTGTTTGAGAGGGTGTGTGTGTGCATGTGTGTGTTTATGTTGGAATGTATATATTGAAGGGGGAGGGGTGTGTGTACTAAGGGGGGTGCAGTTAAAATTGGCGAGTAGGGCACTAAGGGGACATCTCCTGATTACTCACAGTGATGTCCCCTCACCCTCCCCACCAAGGGGCCCTAAATGTCTAAGGTGCGGTTAAAATTGGCGGGTAGGGTGCCAGGAGGACATCTGCTGCTTGCTGGCAGTGATGTCCAAGCACCCCCCCTACCAAGGACCCTACATGTCTAAGGTGCAAATAAAACCGAAAGAGGGGGGGCCCACTCCATACGGCAACCATAGGAGGGGGGCCACTGCCAAGTAGCCCCCCCCAAGGCACATCACAGGCTAGACCCCCCACCCCCTCACCCTAATATGAGGAAGGGGGTAAGTTGGGGACAGCTGGTAGACTGTCCCCCGGTTGCCAAACAGCTGTCCCCCAGCCCACCCCCCCAGCAAAGGGGCCAGGGCCACCCAGCCCAGGGGCCCCACCCGCGGAGGCGCCGACACCCCAGGCCCGGCACCACCCGCCCCACACAGAGAGAGAGGAGCACTAAATTTAAAGGTTTAAAACCTAACTTAAATGCAAAAGTTTATGTTGGATTCCTGTCACAAGTATGAAATCAGTTACCAGTATTAATTATATTTTTTAAAATGTAATTCACTTTAGGAAGCAACCACAAAATAATTACTGAAGCTTTATAATAAAATTAGCAGCAAAACACTTTCAAAAACTAAAAAGCTAAAGTATCATAAAACAACAATGGTCCATATAATAAATATAATAAACAACAGCAGGTTCGATACATTTCTCTATTTAGTTTGGATTATCTTTTTATTGTTTTTATTGTAAATGAAATGTATTCGACACAACTGATCAACAAATGTGTAGTAATATGACAAAACCTTCCACAAAATAAGTAGAGTGGGAGAGCAATAAATTATAGGAACATACTAGCAAAATTGTTTTGTAAAAACCATACTTGATTAAAGTTACCATATTTGGCTAACCTAATCTTAAGAAGAAAAAAAAACATCCAAAGACACTGAAAGTCTTTAAATAGAAAAAGCAAATATATGCATTAATAAAAAAGAAAAAAACGTCAGAGTACCTCTGGTTTCTATGCAGCCCCTCTGATGAAATGGTACAAAAGAACCCACAAAAACGTAGCCACAAAGTGGTAAAATTGTAAAAAAAAAAAAAAAAAAAAAAAAAAAAAAATTATTAGTGGCTACAAAATAGATCCATGTACTTTCTGTCATTGGTTTTTCTTCCCGTTTAGGCAGACTAACCATGCAGTTTCAAAGGTAGAAAACGATCAAGGAAGATATTTGGTTTTAGACAATAAAAAAAGGATGAAAAGAAATTTTTCTGCTATTCTTGCAAAATATGCCTTTTTCTTTTACACCACGATGGTTGTCTGAATGCCATGATGTTGTCTGGGATGCATGATACTGTGTCTGTGACAGCCCAGACAGTGTGAAGGACACTGGAAGATTACTGGAAGCAATCTTTCATCAGATAAGGGGGGGGGAAGGAAAAATACATGTGTCTGAGCCTATGACAAGAAACCCAACGCCCACCAGCAAAGACTGAGTGGAAGTCTGTGAGACTCATGAGACCAAAGGATGCAAACCACACACCATTTAAAGTGTATTCAGCGTCATGAACACTACTGAAAAAGCATCATATGCTGAAATATAATGTTCAGTTTTCTAGCTTTCCGTGTTTAACTTATTAGTATGATGGTTATTTTAGCGTTGAGTACAATTATTTTTGGCATTCAATTGTAATCTGCCAAAGACTTTCTTTTGCAACAATGTGGTGCGGGTTCTCGAATATATTAATAACTTTTCAAATTTAAACAGAGCTGTAGTTAACAGGTAAAACATGAATACTAAAGCTAGAGAAAAGCCTGTGATTGCTACCGTTTTGCTTCAACAGCGTCTACGCAGGCAGCAATCATCAGTTCTTTTCCTGCCTTTTAGTCATTGTACTTAGAGCAGACTGTGTCTATTGGAGCAAAAGCACAAATTTCACTTCACATATTTGCTTTTTGGGAATTTATGACCTTCACCCTGTAAACACACAAAGCGTAGCACATGCAAGAGTTGTTTTTTTTCTTTTTTTAATGAAATACAGGGACCTATCCAACTTAACAGAAACAGAAAGATCTGCATTACATCAGAGTTGACACTGATGAGAAATATCACTGGGCCAGACAAGTGCGGCGAGGTTTGATGCAAACATTTATGTCTGTTCCTCTCTCAGGGCATTATCATCAAAAAATTCATGGAGCATTACGTAGGCAGACAGGTAAAATATGGAAATAGAGGAGCGGAAACAAATGTCAGGAGGGAGTCTGAATGTTAAACAGAACGAACATATATGGAGACAGAAAGTACAAGATTATGGAAATAGAAAAAGACATGCTTTAAAAAAAGAACAGGAAGTGCAGGAAAAAAAACTTGACTTTACCTTCAGTGGGGTTTATAGGGCTTGGTAAACTGTCCCATGGGAGATTCCAGGAAGGACAAGGATGGGAAGCAAAGATTGCCTCAATGCCATTTTCCTGGTGAAAAACACACACACGCCTATGTTTGTATAACTCTTTTTTAATAGGACATTCCAATGACTTTGTTATAGAGCCGAACCCAAACCCAGTGGCTAAACTTAACCAATTTAAGCAGATGTCTGTTTCTGACCTTATCCTATCCTTGGTTTCCCATAAGGCAATGTGTCCCTAAATGGTTGTTGATCATTTTAAAGGGTTACTACTAAAGGAAGAAATACAAGTAAACACACACACACCAAAAAAAAATCTTCTCACAACTTTAGTCTTATATATTATGAATATCAGGGAGTCACATTTTTTTCAAAAATAGATTTCCATTAAAAGATATTTGGATCCTAATCTGCCCTCTCTGATTTTAGTCAATGGTTTGATTACTTTTAGACTAATTTTGAACATGGACGCATGCTTCCTAAACTTGTAATATCATGCGAGCCTAGTTTCATTTCAGGTATAGAGCTTTTATTTTTTCCCTTTTAACTGAAATATGAATGTTTAAGTATCTAATATTGGATTTTGAAATACAAAATTGATCTATTTTCAAAACCCTGTTGTTCCTAGAGCTTATTCCAGCTACTTTTGGTAAACCCTGGATGGTCCACCAGTTTGTCGCAGGGCTCCACAGAGAGAAAGAACCACACAAAAACATTCCCACCTAATGGGCAATTTAGAGTCGCCAATCAACCTATCAAGCATGGTTTTGGATAGTGTGAGGAAACTAGATTGCCCGGAGAAAACCCACAGATGCACGAGAACTCCACACAGAAAGGACCTGGCTGGGATTTGAATCACACATTCTTGCTATAATGAGAGAATGCTAACCACTACACCACTGTGCAGCCCAATATTTGTATGAAATATATCTAAACAATACATTTAAATGCTAAAAATTAACTAAAAATATCTCATTTAACTGCAAATGTGGTTGTCGTTTTAAAAAAAGAAGTTAGCTGTAACAGAATAAAGAGCAAAAACAAATCCCTAAGCTTTCAAAACTGACTTTACAATAAAAGAGAAACAAGATGTGCAGACAGGGATAGACTGCCTTTCAGATCAATCTACAAAATGAAAAGCAGACAAACCCCTAAAAACTGTTGTCAGGGAGGCTGTCAAAATCAGACCAAAGCAGTTTCATGTTGTTTTTTTTAAATACTTTCATAAAAAAACATTAAAAAAGATAAATAGCAATTAGAAATTCATCCAAACTTTTTGACGTGCTGGCAACCTAAAAATATAATTTAGTGACTAAGAATCGAGCGCAGAGCTGCTTAATCCTTGTCCTTGAGAAACACTACCTGACTTGCTTTCCAGCTATCTCTGTCTGAACTGCTGATGATTAACTAGTCCTAAACCCTTGCAGGCTTAGGGAGAATAGGAAAATCCAGTTATTCTAAAAAAAAACTCAGAGACTGGCTGCATTCGGTTAAGGATGTGCAAACACACATACTGGGTGGGGTATGATAACAGAAAGTGCCCTTTTTTGGTTTGTTTTAGCAGCATTGGAGCAGAGTGGACCAAAATGGTTTGTCCTGTGTCATGTTGTTCTTCTGGCCTTGCTGGTATTAACCCGTGTGCTATCCTAGGCACTTTAACATTGGGAGTGAGGTCATCTGGACCCCATAAGACAGCACAAGGGATGCAAAAACACTATTTGCTTTTGCAGCTGGGGCCTGATTCAGACAAGCTGAAGTCACCAATTTAAAAACTACATCCATCAAAATATATAAAGGTAAAAAGATTTCTTCATTTAAGTTGAAGTTTCAGTGTGGCTCTAGTGTCATATCCCAACAGATCCCACCAGTATAGACTGTGGCGAAACCAGTTTCCTAAACAATAGCTTCCCGATGAGACCAATTATTTGAACAAAAAGTAAAATTTGGACTCACTTTTTACTTCACCATCCCTAGAAACTTGGCAACTCTCCTTTCTGTCCATAACTTTGCAGTGCTGGGGGCAAACTTTATTTGCATTTGGATCACAGGCTGTGCCTCTACAGCTCATTGCACATGGCAGTTTGACTCGCATGCATCACCGTGCCTCAACTCAAGTGGGAAAATGAGAAAGTGAGAAGGTTTATGAGCCATTTATATAGTGGATAACGGCAAGATGGGATCAGTGCCTCTGGTCAGTGAAGGACTGGTTGTCATCCACCTCTTCCTCCTGTGCATCTCCCCTGCACACAAAGCTGTATACGAGGGTGCTTGTGCACAGCAGCCCATTGGCTAAGACAACACAACAGCTGCACTCCAGACATAATGTTGGCGACGTGCAGCCATCGCTCTAATCCCTTAAGGAGAGAGGAAGAATGGTGGCCATTGTGCCAGTGGCTGCATGTGCGCACATTCCTCTCGGTTTTAATGTCAGATTTCAATTTCTACCCACCATGAAAACTGTCATTTGTACACATCTGGGCTTCGACTGAAATTTCATCCAACAACCCTGGCAAACGTGAGACACTTCCCGTCCTGCTCAGCCAGTTCCCCGCGTTTTCCAAACTCTAAAGCCCTCTATTACCGTTTTCTCTCTTTCCATGACCTTATACCACGTCGTCTAAGAAATCTAGCCAGCTGGAAATCAAAGGAATGTCTTCACAGGGAGAGAATGAAGGCCAAGCAAACAGTTGTGAGAGGTTAGTCAAAGTTGACGAGAGAGTCTCTCCCTGAATAACTGCTCCGGCTTATCTCTCGTTGCAATACCTGGCTCAAAAATGGCAGAGGTGCTATCTGGGGAGCTCTGAAACTACAAATGCATGTGACTGTGTCATTGTCTTATCAATGCATCCAGAGGGAAATGCAGTTTAAGATCAGGTAGTGGATTGTGCTTGCTTCTCTGTCTCCCTTTCACTTAAAGATTTTTAGTCATTTCAAGGCATTTCTTGGATTGAATATAAACTTTGGAGTATTTTGGAATGGATTTATCTTTTCTTTGTTGCACCTGAGAGAAGGATCAGCTGAATACAGTGGCAAGTGGCTCTGGGATCCGGTGGGAATGATGAAACGTGCATTTTAAAAAGGGCAGTACGAGGCTGTTGTAAACTTTGTTTTTCTTTAAAAAGAAAGGTCAGTGTTTCATTACTTTGTCTTTCCCGGTATTATATTATGATCAGAAACAACCAAAAATAAGTAGATTGTCTCACAACTCACTTAAACAGAGAGACTTGAATGTTGTTTTATGGAATCAAGGAAAATTCTAACTGGAGAACAACAATCAGAAATTCAGACATTGTAGATTTTATCTAGCAAACACTTTCTGAAGGCATTAGGGTAAAACCTTTGATTGTATGTGAGAACTGGACTGAGGGCCCCCTCCCCCCCATGGCATACTAAACAGGAAGTACCCGCATAGACTTCTCCTGAGTAATAAACAGATGTGACTCACTCAGTTATTCTATCAGAATAACCATTCTTGTTCTCACACTTTTTTTATTTTCATATTTTTTCTGTAGTGCAAGTTATTCAAGCAGGTGGTCTCACATTGAACGTTTGAAACATTTGATTGACAGATTCTCCAGAGCCTGCTTTCAAGTGGAAGGGGTGTGGCCTTCCAACAAGCTCACTCCTGATTGGTGAGAGCAGTATTTTCCAATATGGATTATGATTGCTTTATTTCATTTTGAAATGATTTTGTAATGGTACAGGTCGATTGACTACACAACTTGCCTCAGACAAATCAACCTGGTTGGATCTTAGGAATATAAATCGATTAATCGCTACACTCCAAAGAGAAACAATGATTAAGACCGTTTTTGACCAACCACTACTTAGTCATTTTCTGTGGGTAACGTCCCACTCACTTAATCCAGTTCTCATATAGAGTCAAAAATGGGTTGAATAGGTAAAAAGAAAGTAAAGCTTTACTTTAAGTTTGGTCATCGTTGGCCGGGGGCCCCCGACGAACGGAAGTGGCGTGGTCGTCTCCTGACTTCCCTCTTCCTCCAGCAGGGTCGCTGAAGGATGGGCTGACGGCCATGGAGGGCAAGTCGTGGCAACTTGGAGGGTGGACAGATGAAGCCCACAGTCTTTTGCTGCCCGCATGACACCGGGCACCTCTTGAACACGGTTGTACCAACGGAGCAGGTTGGGAAGCTGCTGCAGAGCGCTGGGGGGACTGGCTTGAAGGGAACACTTCGAGATAAGCAGAGCAAATGAAAATGAGGGGAGGGAGAACACAAGCAGAGTATTGATTAGATGATTCCGACCAACGCGTTATAAATGTCAGATTTAACAAGCGATTGCTAGTCAAACCGGGGCTCTGCATAGAAACCTAAGACAAACAAAGCTGTGATCACAGATAAAGAAGACAGCCACAGGAGACAGCGTGGGATGTGTGTTGTGGACAGAGAAAACACGCTAAGCTGAGTATGAAACTGGAAACCACTGGAGCACAGCTGACTGCTAAAAGCCTCACTGTGAGAACATCAGTTAAATCCCAACATCTGAGGAACAGACTGAGACAGTTGAGAGGTGAAACTGAGGCTGGAGACTCACTAAAGCATTCCAGAACGACATAGAACAGGTCCAACAAGAGCTATCAGCACAGGCAAGATGAAAACATGGAGGTGCAAATGGTTTTCCAAAGAAATGTAAAAGGAAATACTTTTACTGCTAATTATCTAGTAAAATCAAAAACACAAACAGAACATTTACTCCTGTGACATGCTTGTGCTTAATGTTCAGTTTTCAGATTTGAAATGGAAAAAAAGCTTTTTTTTTCCATCTAAATATTGAAAAATACTCATATTTTTTTCGTTTGTTAAATAAAACTTTAAGGCATTTTTAACAATACGGGGTTCACAAAAGGGAAGAATTTGAGATGTGTTAAGAAAAAACATGCTATATAGATCATTTTGAGGCACAAACAGATAGGAATAACATGCTTGTTAAGTAGGAACCTATTATAAAAGGCAGTTTCAATTTTTTTTTTTTTTTTTTTTTTTTTTGCAGGTTAGAGTTTATTAAGAATAAAATAGAAAAGTGAAATCTTAGAAAAATGGACGGAGAAACTGGTTAAATTTGGGAATAGAGTAAACCCTGCACACCCAAGTGGTGATTTAAGGGCAGCTGCCAAAAGGACACAACTATGAACGCACAAAGCTGCGAGACTCATTTTTGCTGAAACTTTCACAGCTAAGCCACAGTCTTTTAGCAGTAATGCTCCCTAAAAAGACTGAACCAAAAACCCAGGCTTTTAGGAAATGCATGTAATCTTCTAAGAAAGCAACAATGAAAAAATCTGGATTTAACCAAGCAATGCAGTTTGAAGTTTATCATGGCATGCCAGAAAAACAGGTATGAATGAAACATTTGTTAGCTTACCAGAACAAAAGTGTGGAATAAAAACGGGGAAAAAAATGAATAAAGAACTCTAGATAAAATGTACTAATCTGAGTCTTGCTAAAAGCTCTAAATGTGAAGGAAGCACCAAAAGGCTGCAGGACGTATACGTCTACCAACTGTTAGTTATAGTTAAGTTATAGTTATTATGTTACATTTAATTCTAGTCAAAAACAAAAATCAGAACCGTTTTTTAGTCTTAAATGATTCTGAGCTCCAATTTGACACGTCCACTCGTACACACATTGTTTCATCTGCATCTACATTTGTATCCGAGCTGACTCTAAACTGTATAGCTGAATAGCTCAGATATTGCTCATCATTTTGTTGCACTGATATTAATTAGGCTGGGGGTGTTAGGGGCTATAAGCTCACAGCAGTGTAAACAGAGAGCTCTCAGCAATGAGGAAGGGTGCAGTGCCGCCTCATACATCACTCAACACTGATCTGACCTGATCTCAGAAGGATAATCATCACTACAGTAATGTTTTAATTTACTGCTGCAGAAATTATAATCCATACCATTCATACATAGTGGTAAGTTTTTTCTTTGTTTAGTTTTGAATAACAATGTTGGTCAAAATACCACAATCAAATATTTTGGCTCCAGTGAGACCCATTCCTTTTGTGGGGTATTAGAAACACCTGGAGGTGCTTTAGGGCAAACATGTTCAGTTACTGACAGACTCATGGGAATGTCTGAGAGGAGAGTATCTTTACAAATCAACAAGTATTTTATATCTGTAGACATTCCATTAAACTTCTATAACTCTTTAAAATTGCTCAATCTTTTTCTTTCTCCAAAGAGCTAATTAAGTATTTTGTTAAATTGTTTTTTTCAAGCTTCAACCACCGCTGCTCCTTTTGAAAGCACTTTAATGCTGTTAAATGAGTTCCTACTGTCAAATGAGCGGCACTCATTTTTAGTATTCGCACTCGAATCTGATTCAACTTTAGGTCAATAAAAAAAACCAAAGTGTTTCGATTCTGCAAAAAAAAAAAAAAAAAAAAGTTCCCAAATGAAATGCATTTTAACCTCCCTAATGTGCGACCCTTTCGCACGCTGTTATCAGGCTCTGCCAGATGGCTCCGGACCACCTGTGAGAGCAAACAGGTGCCAAGTCCTCTTTACTCAAGTTTCTGCTTGAATGCACCTGACAGGAGTCTGCTCACCCTGACCGGAGTGCTAAAACCATACGTCATGCATAATTTGACAAGTTATCACAATAAAAGTCTCAGCAAGCCAGTTAAAACTTGCAACTTCACTTTTCAAACAGAGAGGTGCATAATGGGAAGTAAGGCCCTGCAAGGGTTCATGTAGGGAGACCAAATATGAATAATGACCCTCACCAACGGCTCGGGACGAAATATGGCGTATACTTATATAGCGCCTTTCTTCCTACAAGGACAAAGCGCTTTACAGTCACAGACCCATTCACCCAGTCACACACACATTCACACACTGGTGGTCGCTCCGCTGCCAAACACAGGCGCCCGCCTACCACCAGAGGCAAGGTGGGGTTCAGTGTCTTGCCCAAGGACACTTCGACTCATGGGCGTGCAAGGCGGGAATCGAACCTGCAACCTTACGATCATGGGACGACCGCCCTACCGCTGCACCACGGCCGCCCCATAATGTCCTCAAAGGTTTTTGAAGAAAAACGTGTCAAGTCTAACGAAGGTTTAAGGTTTATGCAGTAATAACAAAATAAAATGATCATTTAGAGTGTCTTTATGGATCATAAAGCAGTGGAATCCTTGAAAAATGGAAAGACTGGCGTCCTTAAGCATGAGGGCTCACTTATCACGGCACTCTGAATAAGTCACACTGCTCAATGATCCGGTGCAAATCCCTTACCAGATACTGATGAATACATGGCAAGAGCACCACATCAGTCAGAGTGAAATACAGCCCTTCAGCGAACACGTGCTCCAGTGGCGGCAGCTCGCTGGTCTTCACTTTCCTGATCTCAGAGTTCTCCCTGGTGGTTACCGCCGGTACTGACACCACAGAGAGCTTAGCCAAAGCTGCCCTCAGCTCCAGCTCGTCAGAAACCTGAGGCGGACGTCCTGGAGACGGCTCCTTGTTCGCCTGGCCTCCAACAGGCTCCAGCTTCTCCCTGCGTTTCTGCTCTTGGAGCTTCTGCCTCCGGATTTTGTCGTCGTTGTGGACTTTGACGGGTTCTGCTAGCCGGCTCTCCAGGGTGAGAACAGGAAGAGGCAGCTGCTTCCCCACATCTGCTGGGTTATGGAGGTGTTCCTCCACAGCAGAAGGAATGCCTATTTCACACAGTCTGGTCCACTTGCTCACCTGCAGGGGGAAAGAGATACAGAACTTTACTCAACACCTATATGACGCTTTGGACAGTTTTGGCCGATTTCAAAATAAAATTCCCTGAGAAAAAATGATCAAAAGAGCTTTTAACAGCTCTTTAAAAAAATGCTTGTGACCGAAGCTTAAAGTATAATTTCAACAAAATGTTACTTTTTTGTAGTTTTAGAAAAATAATGGTTTCTTTTAGGCTAGTGTATCATATGACAGCAAGATGGCAACTAAATATACAGTCAGGACCATAAATATTTGGACAGAGACACATTCTTTCTAATTTTGTTTCTCTACATTACCACAGTGAATTTTAAATATAACAGCTCAGATGCCATTGAAGTGCAGACTTTCAGCTTTTATTCCATGGGTTGAACAAAAAGATTGCATAAAAATGTGAAAAACTAAAGCATTTTTTAAAGGCAATCCCTTCATTTCATGGGCTCCTGGACAAATGAAATAACTGAAAACAAAATGGTCATTACTAATATTTGGTTGGAAACTCTTTGTTGGCAATGACAGCCTGAAGTCTTGAACTCATGGACATCACCAGATGGGTTTTCTCCTTCTGAATTCTCTGCCAGGCCTTTACTGCAGAGGCTTTCAGTTACTGTTTGTTTGTTTGTGGGCTTTTCTGTCTGAAGTTTAGTCTTCAACAAGTGAAATGCATGCCGAGCAAAGACCTATCTAGCCTTCTTCCTATTCTTAAGGCTTATGAGTGACTTGCATCTTGCAGTGTACCGTCTGTATCTACTTTCATGCATTCTTCTTTTTATGGTAGACTTGGATATTGATACGCCTACCTCCTGGAGAGTGTTGTTCACTTGGTTGGCAGTTGTGAACAGGTTCCTCTTCACCATGGAAATGATTTTGCCATCATCCACCACTGTTGTCTTCCGTGGACGTCCAGGTCTTTTTGCGTTGCTGAGTTCACCAGTGCTTTCTTTCTTTCTCAGGATGTACCACACTGTTGATTTTGCCACTCCTAATACTGTAGCAATTTCTGGCATGGTTTTTTTCTGTTTTCTCAGCTTAATGATGGCTCCTTTCACCTGCATGGAGAGCTCCTTTGACTGCATGTTGTCTGTTCACAGCAAAATCTTCCAAATGCAAGCACGAGTCCTCTAATCAACTCCAGGCAGAAACAAAATTGGAAAGAATGTGTCTCTGTCCAAATATTTATGGTCCTGACTGTATATGTAGATGCAGTTTGGTCTGGGTCATCTTGTACTGCTAGCATCAAATCCTGCCTTTAGGTGTTCAATGATGGAGTCAATTTGACAAGACTGTAGGTATCTTTTTTTACTGCCATCACATGTGTGTTGCCCACTGTAATGGCACTCTGTCAGTTTTTATGTTATAGTAAAATACACCCACAAGGCCTCAATCCAAATGGGACTTTCCAATATTGATAATAATCAATTTATTTCATTTTGAAATGATTTCATAGGTCGATTCAATTAACAGCTTGCGTCAGAAAGATCTGGTTGGATCATAGGAATAAAATTTGATTTTAGTCAATTAATCATTACATCCATAATTTGTTGGCAAGGTGCACCACCTGTCACCGGGGGGAAATGTCTGATAATTAATGTTGCTGTTTTTCTGTAACATATGGCAACATTGACCTGAAACTGTAAGATGATACTTGGTGTTGTGTTGGGGGGGTGTCATTTTTGTGGCATCTTTTTGCCTACAAACACAACAGCTGTTCCTTTCATGTAAAACTGCATAACTTTGATGCCCTTTAATGCAAAGCATCACTGTCTTTTCATATTTTCAAAACACACATAAAGACTTTTTGTGTTTTTCCATCCTGACAACCAAAACAAACCTACAGAGACGTGATAGAGTGTAATTGCACCAACCTCTGCACAGGCTTTTAAGCAGGTCTTTTTGAAGCCCAGCAGAGCTGCTACATCCTTCCTGGAAGGGTCAGCCTCGATGCTCTTGTCGATGATGTGTCTGAGGACCACCGCCAGTCCGGCCCTGCAGATCTGCGCGCTCTCATCCAGAGCAGCGGGGAGGCGGCAGCTGCTCACCAGTTTGGGCAGCTCGTCCACCTGGACGTCTGAGAGACTTGCAGATGCTGGAAGCTGGCTCTTCAGAGGCTCGGAGCTGCTGCCGTCGCTAAGGACGAGAAACACTCTGAAAGACTCGCAGTCGCAGTAAGACAGCAGAAACAGAACTATAGAAGAGTGCAGGGGAAGACGCAGCTGCTCGTTTTGGCTGCAAACTTCTAAGTAGAGGCACGGGGGTTGTTCGGCGTGTGTCATGGTAAATGCTGTGAATGGGAGAAATATGTTTAAGTATTTTTTATTATCACTATTTGTCTTTTCAACTGCTAATAATGCCATAAAACAGTCAGAAAGAAGTCATACAGACCGGCTACTTTACAAACATCACGTTATCAGCGTGCTGCTGTTTCTTCTTCTACTACGAGTTATTGAGTCGAGTATTGCCACAGCGCCACCAGCTGGTCGTTAAAATATATACATTTTACATGCATTTATTGATAGAAAGTCGGTTAGAATAAAACTTATTTAAAAATACGAGTGAAAAAACAGAAAAAAAATTCGCTTTGCTATTACGTGAAGTATATTTTTTGTTCTACTTGCGCCGCCCACTTAGATTCCGGACACATTTATCGGGTGCACATTGTGAAAGACATAAAACGTCAGCGGCGATTTCCTCTTTGTGGAAAGAGTTCTATTAAACAGAAATATCTACAGCAGAGACCAACATTTTGCAGAAACTGAATGTGAGGTAGGATTACCCATTTAAAGCTATAGACTGGGGATTTTGACGTGTTGGTGACATTTGGGAAGATAACTTTACCTACGGTGTCGCAGTGATATTGTTCCGTCCATCTGCTACCAACGATTACTTTAAACCCTACCAACTGGATTTGAGCATTGTGGGTTGTTTTTAATAGACACAGGCATCATATTTCTGTATATATTTGTAGTAAATAATGCAGAGGCAGGATTTCTTGTAATAAATACCGCAAATAAGGAAAAATAGCTGGTTAGTCTTAAAAACGTTCCGTTTTTGTGTACCCATTATTAGGCAAAACTCTTAAAAATGAACATTTTTATTGGTTGCTGTATTTTTTGTTAGTTTTGACAGCCTATAGTTCATTGTAAATTGCTTTATTTGATTACAATTGTAATTAGCAAACTATAACTTTGAATAAATATGCTCATCATTGATATTCATTGTTGTAAATGCTCCCAGACGCCTATAAACATGTGACTGACTTAATAAATGTTTGTTTTTGTTTTTTTAGTATAGTTAGTATCTTTAATTTGCAATCTAGACAAGATAAAATAATTTTGTATTGTAGCAAAGTGTACATTTGTAATTTGCAGACGTCAATGATAACCTAACATTATTCAATCATTTTCTAACTAGGCCATGGCTGGACCTGTCAGTTTGGAGTTGGACCCCCTTTTTTTAAAGGCTCTGGGTTATTTGCACTCCAAGAACAAAGATTCAGCAGAGAAACTCAAAGCTTTACTCGATGAGTCCCTTGCGAGAGGAGGTGACTCCTCCTACCGCTCATTACAAAAAGTAAGATCCGCTTCTTATAAAGATAGTCTTACGCTGTCAGTGATAATTCATTCGTATGGAGCTTATTGCTCCTCTTTTCTGCTGTGTTCATCTTTAGGACTTGGAAATGCCAAAAAGTTCTGTGTCCAAACTGAGCCTGACTAAGCAAGACTCAAAGTCTTTGAGCACTCCATCTTCCAGCAACAGTGGAAGTTCCAAATCCAGTTCAGAGAAGAGCAAGAAAGAAGCAGAGAAGAGGCCATCAGAGAAGGTGGGGGATTAAAAGTGTTGTCACATTATCATGTATGTTTAGATGACACCATGTGCCATGATTGGACTGTACTCATTAATTCTCTTCAGGATTTACATTGATTCCAATTAAAGCTGCAACAATTGTCAATCATTAGAATTTAGGAATAAAGCCCTGAAGAGACATAAAATATTGACAAATGCAAATAGATATGACAACACTCAAAAAAAAAATGTTTGGAATAAAATTTGAGACTTTTTTTTAACACCAGAAAAAGGATGCCTGATCAGGGAAAGAGAAAAAGAAAACATACATGGGTCATTATTTTAACATATCAGCAACTTAAAGGTTGTTTTTTTTTATGAATAATCGAAGTCTTGATTTATGGCTTTCCTGGGTCTTGTAATTGAATATTATTACTTTATTTTATGAACTAAATGATGCCACAGCGAGATGAACAAGTCCATTTCTAACAAACATGTACATCCTTAGTTTAAAATAATAATAATAGACATTGCTTGGGACTTTCTTCTCAATCTTTGGTTAGTTTAAGCATAACAGCTTGTGTGATTGAACACCAATGTTGGTATGAATTTTCAAATTTCATACGTTCTCTGTCTCATTGACAAATAGATACGGGTGGAGTTGTCTGAAGTGGATCCTCCAAAAAAGTCCCGCTTGGAGAAACCGGACAATCGCTCGTCCCCTATAACTGTTCAGACGAGCAAGGACCTCATGCCCAACATACACGACTACGATGAAACTAATGCTGACGACTTTGCCATGGAAATGGGACTGGCTTGTGTGGTTTGCAGGTGCTTGTTAATTATCAAATGAAATGAAATGAAACTTTGAGTTTCTTTGTTATTTGCACATTTTTCTGGTATGTGGATCCAGTTTCTCTTTCTACAACGTGCGAGTTGGTATGAAATTCTCTTCACTCAACTGTTTTTGCGTCTGCGTTTCTCTGAACTGTAGACAAATGACGGTGACCATGGGAAACCAGTTGGTGGAGTGTCAGGAGTGTCATAATCTGTACCACCAGGACTGCCACAAGCCCCAAGTGACAGACAAAGAGGTCAACGACCCCCGCCTTGTGTGGTACTGTGCTCGTTGTACCAGGCAAATGAAACGCATGGTGAGAGCTGTTCCTGTGCTCGGGTATTGACTCTTATAGTGATCAGCTGGGAGTCATGGCAACAGGACCAACAGTCTTCATTAAAGCTAATGATTTTTGTGTGTGTGTTCTCAAGGCGCAGAAACCTCCACAAAAACCGTCTCCTGCATCTGCATCATCAGTGCCTGTGGTGAAAGACACGCTGGTGAAGAAAACGGAGGGCAAGCTTAAGATTGACACAGCCAACACCTTCCAAGCCTTCAAAAGGACAGAGGTGAAGGTACGTGGTGACTTTTGTCGTCTAGACCTGTGGTCTCCAACCCCCCGGGCCGCAGACAGAAAAAAAAATGTATACACTAACTTCGATCATTTCTGTTTTGTTTATCACGATCTTTTATTATCCTTATGCAGTGCACAATGAAATTGTTTTCAGCAGCTCTTTTTCAATGAATAATTGCACATAGAAAAATAAATGTGCAGCCAGAGCGTTGTCAACAGAGTAGTGTATTTTCTGATACTAAAGAGAGTTTTATTTTGAAAAACTACCGGATTTTGTTTACCACATCCGTCCGTCTTAACGCGTCTCGTGACTTTAAGCATCTGCTCGGAACCTCGCAAGGCAAAGTTGGTTGCTCAACGCTTAAAGGCAAATCAAAACCAAACAATAAAACGTATTTGAAAAGTTTCTTTGGGGAGAGAAGAGTTAGTGTGGAAACAGAGGAAGAACATTTGACTTCAAAGGAAAATAAAGCTGCTATATGCAGACAAAATCAGGAGTCGTTCTTTAAATATGGATTTATTGAGATTCCCATGAACCAGAAGCTGCTCGCTTGCCTGATATGAAGTGACTGACATTTGAATGTTTCACTCATCCCGATAATGACGTTGCAAACGTGATGAACTCATGTTTATTATTTAGAAAATAAGTGAGTTGTGTCTTTTATTTTGCTTTATTTATCCTTCTCATCTTAAAAGCCGGACGTGCCTGAAGTGAGCGTCTGGTTGCTAGCCCCCACTTTGACATTAAAGGGAAAATCTTCATCAAAAAGTTTAAATTTAAGCTAGCCGCAAACGATTTACAGGGAATGATTGTGTCAATCAAATAAAGTTTCGATTCGTGGAAACTTGTAAAGGGGACATTTTCTACAGCAAGGGAGAATTAATAAACATAAGAGCAGAGAAAATGTTTCTCTGTGTTCAAAAATACACAGTAAATCTGAATTTATGTAAAAACAAAATATGATCAGTCTTTTTGCCCTGAAAGATGATCTCAGACTGAGTTGAGTTATTTATTATAATGGTTTTCTATGTAAAAGAAGAAGAAAAAAACTATAAATTTGCTTTCATTGAATTATTTACAAATAAACAACTTTTACTCACTGAATCTTTGTCATATGTTAAAAAATAAAATTAAAAAAATCTGCTAATGGTCTCTGATTTTTTTTTTTTTTTTTACAAAATTTCTTGTTATAGTATTTTATTTGAAAAAATAGGGTGTTCAGAAACCAGAAGCTTTAAAAAGATTAAACACAAACTTTGCCCGTTCGGACCGTTCCGTGAAAATATAGTCTTGACATTGAACCGGTCTGTGGCGAACCAGCATGTGGAGCTGCACAATATGGCCTTTTTCTATCCATATCTAAATGTAAAAAACTAAAAAAAGTACTTGAAAATACCGTGTAAATGTTAAAATTGTAAAAAGAAATTGCAGTGAAGATTTTTCTAAAAATAACGTTTGCATTAGAAGCTTTAAACAGTTTGAACTGAAAACAACGCAGCAGGTCCACCTGAGGTGGCAAAGCACAAAAAAATCTTTAACAACAAAACATGAAATTTTCATCCTCTGGCACAAAAATGTGAATGTAGAAACATATCTCAGACATTTAAAACTGCAGCAGTCACATTAGCAGTTGTGTGTGTGTGGGGGGGGGGGGTTGTTTGTAATACCTATGCAAAAGCATCATGTTTACTTTTTTTTTTCCATTTTCTTTTTTCACATTTCCACGGTAACAAAGTTTAGTCAATAAGAAAAACGCAATTACTCTAGCTGTACTTAAAAACCAAGGATTGGTTTAAAGCAAAGTTGTCTTTTTATTTATTTTTTAAGTTACATATTTAAGATTAATAGAAATGAGACAAGCGTGAAATTGTAAGGGGTTGCTTCTTGGTTTAAAATATTTTTGATGAAATGTGACGAATTTGTGACATCCTTTAGTTTCCTAACTTTGATTCTTTTCTCTTTTTTTTTTTTTTGTCACACAGCCACCTGTCACATTGGCGAGTTCCACTATTTCAACATCCTCCTCCTCTAGCAGCGGTCTGACAGGCTGGGCTGCATTTGGCGCCAAAACAAACCCCTCTCTTCCCGCTAGCTCTAAACTAGCTTCCTCTGGCGCGAGCGGGAGCAGCAAGACCTTGACAGCTCCTAGTCAGAAACCTGTCGGGTTGTCAGGGCTCGCTGGAGCCAAGTCAGGACTTGCAGGAGGAAAAGTCGTTGGAAACAACAATGGAAATGGCTCCAGCCAGGTAACTCTCAAGCCTCCTCCACCTCTGACTTTGGGGAAGCAGCCAGTCAGTCGCTCGTCGAGCACAGAAAACCCGGGGAAAGTGTCCTCGCCATCTGGGGCAGGCTCTCCGAGCAACGCCCAAACAGGCTCCAGTGGCAGCAATAATGGAGGAGGTAATGGAAACAACGGTAATGGACATAAAGGCGCTCCAGGGGACAAAGCACCAACCTCTCAAGAATCCCAACTAAACGCCATGAAACGGCTGCAAATGGTCAAGAAGAAAGCAGCACAGAAAAAGATGAAGAAATAAGTGGATGCATAGAGAAAAGATGAAAGGAACATGCAGGAAATTAGTGAATTCATTGCCAGAACTTTGCAAAAACTTGAGGAGCTGCACATGGAGCATACTTGAAGCTAACTTTGTAGAAAAATGTCACTTCATCATTAGATCTGATCCCTTAAAAATGCTCCTTTTTACCTATAATGTCATTAAATCTCCTGTTCTTATAAGATTATTGCAGCTGGTGTTTCTTTTGTGGATGCGAGTCAGTATGCCATACAAAATGAACAAAAGTACCACAACAATTTATTCATTAACATCATTTTTTATTTACAATGTCACCTTTTCAACACCAATGATGAAATTCTTCACTTTAAATGCACACAAAATAGTTTCTTAAACCTTCATAGATCGTTGACAAATATACTTCATATATCTTCTTCTATAAATCCTCTCACATATATTGTATTTACTTCATATTTAAATCACTTCATTTTTACTCTAAACAACACTGAAGAACAAAAAGTGCTCAGCAAAAGTGCTGTTTGCTTTTTAATGGAACCGCTCGCTTTTTTTTAACACGTTATTGCTCAAAGGCGTAGGCGAGCTCTTGTGGTTCATTCTTACAAAGACAAAGACTGTGATCAACCATTTCAATACAAAAACATAACTGATTGCATCTGCTTTCAAAAAGTGCTGTTTGACATCAGCAAAGAGTTAAAAAAAGAAACAGTGCTAAAAGAAAATAACATTTCACTTTCCAAACTGTTAAGACTCAGTATTTTGTCAAAATACTTTTGCATGAGGAACTCTTTTATTTAAAATATTTCCCAACTTTTTTATTATAAAAGTAAATAACATTAAGCTTTCTTCTTTTTAGTATAGAGTTTAGCACTTATTTATTTTAGTTCCGAGCTGCATTCGATTTTTTTCGAGACATTTTTTCCTTTTCATGATAACAGGCCAGTTTGGCTTCTGTAGCCTTCCGCACGCTCTAGTCCAAAGTCCGGCACTTGTCCGGCCAAATGCGACCTGTGTTAAAATTCCACCGCCCCGCGGGCTCCTGTCATAAAATCAAAAATTATGGGGCTCCCAGCCCTTTCTGAAAAACTGTGCAGACGATTTCTTGAATGTGATTACGTTATAAACCATTGTAAACCTGTGGCAAACACTATAGTGTGACACTTTCTGGCTCATTTCTAAGATGTGAACTGTAAATAATTTTTTTTTTAGAAACGTAAGCTGACAATGAGGCCCACTCCTTTTAAGTGGAAATTTTTCTGTGAAATATAACATCTGTGTCGGCCTAACATGCCAAGAGACTGGCTGTTTTTCAAGGAGTTCAATATCAAGAAGGTTTACGAGACAGAAGATGCTAACTGGTAAAGAACATTGCATGGGCTTTGAAAATGAGATTCACAGCCATTGCTGGCTGATGCAGGCTGCAGGGTCTCACAAACATTCTCCTCATCACATCTAGCCCTCTTTGCAAAAAGTTTTGACACCCCTGAACTTAAAGGTTCCCGGTTGCTAAAGTCCCACATCCTTAGCAACACTCATTCTCAGCGTGATTTATCACATGACACTACCATCATGAAACATGGCCATCTCATCAGGGACGCACGCCCATCATCCAATAATGGAAGAACTCATTGTAATTGGACAACTCAAAAACACAGCTTTAAATATGCATCCCAGAAACATATATGTTGTTATTATATTTGCTGTTTTTTTTAGTAGATGTTCATATTTTTATTCATAAACACTAAGAGAGAAAAAACAGACTTTAGTCAGAAATCCTACTTCAAGGGTTCATCCTCACTGAAAGCTGTCTGGACCGTCACTTTCATATTTTAATGTGAAATTGTAAGAATTTGCAAAGATTCAGTGATGTCTTCACAAGAGAGAAGATCAAAAGGACAGATTGAAACGATCTTCATCCCCTTCAGACATGCATTTTTTTTTTATATCCCTGTGTTGGCTCAGAACACTTCCAATAATCATCATGTGTCTAAAAAACAAGACAGAAGTACCATAAAATACACAGTCACATATGAGGAGATGTCTGCCATTTGTCTGGGCTGAAGCCCGTCAACAGATGAGCTGCTGTTTTGTGGTTTCATCACAGACTGAAGTTTTTAAGGAAAATTAATCAGAGGGAGAGAATAAGCAATCGGTGTATTGCCAGCTGGCACATCAAAAGACGACTTGCGCTTTGAAATGGAGAAGTTACAAAACTACGAAAAATGCCCTGAAGCAGCATTTTTCCTACAAAAAAACCTTGCTTGTTCCAGCAGTTATTTTTGGTCAACCACAAAGTTAGTGATATTTGTTCGGGTTGATGTAACCCTTGTGCTATCCTAGGCACTTTAACATTGGGAGTTGGGTCATCTAGACCCACTAGACAATGCGCTGAACCTTTTTTCTTCAATGATTTGTGATCTTCACTGGTCTCCATGGATTACATTTAATTTTTCCACCTCTATCCACCTTTGTCATGGTAGGAATAACATGTCAAAGTAAGGGTGGGGTCATCTAAGATAGCACAAGGGGTAAGGAAGTACTTTTCTTCCTTTTTTTTGAACCTTTGTTGGAATCATGGTTTTGCAAGCTTCTCCCTTTTCATCCTTTTTTATATTGTTTTTGCACAAAATGTGTTTCAAAAAATAGAAATTTTTAGAAATGGGAAAATGTATTTAGGATTTTCTGTTTCAAAAGGAAAGAAAAAGAGTAAAGATTTGCTGAAAATTGCAAATATAGGAAAGTATTTCATAAAGCCTGTAACCCCTTTTTTTCCCCTTCGGTTTTTACCTTTAAGTATGAAGGAGTAAAAAAAAAAGACCTTGAATTATGCATAAGACATTTTACCAAGATAGTTAGCTGGAACATATCCTCTTTGTCCATTGGCCTCTGCTAACCACCACTCCTTATTTCCCCCCAGGTCACAAAACTGGATGATGCGGACATGCTGGTACTCCTGCAAGGTCAGCTCCTGGGCGCAGCGAGCTTGGAACGCATACACGGCATAAAACTGTGGAAATACACACTTTAGGTGTAATGACAGCAAATACGTCATTTGTGTTGACAGTACTGAAAACAGATTACACACTGCACAATCCTGTCAATCCAGAGGGTGGCACTGTTTTATCAATTCTCAGCAGGGGTGACTGAACAACATCTTGTTCCTAGCTGCTGTCTTTTTTTCTTTTCTTTTTTTTTTACTTTTTGCATTTTACCAGCAAAATGCTGTATTGCTACAGCCTTTTTTCAATATGTCATTTAAAAAGAGAGTTAGGGTTAGCTTGAAGATTCAATTTAATGTAATTTTATAAAGAAATATTTTATCTTACATTCTAAAGTCATTTTACATTTAAAAATTGTTTTTTTTCTCAGTGTTTGATTTAGTAATTCTGCTTCAAACCGTTAATATTACCTGCTACAAGTGTGCACCTGGTAACTAAAGAATCCTTAAATCTAATGAGTCAATGCAGCATACACACCTGCTGAGCCTCTGCCTCCGGTGGATCCTGCAGGTCGTCTGCAGCCTCCAGCTCCCCCGGCAGACCAGACAGGATGGAACTGCTGTCGGTGGTGTTGAGTTTGAAGCTGTGCAGGCTGCTGCTGCCACTGCCTGACACGAACAGACTAAGGTCGTCAAAGTCATCATCTGCCACGGCGGGCGGCTGCTGCTGTGGCTGCTCTTGAGCTTTCTGGCCCGCTCGCTGTGAGTCCCTCTGAGGGTTGTATTGTTTCAGGAATGTAGAGTAAACGTAGCCTTGTGCACCTAACGAGTGGACAAAAATACCGTCAATTCCGTCTTTTTTGTCAAAAATTGTTCTTTAAAGCCCCAAAAATAAGTGAAAGGTAATTGTTTGTGTGGAGTGTCATTCTGTAATGTTTCTTTTGTTGGTTTGCAACCAGTCTGACATAATATTTCTTTTTTTTCCAATATTAAGAGAACACGTGCAATAATGTCACTGACAGATTTTCTGTCACAAAGGCTTTTGTGCTTAGCTTTCTCCAAGCATCACTCTTTGTTTCTGACTCATTTGTAAATCTGAGGCTTGGCATATTCATAGTTTTGGTATCAACAGAGTAAGTTCCTGGAAATTCTCATCTTAGAGGAAAAAAGAAGAGCGCCGCTTTTGCAAAGAAAAACACTTTTCTTTATAGTTTGCAAAAACTGAAAATAATAAACAGTAACTGCAGCAAACAAAGCAAAGCAGGACTTAAAACCCTTCATACATTTGAATAACAAAGGTAGGGGGAGCTTTCTTCTTTCCGTGCAAGGGTTTGCTGAGAGTACACTGTGATCCCTGCTGCCTCTGTGAGGCGTAAAGGTGAGATGGAGACAGGCTATAAAGTTAGTCCTGTTGTGAGGCAACCATCTCAAGAGGCCGCCGCAGCAACGCATGAGACGCCGGCTCCTGGCAGTGCTTCTGGTGTGCTGACTTGTCAGAAAGTAAAGTTTGGTGCGTGAATAGCACTTTAATCACCTAAAATATGCAGTCTTAGTCACAGAGTAGACACACCTGCACATCCAGTCTGATCGCATGGCTCTCCTTGTATTGTTGGAGCCTTTAGTTTGGCCTACATACAAGAATAATTTCCTTTATAGAAATAAACAAATGCTTAAGCTGCCACACACTTACCTCCTGTGTGTACCAGCCAGCGGCTGCTGCTTCCCAGTGGGTCTGTATCCTCCAGCAGAGCCACCAGCTCCCCCTCCAGCAGGCTGAGGTCCTGCTCCTGGCAGCCATTGCATTTCCTTTTTAGCTGGTAGAGACGGCTCACTGGGTATTCTGCCAGCAGCAGAGCACGCTGTTCCTCTGTCTGATGCTCCACCTCTGGCACCTGGAGGACAGAGCAGCACAGAGGTGTAATGCATGCATTGTACTTGACAGGTGCTTCATTAATAATCACTGCATGACAGTGTTTTTTGTAGGATATTAAAACAAATCTGCAAATCTACTAAAGCTAGATCTATACTCGTTAAAAGAAAAAAAACTTTTTACGGCGATGAATGACTTCAATTGTCTCAAACATGGACATAATTTGTTGTTTTGACAGAGTTTTTTTCCAGTTGTTTAAAGCATTTTTTTCACAGAAGTTGTTTTTCAGGCCGTTTTACAAGCGCCTCATCTGTCTGTGATTAAGTTTAGATGTTTAAATTAAATTAATAATTAAGACTGAAGCAGTTTTCACAAAATATGTGGTTGATTTAATCTTGTTCCAGTGAGTCGCTAAAAAAAAAAAGAAGAATTATCTAGAAAACAATCATTAGATCACTTTGACTATAGGGAATTTCCCAAAGCTAATGTGCTAACTTGTTATTTTTATAGTCAACTGAGTAGTAAAAGAGCACATTTTAAAGTGATAGTGAAATCTGGAGCTGCACAGTTAACTTTCTTACAGATGGTCTCCTTTCTCGTCTCTCAAAGCTGACTTTTCGCTCCATTAACCTCTGTGCATTGTCCTTTACAAAGGTCAGATTGTTCAGCTTGTCCATGATGCTGTTCTGAACGTCAATAATGTTGGATAGAGGAGGCTGAAAAGATAAATATTGCATCACTCAGTTTGATCATCAAATCAAAATAACTACTTTTTTTCGGTTTATGTTTGGGATCCTTACGGGTAGCTGTTGGAGCGACGGAGCATCAACCTGTGCATTTCCCATCAGCTCCTTGAGGAGTGCGACTAGACACACCACACTATTGGTTAGGATGGTGTGAGCAGCCAGGTTGAAGCGCTGTAATTCCTCTACAAGCAGATTATTGAGAGCTTCGTAGTCCCTCCTGGCAGGATCAGCTGGGTCCTCAGACCCAGCTGACATTGAAGATGTAGTGGCTGACGATGAAGAAGAGCGCTCAAGGCGACAGCAGTAATCTAGCAGTTTATCGTAGCGCTTCTGGATGAGCTTCTGAGGAGCTGTGAACATGCCCTGGAGGGCAGACAGGGGCACCAAGACCACCTTCTCCATTCTGTCTTTCTACAGCAAAAGAGGCAAAAGACCAGTCAGCAGTTTAGTGAACTTATGAATATTTTTGTAAGCATTTCTTGACAATTATGAATAAAAATTTCTAAAATTATACATAAATATACAGTGTCTTAATGCCCTATTGGCATGTGGCTGAAAAGCACTATTTCTGCATAAACTAGTTTCCAGCAACCACCAAATATCATTACACCAAAGTCAAAAAGGCAATTAAAATCCTTCTGCATACAAGAGCCTTTTTTTTAAGCCCCCTTTTGTGCAAGACTTTTTCTTTTCTTTTCTGAGAAAACAAGCATCTACATCTAAACATCTTTAAAAAAAACATGACATCTCTAACACAGGTTTTGTTAAGATGCTATTGGGAAGTGGAAAGTCACAAAGGCCACCAGGGGGAAAAAGGGTTAGGATTACAGATACAAAAGTAGATTTATCCTGTGGAGAAACGGCAGGCCACAGGACAAAAGCCTCAGTGTTGAATTAGAGCCCATGCAAGGAAGTGGCGAGGACAGACACGAACAGAAAAACTGATTTGCAGAGAAAACAAAAGACAAGTAAAAGCTGAAATGTTAAATATGACTTGCCATGAAAAAAAAGGACTGGAGTTCACCAAAGAAAAGAGTACTTACAAACTGTTTGTAAGGATCATTCCAGTTATTGTGTAATGAACCATTTGTGTCAATTTTGTTTGGATCTTTGATAACAGTCTCCATGTCCTTCACATTCTGAACAGCTACAGACACCATTTCCTGCAGAGAAGGAATTTAGAATGATGATTATGATGATGCTATACGGTGGAGCAGTGGTTGGCACTATAGCCTGGCAGCAAAAAGGCCCTGGTTCAAGTCCCAGCAAGAGGACCTGAAACTGTGGAGTTTCCATGTTCCATCAGTGGAGTTTGCGTGGGTTTTTTTTTACGGCTTCCTCTCACCAAAAACATGCTTCATTGGTGAATGCGTGTGATTGTGGCCCTGCGACAGACTGCTCTGGAGTGGCTGGGTTAGGCTCTGGCAGCCCGCGACCCCGAAAGGAACAAAAACGGTTATACAACATCAAGGACTGATTATAGAGGATGATTAAAATAACATTTAATGCTAATTTCTCAATCATAACTTCTGAATTCCTGTGGGGTAATTTTGCCAGTTCCAAAGAAGACTGTATAACTGTATAACATAAAATAATAGGATATCATGGTTACTGTTTTGAGTGGAAAACTGATTGATTTGGTTTTTAATTTCACATTCTGCAGGTAGACACATCTCTGATACGTACTTGAAAGACCCACTCGGATGAAAGTTGTGTTTTTTGTGTTTTTAACATGTTCTAGGCATTTTTCTGATGATGGAGGACATACAACGGTATGGAGAAAAGTTTTTGTGACGTAGAAAATGTGCTGGATGCGCCACAAGCTCCCTGCTCTGTAATGTGGAATGGAAGGGGGGCCCATAACTTAAAGGCAAATTTTTAAATTACTGCCGCTCAACAGTAGGGATATTCTAGAAAACAACCATTTTTTATTTTATTTTAGGTTAAACTGCATAATCCTACTTAGGAAGACCACTGAGAAACTCTCTGAATTGCCTTTTGATTCATCAGGAGGAGTTTATGTCTTGACCGTATAATTCAAGTGCAACCAGACATGAGCTTATTTTGTTTAGTGTTTGGCAACATCTCAACATCTACCATTGGTCACTCACCTGTGTGTGCTGCATGTAACAGTGAACATTCTTGACCAGCTGCCTCACAGCTTTCCCCAGACTCCTAAAAAGCTTCTCCTCTCTGTCAAATACTTCATCTCTCACCTACACAAATCACAGTAATTGATCAATAAAAACGTAAATACAATTTTTTTAGTCCTCCAACAATATCAACATATTTTTATGCAGGTTAAAAACTTTGCATTGAACAAGAGAAATGTAGTTACTAAGTTTCACATTTACCTGTGGTTCAACTCCTGTGAGAATCTTAAGATAACCAGCAAATCTGTCTCCTTTTTTCCGAATTGAATGGATGTTAAGCTTGGTCAGTTTCCCCCTCAGAGTCCCTTCATCTTCTAACCTTTTGTACTTCATAACTGGTGATCAGAAAGAATATGGCATCAAAACCACGCTGAAATGTGTTGAACACAAGTGATAACTTTCATGAATGGTGTTGCACCTATGTCTTTGCGCCTCCTAAACTCATTTATGTTGATGTTTATGATCTTGGCAGTGGTGAACGCCTCCTGCAGGGGCTGATGGTCAGGGTGGTCTTCAGGTGTCGCCTGCCACAGCTCTCCCAGCAGCAGCGGATACTTCATGATCCTCTGCACTGGTTTGATGAGCAGGGAGCCCATGTCCAACAAGTTGGCTTTTCCTCTGTGCAGCAAAGCCCCTTTTTTAGTCAGCAGTCATTAATGGGATGAAGCAAATGTTAATGTGGAAACTTATCAAAAATATACTTACTCTCGATCATATATTTTCCTGAAATTAAACATACATACAAATAAATAAATGAATAAATACAGCTGTTTGGTCGATCAATATGACTAAAAAGAAGGAATTGACTTACTTAAGTGCTAATACACATGCAATGAAATGTTGTTTTATTTGTTCGTCCTTCTCATAGGCTTTCAGAGACATGTTAGCATCATCATGGTGGTAACAGTATATCTTATACACATCTTCTAAAGCTGCCTTTGCTTGAATGAATACTTCACCTTAAAAAAAAAAAGCAGAACAGTTCATTATGACAGCACAAGAATAAAAAAAAAGAGGAGTTAAAATAGCCGTACCAATGACAACAGCCTCGGGATCAGGGTCCGCCATGGCATCATGCAGTCTCTGCAGGAGTTCTGCAGAAACCTCACACACGGTCTCCATGTTGGTGAACAATCGGTCTACATCTAAAACCTTTTTGAAAAAAAAAAAGACAAGTTGTGTATAACATAGTTTGACCCACTTTACCTCTAAATTAAAATAATTACATTTTATTTTATTTTCATGATTTTTACACAGGTCTTAAATTTTACAAAGTAAATCATTTGGCAAAATGTTTACATAAGGTCACATTTATATAATGACCTAGTCATATGTTGTTGGGTTTATCTGAAAGAATTGTTATTCAAAGTAAAACACACTGACATCATAGAATAGGTTAAATTTAATGCTAGACTTGACATCTGGAATTCAATAATGAAAATTACAATATCAGGATTATTATTTTGCTTCTGCTGTTTTTTAAAACCCAATTAGATTTTGACAGTCGTTTACCTGCATTTTTCTCAGTGGTTGGACCACCTCTTTAATACACAATTCCAAGTCAGTGAGGTAGTCTTTTTCAGTTTGCACAAGTTCCTTGATAACGTTTGCCCTGCGGTTCATCTTCCTCAAACGGACTTCTTCTGGGTCCAGAATTGGAGAAAGGGGCGTGGACATCTCATGAGGCATCAGTTTTTCTAGGGGGAAAAGATGTTGTTCTGTTTCAAACTTTTTGGCATGTAAACAAGCATGTATTAGTCAGAATCACATGCAGCAATCATTTGAGTTTTAGAGATAAGAAGCTTTTTGCACAGGAAAAAAAGGTGATCAAATAATAAAAAAAAAAACATTGATTCTAAGAAGAAAATTTCTGTAAAGTTGTAAAATGATCTGGATGCAGCAAGTCATTTTACTTAACTAGAAATGTTATTTCATTATAATAATACATCAAAATCTAAAAACTAGGAGTTCCACACAAGCTTTCAAAAAAACATAAGCTAACAAAATTATCTGTTAGAATTACTTCAAATTGAATGTTATACAGCCCAAAAATGTGTTGTTGTTTTTTTTTTGCTTTTTTCAAATAATTAGTTTGTATTAGTTAAATTTTCATCTACCTAATTGTAGTTTAGTGACAAAAGAAATTGTGTAATAGGTGGAAATGACTCATTTTAAAGCAAAATGCGAACAAAACAAAAATACAGTACAAGTTAGTCTATCTTGATAAATTACTTCTCCATCTTATAAAGTTATTCTGTTTGATAAAATGCATCTAGATGAACATTTCTTGAATAAAGGAACTGAAGTTTTTTGTCTTAAATCAGGTTTTTCTATTGTTGTGTGTAAAACAAAAGGATTTTGACTCATTTTAATAATAGGTTTCGTATACCTATATTTTAGCTCTATATGAGAGAAAAAATTCTTGACTTTGCTGAAGTTGAGAAAAGCTTGGAAAAGTGTAGAGCAAAAATATATTAAAACAACTTAAAACCTGATAAAATGTCTAAAAACATGGTTTTAACCCTTTCCAAGTAGTAGTAGTTTGCAGTGTGCGTATAAAAGTAAGATTATTACCTAGGTTTTGGGGACTGTAAGCTTTAAAAACACGTAATTTTATTACAAGCTGCTTTTAAAAAAAAGTTATATTTCTATTTTTGTTTCTATTTTTTTTAATTTTATTTCACAGCCATCTAATTACTTTTAAGCAAATACCAACATGTCTCTCCAACATGCTAGGCAGGTTTATGTCTTCTATTTTTTTTATTGCTCTGCTGCCTAATCAGTCTGAGGCTGCTGTGTGCTTTGCATGGAAGGCAAGAGCGCCTGTTCAGGGAAGACAAATGCTTCCTCGCTGCCTAATCGATGCCAAATACTGCTTCCTCCTCTGGAGGGAAAGAGCGATGAAGGGCAGAGAGCGAGGTCTGCGACGCTCGTGTCTGGTTACGAAACTAATAATGCAGCTGATGTAATTCTGCTGTGCGCTCTGGCATTTCATCTGCTCAGAACACACACACACCAACCTGCTGCAGTGTGCTTGTCTTCATGTCCTTGTGAGGACCACCTTTTCACGCCCAATCACCATAGATTGTTCACAACGTCTTGTTCATGGTAGTGAGGATGCTTGACGTTATTCTGAAAGCTTTATAGTCAGTGTCTAAGGTGAAAATGTAGCTTCAGCATTAGAGAAGCGTAATGTTTTGATTTGTTGGGATATGTGTGTGTTGGTGTGCGCATGATTGTGGTGAGGTGGGGCATTGCAAGATTTCCACAAAAGCAGGGACGCAGTCCAGCACTGATCCATACAAATATGTTTGAATCCACAAACAGTCAAATGTGTACATGCAAACACATAACCACCTACAGTATGTACTGTGCTTACTGCTCTTGCTTTTATTTAAAGTGACAAATATGGAATTATCTCATTTTTAAAAAATTTTCTTTGTTAGCATCCTGCTGATGTTAATATGATGTGGCCATACCTTTGCATTTAGATTGGATCATCAACGTAACAAAACTAAATGATGTTTTTTTTAGAAGGAAGTGGGTGTCAGCGACGGTGTAAATGAAATGAAAATATGTTTGAAAAAAATATTTTGTTGTTCCCTAAAAAAGCAGTTTCTTGTAAATTACTCTGTTCTTGATTTTGTCACGTTTACAATGGTTAAAAAGCAGCAAAGTTTGTGTTGTGAACTACTGAATGAAATTAATGAAATTAATAATGAAATTTAGAAATATTAAAAACATTTTATGGACTTGATCACACACCCCAATTTGTTAGTTTGTCCTATTTAGGATAAACAGGTTGAAGGTTATGCTTATGTTTAATTAATCAGTAATATGTTGATGTGGCTACACATTTTTTTTGTACTAACTGGCAATCCCTATTAGAAAAGCTGAGAAAAAAACCCCAGAATGTTTAGGCTCATCCGGAAAAACTAAGACTGACGTTTACATAAAAGGTACACTTTTTTGGATCAGGAATCTGATTTTAGTAAATAATGTAGTTATATTCATTCTATAGTAAGAAGTCAAAAACATCGATTCATTGATTTATGTAGATTTCAAACCTTCTGCTTGAAAAGTGTTCCTTGGTTCAGTGAGATTTATGCCCTCTTTTCTGTTCTGTGCTTATTTTAGGCCTGCACACAGATTTTCAAAGAGCTTTAAGTAAAGGAACTGCTAAGACCATTCAAAAACTATCAGTTTGCACTTCTTAGGTCCACTGTGGATTTTGGATTTTAGGATTATGGTTGTGTCGTAAAAACTAACCTGTTTTAACCTTAAACTCCTTTAGGTACATCATGTTCTTTGCCTACTCTATTTGCTAGTATTTAGGAGAACAGATTATTCCCTCAGCAGTACTGTCACTGGCTATGAGCTTCAAGAATAACAAATGTACCCACAGGTCATAGAGGATACTTTCAATTTTCTTTTTGCAAGCATATATCTTTTCAACTACTAGTAATACAAATTTCCAAACCTGAATGTTTACCATCTTCTGCATACCACTGAATTAACTACTGTTGTCATAGAGGACATTTAGGGCTTTTTAATGATACCAAATGTGAAGGGGTGGGGCTCTGGGAATTGAAGTTTTTGGTGGATACTTTTTTTCCCCTCGGTAATCAGAAGGATAATATTAATAAAAACAAGTTTTTATTCCTAATGGTCCCAAAAGAAAGCTTAAAATCATTTAAGATACACCTGCCTGTTTATACCAATTGATATAATCTATTTATGTATAAATAAGCATTGAGGTGTTCCATTGTGGCTGTCTAAGTAAACATTGACATTGAACAAATGCAGTTTTGTCTATTGACACTATTCTTTGCTCAAAAGACCATTTATAGGTGCTTCTTGCTGTCTGTGTCATAGACAAGCGTGTTCCTATAAACCAGAATTATAATTTTGTTTTCCTGAAAGTTGTTTGTTTTCAGATCTTTGTGTGATCTCTGTTTACCAAGAAAGTATCTTCTTGAAAATGCTTTGCGACTTGATATTGCTTTCTTGTTTGTGTTGAGTAGATCAAATTGGGTCTACTTTCTATAAAACTGTTAAAATAAGCCCATTAATACTGAGTAATAGAAATAATAAATCTGAATGTTGAGATGGCTTTAATATTTTCAATAACCCGTATTTTCTGCTTCTAAACATAAATACATTCTTGATGGAAGTATTCAAACCTCTTGTCTGAAGCAACCTGTATCCTTTTTTTGTATTGTGTCTCTAATAACAACAAAATTGACTTGAGGAGAAAAGTGATTATTTGCAACAAGTCATGTCACAAAATCTAATAGGGTACTGAGTGAAAGGTGGAATTCTTTTCAAAAAACCATATCAAATTCTTTAACTGCATCATGAGGTGTCATGTGTAAAGCAGCCCAATGATGACTGAAAACCTCCACCCGTGAGAAAAGCCCCCATAGAGGGAGTTTGCATACGAGGCAACTTTAGGCTGTGTGAACTCATTTGACATTTTCACACATTGATGTGTTGAATTATTAAGCTAATTCTTCACAACTAAAGTGTTAGAACCATTGACACACGGATTGTTTTAAAAAATAAACATTGAATGTTGGAGGGTGCAGCATGGCTAAAACTGTGGTTATCCTTTGGTTTGTTCGGTGAGGTATGGTTAGTGTATGAGTTCATTTGAAAGTGAATAGGCTGCTTCTTTTCACCGTATGGCTCAGTGAAAGGGATCCGACACACTGCGGCAAAAAAAAAAATACAAAGCAAGCTGTATCATGTGACACTATCAAGGAAAAGCACGTTAACCAGCCACACAGTAAAGTGAGGAAACAGGAAACAAAAAAAGGCAAATATTCAGAAGGAATGAACATACTGCATTAAGAACCAAAACTTTTTTACTGAATTTACATTAAGTAGATTTCATCTCCTTAGAAAATGTGTTTCTAACTTGCCACATATAGGGTAGTAAGTAGGTGGTTGAATGGCGAGTAAATTATTGTCAAAGCTACTACATGGAGTGGCTGTAAATAATTAGACATTCTGATGTCATGTTTCCATGGCTCTATGACTTGATGAACCTGTCTGACAAGCTGATGACAAGAGGCTGTCGGGCAGCAGCTCACATGTTTCCTCTTTCAGTGAAGTAATCGTTCTGTCAATATTTGCATTGGTAATACCACTGTAAATATGCACCACTGCTCGGTCGGAGGAAAGGCTCCAGTCAGAAGGGGGCGGACAGATTTACTGAAAACACCTCTGTGTTTTTTTGACAACTTTGCCAGCTTTGATGCTGGTTGGAGCAAAGAAAAGGAAAGAAATGTAGTGAGGCACACATATCTTTTTGTGTGCGTGTTTGTGTGTGCCTTTGTGTGGGTGAAAATGGAGGAAAAAGCTATCTCACATTTCCACTGCAGGAAAGGAGAAGTAGGTTATACCTAATTACTTAAAACAATGCGTTAGTGTTCATTGTGGTATGGCATGTGCATTGTTCACAGCAAAGTAAACTAAAGCACAGGCAACACAGGAAAGTCTGCATACTTTGTGCTGTCATATGTAGACAGTGGCCCACTGATGTAATTCTGCCTGAAGTGCAGCATTCCCAGTAAATGAGTGCACTCGAGGACAGGTGGAGCCAGTTTTGCTTTTTGAAGATGAATATTTGCACGGAAGAATTGTCTTTGTCAGCAGGTTTTCCTTTATTTGTTTTTGTCTTGTGATTTATTTATGTTTTTGTAAACCCATTTTCCACTTCTTGTAGTTGAACACAACAACTTTGCAGGCCTAAAGCTTTGCCAAACAAAATAAGATAGAAAAACAATTACCTTCTAATGAATTAAAATATTTTTTTCTTTTTTTTTTCTAATGATTCTTCGAGTCCCTGAGCAGACATCTCTGCTGTCTAGGTCTTGTTTACCTGCTGGTCCGGAACAATTCAAAAGCCACTCCTCTGTGCCTAAGTTTGGGGCACAGTTTGCATATGTGGCTTGGTCCCTGAGGGAATATCTTGCTCAGCACATAGTAACGCAACAGGTGCCCAGTACAGAGCGGTACTCACTCACTGACTGTGTATGTGCTCAGTTTTTTCCCCCTCCAGCCATAGTTGTCACACTCACTGCCCATCTTTCAAGAAAACAGTTTGTGTTCTACAAGTTTGAATGTTACAAATTACTCTGCAATATGTTCAAATGAATTAATGAGGTATCTTATGTGTGTTTTAACTGTTACCATAGTTTTGAGCCTTGGGAATGTGATCAGCTGATGTACCTTTAATTTTGGCGCTGTACTCTGTCTTGTCAGACTGACTTCTCCTCACCAGCGTCCCCAGGTTGATGTCACCTTTGGCCGTGTCTTCAGTTACAATAGTGTCCGTTTTCCTCCTCTCCAAGGTACGCCACAGCACAAGTCGATTCTTCCTTTTATTCACTTTTTCCTTGTCCTTTTCACGCCCGTTGACCTCCTTGGAATCCATGTTCAGGCTGTCCACTGTGCCCTCAGTCCAGAGAAGCAAAAAAGAAGGGAAGAGGGAGAGAGGCCGGGAAGTGCTTCAGGTGTACTGTTCACTGTGCCCTGACTGCCAGCCCTGCACAGGTGACGCAGCTCCTCCCCGGTCTACCTGTCATGAAGGTTGTGAAGCCACACCCCCTTGACTGCTCAGCTATGTTTCTTTATATGAGCTCATTACATCTTAGACGAACAGAAACTTTCATTTGACATCCTACAAACAAGCTAGACATTTCAAAAGCAGTTGTGAAAATTATTAACTTACAAAACTGCTTTATCCATTGTGTACACAGTACAAAGGTTTTTTTTTCCTTTTGGGGAAGGGGGTTACTTGTTTCTTGGAAATGTTACATAAAAGTTTCAGTGAAATAACACTACATTTAGATTAGATCTCAAGCAAACAAATAAATCCCATCTGATCAAGTGCAGAAGTTGCTTTTTCCTGCTCTACAGGTTTTTCTTATCAACCTTTTTTAGTGCTACTTGTAAATGCACCTCCCCCAGTGTTGTGATGTGAAGCTGTCACCCAAGCCTGACAAAATCCTCTGGGAAAAACTATAGGGTTATCATCTGCCTACCACGTTAGTCATTAATGCCTAAAGTAATGCCCAAAGATTTCTCCATAGCACTCCCTGACAATGTTGCAACGTTACACGGCAACACCTGGTCTGTGTTTTTATAGCACAAAGATTTCATTTTTATGTTTCCCCAATGAAACACAGGACTGCTCTTGGAACACAATGGCGAAACCTGCAGTCCCCCTCAGAGTATGGAGCCACCAAGCAGCCCTTCAATAAGCCACACAGCAGGGTTGTTGTGTTTTTTTTTTGTTCTTGCTCATAGAAGGGCTGGGCTTTGTGGACCTTAATGGTGTGGTGCAATCAGAATACAGTACAGTAGGAAGCAGACTGTTTACCTGGTTGACTTTTTTCCCTTAGGCTTTCAGAGGTGCCGACACCTAAAACCTTTAGAACCTGAAGGAAAAGTGAGTTTTGCTGCAAATGTTTCACTGTTTGGCACCTTATTTCTCTCCTCCATATTGTCTGGATTCAGTCTTCTGACTGTGTTTGTATAATTTAGTTCATTGATGTTAACATTTTCCTAACTCATAAAGTATGTGAAGAAAATTAAAATATAGACACTTTCATTTGGAAACAGTCCTTCTATGTTAATCAATCAGCAGAGTATTTTTAAAATTACAATATTGTAGATGTGGATATGGATAAATACGGTGTGTGACTGTCACTACACATGTATAAAATTTTGTCAACAAATGTAAACTGTAACAAAAAGAGATGTGCTTATAAAATAACGTTGTAGTCAATTTAGATTGAAGTAGAAGCTAAATAAAGATGATGAAGTGCAATTATGTAACTTGTGTTTGTATATTTGTATATGTTCACAATCCACCTAGCCTTCAAGCATGAGGAAAAGATGACAGAGTCCTCTGTTAGCACAGTGGTTTTAGTTGCCTAGCCCTGAGGTAAGTTATAGGACATCGTGTACCATAGGGTGTGGTTTCTAGAGTGTCAGAAACAACGAAGGGATCTGTTGTGAATAAATTCACCATCAGAGCTTGAGATCATCTTTAAACTCAGATTTTAAAGAAAAGAAACAAGCTGGGCTTTTGTTAATCAGTCCTCTAAATAACAAAGCACTACCATGATCCAATCAGTTTGTATTTCTTATTTTTATTTTATTATTTATTAGATCCCCAACCAGATTTATAAAATCTTTCAAAGAAGCTAAAAATTTTAAGGAAATGAAAAGAAAACATTTTACATTATTGCAATTCTTTGCACAACATCAGACAAGCTTAAAGTATTTTAAGCAAAAACAGTTATGACAAACAATTTATTTAAAAGCCAATATGGCTTGAAACTGATAAGATAAGAAATACTTTTGCTAGAAGATCTAAGAAAAGTCTTCACTAAACATTTGATCAAGAACTTCTTTCTGTGACCCGTGTGCTTATCATTTGTTTGAACAGAGATAGACACAAAAAAAAAGCTTGTCGATGTTATGAGGACGGCTGTTTGTTTTTAGCATGAGACACTTTTGGACTTTGATCTCTTAATGTATTGCTGAAATTATTACCATGGACAAAAAGCTGCGGTTAACCAAAGCAAATCTGTTTTGACAAACTGATTGTTTTAAAATCAAAATTTTGAATATTAAATAGCCAATCTCTTTAACTTTTTTCAGCCTTTGCTTGATGGTTAATTATCCCAAAAAAGAAAGATCCTTCTGTAACATAGTATTGCAGGCTTGATCAGTGTCTTACTTGGAGTTGTTTAACATGCCCTGAAAACTTCATGGCCACAACAGCTCAACAGACCTTTCATTGTATTTTAACTAATGCTTTTATTCTGAAATATCTGACCGGAAGCTGTAGTTACATGCCGGAAGACGGGAAGACGGGAAGCAGAAGTGAATAAATTTCTTACAATGAGAATAACGTTGTTCCGCTCCTCATTGGGTTGCGTGGTGAGAGTTTTCGGACCAGCACCTGCTTCTAGCAGTAAAGCCGTCACACAAGCAGTCGCTGCTCATCTCTATTGTTCGAGAAAAACGATGCATTATCTAACGGAGCAGAGAGGACACCTGAATTCAACCGACTACCGTCTTTATTTTAGTAAGTTGAAGCCGCTATGTATGCTGTGTCTAAAAAAGATGCTTCTTCTTAAAATGACCGGATAATTAGTTTACTGCGCCACCCCAGGCAGACAGGTAACCCACAGGTCGACTCAGGTGAAGGTTAACTCTTGACCTTCGAGCTGATGGAGCTTTTTATTTTTAAGCTAATGTTTTGAGTTATTTGATCCTTAATTAAATCAAATGTTTAAACTCAAATTGTGTAAAACTTTGCCGCATTTAACAAAATTGAGGGAAATATCTGAGATTTGGTAACAGAATGCTCAAAATAAAGGAAGTAAATGCGTTTTAAAGGATGTTTTGATGTGTATTCCCATCATTGTTTACATATTAACATAGAGTACCCCTTACAGGTCCCGCCCACATACCCTAAAATAAACAAAGAAAATAAGCATGCAAGTGTTAGGTTTGCATCAGTCATCCAGTAAGTAGCATTAACAATAAAAACACTAGAAAAATATGTATTTTGCTCACAGAAACCCCAGAAGGAAGATACATCTCACCATTTCATGACATCCCTCTCATAGCAGAGTCTGAAAAGGTATGTTTTATTTTTATTTTCCTAGCAACCCGATCGATGTAAGTATTTGAGCCAAACAATCTATTTTTTTTATTATTTTTTTTTTCCCTTTTTGTGGCCTGGCAGGAAAATGACGCTCCAGCCAAAAAAGCGAAGACGGACACCGAGGTACTGTTCCTTAAAAACAATCAGTGTCATTACTTGGAAGTCTTCTTGATCATTTATGTTCTGCTTTGTTGACCTTAGGTGATCTATAACATGGTGGTGGAGGTACCACGGTGGTCAAATGCCAAAATGGAGGTGAGCAGAGACTTAAAGCATCTGTTTGCAGGTTATGCACATCTTTACAACAGTTGAAACCCAAAGTCAGCTCTCTACATCATATGTGAGTCATCACACTGTCGGATACATCATTTACTTGCATGTTTTCATTCACCTGCATGTTAATTGCCACTTAAGTATATCATGTACAAATGTTTGCGTTGCAAGCTTTTTAACATTTATTGTAAAGGGATTCCACAATATAAGTCTTTTTTGTCGGTATGCATTAAAGTCTCTCTCCGATGATCCTTTAATCTATTTTCAAAGTGTTCCCATTGGACTTTTTAATTATGATTATACTGTTTTTAGCCAAAATAAAATTAAAAACTAGTACAAACAGAATGTGGCCTGCGGATTGTTGCTCCTACATCTCTACAAAACTTTTCCAACTGCATTTTTTCGTCTGCTCCTGATTCACAATGATTTTAATAAAGAATTACTTAGAAGTGCTATTTTAAGCTTCATTTTCTTTATATATGTTTAGTTCTCCGTGATCAGAAAAAAACCACAAGAACATGTCAACACCAAAAACACAATTTTCATCGGAGTGGGTCTTTAAGCATTTTTGCAACAAAAAGACTTGACATTAGCTTTTTGTACATGCAAAGAGCTTACTGTAGATGGGGGGGGGGGGGGGGGGGAAAGGAAGTGTGAGTTCCACATTCAAGTTCTCTTTGACCGTTTTCACAAATTTAACAGAGGGCGCTTTTGTTTATTTTTGGGTTTTCACTTTGCAATATTCCCCCCATGTATAACCAGAGCCCTGCTATTGACAGGTTATTGATGTGTTGCAACAGCAACCCATTCCTATAGCATTTGTTTCCTTATTGTTACCACACCAAAAAAGGCAATGAAGGCTCTTTGACAATGCTTCAATGTTCTGTGGTCATAAACAATGAGGTGTTATAAAGCTGAACTATATTTTGCCATTAGCAGGAAATGGTAGAAGTTTAGCTTTTTGTAACCAACTGGACAGAATATCTGTATAATAAACTCTACATTTAAAAAAGCTTTTGTGAATAATAAAATTTCCAGATTGCGACAAAAGAGCCGCTGAATCCTATCAAACAGGATGTGAAGAAAGGAAAGCTCCGATACGTTGCTAACGTGTTTCCCCACAAAGGTTACATTTGGAACTATGGAGCTCTCCCTCAGGTAAGGGGAAAAAAAGAAACAAACTTCCATAGCTTGACATATCTTCATCTTTAGTGTTAGAAAACTTGACATTTTTTAAGTGTTAGTCTTCAGTAAGTCTGTGGTTTTCAAATTATATTTATGTTGTGATGAACAAAAACCAAATCTGGTTTATTTTCAGCACAATGATCATCATATTCCAGTGTCTTTATTTTAGCTTGTTTATATCATATCTTCTGACTGTTAATGTGATTTCAAATTCTAACTGGACAAGGTTTGATTCTCGCTTTTGAACTTTTCTTTGGGTTAGACGTGGGAGGACCCAAACCACAAAGACGAGGAAACAAGCTGCTGCGGGGACAATGATCCCATTGACGTCTGTGACATTGGCACTCAGGTAACACTTCCTAACACCAGTTAACATAGTTTTTAGTTCACACCTGCTGTGCATTTACTGCTAAATTCACATTTGTGTTTTTAAACTTAAAACGTGGGAAATTACGCTTGACTGTTTGTCCTTCATCGCTCTGTCTAGGTGTGTTCCTCGGGTCAGGTGATCCAGGTGAAAGTGCTTGGCATTTTGGCCATGATTGATGAAGGAGAAATGGACTGGAAGGTTGTTGCTATTAACGTGAAAGACCCAGATGCAAAAAACCTAAATAGTGAGTATTTTAAATAAGTTCTTAAAACCGGCTTTAGAGCCTTTTTTTGTGTACTTCACATTTTCCAGAATTCAAAAAATCCATTATTCATTTATTTCAGCCAAACATACATTTAAAAAAATAAACATTCAGTTAGCCAAAAAATGAAAATAAAAACCTTTTAGCATAGATTTAATGCTTCATCACTGATCCGCCTCTGTTTGGCATACAAGCACAGCTTACCGGAACAGGAAGTAACTTTCATTCATGCTAATGGAAATACCTCATAACCCTCACATATCTTTTAGATAATTAACTTTCACTTTATTTTTGCTACACAATCTTCTAGTTCTATCATCTGCCTTTTTTCAGAAGAGGAAAACAACAATTTTCAATTTAACGATTCAAATGTGATGCATGCCTAAAGGAACAAACTGCATGTGGCTCTTCGAGAACTTCTTCAGCCAAAGACGTTTTTTTTCCAGGTATAGAGGACGTTCGCAGAAGCCGACCGGGTCATTTAGAGGCCACTGTGGACTGGTTCAGGAAATATAAGGTGCCAGATGGAAAGCCAGAGAATAGCTTTGGATTCAGCGGGCAATTCCAGGACAAGGTCTGTACTTTAGTTAAAAATTCTTTCTAAAATGTCATTTAAAATTTGTCAATAAACATTTGCAGTAAATTTTCTAAATGTATTTTCTTATCTGTTATACTTTACACAATTAAAGCTTGATTGTATTAATAATACATTTTTTCTGGTGTAAGGACTTTGCTATCAAGGTCATCAATTTAACCCACAAGCACTGGAGGGCACTGGTGCAGAAGAAAGCAAATACTCAGGGGATTATTTGGTAAGTAAAAGATTTGACCATGTTTGTCTGATTAGGAAATAAATCAATTTTCACCACTAAGTTCTTTTTCCTTTCTCCAGCAAAAACATCACTTGTTGTGATAGTCCACACGTGTGCAGTACTGATGAGGCGGATGTTGTTGTCCAGTCGGTGAGAACTTCCCACTCAGTTATCACGTGTTTTTAGCAAAGTTTTTAGCTGATATAAATTTAAACTATTAAAATTTGTTTTTTTAACCTTCTTGAATAACTCCTCTAGGCTCCTGTCTCCGGTCCTGCAAATCCTGTTTCTAAAGAAGGTAAAAACATTTAAACTTCATTTGTTATTATGTGTTTTATTTATGACTTTTACTGTCATTCTAAACTTCTCAAAATCTTGCACAGTCGACAGATGGCATTTCGTCTGAAGGCCTCAAAGCTCCATGGAACCTTTCTTTACACCTGTAACAGCAACATCAGTCTTAATGTATGCAGGTAGATGTTCGTTTTTCTTAAACACTCAGACGTCGTTGGTGAAAGGTGTCATTATTATTGTATTACCTTTTGAAAATCAATGATCAGTATAAATATGATTTTTTTTCCAAAGAGAAATTTTACACAATTGATAACAGATTTGAGTTAAATTAAAAAGACGTAATCACTTTTTCCTTTTTTTAAATCTCGCCATTTTCCTAAAACAGGGCAGTATTTTGTGTTTCATGTCTAAAGAAAACATCATGTAAGACTGAAAGGACACTTTTATAACATAAAGCCAATATATTGTTTTGTCTTTATACATTTAGGGGAATAAAAAAACCGAAAGAAGCTAATCTTGTATCTGTCTCGTCTTATCAGTTTGGAAAGAAAACGTGATGCTATAAACAGAGTAGAACATGAAATTGACTTGGAAAAACATATCAAGTTGCTTTAAATAAATATAACTTTTATTAAAAAACACACATCAAAAAAAGGAATGATATCATAAACAGCTTTCAAATAAACTGCATCCATTACATTACAATACTTACAGTATCATTACCCATCCTTAAATTATATTTGTAGCACACGAAACTTTGAGAAAACTGGGGAAGCCTTGAGGGATTTTCAGACCAAAGGTGGCAGCTGCACTTTTGCTCTTTGACAAATCTTTACAATGGCTTTAAACCATGCACCTGTACTTTACAGAATGGAGAGCACAGCAGGTAGCTGTTCAAGCATGGCAAGGCTAAAAGGAAACTTTTCTGACAGCACACCAGTCTCATGGAACTACAGCCTCTTTATTTTTGCCTTTTTTGTTGTTTTTATAATAGTATTGTTCTCAGTGTTGCACACAGGTTTCTGCTTGTGCGCATTTTGCTTTTTTCAAACAAGCGCTACACATTGCACTTAAAGTCTGAAAACCCCCAATAAAAATCAAAATGGCAGAAAGGTTGCACCTCTTTATACCTTTAGTGTCTAACTGCTTAAAAGATTTGAGTGTGAAGCGACTGGTTGCTTAACTTGTGAGCCGAGCACGCGCAAAGTCAGGAAAGTCATTCAAGTAACGTTGACTCACATAGAAACACTCTAAAGCATCTTCAAGTATGGCTATGCTTTGAAACCCGCTCTATCTTCTGGCACCTTGGCTTTTCTCAGCAACCTGCTACTGTAGCTGGGTTCTGTACAACAAAATTCCACATTTGCGTTTGAAGTTTTATTTTACAAAGGAGTTAATAAAACTAGAACTTCTAAGCACTAGCATCATTCTATGAATGTAAACATTGCAATGACAGTGAGAGTAATATTTACAAAAACATCCTGTGGATGCCAGCCGTCATCATCCTGGAAAAGCTCTTTTGATGTTCTGTGTAGAGCCAAGGGTCAAGTTGACCAAGTATTGAACCTACATGAATATCAACTTGAGTTATACTCCTGCAAATCAAATGGTTGGTATGTACAAAGTGACATAATTTATTCTTTTTTTTCAAACACATACATTTTGCTTAAATATTTTCCTGAAAAATAAATGAAGTGCTTTCAAAGATTGCGTGAAATAATTGGCTTGGGTTTTTAATATAATGCAATTATATGGGATCAATTAAATTGAAGAGACAGGGAAGAAATATACTTGAGTGGTTTTAAATAAAATCTGTACACGGCCACAGACGTGCAACTAAAATAAATGACTGCCATGGTCTTGGCTCATCACAAAAGCATTGTTTTTCATTTATTTTACATCATTCCCTTTAGTTAACTTATTACTCATGAGTCAGAATAAATGGTAAAAAATATTCAAGAAAGTCTTTTTCTGTCTCTGTTAACTGTTTTTGACAAGAATGCCATTGGGATTGATGATTCACTGGCAGCTCCCTGAATATTACAAAACAGGTATGGGCAGTGAAGATTCACACACAATTAGATGAAAATGTCCCTGATTTTAGAGTAAAATCAAAGTTCAAGTAGTACTTTCATAGCACAGTGAAAGCAAGAAATGAACTTTTTTTTTTGCCTGTAGCTTACTTCTAACTGATCACTAAATGTTAAAAGTAATGTACAAATGATGAAAATTATGCAATAATCCTATTGCCAAACTAGTTTTGAGGTATATATCACAACATTTTTTTAATCATTTAAAAGCCTTCTCAATGCTGAAAGAGCCTCACATTGTACGTTCTCTAGTAGGTTAAATAGCACCTTATGAAATAAACTCAGTTGATCAGAAGAAATACAATGAAAAAAAGGCGTCACTTTTATACAGACAAACTTTCTAACAAGAAGTTCAGATAAGAAGTTAATTTACTGTACAAATCTTACCTGTTTATTTTACAGTCAGAATTTTATAGATAAACTTTGAAACTGACACCAAGCTTACCTTGTTTTGTTTTCTCAGTGTATAAAAAGCATGTTTGCACCACAGACAGAAACAACAGGTGATTTTTTTTCCCCCACACATTAGTTCATGGAAGCTGCAGCAAAGAACATCTAAATCAGTTTCTGAGAACCAGCACAACCGTGTAAAACACATGTTTTTCACCCTTAAAATGTTTAAAAATGCACCATGAATATAGTTTAGTTGTACAGTAGAAAATACTTTTAAGTGATAAAAGCACCAATGACATTTAAGTTTTAGAAACCATTTAGCATGAAACTGATTCGCTCTCATAGCTTGCTCACTCAATCAATCACCTAATTCATAAAACTTGCATAAGAACTGTGACATGATTCTTGATGTACATGTATTTCCAAGTATGTAACCTTTACTCCCAGAAAGTGCTCCTGAAAACTGATTTTCCAAAAACCATTTGAAACCTGAAGCGTTGACAGTAATATTTTTCAGTGTCCTTTGTCAAATGTTTTATGGTCTTAGTGTGAATGCAATAGAATTGATAGTAATAGAAACAATAGTGCACAGTGAATAGTACATTTTAACAAAATCTGTCCTATGCCCAGATAATGTTACAGTTTTTCTGAAACAAGAAAGCAACCAAATGTTGATTTGTTCCCAGCTGTAATAGATCCTTGTGTGTCAGACTGAAAGCACCAGATATACTGAATTTTGCAGAAGTTATCTGACAAAAATCTGTTCTTCGTTGGGAGCTGCTGATAAAGCTCAGTTGTTGAAGAGATGAAACACCTGGTTTGAATCTCAGCACTTATTTTTTTTACTATAAAACACATGGCTGCTAGAAAGGCTTTAGTGCCTGTGTTTTGTTTTTTTTTTACTTAGCACCTTTAAGTTCCTAATGAGAAGTTCTTCATGCAAATCGACTGTAAGGCCCTGTGACCTTGGTGAATGCATATGGACTTGTATTTACGTATGTGTTAGTTGTACTTGATAAGGATCCTTCCATTAGTGCCTTGATAAAACGCTTGTATGGAGGCTCCCCTGTAGTCTCTGATTCGGGATGCTCACGCTTCACCCCCTTCTTATTTCCCTTGGTTGGTGTTCCTTCACCACCATTCCTTTCAGCCTCCTCTTCCTTTTCCCGAGCTTTTTCTGCCATCTTGGCTTCCCATAGGGCCAACCCATGCTTTGCTTCATTCAGATTCTTATGCTGATAGAAAACTAAAGAGATGCGTGTAGGGTGGTTGCGATCTGGATTTTTAAGTGGTGTTGTGGCGTGCAGCTCCCGCTTTGCACATTCAATGAGTACTGAACCGTGACTTGGTGCCACAGCCACGCCACCAATTTCAGGATCCAAGAAGTTATGTTCATTGTCAGACCACACCTCTGGTTTTTGTGGGGTTGTGGGTGTCTTTGGTGTTCCAGGTTCCTGCTTGATATTTGAACCCATGACACCACCATTGGGCAAACTTAGTTCTGACTGAGTATCAGGGTTTAAACATCTACCACGGAGCTGAGCTGAAAGCATCTGTGGGTCAGGAATACCCATCTCTGTCTTTACTTGAGTATGTAAAGGATCCAGCCCAGAAGGAAGGATGTGAGGGTTCTGATGGAGGTATGTATTTGGGTATTCTCCAAGCTGATTGCTTTTGCTCACTACGGGTGAGTAATCCATGCCTCCGTGGCCAGAGGGCACCCTTGAAAGAGGGTCAATAAACTGGGCATCCAAGGGTCTGCTAGGACCATAAGGGTTGTAAGGTTGCATAATTTGAGCTGGTCTCATACCATTGTAACCATTGACCTGTAAACCTGACTCGCTGTATCTTGGTGGATAATTAACATCAAAACGCTGATGGAGTCCATACTGTTGCTCAGGGTAAAGAGCTGGTAGCTGTTGTTGGTACATGTTCAAGTGCTTTTGGTTTGCAAGATAGTATGGGTGGCAGTTGTCGAGAGGCATTCCATTACGTTGGTAACCTGGGTATGGACGATTTGGCCCATTCATGTAAGAGTTTGTTACATTAAGAGGGGAGGGGTAAGGGCTTGCTGGTGCTGGTGCCTGAGTGGGACACATGCTGCCTGGCTTGGAAGTGCTTGGAAATGACCCAGGGGAGTTGGGGAACCTCATGAAACCAGGATGTGTTGAGCGAGAGTATGGGGGAATCATGCTTTGGTGCTGCTGTTGTGGATGCGCCCCTAGGGGTTGTGATAGATGACTTGACTGCATTGTGGCTCCCACAGCACCTGGAAGAGGTCCTGGAAAATAATCAGAAAAAAAGAGAAAATCCTGAGCATCAGAAAAAGAAATCCCAGGTCCCATTGATCATGGCCATCCTTAACTGCTTGATATTATACACCATCTCCTTCAAAGAACGTATAATCTCTAAAACAAAAATCAAATTACCTGTCATTGGAGTGCTTTGAGCTGTATTCTCATAAGTGCCAGCTTTTGACTTGGCCAGGCTGGCCTTTTCTGCCTTATCACCAGAACCTTCCAGGGTGGCATTCTTGTTGGCTGCTGCCTTTTTTGCTTCCAGCTTCTTTTGCCTGCAAGACTTGGCGGGCTCTGCGAGCATGCGTATCTGACGGCGGAAGGTACTGAGAACTTGTATGGCTCCTGACTTCATTTTTTCCTGCTGACCTTCCTCACTTCCAAATTCATCAGTGTTGGAAGCCTTATAGAGAGGTAACACATGGAGTTGCTCATCCTCTGGTATTCTTCCAATTTCTCGATTGTCCTCCCTTGTTAATGTACACACCTGGAAAACAGTTAAATGCTTACACGTGAGTTATGTCATACAATAAAGGAATAGACTGAAATCTAGATTTCACTTTATATATTACATTACAATACCATGTTTTGATTGTAATTTTTTAAGGACTTGAAATAAAACAAATTCTGAGATTTGCATGGACGTGTGCTGAAATGTTTTTCTTTTAATGTATTTTTTGTTTTTTAAAGTACCATTTGTGGTAGTTTCACATATGTGTCTAAACTAGTCACTTCATGAATAGCAGTTTATTGTCCCATATTTATAGTAAACAAAAACGGTATAACTGCAAGGCGTTAACTCCATATGAAACCAGCTAGTTCTGTTTAATTTAATAATTTGACATTAGCTTGCATACTGTCCTGCTTGCATTTTTGGTGCAAGTTTCCCATAAGCCTAACTATTGATGTCTGCTCCAGCTATTGGTATTGGTGGAAATGCTGACACCAGCTGGTAGACCACAACATATTATGTCACAGCAAAGAATCACTGAGTTCAAATTAATAACTAGAATCAAATAAAAATAGTAAAAATAATCCAACTCAAATGCAGGTTGATCCCTAAATTCTACCAGCAACATAGCTAGTAACAGCCCCCCAGAAATCTAGTGAAGACTTACCACAGTGCTGCCACCCTGCATGTTGTGGAGATCCCTGTGAGCATGAGCGCAGAAGTCCATACAAGCAGTGACACCAGAGAAGGGCCGACCCTCCTTGAGTCCCAAACGACAATCTGGTGCTCTGTGCTCATGTTCCACCTGTAAGCACACAATGAACAACAATCATTGAGTTCTTGAAAGATACTAACAAAAATATAATCATTATAGGATAAGGATCGCTCCAACATTTTGATTTTTTGTTTGGCTGCAAATGATGGCCTATAGATGAGCTAGAAAAGGGTGTTGTTGCCCATAGTTAAACCCAGTTAGCCATTACCACTTAATGACTGCTCAGTCTCATCTTTTGACTTGCCAGTTTGAAACAAAATGTGGCTAAATGACATGGATGTGAACGTTTTATTTGCGGATATGATAAATAGATTTTTTCTCTTACATGCATCAAGTGTGTAGCAACTACTTTAGATATTCAGATTTAAAATTTTATTGATCAACAATTCATAAATGGACAAAAAACAGTGAAACACAACATATAATATATAAACAATTTACTACCAGTATTTGTGAAATAAATAAGTAACTGTAAATTCAAGCAAAATAAGATGTACATTTGAACCTACCTGGTTTCCATATGCTTCAGGTGCCATAGCTTTATATAAAGGCGCAAGCAAAGTCGCTAAATTTTGAAAGTTCCGCTCCACTTTCTCTTCCTGAAAGACAAAGTTTTTAACACCAAGGCCCCTTATCTTGACTGTGTTTTAAATGTAATTATGACACAGTCATTCTCTGTTAGTCTGCATAGATCACCTCTCTGACATCATCTCCAAGCAGCTTGAATTTCCTGGGAATTTTGCTCCGAGCAAATTTACAGCCATTGTAATACATGCTCCAGGAACAGCCAAAGGAGAAAGATGCTCCACTTTCTTCAGGGTTTAATCCCTGGCATGCACATGTCCTCCTAAAAAACCCCCAGAGATAATTTAATGGTTTTTGCCAGACTTGACACAAATGAAACTAACCGAAGAGTACATATCAAATATTATAAAAAACTGACCCTATGACAAGCAGGAACAATTTTCATTAATAGCACACTCTTAAATTAAATAAAACAAAAGTAATGGCTCTATTTGTAGTTTACGCCTGGAAAGTATTTACATAGCATTTTTTTAAAATTACTTCATTGTCAGACTTTGAAAAGAAATGCAAAAGCTGTCAGTTAAGGCATATTGTCACTTACTCTTCATTGAAAGCACAGCGCCGTTGTGTGTGAGCTCCATTTTTCTTTAGAGTTTCACTCAACTCGAGGTAGAGGCGGTCAGCCAGACTAGCTTGGATACCCTCCCAAACTAGTATTACAACAATGATGCAGGCAGTTTCACACCTATGACCTGTACGTTCACGCACCAGGACAAGTAACTTTTCTTCTACACTAGATCGACGGATAACCTGGAGTGAGGAGGATATAGGAATGTTTTCAAACAATTATTTTAGAAAGGAATTCTAGGCATGTCATTGATTTTGAGTACCAAACATTGAGTAAGTTGTTCATACCCATTTAGCAATTGGGCACCCTTGTGTGCTTTTTCCTTCTTTGCCAGTGTAAATTACTTTTTCAATCCTGATGGCACGGCCAGTTAATCCAGACCTATAAAGCAGAATAAATGTGTTAAAAATGAAAAATAATAAAAACACACAAGGTACAAATAAAAAACAGTTTATCTGTACTATAGATGTATCTTTAGTGTGTGGTTTACCTTTTTTCCATCATCTCCCGAATGCCAGGAACAGTGGGTGCTGAGCCCAGGTGAGTGTAGTAGGGGCCCTCATCCTTCTCGACGATTTGATCTAAATACATCAAATAATGTATTAGAATTTGTTTATAAGCTTTATGCAGAGCCTTTTTGAGACGGTTATCATTCTTCCAAGAAGTACTTGTTAAATTTCAAGAAAATCTTCTTTTAACACTATAGAACTTACCAACACAATGGCAAGAGGCTATGTCATACTGAGTTTTCAGGGGTGTATCCAAAAGATTCTTAATAGGGGTATCCAACAGCTTCATAGGGGAGTCAACAAAACTTTGAAGGAGTTGCTCCTTTTTAGGAGTGGATTCCAAGCCTTTTTTCGTAGATTGGGCTGGTATCGAGGATTGGACATCTCTTACTTCAGTATTGGTTGACAGTATTGTAACAGGGCCTGAAGATTCTACCTTCACTTTATTAGATGAATGGATGAGAAGGCTTTTTTGTTCAAAAACTGTTGATAGTTGGTACTGCCTTAGACTTTGTTCCATGGAAGCCAAGATACTCCCTGGTATTTTCTTGTGATTGCATGGGGATGGGTGATTTTCCTGCTTGACTTGTAGTCCACCTTTGTCTGGCTCACGCATATGTAGCAGCTGCCCCTGCTGCTGTGATGTAGGCAGCTCAAACCGGGGCTCCATTTTTATAGCTCTCTGGGACTGATTTAATTCAGAGCTCTGAAGGGGATGAAGAGGATTTTGGAGCTCCTGCTTTTGCAACAGGTGCATACGTATAGCTGCATTCCTCTGAAAGTTTGTTTGTGGACCCATGGATCCCAGAGGTAGTTGAGGTCCCCTTTGGAACTGTGTGCAAGAACTCTTAAGCTGCGGTTCAGCTTTGGGATGCATCTGGTTTCTAACCTGCTGGTTTAATGCACCTTGTGGTAAGTGAGGTTGGGACTGTGTTGAGGTCTGGGTAAAGTCCATCTTGTTGTGTTTGTGGCAGTGGTTGTTAGGCAGCTGTGGTTGAAATTGCTTGAGGTTTGGTAGATACTGTCTTTGCTGTTGTTGCATCTCTGCTTTATTACTATACATGAATGTGGCATGGTTGCTGTGCTGGCTGTTGTTGGCTTGAGCTAAATTGTTTCCAAGAGATTGGCTGAGTTGAGGCAAGTGCTGTTCTGGTGGAGGCTGACTATGTGGTCTGTAGTGGGGAGACTTCAATTGCTGCTCTTCAAACTGTGGTGGGTGAGATAAAGGACGCTGAAGTTTACAGTGCTGCTGTTGCTGAGTAAGAAGTCCAGCTGACAGTATATCCTGCAGATCAGTATCATCACTTAAGTGCTGAGAGTCCTTCTGGAAGTAATTATTTCCTTGTTGATTTTGAGGGAAGTTTTGCTGATCAGACATTTCAGTAACTGGCGTTTGCTGCATCTGAAAGGCTTTAGGGCTTTGATGCTGCCACCTAGTGGCAGTGTTTTGCTGGGATGGAGCAAATTGCATTTGGTTGGATAACAATTCTGGAAGTTTTTGCTGGGAGGTGTTTGACCCTGGACTCATGTCAGCTAAACTTCTCTGTATCTGAAATCTTTGCACTGGGCCAGGCTCCATGATTTGGGTATCACGTTGGGGACTGGCTGTCCTCTCTACATTAGGCTTAGGAGGGAGAGCTCTCCACATATCTTGGTCTTGTGTCTGAGAAGGTGGTGCCTGCTGCTGTGTGGAATTTGAAGGATTTTCTTCCATCCAACCTGTGTTCTCCAAACCATTTCCTTTACCAATGTGATGTTGATGTTGTCCCATCTCATCATCGTTGTTTTGTGTTCTGCCATTTTCTTGGAAGTTCTGAGGTTGAATTCCACACTGACTTCTCTCAGTGCTTAGGTGTAAAAACTGATCTGAACCAGATTTCTCATTTTGGGCCATCCCAGAGTTAGCAAAGCATCTATATCTACCATTTTCGTCAATTGCGTGTTGAGCATTACTGCTCCTCAGAAAAGTGCTGTGGTCAAACTCTTGCTGGGTGTTTTTATATGCACTTTGAGGATCTGATTGGTCTGTAAAATGGGGTATGCTGGTTGGATGTTCTTGAGAACAATTGGTGTCATTTGTTGGAGTGATCTCGCCTGATAGTTTCCTCATTTCTATACCAGAATAAGCATGTGGTTGCTGCTGTTGCTGGTGGTCTGCTCCAAAACTGCTTGAGAATCCATTTACAAGATAACTGTTACAACTGTTGCCCCTTTCACTGTTTTCAGGTGCCCTGGGCTGCTGCTGCTGAGAATTGGGCATCTGCCCTGAAGGAAGCAACCCTGAGGCTAAAGCAGGGGGTTGAGCACCTTCACTAGACAACTGATTGTCCAGTGAACCATTGACTGTATCCAGCTGTGATCCCGATGTTTGTGGTGCAATTGACACTTGCTCAGGATAATATTGGGACAAAGTCTTTTCTAATAGATCACCTGGAGTACTCTCTAAGGTTGAAGAGGCTGATACAGCACCATTGGGAAATTGTTTATTCCGTGGCCGACCAAAAATATCTCCATTCTGAATAGAGTGGTTCCTTTTATCTAAACTAAATTCCCTCTGTGATGAGCTGCATTCAAAATTAGTTGCATTAGTCAGCTCAGGTAAATTGTCCACCATTTCAGAACTTGTGCCATCATTTCTTTTGATTTCTAAATCTACCTTCTTTCTCTTGGGCTGGTGTAGTAATGTATCCCCTGTGAATCCATGCTTCAGCTCGCCATTCATCAAATCTCCATTCATTTTGTAAGACTCCTGATCAAATAGGCTTTCTTCTGATGCAGGGATGATGCAATTCTCCCTGTGTCTCTTCACAGAGTTTGATACTTTGTTAGGGTTGTACTGTACTGGGCTTGTAATCCAGTTGTTGTCTCCTGTGGGCTGCGGAGAACCTTCAGAAAAGTGGCATCCATTCTGGAGTCTGGGAGAGATACTGTGAGGAATGCCAAACTGTGCTATCATTGAACTTTCTTCCTTCTCATGCTTGGCCTGGTCTGTTTCCATCTGGCCTGCTCAGAGTCCATACACTGGGCTGCCCTCTGTCTGTCCTGCAGAAAAAAACAGAAATAATTCAGTTTGCTAATTGTTTTAATACATTTTCACAATGTAAAAAATATTGTGGACAACACACACTGCTTTTCAGCAAATGTTTGGGGTTTCTACTTTTCTAAATGTAAGTGTATTAATTCAGCAATAATCTTATCTTCAGACCACACCCATTTGAACTATAATAGGATTATTAAAACTTCATATTTGTTCTACAGTTCTACTAAAAATGTATCTTTGCAGAAAAAACACACTGAAAATAATTCAGCCATCTCAGTAATTTATGTGGTTTTGTTTTTGCGGCTTGATGGTTTTTTGCAAGCATTACAATAAGCTTATTTGACCTGGTGGCATATACCTGGTGGCATTGAGACCAATCTTTTTTTTGTTTTTTTTTACTGGGTGGCGCAGTGGTTAAGCACTCTTGCCTTGCAGCAAGAAGGCCCCGGTTCAAGTCTTGGCTGAGGGACCCGAAAGAGAATGCATTTTCTCCCCATGAATGCATTGGTTTTCTCCTGGGACTCCGGCTTCCTCCCACCATGCAGAAACATGCTTCATAGGTTAATAGGTTACTCTAAATTGCCCTTAGGTGTGAATGTGAGTGTGTATGGGTGTGTGATTGTGGCCCTGCGACAGAATGGCGACCTATCCAAGGTGTACCCTGCCTTCACCCACGAGTGACCCATTAAAGGACAAAACGGGTTTAGAAGATGAAGTAATGTTTTTTACCACCAGCTTTCCAGACTGTACTTCTGCAGATCTTTTCTACATTTGTAATACTTGTTTGCTTCCTTGTTGAGAGCTGTCTAAAAAGTGAAGCTTAAATGCGGAATTACACCATTCATCAAAACGCCATGATTCATTCCCTTCATTGACTTCAAAGTCACAACAATGGAAATTCAGCGAGTTGAAAAGGCACACTTCAAATGTGCTCACCAATCAGCTTAATGTGCACACCTATGCAACTTAATGTGACTTTTCAAGTAAAAAAAATGTATGAATGGCTTTAATGGTTTTACCCTGTGTCAAAAACAAATTGCAGACTATTTGTTGCATTACGGTTAGAAGTGGCTTTAATGTTTCAATTTGCCAGTTTTGAATAACAGAATGCAGTTTTTCTTTTAGTTATCTGTCTTTTATCTAGTGATTTCATATCAGACTTGGAAAAACCCCACTATGTATCCAGTGTGGTCAGATTCAACCTCACAAAATAAAAATGTTAAAAAGGAAAGTTTCTTATAAAATTTGCCAGTGTAAAGCAGCTATTAAATTCTTAGTAAATGTTTTGTCGGTACAATAACTTTAAATCAACACCTGTAAAATATAAGTAAACTTATTATTAGGTTTGTCATCAATCACTGCCCTAGTAGACATAAAGAGCTTACCTCCCCATATTCAAAAAAATTTTGAATACATACATCCGCATTATAATTTTACATTTGTTTTGTTTTCTACAAAAAATAAATAAAGGCCTTAGTGGAGCATCCGTTATTTTTAAATGAATTCAATAATTTAGTGTAATGATTTTCACCCTTATACATACTCAAAACAAAGTATTGAAAAAATGTCATATTCATCTGACTTAATTGTATTTAAATGCTCTGTTTATTACTGTTACAAAGATATGTATATGTTATATTATTAACACACCCATCAGTTATTCATTTTAATGCATGGTGTGCACAGGAAAATTATCCATTGACATGAAAGGGTAGAATTGCAACTACGTTCAGCTTTCAAACCGAAGCATGTTTACACAACCATGCTAAAACATAATTGGACCCAGATCTGGATCCCCTCAAATGCTTTTCTGTTTTTCTAAACCTTCTTTAGGTCCACCACAGGTTGATCTTTGTATGTAGTGCTTAGGCATGTGCCACTTAGCAGTTTTGTCCTCCATCACTGGGCCTGATTATTGCATCTGGAACTAATTGGGATAGTTATCATGCCGGCAGAACGGCTACCTTCATCTGTTCTGTTGTTTAAGTCTAACAGCATCTTTAGAACAGAGACTAAGATAAAAGCCTTACAATTTAACCAGTGGGGGAAACAACAAAACAGGTAGTGACTCAATAAATAGAACAATCCCTAAAATCAAGCTGTTGTTTTTACTTTTCCTTAAGAAATGTCCAGTCTTGGGAAAACATCATTGAGCAAAGTGTTAAATCGAAAAAGAGTCACCACCAGTTGCTCACAACTTGCTCTTGGGAAGTGGGATAATAATTTACCCTAATGATCTCCTTCTCTGTGTTATTTACCCTTCCTGAACTTAACCAGTGCCTCAGTCCCACCAAATTAGAGCCTTAAAACCTTACACTAACGAGTACTCTGTTGTACGCAGTCTGGACGCTCCATCTGCCGTCACTGAAAAGGAGCCGATGCAGAGCAGCATAGAGACAAAACAGATCTTTATACTGGCTTATTTAATCTAGACAATTTATATCAGGAAAAAGACCTAAACGTGAAAACTATCACCATTTTTTTGATTTTTGCAAATGTATTTAACATTTCCAAACTAAATGGCAACTAACAACACCTAACACACTCTTGAAAATTAGAAATAAGCAAATGGCTTTTAAAGAAACAGCAAGGGAATCCCACTTCCTGATCTCATGTGGGTTCTTCACTTTTAATCTGGCCCTCTGAGCAGTCTGAAAAAATCTGCAACAACCTCAGGAGGTTTCCGTCTGGTGCTCAGCTGCTTTCAGGAAAACTCCAGTCCTAAGGGACACTCCAGAGTTTACAAAGCACTGAGCAGAGCCAAGCAGCTTGTCACAGTTGGATACACCCACACTGAAAAAAAAGAAAGAATCTTTGCACACCCAGAACAAAGCCAGAGATCCCAGCTGTGTGTGCGTCTTCCCAGGATTCATATGAATGTACAAACACAAACACAGTTGTGACGCTATGCTAGAAGTCTGACTTTAAATGCACACTTTAAAACATTTGGCACCAGTATGTTCTCCACCTCTCAGAAATGATTAACAGGCAGACCTATTTTTGCTCTGAAGGTGGAGTACTGAAATAAACCAAACATTGGAGTACTATAGACGCCGGAGCGAATAATGCTTTGGCTTATTTCTTTCCGGTAGCAAAAGCTTATCAAAGAATTAGCACTGATTAAGTTTGAATTGTGGCTTAACTAACTTGACTTGTCATAAAATCCCCACCAACTTCCAGAAGTGAACTTTGGTGCCTTTTGTGCTATTATTAGTGGTCAACCTCACTGTTGGCGTGCACATCAGGTTGATTTCTGCGAGCCATTCCTCTATACTCTCATTTCAACCTGCTACCCAGTCTTTAGGTAATCATGCTAATCGTATGATCTGAGTAACTCTGTAGCTGTGATCAATGTTTTATTCCTAAATGAGCATTATTAGTTAATAGAATAATTCATATACATTAGGAATATTGTCTATGCACAAGTCAAATGAGTAGATTATCTCATGAGAGGGGTTTAAAAAAAAGTAAAGTACCTTAAACACATCTTTGCAACTAAAGTTACGAAGGTTTCACAGTATAAGTGACTTGTTATCACTCTGCCTATTCACACTCATCGTTAGAAAGACAAAGTGATGCACATTTCACATTTCAATAGCACTTCTATTGTACAAGGCTCGACCCCAACAAACTGCAGCTTTGGTCTGCCTATCTCTTTGAAAGTGAAAATAAATGAAAAGTTATGCAGAGCTGCCAAACTTTTTTAGCTCTCAAAATAACTAAAATTCAAGAAATTTACATTTAGGATTGTTGTTAGGAGGAATTAAATCTCTATGTCATTGCAATTAACTGTGTAGAAATATGTAAAGGGGGTGTTTTATTCTGTTCAGCCTCCACAATTGTGACCTACATAAAAAGATTAGTGGATAAAAGTGGATTATTAAGTAGTGTATTTTTCCATCATAAAACAGCAGATAAGAATGAGGAGATTATTTTTGCACAAATGTTTTATTATCTGAAATTGTCTGTCTTTCTCACACTGAGCCATGGCCCTATTCTACTGTTATGTATGTTCAAACCAAAAAAAAAATGTATCTGCAATGTTCCTCTTATGTTTCAAATATTTGGAGTGCACAACGATGAACAAAGTTGGAACAGACTCACAAAAGTTACACAGGTTTAACTGAAAATATCACCTGACTTAGACAGTTGTTCAGTGTTCAAATGTTTCTATAATCAAATTCGCATTTTCAAAAACTGGAACAGCCTTTTTCCTTTTTATTACAACACTAAGGTAGGGATGTGGGCCCTTTGTAGAAGTAGGATTTCCTTTACTTTAGAGAGCTTGTGAAATATGAGAAGTGCCATGGCAGATGTAGACTACTTGGCATGACTTGGCAGCCCTGTGTTACATTCACCACTACAGCAGCTGCCATAAGACTTGGCTTTCAGCGCATTTAGGCTAAGAAGCCACCTTTGTTTATATGCCTTGCTACCATGAGTTTTTTTTTTTTAAAGTTAAAAAACCTGACCGGTTTGTTAAGCAGACGTTTAAATCAAACCCGCAACTGCCAAGCCGCACAACCATAGCAGAATTTTGCTGAATAGCCCAAAAAACTGGCTAGAATTTCAAGTGTATATTTCCTTTTCTTCTCTGAAATAGCCCCTTTATGTTTCCTCTTTAAGAGATAAGAAAGTTGAGCATGCAACCAGTCAAAAGCCTATAAATATTCAAAGTGTTAGGTAATTGTGAAACTGACATGTGCCTTTAACTCATTCATAGTTATTGTTTGAGCCTATTAATACTGTTATATCTATTAACTAAATGTTTACTGTCGCTGTTACTTTTTTTTAGCATTTTATTTGATACTGAACAGTTCCAGTTAATGGTTTACATCCACTTTATTAGGATCAGTACATTTCAATTATCCACATGCTTTAGCCTCTTTTTTGCACAGTTGCAACAATCATGCTAAAAAAAGCAAAATTGTCCAAATGGTAACATGTTGCTCCATAAAGACAGACTGGATTTACACAGTTCGAGGGGCTGGCAGGCTGGGCTGCCAGTGAAACCTCATCCCTAGCAGCCCTTTACTCACGTAATTAGGTCAGAGGACTTGCATTACAGTGTTTTAAATCCCCTTCGTAAAAATAGAGCCAAACCTGCTGCTTTACAAACCTAACGACCTCTTATTGCTTCTTCACAACTGTACACCAATATAACAGCAAACACTAACAAACACTTTGCAAATCCCCGACCAAGTCTGAAATTTCATTATCCGAAAAGCCTTTTTTTTTTTTTTTTTTTTTTACAAAGGTCTTTTTAAATGTAATGTTGCAGCAGTCTGTTGATCTTCTGAGAGGGTAAAGGCTGCCCCCTCAAAAGACTTGTGTAAAGAAACATTTTGAAATATGAAACTTGCGGTGCATGTGAACAGTTGGCTCCAGTGTTTGGAGAGCAGAAATGGGGCTGCACTGAAACAAGTGGTAGGTCAGCGAGCACCAACGTTGTAAGCACAATATGAGGCAATGTCCTTTTAACACATGTCATTAGTGATGGTCAAATGTTTAACAGGCACAGATGCTCATTCATCTTCAACGTCTTCTCATGAGGCACCACACACACGCTTGTGATTTACGTCACATGGTATGTGCAGGCAACTTGGTGAAGGTCGGCTGTGCATTCTTTTTTTCCCCCCATAAGATGAAACATATGACATTGCTTTTAATAAACCCTGGAGTGTCTCTGAAGTCTGATATTCATACAAAACAGATTTTCCCCCTTTTTTAGACTATTATTGAAGCATTTGTCTGTTATTCATAGGAACTTTTTGGACGGAGCTGGAAAGACATTAAAAATAAATGTAATCAACAGTGTTGATGGAGAAGTTTTACGAACTTACAAACTAAATTAGAACAGACAAGTACATATGAATGTCAAAACTTTGAGTTTCTTAGCCAACAAACAAATGTGTGAATGATATTTGATCATATTTGATACTGAACCCTATTAGCGTTTTAGAGAATTACCTGAAATGAACTGAAAAAAATAAGCCTTAAAGTTCTGTTTTCAAAACCCCTTTTTATTGCTAAAATGAATTCCAACTGATGTTATTGCAACTGAGTCTAACTAACTTTGAATTGCACAACCTTGTGTCTGGTTTTCGCCCACTTATCTGCTGATGTTTTCTGTGGTTTAAACACTTTATTGTGACATGATGACAGTTGCACTTTAGAGGAACAAACCTAAGAGCCTCCTCTACATGTTCTTTCAAAGTCAACCTGAAAGGACAACTCTGCAATGAAAATGATCACTTTTGCCTTTTCAATTAAGTGCAATCCAAATGTCTTTGCTCATTGCCTTATTGTCACTGTGAGGTAGCATTTCACTTGATTAAGTATAGGAAAAAAAAAGATTTTGCCCACCCTTAATTTAAATACATGAGCAACAGATTGTAGCAAAGACAAAAGAGGACCCCAAATGTTGTATGTCATTTTTTTCCCCTGAGAGCCACCTCCCCCTCCGTGTGATGAAAGGATTTGTTCAATCGACATTGTTCTTTATGTCTAATGCAATACAGATGTGGCAGGGATGGTTTCCATTGCCGTCTGTTTGCCTCCTCTGATTTTTGTCTCATTGCCTTTTCTCACTATATCTTATATATTTTTAGATAAAATAAACCCAAACTTCACTGTTTCTTTAAACGTATTAGAAAGATTTAATAGGTGAGCGTTAAGATTAATGCTTGAACTTAAAAACAATCCTTTCAGAATCCTTATTTTTTTTAAAACAAACAAAAAAATATGCTATCATAACAAATCTCTGTAACAACAGTCTTGACAGTAATGGTTAGCTCAGAGGAGTTTATAATCAATCACATAAGGTGAAAAATGTACATGGAAGCACAATAGGGCCAGACCAAACTGTATGCACAGTTAGAATGATTGTTGGCTACCAAAGGCTTTTTCTTGGAGCAGGAAAGGATAATTACCTCTTAAATTTGTTTTGTTTAATATAACACTGTAATAAATTAATTCCTAGGCCTAAAATTTGTAACATATCAACATTGGCATTAAAAATAAAATTTCACAAAAATGAAGCAGAAACTCTTGAGAAATATAGGAGAGTCCTTCTTTAACATGATCTTATCTCTGATGGTGTCACACAAGATACAATGGACTCCTGAGGAGTTCACAAAGCATTTTAAAAGACAAACTTCACTTGAGAAAACACAAATCACTCTTTAAATAACAGAGAATTTATTTGTGGCTTGTTTAGAATCGTTTGTTCTGCTTTAAAAAAAAAAAAAAGAAGTGGAAGTGACTAACAGAATGGGTTGAAGGTCTTGTAGTTAATGACTCAGGAAACATGTTCCACCATATCATTGAGTTTAAAGATGACACAGTTTCAGTTTTTTGCAGGCACTGTAGGCATTGGTAATTCATTTTTTTATGTTGACGGGGACAAACCCCACCTCTTTATGTTTTTGATACAACTCGTTTCACCGGTATCTGGGAAAGTCATGAGCAAACACAAAGTACAATGCTGGTAAACGTGACTTTCATCTTATGAAACCATTTTCTCTATTAAACCACTATAGGAGTGTTCCAACCAAGCTTTTAGAAAACTAAGGCTTTAACAGTAACTTCTTTTTTTCAACTTTTGTTTGATTATTTGGCATGATAAGACAGACAAAAGATAAGGCACTAAAGTACCACAGATAAAGTCTGTAAACCACCAGACTTGCATTTATTTATGTACAAATACTCATGTGAGGCACAGTATTTGTAAGAATCTTTAAAATTCAAGTCACCTAAAGATTTGTTTTTCCTAGAACAGGTCAGTCCAGATAATAAACAGCAGTTGAACATTAGCTCACCTCTTACTTAAACCTGTTAGTCTTGGATTCTTTTGCTGTTCAGTCTGCTCAAGCTAATGCCTACCCTGCCTTGCGTGGAAGCTCCCTGAGCACTGCTCATGCAGGGAGTCTAAACCTTTTTTTGTGCCTTTAAACTGCATCACATGGAGACTGAAGAAATGAGCGAAGAGCACAAACCTCCTGACCTGCCCCCAACCCCTCACAGCAGCACCATGTGTTCCCTTCCAAATATGTCTCCCCCACAACCCTTTGTCCGTGCACCAGTCAATATATCTGACTAACATGATGAACTTTGCACACAGCAAAGTTAATTTCTTTCTGAGTGCACAGTAGCCATGGTGACCATCTTCTGAGTGCTTCAAATCCCATCTGGTCTAAACATTACCCCAGAGAGGCTGACAACAGAATAAGCTGCATTGGTCTGTTGAGAACATGTGCTTTGTGCATTTATGCTAGCAGCAGTCCAAAAACCTGCAATATTAGTAAAACTTTAAACCTAAAGGTCATATGGGAGATTTCAGATGTGCCCAGTAAAACTGTGAAAACTGCTATGAACTAAAAGAAGCACAATGTGAAGAAACACAAATAGCTGCATTTTTTTCCAACTTCAAGTTTTTTCTTAAGTTTACCTCTTCCGAATGCTCAAACATCCTCTGTCTGTTTGCATGATCCACATCCACACAAGAAACAAAAGGCAGAAAACTGAAGAAGATTCTCACAGAAAGGAAGTAACATGGCACCAAAAGGCTGCCAGGAAATTCTGAGAGGACATTAGTGTGGACAACATTTTGAACTATGACACAGCAAACACATTGTAATCCTTGTTTTGAGACAGTAAAAAAATGTTTTTTTGCACAATTACAGATTCTTTGGCACAGAAGATGGTGCAACATGCTTCTTTATCTTGGACATAGCCTGAATACAGCTGACAATCTCTTCCACTTGATTATTGTTACCTACTGCCATAGGTAAAGTTTAACTATGAAATGTTTTACATAAATATGTAATTTAATGAAAACCAAGTTTGGTGATCTTCCACATGCAAATAAGCTGTTAACATTTGGCATTTCATAAAAACAAACCTTAGATGGTTTTGGTCTTTACATTTAAGTTTGTAACATATTTTTCACCACCATATTGGGGGACAGAAGATATAGAAATATTGATAAGGCAAATGTTAACTACTTGTTTCAGCTGGAACTGTGTTTGGTAAATAGAAGCAAAATTAAAAAATTAGACCTAAAATAAACCCAGGGCGAAAAATTAAAATTAAACTGTGTTTGATAGATGGGATTTAACTGAAACTGACTGATCCTTACTTGCTTTCATGTCTAATGCACTCAAAAAAAGGAAATTACCAGCCAATTAAGTTAACGAAAAAGTAACTTGTCATTTCAACCAGAAAATTTTATGTTTGTAAATCTTACGTGAATGAATCATGTCGATTGTACATAAAAATAATCCATTTAAAAGTTACTAATTTCAATCATGTTGATCCAACATGATACCATTAAATTGGATACATTAGTAATCGCAAGGAATTGTGGGATTCCATTTTCTTTGTCTATCTGGGCAGATTGGGGTCTAAGTGTGAGTTTTTGTCCATGGGTTTTATTGTCTAGCTGTTTTACTCTGTTTTAACTAGTGATTTAAACTGTTATGTTTATTTTTTTTTTGCACCATGAGTTAAAGTTTGGTAGAGGATGATGACAAACCCCCTTGTGTGGCAAACTGTTAATGTTCCAATACTCAACACAGAGTTCGCGGTAATTGAGCTCCTGTCTTGTGATGTGGGACTTTGCTGGGTAATTCATGTCTTTGATGTGAAAATTAAAAGACCCATTGGTTGTAACTTTGGAACAACATATCAATTACAGATGAATAAATAAAATTAAAGAAATAAATAGAAATTCAAGTTAAATAAACTTAATTTACTTAGGGCTGACCAATTGAAGTGATTCAATTAAATTGGATCAACTTTTTTCTTTTTAGAGTGAGCAACAATATCAATTTAAAGTTGGGTGCAACTGCTCTATTTAAATTGAATCAACTTAAATTTATTAGTTTGAACCTAAATACATTAAGTTGACCCAACCTAAATACATTAAGTTGAGCCAACCTAAATAAATTAAGTAGGACCAACATGATTCATTTTTGTTCAAGTAACGCAATCTAATCATGTGGAAATCCTTTCCATAATTTTTTTATGTTCATTCAAAGTGAACGTTTTTTGAGTGTGGAAGTTTAGAATTGGAGATGGTAGTCTATTTATGTTACACATTTGTTATCCCATTATGCTTTGCACTGTCTTCTGAAATACAAGAAATGGTAAAAGAAAAAAATCTTTGAAGTGGCTGTTATTAAGCTGTGTGCTCTCCCTTTCTCAATTTTCACACCTCTGTAAAAAGGTTTTTACTTTTAAAATTTCACAAAAATGTCACGTCTTTACTGTGGTCTCCTTTTGGCAATTCATGGTTCTGGTTGTGTGTAAAAAGTAAAAGAAACATTGCAATTATGGTTTGCTACTTAGAGACAGAGTAAGAAGCAATACGAAACGTCCGTCGACACGAAGCAGCAGCGCTAAGGTAGGAAGAGATACCATTCGCTCGGGGACAGTTACGTAACATCCCACTTGTCTCTGTCCCTACGCGGAATTCCTGGATGGTGTTTGTAAACAGAACGGCCATGTGCGTGGACTCACGTGGAGGAGGCTTTTGAGCTGCTGCCCTCACCGTCTCACCCCCGAGGTAAACCCTGACATGGATACATGCTCACAGGGCCAGAAACACTCCCATCAGTGCTGTGCCACTCGAACAGCGCCTTGTCACTCTCACTCCGTGTCTACGACTACGTTAGGCGAACAACCCATAGCCTCACCGAAAAAGAAGGCTGCAGGTCAAGACTGGAAATAAAGGTGCAAAGCTCATGGAGACTCTTGTTGTTTAGATAACTCATATACTACCTCATATAATCATGCTCACAGGTTTAAAGTATCATCTGTTAAACAAACTTGTTCCATCGAAGAGTTACAACTTTTTAAAGGGCTGAGTCTCGGTGGGGCAGAAGACCGGGTATTATTCGTGTAATTTCAAGGTTTTAATACATTTTGTTACTTTTCTTTTGCACATAATCTAGTGAATCCGGTGATTAATATTACCTAGTAATATTTTGCGGATTGTTTGGAGATGGAGAAAGAATGCATCATTGCAAAAGAAACTCCTATAATACATTTAATTGGATGAATTGGACTGAAGTCTAAAATGAGTCCTATTGTAATGCAAAATGAAAACAAATGGAGGCATGTAGCTGGAGTTATTTATCAAAAACTCTGCAGCTTAAACATTAGTTCACTCAGCAGACTGTCTGTAGGAATCTGCATGTGTGCAGTCAATATAATAGCTTTGTGATTCCACTGCAGTGACTGGATTGTAGCTTGCTGCTGTCCAAAAGAGCTCCATAGAGCTTCACTCAGTGGTAAAATCAATACTGCAGAAATCAATGCAATTCTCAGTACCTTGTAGATTTGTCCTACAAAAGCACTTGAGCTCTGTCCTGCCAGAAAACAAAACATGTCTAACCTATTTCCTGGCATGTTTCAGTCACATTTTTGCAGCAACCTCTGGGTCAAAAAATCATATGTGGGGCTGGCCTGAGCTGGGTCAGAGGTGAAAGCTTGGGTAAGTGCTTAGGCTTTGTAAGGAGACAGCATTGTTGCAGAACGCTATGGCAACTGGACATTCTCCCCAGAGGTGATATTGTCTTTGCCCCCAGAGTGACTCAAGGGAAGCTTACGGCCATGACGAAGGAGCAATCCAAGCACGCAGTTTTATCTGTAGGTGTGGATAGAAGAGAGAAGCTATGTGCATGTGATTGATCCATATGGCCCTTCCCCCCACTCAGCCCCCTGTAGCCTAGCTTATGCTGTGATGCCTTTTCAGCTACTGGTGTAGCAGCAACCATGCATAAATCCCTTAAAAATCTTTATTCTGAGATTGTGCATTCATATTTTACTTTAAAACCTTGTAAGGGTAAATTAAACTCAAAAGGGTTCCATGGCTTTACTAAGAAAGCAACGTCTTATATATATCTGTTCACGTGACAATATCTTAGCATGGTGTTGGATGTGTCACATGATGCAGCATGCCGTCACAACACACTTGAATACTACAGATAACCCCTAGATTAAGCCCCTGTGTTGATGCTGCACAGTCAATGACCATTTTTGGCATAACACAACAAAGCTATGTCCTCGCCTGCAGAGAGTTTAACCACAAGCTGAGTTTAAAAGTTGGCCATGCATAGCTACTAAAATAGAGGATTCTTATATGCTTAAAGCATGAGAAGTGTGAGAGCCTTGCAGTTGTAACCACAACGAAGACAAATGCTATGTACTGGATAGAATAAGAGATCCCTAACATAGAAAAGAATTCATCTTCTGCTCACATAAAATCATGTAAGTTGGTTTTTAGTCACGTTACAAGCAGCTGACTTTTTAAGCTTTGCTGTTTTTCTGTTTTTTTCCCCTCCTTCTTCATTCAGCTGCTGCTTCTCAAATTCTCTTTTGAATACGTATAACTGGAGGACTGTGTTGTTGCTGGTAAACGCTTCCCCTGTCGCTGCTGCTGTTCTCAATCAAAGCTCAGTCATTGTTCTTCACCTTCTAGACATCCATTTGTTTTATTTGATAACTTGAGGCCATACTGTGGTGATGTCAATATTTATTTGCTAGTAGAATACACCATATCTTACACGTGCTGATCTTAGAATACTGAATCCAGGAAAACAGAGTCTTAACAGTTTAAAATGCACTAATTAAGACAGGACATGAGTTCCTTTTGTGAATTCAAATTGTTTGCTTGATACTACTGTCAAGAAGTATTGTAGATTTAATATGATATTTTTATACTTACATTGAACTTTTAAAAATGAACTTTGAGGTTCATGTATTTAAAAGTCTTGTTCTGCTAGTTTGCCTTGCCATAAGCTTCATTTCTCTAAAGCACTGTAGTTCCTGTTTTAGAAACACCTTAATTGTAAAAATATTCTTTGCTACTTTAAGTTGCTTTTTACAAAAAAATAAGATTTCTTATGTTTAGTCAGGATGTCATAAAAACAGAAAGAATAATAAAAAAACCTGCTCCAAAATGAACTTTCTTGTTTCTCTTAGTTAATGGTGCTGTAGGATTGAGTTTCATTTTCTTTAGTGGATTCTGACCTTGTCTGTCATCCAAACGCTATGCTGCCATAGTTCTCTCTTTTTTGTTTGTCATTAGGATTTGCCTTTGTGTCACTCAGCAGTGAGAGCAACTGTAGCTGATTCAGAGATACACCAAGCCAGAAGCCTTTTCTACCTTATTAATGTGCAGTCACTGTTCACTTAGAGCTAGACATGTCCTGCTGCTTTAATACAAACACACACAAGATTGGGTTTTGAAAATATAATGTTTTAGTAGGTGACACAACCCTAAAAGATGTAAAAGGAATTTTAAGTTGAAATAAAAAAAGGTTTTTTACTTACCATAGATTTCAAAATCTGTTAAAATGTGTAAAAATAGTAGAACAAAATCAAAAAAAATAAAAACTACACAATTTCACTCATTCTATTCAAATGTTAAAAACATAGCCTGACAAAGCAAAGTTCAAATACCGAATGAAAGCATTATAAGAACAGGCATTTCATTATAGCCCCTGAAAAACTCCTGAATTAGCAGTGCTAAGTGACTCACAAAAGAAGGGATGCATTCAAAGGCAACAAAAATGTTAAAGTGAACACAGGACACACTTGAGCAGAAATGCCCTGTCTTTCAGTTCCAGTCGGCAAAAACAAAAAGAAAATCGTCAGCCATGTTGGAGTAGGTTTATCTAATATCCCCTCCTTATTATGTTGCCTCTTTCTTTTACGGTGGGGGACATATACTGTGGCTCACCTGATCTAAAAACACACCAAAAATAGACTCAAGGTTAAAAGGGGAAAGGGGAAGCAGAAGATTAACACACTGAACAAAGTCTCACCTTCTTTTTACGTCCCTCCACTTTGTAGAAATTCCAACAAACCGTCTCGATCTCTTTAACAAATCCTAAAGGGCAGCCATCTTGCCTCCTTCTGTTCTATGAAACAGTCTATCCTCCACATCAATATTCATGGAAACCAGTCTGACGTTGGCTCTCATCATCAGGAGAAGCCAGAGTGTCGCTGTTTCGCCTGTCTGAGAGTCATGTGTGAGGCAGCAGTTGCACACGAAGCTGACCAAATCAGTAAGCAACTCTGCGGGGAGAGCTTGTCTCTGTGAGAAACTCAAATATTCACAAACCCACTTTGCCTCTGAGTCCTTCCCACACAAAGCCACAGTTTTTCTCCCCCCTTAGCTCCCTCTTTTTTTCTTCTTCTCTCAGCCGTACACAATAGTGCACACTATGATGGCTGCCCTCAAGCACTGGAGTGGATTCCATGAACAAGACAGGACTCCACCCTCAATGCACTTTTTTGTTGAATATTGCACCGGTCCTAACCGTCTGACGATGGCAGAGCAGAAGTTGCCTCCACCCCCTTCCTTTTCTCAGACAGGAAGCCGAGTGACTCAGGGTTTTTCCCTCCCTTTTCTCTTACCCTATTTTGACTTTTTTTTTCTTTCTGTCAGAGGTTGCAGAACTTCCTCTTTGATATAATAGTGCCTATTAAAAAAAACAAAAACATTTTTTTTACTTCAACAGTCAGACAGACACAGCCGCTTTGCAGCTCGCCGGCTGTATCACAGTTTGACATTTCTTGGCTGGCCCCCTTCTTTTTTTTTAGTGATGTGTGAGGCAATCCAGCAAGTGTGCAGGGAGTGTACTTTGCTTCAGTCTTCAGCCAAGACCCACCTCCTGTTGACACCGGCCACGTGGGCTTCAGCGAGAAAAAGAGGTGTGTGACACAGAAGGAGACGATTAAAAAACCAAAGTTGGTGCTTTTTAAATAAATGAAAGTGATATTTTTGTTGGTCTGTATTTGAAACCTGCAGGGTTGTAGTTTTTTGGTTTTGCCATTTATGTAGTTCTTTTTACATCTTTGAAGCTAAAGGTCATATGCAGAACTGGAATGTGTGCTTACAGGCTCCTTTTACACTATAATTTTGCTATTCACCCCCCACCCTTTACTTACTAGCAGGTGTGTGTTTTCTGAAAATAATCTGCTTTTTTCTAGGCTTAACAGGAGACCCCCGCCGTATTCCCAGCAGCCCCTGCTTAGCTTCAGTGACATTTGTTGACTCAATACTTTAAGGCTCAGGGCAGAAAAAGAGATTTGTTTTTACACTGAATGGGGGAGGGGAAGACACAGAGGGAAGGAGGAGGCACTCTGGACTGCTGCACGGGTCAGGACAGCACGCAGACTTTTAACGTGCACAGAAAAATGTGGCCCTAAAGTCAGACAAAGGTTGGCACATGTAGGTGCTTATTGCTCTTTTTATGTGTTAAATTGTGATGGAAATTTCCAAAAATGTGTGCAGGGTGGCCTATAGCTGAGGATATGAAATAAAAAGGACTATAAGTGGACTAAGTTAGAATAGCGGTTTCTTATGTGTTGAATTGCCTGCTCCAAGCAAAGCAGACTTGCCAATGCACCCCAACAAAGTGTGCTCCTCATTTGTAGGGCAGCCTGTGTTGGCTTTGACTGGTAGGTTTCCCTCCACCTCACTCTTTCCTGAAGAAATCAAAAGGTAACTAGTTTGTAGGCTTTTGTCCTGTCCAGTGACTAATGAGTTTAGAGGGAAACATGCAGTAACACCAGAAATGTCACTACCAACACCTAAATAACACATGGTCATTGACATACCATGATGCCTCGACTGTTTACTCGTTCCACATGAATCTGCTGACTTTTACACGAGAAAAAAGCCTTCTAATATAAGTTTGAAAAGTTTTAGCACCGATATGGAACAAATTAAGGTGCTGCATATGGTGCAAAGCTGCTTTTCTTCTCTTCAGAGGTCGAAGACTTACAGTAGTTTTAAAAATATCAGGGCTGGAGCTAAAGCTCTGGTGTTAAAGGGTTAAACATGAATGCGAAGTTATTCATCTTGAACCAATTTGATTTTTCTTTTTTTGCATTTAATTACAAAAATTATAAACTATATAAGGGTAAAATGACATCTAAACCAAAATTACTTCATTTCTGGACCTAAACGGAGAAGTAAAGGTAAAACCCATGTACACTTTTAATTTTGTCAAGCAGCTGTAACAGCTAACTGACAGTAAGCTGCAGACAGTTCACAAATACACATGGAGGCAGCAATGAGAGGGTCACGCAGGTCAGTGGGACACGGTCGCCATGGCAAATGGACCTGATAATGTCAAAACCGAACAAATCTGAAAAACGGTGGCCAAAATTAACCAGTCTGAAAGTTTTTAATTTTTATATTAACGGAAAAAAGAATTCAAATAAAAAAAACTAACCAAACTCAATGGTTACCTTTAAGAAACATCCTTCCTGAAAAACTGACATTAAGAAAGGGAAGAAAAAAAGATAGTTACCAAATAAAGTCAAAATTTAACCCCATAAAAGTACCCTTGACCAGTTGCTGAGTTGATTATCTTTTAAAGCACAATCTCCAATGAGTCTCAGAATGGAATCTGGTCAAGGTCCCAAATCAATGCAACATTTCTAAACACTTGTTTAGAGGGATACCGACATTATGGTTAGAAAAAAGTTTAAGGGGTAAAGTAGATTTAACCCTTGTGCTATCCTATGCACTTTGACATTGGGAGTTGGGTCATCTAGACCCACTAGACAGTGCTCTGAACCTTTTTTCTTCAATGATTTGTGAACCTCACTGATGTCCATGGATTACATGAAATCTTTCCATCTTTATCCACCTTTGTCATGGTAGGGAGAACACGTCATTGTAAGGGTGGGGTCATCTAAGATAGCACAAGGGTTAATAAAGTGATGAAGAAAAAATGTATTTCTAAGCAACAAAACAAAATAAAGCTAATGTTTCACCACTTCTGATAAATAAGATTGACTGATTGGTTATATAAGTGATTGGATTATTTAAAGTTATTTGGGACAGTCAAGCAAACTTAGGAACAGTAAAGTCTTGTGGCAGGCAAATCTAAAAATTCTGCCTTGTGAGTTCCCATCAGCGTGGGGCCAGGGTGGGGGGCTTGTTCTGGGCTGTCTGCTCTGACAGCTACTGTAAAGTTTAAATCCTAGATTATCTCGTCACTGCCCACAGCTTGTCACATTTCAAAGGATTGTAGGAGTGTGCCATCACCTCATCTGTAAACACACCTCATGCTGACCCAGGGCAATCACAATTTCGGCACACTTGTGACTTCAGTGCTTTCACACCTAAACCCACATTGAAGTTTATTTTGTATCTCTGAAATTTATTTTGTTTTTCTCTTTATTCAATTTAAAGTAGATCCCATTAGGATTTAAACTCATTTAAGAATCGTCAAAATAATGAAAATCATAATTGCTCCTGTTCTTTTACAATGCCAATAAGGATTTTGTTAGCCTATTTGAAGGTACAGTTTGGATCATTTGGTCAAACTATGTGGTGTTAGCCACTTTTTTTTTTGCTATTCTTTGTCAAAATACAGTAGAACTGATGCATCAATACACGTGGTCTTGACCTCACCTTGATATGCTTTTTTATATTTGGTGTGAATCATTTGGGTCTAATGAGGTGGAGACTCAAATAGGCGGGGGATGGATTTGTAATGATTTACGACTCTCTTCAAGTGGAAGAACATTTGAACAGACTCTGGCTGCTACAGAGCTAATCATGAAGCTGAGAAAAACAGCACTTCTCACAATCAGTTGTAACGCAGCACACATTTCACCCGGGGCAATGTAAACACAAAACTCTTTATGTAAGGTGATAGCTACTTACCCTCTGCTCCAACCAATACACAAAGCGTGTGACCACGGGATCCCCCCCCCTAACTAGATGTCACCCACCACTGGCCCTCCTCCTGCAGTTATCTTAAAGACAAGGGAGAGTCGTTAGTGAGGGTCTCACATGGCCTAATTGTTTAAGCCCCAGCAGGGGTTTGGGGGCAGGGAGGGTACATAAACAGAGGAGAAGAGGAACTCAAACGCTGTTATAATTGTTCTAAAAGACCTTAAGTTGCAGCACTAATGACATGTTAAACAACATTTTATGTTTTTCCAGTTATATATCATCTTTTAGATGTCCTCGATGAAAGTTTATAAAGGATCCATGAAGCTCCTCCTGAGAATGTTACTACACAATTATGACAGTAGAGCAAATGTTCCTGTACTCTGGAAGTATGAGTGTCTCCATCATCCCTTTACACAAATAGCAGGAACAACTTTTCATGACAGTGTGGTGTGACTTCCTGAACCCTTCTTCAACTAATATCGAAGAGGTAAATTATACCCCCCCCCCCCATACTTTGCAGCTAAAAGCACATTCTCCATAATAAATGACTTATTGTGTACATATGCAAATATTAAGATGCTTAGACATCTCTGCGTGTGTTGCAGTTAACTGACCAGTTTGGATTCAAAGCATGTCAAGATGTACTGGAAGCCCTCTGCTGGTGGAGCAGGCAGGGGCTTGAATGTAATTCTTGTGTCGGAGTTTACACAGCCATGCAACAAGTAAATAGACACCTTTAATTTCAAGATTCTTTATCTAATACACAAAGCGAACAATTGAAATGTAATAGGTAGGACTACTTACTTTCGTTATTAGTAAACATTTCCTTTGCAGTCTTTTAATTTGAAACACTTTTTGGCATTGAAATGATGAGCAGCAGCGTTCGAATGGGGTTTAGTTTTCCACAGCTCTTTTCAAACAGCAAAGCTTCCTTTCCGATGGCCCAGGTCAGCCACAACAAGAATCAGTAGATTCCTCTCCTTGGGTTTTGAACTGTACTATAATTCTATTAACAATAGCAAAAATAACTTGTAGTTTCTCTGGCTATTTTTCTTGGCCAAGAACAGCTTCAGATTATTCAACAATATGACCTCTTTGAAAATTTGAAGAGTTTTGCTGAATTTCTTGTGCACGGGCATGGTTACTCTGTGTTTCACAAATGTTTCAAAGTAATGGCTCCTGGAATGAAAAGAATAGTTGTATTGTAAAATCCAAAAATATGTGAAGACATATTAAGATAAAAAATTTAAAGAAACTAAGGTGTCAATTTACTTTTGGCATGGGTTAGTTACTGCTTACAGATGACCTTTCAGCACTCCTATATGAACAAGATAAAAACGTTACACATTGATCATTTCTATTTCATGTGTACACATTTGAATGTTTTAAGGCATTGTTCACTAGAACTCTGTATCATTGCCAAAATACTCAGTTGTTTTTGGTTTACAAGTTCACACTGATTAAGGTTTTGGACTCTGTACAATTGAAAGATATAGTTAACTATCTTTCAATTTTTCATTCTGATATTGTTTTTAATTATAAAAACAAAGAAGAAAATTATTTTAATATATTTAGGTATAACTTAAATTACATTAAAAACTCAAAGAAAATATTTTTTTATCTAAAAGAACGAATGACATAAAAGAAAGTTAGCAGTTTTAGTTAATCTATGTTGTATTTTCTAATTGATAAACAATGTAATTTGGGTTGGTATAAAATAAACAGAACAATATAGTGACTTGTAGTTCACAATCTTCAATGTACCTAACTCAGTATTGAAGCTTTTATTTTTGGTACATTAGGTGTAGGTTTTAAACAGAAAGGTTTTTCACCAAAGTTTGTTTTCATGGTTTTAATTCGTGACTTGCAATCAGGGGAGGCAGGTGAGGCACAGCCTCACCATTGGGGCGCATTGGCTTAAAAAAAATCATAAATTAAATTAAATGAATATGGCTTTTTTAATTACAAATTAAAAAAAAAACATATTGATTTTTAGACATGTCTATTTTACGATGACCTTTTTCTGTGTGTTGCTTTGGTTAAAAAGTAGCAAATTTGCGCATTTGTGTTTCTACAGAAAGAGCGCCATGTGGACTTCATTTATAAGTAAAAGTAAGTCAATATTAACAATTTTGCTGATTTCTTTTCTATGCTACAGTTTGAATATGGAATAAAATTGTTTAATTGAAAGTTTAAAAAAACACACCAACTGTTGTCAATCAAACAGTAAATGAGTTACTTGAGTTTATATGTTTGACTGATGAGGTCAGTGCCTCACGCACGTCACTAGTTTGAATTTCTATGTTTTTTTAACCCAACACACAAACAAACAAACAGAAATCAAGACTCAAAGATTATGGTAGATATTTCTTTGTTGCTAAAATTATTTTAAAATACATACTCTTGGAAAGAAAATTATCACTTTTATCAAATTATTTTTTTGATTTGATTTGAAATGGTTTATTTCAAGCAATTAGGTTGAAATAATACACAACAGCAATATAATCATCAGTTATACATTCATACAATAACTAATCATACTTAGGATAATTAGACATATTAATAAATATTGCTTGAAAGGGAGTGGAAGGAAGCGAATTTATATAATCCCACCCCGTTATACTGTAACCATTTTATTACATGATTTATCAATATCCGGTTCCTAACTTTAATCTGACAGAATTAAGAATCATAAGATATCGATAAAGCACATGACAAAAGATGAATTACTTAACTATTACGTCAAAAATAACTATTTTAGAAATCAACATGGCAAATGCAGATCAGTCATCTGAAATATATGCAGATTATGTTACTTATAAAAGCCATTCATATGAATAAACATAATACTATATCAGTAAAGTAGACACAACACTGTTTCAGGAATTTTCATAACAAAATTTCATCAAGTATCAAAAGTTAACACATGTGCAAAATTATGCTACATTAGGAATGATTTTTGATTCAATTTATCAATTTTTGGAGCAAGTGAAGTAATATCATTAAAAGTCAATCAATTTAACAATTTTCAATAAGTGATTAATCATTTGTTTTACTTTTTTTAATATATATATTTTTTTTTGTATTTTTCTTTTTCTTTTTTAATAAAGTAATGCTGTAGGGGAAAAATAAAAAAGGGTCCATAACTGCCGATTGTCCAAGGTTGGTATTTCTTCTTTTACTGATAACAGCTGATCTTCTGGGTTCAAAACAGAGTTCATAGTTCTCTTCCATGTTATGACTGCAGACATTAGATTCAGGTCCATATCCTTCTTCAGTTGATATCAGCGACGGTGAAAGTTGAGGTCAAGTTGTCTGCAGGTCAGAACTCTGCTGTTATTCAGGTGACATCAGACATACAGAGAAAGTGTCATATTTCTTGAAATTATTTGGCTCTTTGGTTTATTACTCCATGTTGTTTCAGACGACCGTGATCAAACACTTTTCAAAGTCCTTCATGGTGTTCACAACCAGAACCTTGGACTGGTCCTCTGGACCGAGCGGTTTGACATAAATCCTGCAGCCTTTAACCCAAGTGTTCTCAATCTGCTTACGCTTCCTGAGAAGCCGTGCATGTTTTGAGATTTCAGCATTCCTTCTGGTCAGATGGTCGTTCAGATAAGCAGCCGAACCTTTCAGGTGTTTCCTTTGGGTCATCAAAGCTAGCTTGTGTTTGTGATTCACAAACCTGATGAGGATCTCCGTATTAGCACTGCTAGCTACGCTAGCGCTAGCATTAGCAGTGCTTGCTCCTGCTGCATTCAGCTTCGCTCGAGGCTTGAAAGGTACTCCAGTGAGAATGACATTATTCATCCTTACTTGCTGTTCCACATCGTCCAGTCTTTTCTCCAGAATCTCGACCCGGTTTTCTCGCTGCTCTTTTGAGCCCGAAATCTTCGGAACTCTTCCATCATTTCCCAAAGTGGCGTTAGCTTAGCCGACACTTGTTCCATAAAGCTTTTCAGCGTTTCTTGAATAATGTCAAGAGACTTTTTGAGGTCTTCGTATTCCTGGGGTTTCTTCGGGGGCATGGTCAGCTCTCTTTTTTGGAGAAAATCAACTTTTTAAGTAATTTGAAGATAGTTGTATTCGCAGAGAGGCACGCCACGCGTCCTGCCGTGTAACCCGGAACCGGAACCGGTATCAAATTGTCACTGATTCTGAAAGTGATCTCATTTAATAAAGTGAGCGACCTTGGGAGCATTTCAGGCAGACTACTCTAGCAGTGCGTTTACCTCCTTAGGGCGGTTCAGTTAATCAACTCACCTGTTCAGCATCTTATTTAAGTCCAGGCGTGAAGTTGTTCCTCCTCTTCCTTTACCGCAAGCGCTGCGTTCGTCACCGGTTCTTCATGTGCGCTGTTCTCCTCGGTCTCCCTCCTTCTGATATGGGGGCGTCTGTCTGTCCCTCCTTTTGCGGCTGTTTGGCAGGCAGTGTCGCAGCTCCCAGCGCGGCTGCGGTCGCGTCTCCAGCGTGCACCTGCAGGGGGAGCATCTTGCAATGTTCGGGTTGTCAGCGGCATTCAATCGGGAGATGTCTGGGTCTTCTTGAATCCTGTGATCACCGGTATCCCTATGGTGAGCGTGCCATGCTGTCCTCCTCCTGTATTTTTTCTGTGTTGAGGCTTTTCCGAGGCTCTTCCTGGTTCTCTGCTCAAACTGGGTCATCGGTGACGTCATGCCCCTAAAGAACCTGGGAATTGCAGTTCTTTTTCTTGAACGTAATGATGTGCACCTGGTTAGGTTTCTGCTGTGTGGCTATGCGTCGTCCGGGTATCGTTTCAGGGATTGTGGGGTCCTTTCCGTGGTGGTGAGGGCTGGCGGTCCTCGCTTCGACGGGTTTCTTATGTTGGCTGAATTTGTTGTGGCTTTTGGCATTTTTCTCTGTTGCTGTGTGTTATTTAGGAGCCGGATGTAAATCTTAGCCATCATTCGATGCTGGCTTTATTATGGTTGATCTCTGTTTAGTTTCTTTTCTGTTGAAGCCTCTGTGTACATTCGGTAATTTAGCCTGCATTTGGATTGGCCCTTCGTTGGACCTGTCTCAACTGTGGACATTTTACTTGTCATCGGTTTCTTTTATGCAGCATCTGTGATTCTTTTTCTCATTTTAATTCGCTTGGTCCAGAAACGGCGTTCCATGTGTTGTCGCCACCACATGCCCAGCGTCTGGTTCTGCTCCACCCTTCCTCCTTTGGGGCCTGCTGGTGTGTGGACAGCCACCCCGCTCTGTGTTCCCCAGAGAGTCCAGCTCTAGCCTTCGGGGAACTAACATCAGCCACTCTTGTGAATGAGGCAGCTTTGTACGCAGCCCCGTCTTCTCAACTTCACAGATATTTTGTTGTTCTCTTTCTGTGGTTTAGGGGTTTTCTGGCTGGTTATGGGGGTTATGTGATGGGCTCTTTCCAGGGCCCCGTTTTCGAGTCAGCTCCCAAGGGTGGCCTCTTGGAAGTATTCAGGTTGACGCGACTTGTATTAAACCTGTCTGCGCTCGCAGTTCATCCATTCTGGGCATCAGCAGCCTAATTCCTCGGTGTCCTTCAGGTTTTGTTTGTTTTTTGCACTTCGGCTGACCTTGCCATCTCCATGATTAATTCCACCGGACGCAATGTATGGCTGGGGAAGGCGGATATCGCTGATGTCCTCACTCTTCTGTCTCTCCATCCCTCCCAGTGGCGTCTTCTTGGCGTTAGGTGGGGCTCAATGTGTTTATCAGTTCACCTTTCGGCTGTCGTAAAAGTCCTCATGTTTTCGACTACATTTGTCCGGGGCCTTGTGCAGGACTATATGTAAGCCTATGGGCTTCCCTTCGTTTTGCATATTATTGATGATTTCCCGGTGGGCGATTTTCCTCCTTTATCCCCGGTCTTTTGCATCTCTTTGGTCGCAACTCATTTTCGAATCTGGGTTTCCGCTTTATCTAAGTAAGACGTATGATTCATTGATGCAGGCCTCTCTTCTCACTATGAATTCCCTTACATTCATTCCGCGCATCATTGTTTTTCAATCTTTGGATGAATAAAAGGGGATATTTGTCACTGTTGGGCCACCTGAATTTTGCTATGTGCATTATTCCACACGGTCATCCGTTCATCTTGTTTTCTCGTTCTAAGTAGTTCAGTCCTAGACCTCCGTGTTCCTTGTTCTGGATGTTTTTTTTTGTCTTGCATTTCTGGTCTCTTCTTCTCGATGCTTGGAGTGGTGTTTCGTTGTGGCGATGACTGATTCGGGTCTCCGGTCTCCCTCCACTTGTTTTCTCAGGCTGCGCCCTCCGTTGGTTTAGACACTCTTTAGCTTCAGTTCCAAGAGTTAAATTTTGTGTCCGCAATCCAATCCTCAATCTGCCCTGCTTTCAACCAGATGACACTCGACTACAAGCATCTCCATTTATTGACTTGCTGTCATCAGCCTCTAAATGCATGAGGTTCAGCCCGGTTAAAATCCTATCAAACTTACGATCCCTCATGGATCTCATATTGTTCTTCTTTTGCACTATCCAGACACCCCTTTGCCAATTAATATTTAAGTTATCTATGCTTTTGTTGTCCACCTATTTTGAGAACCGCTAATATCAAGTACAAAGCATCTAAACCAGCGGAGCAGCTGTCCATTGCTACATGAGATGTCGAACTTCCTCATCTACGAATCTGACAAGTCTGACTGAAGTGAGCGACCTTGGGAGCAATTCAGGCAGACTACTCTAGCAGTGCGTATACTTCGGTTACTCCTCCTTAGGGCGGTTCAGTTAATCAACTCACCTGTTCAGCGTCATATTTAAGTCCAGGTGTGCAGTTGTTTCTTCTCTTCCTTACCGCAAGCGCTGCGTTCGTCACCCTACCCTCCTCCCCGGCTACCACCTGTGAGCTCCTTGGTAGGGTAGTTTATTACCCAAAAGTTTAATGGAGATCTTGTCTTATGTAATTGAACGGAGCCTTATGCTAAACTAAAAGAATGTGAAAATAAATGTCTTACTGCATGAGTTGTCTGACTGGAATAAGGGGATTTTGATGTATATCATTACAGGTACATTTTTAACAATGAGAGGCAGAATGTTGGGAAAAAAAAGGTTTAATGTTTTACAGGACTGTAGAAGAAGAGATGTATGCACACTGTTGATGTATGAAAACAGTAAACAGTACTGTTTGGCTGGCAGCAAATTTATTCTTCAGCAGGACAACAAGCCTAAACATACAGTCAATTCACATAAAGAACAAGAAGTACTGGAAATGACGGCATGACCCCCAAAGAGCCCTGATCTCAATATAATCAAATGTGTCTGGAATTTTTGGGGATTGTGGGCATATGCGTGTTATAATTGTTTTTGCGTGGGCGTGGGTTTGTAATGGTCTTTTGTCTAGCTTAAGGTTTTTAAAATTGGAAAATATTTTGATGTAAAGCACTGTAAAGAGTCACATTGGTTGGAAAAGTGTTGTACAAATCAAGTTTGATTTGATTGATTACATAAATAAATAGACGTGAAAACATTTACATACACAAAAGATCTGTGGTTAGTTCCCCAAGATATGGAACATCCTACCAGCTGAGTTCTTTCAAAAATGGGTTTATCAGAATTGAGAATGTTTTAAAGGACAAGGGAAATCAAAGACAACATTGACTTGATGTGGAGTCAATGTTGTTGCGGAAACCCAGATTCAGCTTGTTTATTCACTGCATTTTGTTTAAACACTTTCATTTTTTAAAGCATTTTTTGTTAGCAGTATTTTACCTGCCTAGAGCTTTTGCAAAGTACTTTTATGCTGCATATTTAATTGTGTAATACTAAATTGTGTATATTATAAAAGCTCTTTAAGTAAAAAAAAATTTTTTTTTCTTTCTTTCTTTCTTTATATCTCCAAAACACATAAAATTCCATACTTTGAACCACCTTCACATCATGGGACTTTTTTGTGCTCAGTTTTCCTACACTATACAGTAACTCCACTAGAGGGCAGTGTGTCCAATGCGTTCAGCCAGATTTCACAGGTTTCATAAGGCTGACAAACCACACAAAGAGAAATGACAAAGAGTCATGTGCAGACTGGAGGAGTGAAGAGAAAATCGGATCATTTCCTCGATGCAAAGCCTGGTGTTTTCCCCCCTCCTGTCAGTTTCCCCAATCAGAACTACGAAGAAACCAATATTACAGCAATGACTCTTGAACTACAGCTTTACAGTGTAGCCTTCAAATTATGAGATTGTAGATTAAATCCAAAAACACAGTCATTAGTGTAAAATATTTGTTAACAAAATGGAAAATTTTAGTTTAAGAAAACTTGCTATATTTATTCACTAAAGCATAAAAAAACAAAAAGTCTGGTCTAAAACCATGTAGGCTGACGTATATGTGTGATTAAAAACCAAATAAAACCATTACTTGGAGGATATTTCCTTATTTTATTCTCCTGCAAACAAAGAGGAAGCTTCCTGCTTCCTCATCTAATGTTTTTCCTTTCCTCCCTCTCTGTGTCCCCCTCTTGCTATCTGTTCTCCCTCCTGTGGGATCATGGGAATTGTGCAAGTAGCGTGGCGCTCCACGCTCTGCCCGCAGCGCTCCAGGAGGAGGCGTGCAGTAATGACCTGCTCCTCAGCTCGCTCGCCACCATCGCCCTCACAATTAATTCCCGCCTCGCGTTCCTCTGTGGTGGCGGGGGGGGGATAGCGTGGGCTCCCTCATTAGAGCTCCTTGTAATGTGTCTGGCAGCAGTTCCCATCCTGCCACTTCTGCCCTTCCACTGCTGCTCCCGTATTTGTATAATGGATGCTTCCCTCTAGGCTTTCCTGCCTTGCAGAATGACTGACAAAGACAGCAAACGCTCGTCTGCTCTGTGTTTTTATCCATCAGGGCACTGACACACACAAACGCGGCTTCTATACGTGTAAAGTAAAGGGATATACGTTAAGCAGGTTATTCGAGGTTCATCTCGTTGAAGTCTGACCTTTTTGGAAGCATAATTTATAGAAGCTTCAGTGCACTTGCCTACCTCTGAAACTAGAAACAGGTGGTCGCAGTCTGAATGCATGGGGACACCAAAATAAGCCTCCTGAAGCCGAGTCAGATTTCAGTTTTTGCTTTGCAGGCGTGTTTTACATCTAGGCCTCTGTGTCTGTTTTGAGGATGACAGTGCAAATGTAACACTCACAATCAGTCAGAAATTATTCAAACCCCAGGCAAACCTTGGCCTTTTTCTTTTTCTTTTTGCAACAATGCCTATTGTGCATTGTTTTTACACTTTTTAGGGGTCACCTGCGTTCTTCCGATCAAAAATGTCCTTGCTAATTGGAAAAAAAGGGAAGCTTGGTAAAAATATGCCAGGTCTTAAATGTTGCTGCCACAGAATTATTTGCACGATATCCAAGTTAACATCAGTTCAAAAAGGGTGTTATCTGACACTAAATGTAAAAAGGCCACATGAAAAAGCTCATCAATCCCAACAAATAAGCTTTCCAACCTATTATTAAGAAGAGACTAACAAAAACATTTACATTTTTAACTCTTCCAGGAGTTTTTACAATCTTATTGAGCTTGAGGGGTTTAAAATAAATGTAAGTCCTGCTGGGACAATTAATATGTTGCTGTATTTAGTAATCAGATTTGTTACATAATTAAGGTACTTTTAGTAGCTCAAATTTTAAATATTTCTTGCCAGATTGCCAGAGTTCTTTTTACTGGATGGTTATTAAATATGGGGGGGGGGGAAATAAGGGGACCCATAAGAAATATTAAGGTCGTAGACCACTCAGTTAGTCCATATAGAGCAAAAATGTTCATTCACATTTTTTTTCTATAGGCATGCTGAAGGAGACAGAGCGAAGAGAAGACTTAAACTTCATGGAACGGTTAAGAAAGGGGAAAGTGACCTTGTTATGTCATAGGGATTTTTCTTTTATTTAACCCCCCCAAATACTGTGCATAGTATAAAAAGCCAGATAGTGCTGTTTAAATTACAAGAGTACACCTGTGTACACAGCCTGACTATTAGAAATGCGGAAATAAGACCCATGGTCACTTATGTATCACATGCACATCCTGTGTGTGCAGCATTTGTGCATGGTCAGTAAGGAGCCAGTACTCGCACCCTACTAATGACTAGGGGGCAGTACGTTATAAGTGCATGCAAGGGTAACATTATAATACTCTTACCACATGCACGACAATCGTACGTTCCATCTTCATGACGTCACTGCGGTGACTGTACGAGCTTTAAGGGAACTGCAAGACTCTCCCCCTGAGATGGAGCCACTCCTGTTGATGACCCTCCATGGGCCCAGACAACCCAAAAACCCAAAGCACCCGTTCGGTTCAGCTCCCCTGTACAGGTTCATATGAGTAAGGCATGAGTTGGACTGAGAAGGAGTTACCCTCCACTAAGCTGCCAAAAAGAATCAGTTTTTTAATAAGATGTAAGAGGATGTTCAGTACTCTTTAGCTCATAAATTCTTGGACTGTGATCATTTTGAGAGGCCACAGGGTATGTGCAGCCGCACAGAGGAGGTTTGGTCGTCTTGGGTTCAGTAAATGAGAAACATGAGTTTAAAGATCCCCAAGAAATGTCTTTTGGGCTTTGGGAGACAACAAGACTACTAAAGACACCTTCTGGAGCTAGTTGGGGGGGATTTAGTTTTTTACAGCTTTGAGGGTTTTTAGACTCTGTTTCACAAACATATGTTTTCTAAACAAATCCTAATATAAAACTGGATTCATAACACATTCATTTCTAAAACTGGTGTTCCAACACTAATGGCAAGGAGTCAACATAGGCTATGTTCACACTGCAGGCTGAAACGACCCAATTCCAATTTTTTTTGCCCCTATGCAACCTGCATCTGATCTTTTCATGACAGTCTGAACGACACATCTTTTGATCTTTTCAAATGCGACCCAGGCCAATTGGGTGTGTGGTCCTGAATCCGATACGTATCCGATCTTTTGAAATGCGACCTCCGTCTGAACGGCCAGGCCACATTTATCCAACCCGTAGGTCATTGATACGCTTCAAACGTCATACTTCTGAGTTAAAGTAGGCGCAAACGAGAACATAAACATCAACCATGGCGGACGATGCTGCTGAGACCAGTCAGTGGAAGGGAAGCGAGGTCACCGATTGGATTAATATTTGGGGTGACAGCTCTATTCAGGCAAAACTCCAGGGCTCTTATCGCAATCGGGTGGTTTTTGAAAACATTTCCAGCAAAATGACGAGCGTGGGTACAGACGATCCTGGCTCCAATGCCAGCGAAAAATAAAAAGCTTCCGAGCCAAATACAAGAGGTTAAAGACTGGAACAAACGAAGTGGCCGTCAATGTATCACCTGACCATTTTACGAAGAGCTGGACCGCATTTTGGGGGATAAGTCCGGCATTGTTGACATCCATTGTTAATGTTAGCTACTTCCGCAAACAACAGTGACGTCGTTCACCGTTGAGTACTCTTCTACGCATGCGGGTCACTTCTGGGTCATTTCACGGTCACACAGGAGATCACAAAAGTTCGCATTTAATTGGAAATGTGAACGACCTTGCAAAAATTTGTATTTTATTTCTAAAAATCTGAATTGAGCATTAAGCCCTGCAGTGTGAACGTAGCCTTAGTGACTGATTTTTGTGCGTGTGTTTCGTATTGTAGTGTCAGCAGAAATCTGTGTGTAGAGTTTATTTTGGTGGGAAAATGTGGTGGGAATGTTTTATTTCTGTCCTTTATTTATTGCTTTTATTTTGGAAACTGCAAACTGTTTCACTGAACTACCGAATAAATGAAAGGAGCAGGTCAGCATGGAGGACTAACACCTTCTAATAGTCTGACTGGTACACATCCATCCCTCACAAACACCAGGTTAATAAAGGACAATGAATGGAAAAAGATCAGAATTAGGATTATACAATACTGTGGCACCAACTTCACACAGATGGGCTGAATTTTAAAATCCCTGACACTGCTAGTGAATTGTGAAGCGTTGCATTGACAGAGCAGGAAGACTCATGGAAGAGCAACAGTAGGAATGTGTGCGTTCTTGTCTATCAGAGTGAGAATTGTACCCTTTAGTTAGGTTTGATTTGTGTTTGTTTTTTTTGTCACGTTCTGTTTTTAGGTTTTCCCTTGTCAGTCACACCAGGTTCAAATTTTTGATATTATTTAAAAAATCACCAAAATACAACCAGAACATAGAAGTCATGCTGGTGAGACTTTACCAATTTGGAAAACATATCTGATCCAAAAGGGAGGGCCATTGTCCCCAAATTAAGACTGTGGTTATTGAATCAATATAAATGTAATGCTGGTATAAAGATATAGGATTAAATTGCCTTGAAAAGCATTAAATGAATTGAATGAACCGCATCTTCTGTGAAATCTAATAAATCCTCATGGGCCCCAGCATAACGCAGGCTTTGGTGAGTAACCCTTGGAGACATCCAGAGACTGAGCTGGATCTGTGATAGCTGGAAAGCTCTGATCCACACTTATGCCTCAGGTGACAGATGAACAAAGGGAATAAAGTGAAGTACGGGACAAAATGTTTTACATTCACAGATTAACTTTGAGGACATTTTCGTACAGCTTCTGCAGTGTTTCCTAAGTGAAAAGGAAGCTTTTCTGTGGCACTCATGCCATTAAAATGGATGCACGCAAAACGCACACAGCAAACAGCAAACAGCTTAATCACAACTGCCCTTACAGGTGGATACGGGCTGTCTATGTGTGTGAAATATTACGATCATAGACTGCAAAAATGTTCTCCTGTCCAGGCCAACCAACCATACAGGTGCATGTGACTAATAATAATGAATAATTTATTCACTGTGAGTTGGTTAAAAATGTGATGCTGTTTCTAGTTTATTCCATTCTGCCTGCTCACACTAAAAAATTTAGTTGTATCCAAGTTGACCTTTTGGTCCTTAATGCATTAAGGCCATTAACTATGGAGTGATATTTCTGCCACCACTTTGCCCACAAAACTTTCTAAGTTGCAAATCAAAATGTTAAATTTTGCTTTTCAATTATTTTTTATTTTGCTTTAAAAAAAGATTTTTTTGCTTTCAAAAACTTTTTTTGCATTTGCAAAAGGCATGTTTTTGCATGCGTTGTGTCAAATTTCGTTTTTTCCTTATCTTTGATTTTTCTGACTACTTTGAGCGTGACTTAGCGTGATAAAACTGCCACTATTGCCACCGCCAAAAAAGTTTTCGCATGCGTTGTGTGTCATCTCACTTTTTTCCCATCTTTTATTTTGCTGATTAAGTTTCAGTTTGGTCATCTTGGGTTCAGTAAATGAGAAACATGAGTTTAAAGATCCCCAAGAAATGTGTTTTGGGAGATTTGGATTTTGCTGATTTAAGTTTCAGTTTGACGTGACAAAGCTGCCATCAAACAGCTGCTGATTGGTCCAGATTCTAACCAATCAGGTGTCTCTGTCTCATATTGACGGTGCTTGGAGGCAGACACGGACTATGGACTTTGTGTCGGTTCTGTTCGTACAGGTTTTGCGTTTTCAACCATTCTGTCCCGTTTCTCTCAGAGTAAAACCCAGAAGGAGCAGCAAAGCAGCTAGAATAGTTTTGTATTTATTCATGTCAGTGTAGAGACCAACGTGTTTAAAATGTCTGCAGCAGAAAAAAAAAATGTCAGAGCTCCGACTCCGTCCAGCAGGAATTAACACTTTTTAAGATTTGTATCTGAACTATTGTTTTCTTTTCATCATTAATGTTGAAATATTAAGTGAAAATAGTGTTTTTTCATGAGTAATTGTTTTTTAATTTGGACAAACGCTCACGAGTTCTAAAACACAAAACACTGTGAAAACGAACATAAAATTTAAAAATGCTTCTTCTGTTAAATACATTGAGATTCCTTTGATGAGCCATCAATCTTTTGCTTATTATTGCTGTTCATCTGATCCCAAACACTTGTACAGCATAAAATAATATGTGCTTTAAAACTTTTATTGTTTTGTTTTAACAAACAGATCTTATATAAAATCACACTTTTTACCAATATTTTGCTCCAGAAGATTCACATATCTCACACACAGGCCTGTTGATTTAGTGTCAGCAGATAAATTGAACTTTCAGGAGATCCAGCAGCCATAAATTCACAAATTTTACTTAATAGAAATTAACCAATGCTAAAAAAAAGAAATAAAGTATGAAGTATTGTTAAAATGATTAAAAAAATGAAAACGTCTTCATCCAAAAAGATTAAATTCAGTGTAAAAAGAGCCGGTTCGGTTTCTGAGCCCCTGTACCAGACATTATGTTAGATACATATGGCGATTTGATTGGTTAGAATCTGGACCAATCAGCAGGCTGTTTGAGGGCAGTTTGGTTACGTCAAACTGAAACTTAACTAAGCAAAATCAAAGATAGGAAAAAAGTGCAATAACACACAACGCGTGCAAAAACATGTTTTGCAAACGCAAAAAAACATTTTTGAAAGCAAAGAAAAAAAAATCAAAGTAGAACAAAAAATTATTGAAAAGCAAATATTTAATATTTTCACTTGCAACTTAGAAAGTTTTGTGTGCAACGTGGTGGCAGAAATATCACTCCATAATTAACAACCGTAACCCTTGTGCTATCCTAGGCACTTCAACATTGGGAGTTGGGTCATCTAGACCCACTAGACAGTGCGCTGAACCTTTTTTTCTTCAATGATTTGTGATCTTCACTGGTGTCCATGGATTACATGAAATCTTTCCACCTTTATCCACCTTTATCATGGTAGGAATAACACGTCATTGTAAGGGTGGGGTCATCTAAGATAGCACAATTAATGCAACAAATTGTCAATGTTATTAAAATATAAAAGCATTCTGACTTCCTGACTCAAATTTGGAAATGTTTTCCCTTAATCCCTGACCAACTAGTTTTGATGCCTACATCTAACTCAAAAAGTTGTTTTGCATATTCAAACCAAGCAGCAAATAAAATCTGTGACTTAAAGATGATTAAAAGGGTGGATGTGTGACAAAAAGCAGAGCAAAAACCGGTCGAGTTGTGTTATTAAGCCCCAGCACTGCATGCATCTAACCAACCCACCATTTAATCTCTATTCGTGTTATGTAGGTGTGGACTATCGTTTCTTTGCAGTTCCTTTTGTTGATGCTCACATACAGTACAGACCAAAGGTTTGGACACACCTTCTCATTCAAAGAGTTTTCTTTATTTTCATGACTATGAAAATTTTAGATTCACACTGAAGGCATCAAAACTGTGAATTAACACATGTGCAATTATATACATAACAAAAACGTGTGAAACAACTGAAAATATGTCATATTGTAGCTTCTTCAAAGTAGCCACTTTTTGCTTTGATGACTGCTCACCCCAAACCATCTCCATTGGGTTCAGGTCCGGTGATTGTGCAGGCCAGGTCATCTGGCAGAGCAGCCCATCACTCTCTTTCGTGGTCAAATAGCCCTTACACAGCAGAGAGGTGTGTTTGGGGTCATTGTCCCATTGAAAAATAAATGATGGTCCAACTAAACGGAAACCGGATGGAATAGCATGCCGCTGCAAGATGCTGTGGTGCCATGCTGGTTCAGTATGCCTTCAATTTTGAATAACTCCCCAACAGTGTCACCAGCAAAGCCCCCGCACCATCACACCTCCTCCTCCGTGCTTCATGGTGGGAACCAGGCATGATCACCATTTCTGCGTCGCACAAAGACAATGTGGTTGGAACCAAAAATCTCCCATTTGGACTCATCAGACCAAAGCATAGATTTCCACTGGTCTAATGTCCATTCCTTGTGTTCTTTATAGCCCAAACAAGTCTCTTCTGCTTGTTGCCTTTCTTTAGCAGTGGTTTCCTAGAAGACATTCTGCCTGATTCACACAGCCTCCTTTTAACAGTTGTTGTAGAGATGTGTCTGCTGCTAGAACTCTGGGTGCTATTGACCTGGTCTGTAATCTGAGCTGCTGTTAACCTGTGATTTCTGAGGCTGCTGACTCGAATGAACTTATCCTCCACAGCAGAGTCTTGGTCTTCCTTTCCTAGGGCAGTCTGCATGTGAGCCGGTTTCTTTGTAGCGCGTGATGGTTTTTGTGACTGCACTTGAGAACACTTTCAAAGTTTTCCCAATTTTTGGGACTGACTGACCCTCATTTCTTAAAGTAATGATGGCCATTCGTTTTTCTGTACCGGTACTTAGCTGATTCCTACAGTCTATTCAGTAGGACTATCAACTGTGTATCCACCTGACCTCTGCACAACACAACTGATGGCCCCAACCCCATTTATAAGGCAAGAAATCACACTTATTAAACCCAACAGAGCACTGCTGTGAAGTGAAAAACATTTCAGCTGACTACCTCTTGAAGCTCATCAACAGTGTGCAAAGAAGTAATCAAATCAAAAGGTGGCTACTTTGAAGAAGCAAGAATATGACATATTTTCAGTTGTTTCACACTTTTTTGTTATGTATATAATTCCACATATGTTAATTCATATTTTTGATGCCTTCAGTGTGAATCTACAATTTTCATAGTCATGAAAAGAAAGAAAACTCTTGAATGAGAAGGTGTGTCCAAACTATTGGTCTGGACTGTAAATCCTAAAACACACTTCTATTGTAGAATTACTAAGAGGAGGGTATGAATGACAGTAGATTTATATTTAGCCCTATAGTTTTTTTCTGTTGCAGAGCTAATGGTGCAGGTTTGTGTAGTCCTCCAGATGGTTTTAAATTGATCTCTGGCTCACAGTAACTTGCATCAAGCAATGACATTTCTCATTATAACCAACATCCTGCATATCACTGGATGAGGCGAAAACATGGAAAATCTGCAGCTGTCATGCTCCGTAGTAAAATCCAAATTTTAATCCAGAAAATGTGGGACAGCAAAGCACAGATGAATGTGGATGACAAAGATAGCGGCGTGATTCCAAATAGAACTCAGGATTAATGACAATTTCATTGTAAGTATCAGGAATAATTAAAACAAAGTATCAAACAGGGTTAATGCTTCAGGTAGCCTCGCGGACAATTGTATTGCTGAAAGATCCAGTCACGTTTTATCCTCAATGCTCTCGCTGATGGAAGGAGATTTTGGCCCAAAATTTCACCACAAGTGTCCCCATTCATTCTTTCCATAATATGGATCAGTCACCCTGACCCCCTTACAGAAAAGCAGCCCTAAAGCATGATCTTCACATTGGTGTGTAAAATCCGCATTCTGCACTCTATAAATATGACGAGTTAGTTTTTGGTTCTGTTTTGGTTTTATCTGACCACATGACCATCTCCCAGTCCTCCTCTGGCTCATCCAAATGGTCTCTAGGAAACTTTTTCCAGGCTTGGACATGCTGAAGTTGGAAGCACTACACAATTTGAATCCATGACGATGTAGTGTGTTGTTTTTGTCATGTTTTCAAGATCATTTATACCCCACCAGGTGAGATCAGGTGAAGGGAGATTGTCAGTATTTCTTCTATTTTCTAATAATTGCTCCAACAGTTGCTCTCTTCTCACCAAGCTGTTGCTTGCTTATTCCCAGTCTTGTTTGATCTGGTGGCAGCATTCTTGTTGCTTTAGTTCTTTGCTTAAACTGTGCTCAGTTTTAGCCAAAATAATAAAACCTGTGTCGTTTTGTACAACATAGTTTCTGAAGTGCAGTAGTATATTATAAATTTTCCCTTGAGTTGTAGCCCACCCCCATCCTGTACACTCTCTCACTAGCTTACAGCCCCCCACAATCCCAACCTAACATGACCTAAGCAGCAAAAAAGGTGAATATTTGAGCTATCCAGCCAGATTCCAGCTCAGACGAGGAAAACAAAGACGTGCATAGATCTATTTGTCTACAACTGGAAGCAACCGAATGGAGTGGAGCAGGGAGCTTGTAGCTTTTACATCACTGCCATACGCTCTTTCAAACTGCATTTTTTTTGTCTGCTCCTGATTCCCAGCAACTTGAAAAAAATAAATACTAAGAAATGCAACTTTGAGCTCAGTTTTCTCTATATGTCTCCTCCATCATCAGAAAAAAGGCCACAAAACATGTTAAAAAACACCAAAAAGAGTTTTCATCAGAGTGGGTTTTCAAGTCTGTGGCTTGCCAGCTGGATTTAATGCAGCTTCCTGTGAATACCTTTGGACAAAAATGCTAGCTCTGTCTTTTAAAGAGTCCAAGAAAAGGACCCCCCCCCCCCCAAAAAGAAAAAAAAGAAATTAAAACATCCACAATGCTTAAGGACCCCCCTCTCTCTTGGAAACACCTACACTCTTGACTACCAACTTTCAGTCACAAAACGTTCTTTCTACAGGTTCCTTTAATATTGCTTTGCAAGGGTGCACGTATCCATGCTGTCATCTGCAGCAGACTGTGTGGCAGGAGTTGGCTCTCTTCTAGCAAAGCTACTAACAGGATAATTAAGGGTGCTCTCTACCATCCAATTAGCAGGCAGTAACAAAAGGAGAGGAAATAACTCAACACTTCCGAGGGAACCAGTAAAAAAAACTGGGTGAAACATGTCAAATCAGAGCAAAAGGCTAATGTGGGCAAAGCGAAGTCTTCATAAATTATAGCCAGTAAAAAAAATGTGCCCAGTTTTTAAAGAAAGTCTGCCTCTACAGTGCCAAAGCTGTAATCTGAGTGTTTGTTTCCAGGAGCTCCCTCTAGCAGAGACTCCCCTTCCCTCCTTTTCTGCTTGTGTCTTTCGCTTCATGCTTTTAGGGCTCTAGAGGAACACAGTTTACTATAAAAGAGTGTGCAATCCTTTCAGAAACACCTCCAGAAGGAATACCAGAGCTCCTCCCTGTTTCTGGTCATTTTTCCCCCTGTTTTCCCACCAACATCATGCAGGTGATTGAGATGGTAGAAAATGAGAGACAGTAGAACGCCGCACGGTTGGAGTAACAAACCGAAGTCTCTCGCATCCTTCAAAGGGTTGTCTTCAAACAATTATGAGCGCACCGCTTTAATCGAACGGAGACAGATTTACACCATCAAACATCAGACAAACCGTGCCATGTCACTTCACACTGCGATTCTATCGACAAATGAGGGTTGCGTTTAAATCGTGCGTCCTGGTTCTTCATTATTCCTCCAAGTTCAGTTGAAAGCCTCTGGAGGTGGGGGAAGAGGTAGATGCACGGGGAGCGACGCTGTAGCACGCAGATAAGAACAAAGACCTGCCACAACGGTTCATTCCTCGCTCTGCAGGAGACTCGCACACTGTAGTGGCTTTGCTGACAGAGGTTAGGACCACCTTGGCAGATTTCCCTCGGGGGCTATTATCACCCGGAAGATAAAATGATTTTCAGACAGAGCTGCTTTCACGCTGAAGCAGAGGGTCTGATACTGAGGAAGGTGATGAAAATAACCCTCAATTTTTTATTTTTTTGGTGTCGCTGTCAATCAAGCCTCAAGTCTAATAATAAAATAGTGATTCTTCGTTATTTTAAGCAAATGTCAAGACACAAAAAAATATGCATAAACAATATACAAATCTTTATCTGCTGCATTGTTATGGTGTCAAAATAAAACGCTGTCTAACTTTGTGCTGCACAGTAATCAAAACGGGACATAACCTTATTTTTAGATGAAACAAAAAAAAATGCTGGAAGGATTTTCCATCCAAGACTTTTGGGTGTTAATTAAACCTTATTTAGTAGTTTGAGTCTTTAAAGTTCAAATAACGCAACAATTTTGTGAACCTTCATGCAGAAAGACAGTTGAAAGCCCTGACACTGTGTGAGGTCACAGCAAACCATTCACACACTAGTTTTGTTCTATAGTCAAAGTCCCATTGGTCTTTTTTTTACTTTAAGTATTTACATCCTATCCAAATCAGGTTTCTTCTGTTTACTGTGCACCTGTCATTTTACTTTGAAAATTGAGCAGATTTCCTTTTCCTTTGTCTTTTGGTTTGTCTTTCGATATGACAGACTCCATTGCTGTCTTTAGCGCAACATATCAAACTGCGTCTGGGCCGCCTCACAAAAGGGACATTATGTGTCTGTGCCTTAGATGTAAAACAGATACTCTCTGATGTCACCCATAAAATTCTGAGTGGCAAACTGTACACCTCCACATCACGCAGATGATGGCCAGTTGGGCAGAACTAACCTGCTTCCTTTTAATAACTGTTGTTTGAAAGACAGATTGACCTGGTTGGATCGCAGAAATATAAATCGATTAATCAATTAAGTCAGTTAGTCATTTCACCCTAATTTTTTACAAATTCAGTGGAATTTTACATTTCTTTTAAAGAGTGAATGTAAACTTGTAAGTTTGTTTGGCTGTGAATATATCCTGCAATGAACTGTAATCTGTCCAGGTCACACTCTGTATTTGCCTAAAAACACAATAGACTCTAGAAACGCCCCGTAACCTAAATCAGTACAGGAGGGTATGGATTTACATTGGAATGTTGAAATTTTGTCCAACTATAGTCCGCAAGCATGTTAGCATGTTAGACAACTGATCATTTTCTCTGAGGTTTTTATTGTTTTCCATGCACAATTCCACCTTTTGAGGAATTCTGGTTCATGCACCAACAGACCACTGTAAAAGGCTCACAGGTGCTGAGGATCCGGTGCCTGATTTGTGTCTGATCTTCAGCACCAGGGGGTACCACAAGCTCAAAACAAGAGTAAAAGAACATCACAAAAAAAAGAAAAAAATACCTTTGAGAGGATTTAATACATTTTTCATGCCTGCAACCCACATACACAGCTCTACCACGTAGGTTTCCTCAGAAAAGTGGCACTCTTTAAAAGAAGAGATAAACCGGCTTTGCAGAAGTGAAGGATTTATCCCCAACAAGCAAGAAAAGATCTATCAGTCGTAAATTTCCTAACCTTTTCTGCATAGTTTGATTAGCAAAATGTTACTTGTGTTGACATTTTTTCCTTTATTTTGTTGTAATTTTTGTCAAAAAAGGGTCAGAAAATATTAGGAAACCAACTGAAAATCTGTAATTAATTGAAATAAATTTCAAAGTATTCTAAAACAGTCTGATGCCACTTCTACACTGGCCTAGACAATGCACGCTCAAGTGACCTCTTCTGATGAAGAGTCTATGTAATATGCTCGTTCCAGGCTTCCACGTTCAAAACTCTCATGTTCAGGCTTCACAACACGTTTTTAAGTCTTTTTGGGCTCTTCATGCAAAACGGCAGCCAATGAATGCACGTTGAAAATTAATTAAAATAGTTGAAGTTTAACCAATCGGGGACTCGGATTTGGTAACGTATGGTTAGTGTCTTTTTCCAAACCTTGAAATACCAACTCTGGAAATTGACCATGAAGGAGAAACTAATAATTGCAATATGTGCCTGGCTGGAATTATATGACATCAAGTCTTTCATATAAATTAATATAGCTGTGAAAGAAAAAAGATTTTCAAGATTTGCACCAAGTCTCTTCCAACTGTGAGTACATGCGCTAGTATCGGGTAGCAACAGTCCAGTGGGAACACCATATGCTAAGCATGTTCAAGAACGCACTGACATCACATGCCTGGTGTGTATGTAGCGTTAGACCCATCTACTCAATTTTTTATCCACTGTGCCTGTTGCAATGAAACTACGACCTGGTTAAAGTTTCTTAATTGAGATACCGGTACATAGAGAATATCTTCTCCCAGTCATCCCAAGTGTTATTCATGTGAAGTTGAAATGAATAATAATCACTAAAAGAGACTATTTTACATAACTTTTTAAGCACAGTGTTTTTTCACCAGTGCAGGATTTTGTTAGTATTGTCAGTCTGGATATCTGCCGGTGTGGGTACCGGATGTTCTCGGGTTGCCGGATGTTCTCGGGGTCCTTTGGGGTCCTTCCAATGAGAAATATCACTAGAGGAGACATCACGTGGTTCCTCACGGGAGGAGAGCACCGCCATCTTGGTGAGGTAAAGTTTTGAAGACCAAACCACTTTTTATAACATTTAATAAAGAGCTCTGTTTTTACTTTCAATCACTTCATTATATGAAAAAAATTGGCTTGAAATTGCTTAGTTTTGTTCAGAAATACAAACTTCATGAGTATCCCTAACTTAACTAGTATTAGACTATTTAGATTTTTCTATGTTCCTTTATTTTATTTTACTTATGTTTTTATCTATTTGTGTGTTATGGTCATTGTTTCTTTTTTTCCCCTCTATTCTTTATTTTCTATGTTAATATGTTATGTTTGGCAATGGTGACTGATCTTCGAAGCAATATTCATTACATTGTTATTGTTCGTTGTTAACGTTAATGTCATTGTTAATGTATGATACCGCAATTGTCAATAAAGTTTTTAAAAAAACTTAGCGACGTTAACTCACTGGTCGTGGCAACTTACAGCCAATTAAATAGTGTGACGTCATCATTGGTCGAAGGACCCCGAAGGACCCCGAGAACATCCTGCAACCCGAGAACATCCGGTACCCACACCGGGATCCCCCCGAATCCCCTGTGGCCACAGAAAGGATTGCATTTAAAATAATGAACCTCTCTTTAGCTTTACAACTTTTGTTCCAAAAAAAAAAACAATACGCAGGATAATTATCAGAGGTGTTCAATACACTTTAAACAATTCTGTAGTTCTGGAGTCTTTTTGTAATGAATGTCAACAAAGTGTAATATTCACAGGTTTGTAATGTTTAGGTTCTTGCTTCTCTGAACATCTATCTATTGCTAGTGCTAAATATATTCATTAAAGTGTAGCCTTTAGCAGCCTATCGGCTTGTGTCACACAACTCAATTGAAAATGTTGGATGGCTCAGAAATGTCAGTATGGATGTCAGTTTGTTTACTCAAGCATGAGCTAGTTTGAAAGTACATTGATAGTTTTTTTTTCCTCATTCTGCCATATTTGCCATAGTTTAGTCTTCCTGCCTGCTTGTTTGTTTCTCTGCAGTACTAAGGTGACATCAACATCACCGAGTAATTGTGCTGACTTAAAAAATTAATTCAGAGATCATTGCTTATATTTATTTTTAAAGAGTGGCTATAAAATGGACTTAATTGTTTTGCCCATTGTATTGAGGTCTGTACACCTAAAGATTTTTGTCTGAGAAACTGAGAAGAAGTGAGCTGAGCATTCAGAGGAACCGCAGGGGCTTCACAAACAAAAAATGTGGATGCTTTGACACAGCTCTGCTCCCTATGTCCATGTTGGTGGAGGAACATCAAAGAGCTCATGTAATAATCATTCTTCCTGTTTCCATCCCTGGGCAAAGAGCGGTTTAGGTTGGCTGGAAATATTTGAGAACTGGCAAGCTTAAACTTGCCCAGCAGACAGAATTTTGCATGACAGAGGCCATAGTTTTTGTCCTCCACAGCCAGATGCAGCTGGCGCTTCTGGACGTAATCGCCGGCTTCTGTGTGGACCAACATCTTTACAAACAAGCCATGTGGGCTGAGTGAAAGCTGGTGGGTAAAGCCTCCGTACAGATCAGGAATGGCAGGTAAACTGACAACTGATAGATGTATATTTGGTTCAAAAACCAGAATCTGCATTAAGTTTCACTGATGCTCCTCTTCCTGCTCAAACTTTTTCTGCCTCTCTCCTGTCACTCTCAAGGTTTCTCCTATCCTGTCTGTCCCTCTAAACACAGAGCCTTGCATTTTCTCTGTTTGAGCACCTTTTCTGCCCTCTCACTTTGTAAAAACGGCTTGATAAGCTGGTCTTTAAATTAATAGACAACATTTTTTCCACCTTACGGGATGGGAAGGCATACTCCTTCCTTCCTGGACGCTACTTTTGCAGCTTGATACACCACTGATCCAAGGGGCAAGTGGAGCTTGGCATAACTGGAAGATGTTGGAAATGAGTACCTGTTTGAATGTTTTCTCATTGGATTTTTATCAATCAGGACTGGCGGACTTCTGATTTATCTGGCAGTTTCAAAGGTGCTAATCTTAACATTTGTACATACTACATGGCATCTATAAATGACAAAAAAGGATTTCTTTAAACACCATGCTTTAATTTCAAATTGTACTTTTTTTAAAAAATAAGGATTTGTAGCATGTTTAAAAAGGAAATTTAATATTAAATTCTTGAGCATTTTAACAAAAAATATCACTACTACCTCATAAAAGTCTTAAATTCATGTTTCAAGTTTCACAGATCAAAAATCTTATGTTCAGAAATGTGTCAAAATTAATTTTAAAAAAGTGGCAAAACTCTCCTTCAAAGCCTAGACATTTGTTCTTTTTTTACACCATCCACATGATTGTATTTTCAAACTGGTGTTCATCTTTCATGTATTTGTTGTTCTATGCATTTTATATTGACCAACATTTTCTTTTATTTATTATTCTTCTCTTAATGCTTTTTTTTAAGTTGCAAAGTTCTGTCTGGTGGTTAGATTTATTTAAAGAAGATTATTGTCTAAAGTCCTATAAGTAAATGACAGATTTTTCTTATTATTCATTGTGAATGCTGTTTTTTATTCAAAAGAAATGGCAAACTTTGAAAATTAAACCTTCTTAAAATGTCAACAGTTCTTTTTTTTCTAACAGCAAGGCTTTATATTCATTTTTTTTATTTTACTTGAACTTAACCACAGGAAGTACCAAAATCGCTGACCAAAAGACAAGTAAGGCTGCATCAGAGCTGCTAAGGGTGATAGAGAAAAAAAAGCTCAGTTAGAACATCAACTACAATCACATGCTATTATGTAAGTTGATGTATATTCAGCTCAAAATGTGTAGTTTCTAAAAATACGGAGTTCAAATACAAAATCCCTTTGCAAATGAATGTGTGTTAGTTTAAGACATAAAAGCAACACTTGTACCTTTTTTTCCAGGGGAAAGCAGTTCATGTGGTTGATTTTCTTTCAAACATAGTTTTAAAATGGCAATAGAGTTTTGGTAAGAGCAGAGGAAAAGTTAAAACAAATGAAATGAAGTAGCCTAAGATTGACCACTACTCGGTGAATGAGTAAATGCGTTTATTAATAAAGTCTAAATTGAAATGCAATGAAAAGTGGAATTAAAATTTTAAGCAAAACTTCAATTTTTTGGAGGAATGACTAACTTCCAGGTATCCATCCAAGCCATCTAACAATCATAACTATCCATCCATTTCCTGAACCCGCTTAATTCCCGTACGTGGTCACAAGATTACTGGAGTTCCCTATCTGCTGTCTAGCAAAAGCAGGGTACATCCTGGACAGTTCGCCAGATAATCTTAAGGCCCCACAGAAACATAGAACCACACACACTCACATTCACACCTAAAGACCATTTGGAGTAACCCTATGAAGCATGGGTTTAGACTGTGGGAGGCAGCCGGAGTGCCCACACAAAAGCCACGAATGCACTAGGAGGACATGCAAACTCCACACAGAAAGAACCCCACAGGATGTAAACCCCAGGGCCTTCTCCCTGTGAGGCGAGAGCACTAACCACTGCACCACAATGGAGCCCCTACAGCCCACTCCATCATAACTACGTTTTTGAAACACTTTACAGTCATGGCCAAATGTTTTGAGAATGACACAAATATTAGTTTGCTGCTAAACTGCTTTTAGATCTTTATTTCAGTTATTTCTGTGATGTACTGAAATATAATTACAAGCACTTCATACATTTCAAAGGCTTTTATCGACAATGACATGACATTTATGCAAAGAGTCAGTATTTTCTGTGTTGGCCTTCTTTTTCAGGAACTCTGCAATTCACTGGGCATGCTCTCAATCCACTTCTGGGCCAAATCCTGACTGATTGCAACCCGTCTTTTCATGATCACTTCTTGGAGATGGTCAGAGTTAGTGGGGTTTTTGTTTGTCCACCCGCCTCTTGAGGATTGACCACAGGTTCTCAATGGGATTAAGATCTGGGGAGTTTCCAGGCCATGGACCCTCATTTTCAACGTTTTGGTCCCCAAGCCACATAGTTATCACTTTTGCTTTATGACACGGTGCTCCATCGTGCTGGAAAATGTATTGTTCGTCTCTAAGGTGTTGTTGGATTGTTGGAAGAAGTTGCTGTTGGAGGGTGTTTAGGTACTATTCTTTATTCATGCCTGTGTTTTGGGGCAAAATTGTTAGTGAGCCCACTCCCTTGGACAAGAAGCAACCCTAGACACAAATGGTCTCAGGACGCTTTCCTGTTGGCATGACACAGGACTGATGGTAGCGTTCACCTTTTCTTCTCCGGACAAACCTTTTTCCAGATGCCCCAAATAATCGGAATGAGGCTTCATCAGAGAAAAGGACTTTGCCCCAGTCCTCAGGAGTCCATTCGCCATAGTTTTAGCAGAAGATCAATCTGTCCCTGATGTTTATTTTTGGAGAGAAGGACTATGCAATTCATCTGATCACTCCTCAAGACATTCTGGAGTATGCAAATTGCTGTTTTGAAAACTTAAGCAGCAACTTTTCAATTTCCAATATTTATGTAATTTTCAAAACTTTTGACCACAACTGTAGTTCTGAAACGGTTTTCGAGGCATGTTTGCATAGATTTTGCTGTCAGAATGAAATAAAAAATGGATTTATCTTATGTTTGAAAGAAGGCGATGTGTTGACAATCTGCGTAACACCTCACCTGCCTTTCTTTAACCCTTTTACTCCAGACCTTTAACTCCAGTGTTGACATCCTTCTGACTATTGCAACTCTTCAACCGTTTACACAATTCATTTAAATCAGCTGATCAGAGGTGAATTTCTAATGAATTCCTGCTGTTTGGTTGAAACTATATCCTAGAAAACAATACAGGTTTTTGATTTGGGCTAAAAACGACATAATCATAATTAAAAAACCACAAGAACATGTTTACAATAACTCAAAAAAAATCAAAGTAGGACTTTTTCATTTTTTTACCTGTCCTGTCCAATAGCTAAGCAAGCAGATAAGAGCTGAAGACCTAGTGCTGGACAGATTTTACTGTTACAATAGGGGTTTATGGATCTTCAGACAAACAAAGTGTATGCTTGTATAAACCCCTTTTGTATTTGAGAATAAGCTGTATTTATAATATTTATGTTTAAATGTATTCCTTGTTGGACCAGACGGAAAAAAAAGAAAAGAGAGAGAGAGAGAGATGCTAGAGATGGGGGGTGAGGGGTTAAGATGGGGGGAGATAGAGAGATTGGGGGAGCAGTCGATAATACAAAGTCATAACACAAGAGTGTCATAAGTATGTTGCATGACTTAGTTATCACATACACACATCAACACACACGGAAAAATAGTATGCACACAACTATCTACAGATTTTATGTATATTCCTTTATAGTAGACTTATCTCACAGGGCGCAACGACTGAAATTAACTTATGCACACAGACAGGTACACAGACAGTGGTGTTGAAAGCAATACCTATGCCCAAATGTATACAAAAGTGAACAAGCAGGTGGGTTGAATGAATGTGTGCTTCTTAGACTGTACCTTTATCACATTGAATGCTCCAGCAAAGGCAGAGCAGAGCCACAACTCCAAGCAACCCCAAGCTTGGTTTAGGACTGAGCTGCACCTTTTCTTCTGTGTTGCTGTCAGCAAATACTGATCCGCACACCTACAGTGCCCTCTAGTGGTTGTTGCTTTTTTTTTTTTGTTTGATCATTCGTAAGTCACCCCTGAAGCGCAGTAGAACCACAAATTCAAGCAGCTACTTTCAATGAAAAGTTTGTCTAAACACGAGTAAATGCGCGTTTCGGGCTTCTGCGTTCAAAACTCTCGCGTTCACACGTCACAAAGTTTTGAAGTCCATTTACGTACAAAGCATGCGGCCATTGAATACCTGTTGAAAGTCAAACCTGTTGAACTGTGACCAATCAGGGACTCGGATTTGGTAGTGACGTACGGGTGGCGTCCTCTTTGACACATGGAAGTGCCAACCTTTGGAAAATTGATCATGGAGGATAAATTAGATAGAATTATATGACACCAAGATTAGATTAGAGCTGTGAAAGAACAAACCGGAAGCAAGATTTACGAGATTTGCAGCACTTTGACGTATCCTCTTTCATCTATGAGTGCATGCGCCAATATGGTGTAGCAACAGTCCAGTGTGAACGCCATATGCTAAAAGCATGTTCAAGAATCCCTAGTGCGTTCTTGAACGCCTGTGTGTAGCATAAGTCATACCCCTTGCCAAATACTTTACTTATGGCCCGAAATGCCTCTATTCTTAAGTGTTTATCTTTATTTTAACAAAGGTTTTAGTGGTTATAATGCATAATAGAATTGTAAAATTAAAAAAACTGAAATGGCACTTCAGGGATTCCAACGCTTGCTTTTAAAGTGTTGAACAAGAAATAGTCAGCCAAAGAAAAAGAAAAAAAAGAGTGCGATTGTTCCTGTCTGCTTTATTTCCCTTAAAAGTACAGCCCGGAGCACTGGATAAATGCCGAGTGTGAGTCTGAGTGGGGGGGGGGGGGGGGGGGGGGGGGGGGGGAGTCCCGGGCACTGATTGGAAGAAAGATTTAACTGAAAGCCTGTAAGCATCAGTATGAAGGAACGCGCTGGGTTGCACTCAGTGGGATAAATGTGCCACGCAGACCCTGTTGTCAGCTGGCGCTGAAGGCACGGGTGGCCAGCAGGCAGGCGGGATTTATAACGTGATGAATCCCGGAGGTCTGATAATTATGACTGTCGTTGGGCGGAGATAGGGAGGGATGGAGGGGGGGTGATCCGGCGGGGGCATTTTATCTTAATCACAGCTCTGCTCTATTCAAATTAATTTGACAAATTTATCCCAGTCCTTATTAAAAGGAGCAAATGACCCCCCCCCCCCCCACACACACACACACACTAAGTCCACCAGCACTACCCCTCCTCAACTTTTCAAATGTGTGAAACAAACATGCTGAAAATGTCAAAGATTGAGAGAGGGGCCACTGCGAAGGCGCCGCACGCCCCGCTCCACCCAGCCCTCCCACCTCCCCGAGTGTTTCTATAGTAATTTCCAGCCAATGATCAGTAGGTGTCCACGTCCACGCTGCCTCACCTCGGCGCCAATCAGCCACACACAGCGACAGGAGACACGGACGGAGCAGAGACACAATACACCGCCGCCGGAATCGGGAGAGGAGGAAACAGCGCGCCACCTCTGAGATCGCGCCCTTCTTTTTATTATCCCTCCTCCTTCCACACCTTTTGGCTTATTAATGCACTTTCCGGTCTTGTGGCAGCGTGACAGGAAAGTGGATATGAAATGATTCTTTTGTTTTGAGCGCTCCGAAGACGCACACGCGCGCGCGCGCACACCCAGGCTCAGGGTCGCCGCGCTCTCCTCGGGCAGCTTGTCTGTGCGTCTTCGCGCATCTTTGCGTTTTATCAGCCTCACGCATCGCCTCGCAGTAATGTGCCGTTACACGGTCGCGGGCTGGTAGCATCTTGGGAGCCCCTCTCGACAGGAACCTGGTAGGTGATGCTCCTTTATCCCCCCTCCTCTCGCTCCGTCTGCCTGTGTCTGTGTCCATCCCGGTTTATATTTCACCCTCACCTCTCCGCCTGGATTTGAGGCTGCTGTCAGATTTTTTTTTTATTTTTTATGGGGATTTATTTGTTGCGCCGGATTATCTGTGCATGACCTTTGATCTGAACGTGTATCACAAGAAGGAGACAACATAACAGCACATTTTTCATTGCCTTTTCGTTCAAATACTTTTGTTTCTTTTTAATTTTTTTGTATGATGCCTGAACATGTACAGTCCTCCTTATTCAAACCTCTGTCCTCCTCCAGCTCCAAGTATTGAACATTTCTGTCTCTCAAAACTTTGTTTACAGGCTGAAAATCAATATCCGTGACTTGATTGCCTTTGGGCGGCATATTTCGCTCCAGGGGTGAATTGATTAAGTAATAATGACCCTGAGGAGGGCTGATCATTAAGGCAAGGAGGTTTTGTTTACGAGCGGCTGCGGGTTGTTTTGGATTGACTCTGCAGATGTGGAAGGCATTTGTTCCGAAGAAATATGGTCATGTGTCAACGTGGAGTCTGCACTTGTTGGAGATAACTCAAGTTAGCCTCAGAGGAAACATTAGGACCGTTTCAGGTCAAAAAGACACCATTTAGTACACTTAGTTGTACTGAAGACTTGACAAATGCCACACTTCGGTCCCATGCATGCATTTTTGCAGCTTACCTGCAAAGAAAAAGACGTGCATGCGTGTTCCAGCTTTAGATCAGCCTCTGCAATTAGGAGAAAAGCCCAGAAATGGGTAATGGAAGTAGGGAGAGATGTGTGTAATGGGCTTTTATCTATGGAAACCAAATCCAGACAGACTGGTGGAGAGACACAGAAAGGAAATGGAGCACCCCCCCCCCCCCCCCCTCCAACACACACACTCACACACTATCCTGAGGCAGCTGACACTGTGGTTGGTCTGGTCCATGATCTGGTTGTAAATTCACCGGTGGCCATCACTGAGAGCTGTCACTGTAACAGAAGCCATGAATGAATACCAGGTGTCCTTAACAGGAAGAGCAGAGTCTTGTTTACACTGATGGGCCACCTCTAACGCTCTGTTGCTGTAGTTGTTTTCAGCACATTTGAAGATGTCTAACAGTGTCACTCCATTTGTCTAAAACATGACAGCTCTTTTAAGTGTCCGTGCTGTGGGAATAAGGTAACTTTTTGTGTTTGCAGCTATAGTTGTTATAATGTGAATTAAAGCAAGAATTTCCTTCAATTTATACATTATATATATATATATATATTCTTAAAACTGAGTTTTCTTTTTTATAATAGCTAAAAAAAAAACACCTTTAAAATTGATCTTCTATCAATATTAAGTGAATCTTTCACAGATTATTAGTCCCATTTCCAGATGTCACTTTTAGTGAAACAAAGAAACTGCTCTGAATGACAACTGTTTGTATTTTTTAAGGTGTAACTGTTGTTTCTTGTTCCTGTTGTTTGTCACTTTCAGCCCAGAAGAAGAGAAACCAGGATGGTAGCCCATTGTTGGTAGCCAGCTTCAGTTTGACGAAGACCCCTTTGACTTCCTTTTCCTCTTTTTAAACACTGACGAGTCCTCTTCAGCCATGTCCAACATAAACACTGCACTTTGCATAGAGAACGGACAGAATGCAGATGTGTCTCTCTTGCAAAAGGGTAATCTTCAGGATGGTGGATTAAGCCAGCTTTTGGATTATAACGCTGAAATGGAAAGGTACAGGTCTTTTGCGAACTTTTATAAAACCAATGGGGCATTTCCTCAGACTGCTAAAATTGCCCGTATCACAACACCCATCTTTCCCAGTGCCAGAATCGGTATGTCCCCATGGAACTGTGATAACGCCATGCTCTGGGGAAGGAAATCAGCGGCAATAAACCCTAATAGGACCACCATGCATAGAAATGACTCCCAGAGAACGGGGAAACCTGGCGTACCGCCAGAGACGCTGCAAATGGCAAATAATAATTTCCTCTCTACCTTATCCCCTGAACACTGCAGACCTTTAGCAGGAGAATGCATGAACAAGCTGAAATGCGGCACTGCTGAAGCAGAGATAATGAATCTCCCTGAACGCGTTGGAACTTTTTCCGCTATTCCGGCTTTAGGGGGCATCTCATTACCTCCCGGGGTCATCGTCATGACAGCCCTTCACTCCCCCGCAGCCTCAGCAGCCGTTACAGACAGTGCGTTTCAAATTGCCAATCTGGCAGACTGCCCACAGAATAATTCCTCAGCATCCAGTGGAAACCCAGCGAAAAAGAAAAGGAAAAGGTGTGGGGTGTGTGCACCCTGCAGGCGGCTAATCAACTGCGGCGTCTGCAGCAGTTGTCGGAACCGCAAAACCGGTCACCAGATCTGCAAGTTTAGGAAATGCGAGGAGCTGAAGAAGAAACCAGGCTCATCGCTGGAGGTGAGAAACAGGGGCTGTGCTCCCCCCGCTTTTGTTATTATCCCCGTGCACTCCAAAGCATTAACCTCTTCATCCAGTCACGTTCTAAGCCCTTGAAAATTGTTTCCATGCCCACCCATGCCTGAACATCCCCCCGGTTTCTCAAATCTGCCTACCCGCCTAGCCTAATTGGCAGTAATTAGGGGTGTTTGTGTGGAGCGCAAGCTGAGCTTGGCTCAGACACCCCTAATTGCTGCCAGTCAGGCTGGGGCTGGAACGCATTCGAACAACCCCAAGCTTGGCTCTGTTCCAAACAGGGATGGGAAATGGTTTTCAGCAGAGAGCCATCTCTCTCTGCACCCAGTCATTTTAACCAATTATGGAAACTGTCTCTGGATGGGGGGAATCAATACCCCACAAAGCCTCAGTCTACGGCCACCAAGAAATCGTGAGAGTGGCGGAATTGCTGATGGCATTTCTGAAGGCGAGTTGTGTGTGTGTGTCTTTTTTTTGTGGGGGGTGGGGGGTGTCAGCGAGGAACATCTACCGATTCCCACTCTAATTCACACATTTACATTAGAGGATGGAATAAAATCCTTTTATAGCACCTTTTCTTTATTGTGGTTGGGGCATAATTGCGAAAACGTTACAGAATCATGTTTAAAAGATGAAGTTTCTATTTCAAATGAAACACACCCAAAAAAATCTCCACCCTGAAATCCCAGGTGGGAAGAAAATTAAAAAGTTTACAGATCAAAAAGTTTAAACTTGATACATTTTTTAGGCTATTTGATCATCAAGGGTGAAAGCAAAAGATTAACTTGTGAAAATTTTTTCTTTGTACAGATTCTGAACTTTTTCTCCTGCTAACATGAGGATATGTTCCAAACAAATGCAACCTGAGGCCCAGAGAAATTGCTCATTAATTAAATGATTACACGGGCAGTAAAATTGGGTTAATTAAAAAGCATTACCTAATCTACTGTAGTGAGAATGTTTGATTCTTTTGTTAACTACAATTAAGACGTCAGTCTGATTATTTTGTTTGAGCTTTTCTATTGGTGTTTATTTTGGTCCCAGAATCTTGTTTTGTTTACATTCTGAATATTGCAGGCAGATTGGACTTTATGAGTCAATGTGGATCACACGTGTCACTAATGAAGGAGGCATTTGCATGTCTGCCTGCTGTAGTTTTTGTGTAGGTTAGTGGGAAAGGAATATTGTCCAATCTCACTGTTCTGATGGTCTCTATTTCTCAGTGCTGAATGAAGCTGCCATTTTTCTACCCATGACTACTCGTGGAATTGTCGCCTTCAGTAACAAATCCACTATTTAATTTCAAATTCCTAAATAGACATTTTTAGACCAAAACACAAATTTGCAAGCTCAAGTTATTCAACAGTTTTTTTCTCACTTTTTCCTCCTAAACTTTATACAAAAGCCTAGCAATTTTGACTATATGCCTTATTTGACTGATATAATCGAACCAAAATGTCCAAAAAAAGAGATGAATTTGTGTTTTGTTGTAACTTTTGCAGAGTAAACTGGGCTTTTCTGGATTGCAGACTCATATACCCCCAAAGAAAGAACATCTAGGGACTTTTGAGTCTTTTGAATCTCACACCAGCTATAAACTGTAGATGTGCCAACATCTTGTAACAAATAGTGCTCCAAGCACACATGTTAATTGTTATGAATGGTTAGAACCACTTGTGGAAAACATTTATTTACAAAAATGATTAATGACAAAGTCTGTATAGTATCCATGCTTACTTTATAAACGTCTTAAGAAATCCACTGTTCAAGAAATAATAGCTATTTTTAACTCAGCTTCTATAATTACAGGTGCATGTTCTGCTGCAGGAATGTTTTTGAGGTTGAAGGCATCTTTAAGGTGTGAAGATTTGACTATGAGGGTTTTTTTTTTGCTCAGTAACATAAGGAAAGAAACATATAAGAACCGTTTCTTCATTTGAGACTTCATTTGATTGAGAGGTGTCATCAATCTGGTGCTACAGTAACATAGACATGCAGACTCCCAACAAGGTCACATGTGAACAGCATCTGTTCTATAATTTTTTTTTTTCCTTACTCATGCAAACACACAGTTGCAAACAACTGCACACAACAAACATGAGCAGAGCATAGTTTCCTGCCTTGGAAGAGACGAGCAGCTACTGGCAGCCATTTAGATTTGGCTGTCAATGTTTTCCACATGGGAATCACCCTGAACTAATTATATCTTAAGCAGAGGTGGAAAATGCAAATCAGAATTTTACTCACACGGCTGAAATCGGAGAGCCAATTTAATCTAATACCCCCTTTAATTTAGCGCGCTAATGCGAGGCCCCAGAGAATTGCCCCGTGTCACCGCTGTGCTGTTCTGCAGCAGCTTCAGCTCAGTGTCTGTGCTGCTCTCGGGCTCCAGGATGGATTAGTCTGGCAGCAAAATCTCATCTAACCTAACATTTCCCCTGCAGTTACCTCTGCATAGCTCGAGCTCAGATGGCTCAAAGGTCCTCTGTTAACATTCAAATGCAATAATCGCATGAGGCCAAGGTGTATGAGTCTTCTCTGTTTACTTCACCTGTTTACCTTAAATGAAATTTTAGTCCTGCAAAGATGCTTGGATAGACAGGGCTCATTTAAGCATCATTTAATGAAATAAACCCTTACAAAATAGTGTTAGTCAGCCTGTAAAAACTATTGAAAATCAGGCATCTATAGGTATTTTAGACATCAAAATTATGCTATATACTGATTCTTCCTCACAGATGCAGGCATAGTTGTAAACAAACACAAATAGCTTGTTAGATTTTGGACCAAACACACATTTAAAGAGGAAAAATGCAAACAATCCCATTTTCCAAACATATTTATCTACAGATGAAAGAGTTGTTGTAAAGTGATCTCCAATTAGTCAACAGAACTTATTTTTTTATTGACAGTAACTTCTCCTCTTGTTGGGAACTATTAATGTTTTATTTTAGGTGTTCTAATGAGAAAGTTATTTTAAAGCCCCTCTCATATGAAAAAATGTATTTCTATATTTTAAAATGTTGTCGTGGGATTTCCCTGATGATGAAGGACATATATCAAGTAAATTAGGCTAAAAATGGCGTTTCTGAGTATTTCTTCATTTAAATAGTTGTGAATCAGAAGCACAGAAAAGGTGCCTTTTGGAAAAGATTATAGTTGTTACATAGAAAATACGCTGAGCTTCCTGCTCCACTCTATTCTGATGCTTCCAAATACAGAAAAATGGATCCATGTACTTTTCTGTTTTCCTTATCTGAATTGGCATCCGTCTTAAAACTGTATAGCTGTAATATTGCTCACCATTTTTGCTGCACCTTTACTGTTAGGTTGGGGTTGAAGGGCTGTAAGATAGCTGGAGAGCATGTAAACTGAGACCTCTCAGTTATGGGTTGACGCGAAGGGGGTAAGGATTGCTTCATGCCAACAGTCCTACCCACAACTCAGAGGCAGATTTCTAATTACTGCCACTCTGCATCAAATCAAATCAACCTTTATTTATAAAGCACTTTTGCAACACATGTCACTCAAAGTCCTTTGCATAAAATATAACCAAATTTAATAACAAAATGACAAGACAAACAATGGCGACAACCCCCCCCCCCACACACACACACACACACACACACCATGAGGGATAAAATGATGGAATGTAGAGACCTGGCTTTGTACTGAGGTGGGGAAACGATATTTTGGGGACATGTCCACGTCAGTGACGGAGTACACACAGGACCCCCCCAGATCTGAACAAAAGAGTCAGACCCGGGAGAAACCACTGCAGTGACCCCGTTCACTGAGAAGGGTCAGTTACTGATGTGGAGGATCCCTCAGAGGAAAACACTCGAGTTACTAATAAAACGTAAAAGTAATTAAATTAAAATATATTTAAAACAAGAAGAAAAAGCATAATTACATAAATAAACCTTAATAGACAAATAAAATGGTAAGTGTGAATAAAAAATTAAAAATAAATTAATTAATAAAAATAAATTAATTAATAAATACATGTATAGTTTTAATTTGTGGTATAAAATTCATCTCTGAGTCAAAAAAAAAATACCCAGGTTTCTCACGCACTGAGAATTTTTGTAATTTTTTAGTTTAGATAAAATAATTTCTCTCTTGTCTTCAGAACCGATCACTAAAACCTCTGTTTTGTCCTGGTTTAGCTGTAGGAAGCTCTCTGCCATCCATGACTTAATGTCTAAAATGCCCCTGATGACGTCCCCAAGTGGCAGCATATATAGATTAAAAAGTAGTGGGCTTAAAATTGAACCTTGGGGGACCCCACAGTTGATGTCAAATACCTTTGAGGAGCTTGTATCCAAACTTACGTGAAATCTTTGATCTGTGACATAGGAATAATATCACTTGAGTACTGTAGAAACTATGTCCTAGAAAACAACACAGGTGTCTTGATTTAGGCTAATAACAGCATACTCTGCCCATGCTTATAAAATACATCATTACGTGATCAAAGTGGAACTTTGTTCACTTTAATTCCCAGATTTAAAAAAAAAACCTTGAGGTATGAACCTAACCACACTAACCACACTTGTTACATGTTATCACTATCAACTGAACTGAAAAAAAGCATGTATGCATTACTTCTTTGCCCTCCAAATATAGAAATACAAAATAAGCCTAAAGAAACACCTGCAGATTCTACAGTAAAGGTGTGATTTTTTTGGTTTGCGTGGTTTTTACTGCACATCAAGCCTTATAACAACCCTTCAAATTAGGCTCCATCTATCCATTTTCTTTGTGCCCTTCTACTTCTTTAGGGTCATGGGGCTGGTTGGAGCCTCAGCCAGCTGCCTTCAGCCAGAACCAATGTACATCCTGCACAGCTCAGCCGTCTATAAAAAGCCAGAAATACAACCATACATCCACATATGGGCAGTTTAGAGTCTCCAGTTAACCTATGAGATGTGGTTTTGGACTGTGGGAGGTAGTTGAAGAGTCTCAAACAAAATTCCCCACAAAGAAAAGGAACAACACGCTTAATTCATTACAAGTCAGTTTATTTATAAAGCGCCAGTTCACAGCTGAAACAGGTGAAAAGCATCAGACAGAACTTTAATTGATGCGTTATAATAATTCAATTCTGTTCAAATGAAATTAACTACATAATAACAGTATTAAGTGACCAAAAGATAACATGGAAAGGTTTTCAACGAGACAACTGTAAAATAGCAGGAGAGCATGGGTGATAGGAAATGGCGGCGGGGTTTCTCCACGTCAACAGTTCCAGCTGTATCTCAGAGGTGAATTTCTAATCATCTACTGCCTCTGTGCAGATACTGTATCCTGGAAAACTGCAGGTTTTCTTAATTTTGGCTAAAAACCTCATTTTTAAAAGACCACTGGGAACACTTTTACAATAGATCAAAAGATGATCAGGGTGGGACAGAAAAACCTTTCCAGCTCAGTGGTTAAATTCACAATAATTCTCTTCAATGCTTGATTTTTTTATAGGAATTTATGGTGAATGACTTTAGATTAAGAGTCTAATGGCTACTGACAGATGTCTAAAACAACATCCTCCTCTGTAATACAGTTCAATAGAAACATGACATCCTCATCACTTCAAGAGTCGGTTCACTGGGTTATTGAGTAAATTGATGGAAACAATTTGACTGGACCCGCACTTGTTTTTTTTTTTTTTTTTTTTTATAACCAGAAGACTGGAAAAACGAAAAAACAAAAAATCAGCTTCTGAAAAAAACAGCAGAGAAAGCAGGAAAAGGGCAAAGCAAAGTCCAGTCAAGCAGATTTCTCTTTCAATTAAAAAATGTCAAAGGCCAGCATCAAGTCATGTGGAGGAAATCAGCATCTCGGTGTAGGGAGGGCTGATCTGTCTTTTCTGCTCTTTGTGCAGTGTCAATATGACCACATGAAATGGCTGAGATGAAAAGGTGGTTAGGCTGCCGAGCGAGAAACCTTTGCTATGGCGATGAAAGACAAGGCTCGCAAATGGTAGAGAGGCAGGACCTTGAGGAAAATAGCCTGGATTCAACCCCTTAATGAGAGTAGGGGAACCAAATAAGCAACGGCAGCCAGGTCTAATTTGTTTTAGGTGTGCTCAGAATAGATAAAGACAAATCTGTGGCCTTCACCCCTCCCCTTAAACCTTTGCCTGCCTGGAGATAACACTCAGTGCTCTCAGTCAATCTCCATGGGCTAATATGAGAGGGGTAAAGAATAAATAAAAAAAGTGGAGATGGGAAAGCCTGAGGGACGCAAGGCCTTTAGATCTGCGGATATCTGACTTGGAGGCTTAAAAATCGCAGATTAATTTGGTGGCAGAGGTTTGAGGGAGTTTGGAAAAAAAAGAGAAAAATGGACGAGGGGGGTGTACGCCGCCTCGCATCTCAAACCTAAAGGTCAACAGTAAGCTCCTGTCAAGACAATGGGATTTTGCCATCTGAAACACAATGCAGACCGCTTAATTATACACAACTTCCCTGCGAGCTACCCTCAGCTTCTAAAGAGCCTGGGCCCCCTTAGTCGCTGTCATGCCCTTTCTCCCACTAGACCGGTTGTGCCGTGTGGATTTTCTGTCATCTTCCATTTGCACTGAGTAGCTGCTCTGCTTAGGCCTCAGCTCTGCAGAGACAAGCGCTCACTGCTGTTAAAGAATTCATTGAATTTGCCACCGCCGCCAATTAAGGCCAAATCGTAATTGGAGGCATCTGGACGATGCCTTTACATTACGTGGTCCGCCGCCTCCTCTGGCCCTGTTTAATTTAACGTCTGTGATTCAGTGGCGAATGAGAACTCGTATTTATTACAACGCAGGTCGGGCTCAGACAGAGAGAGAGAGATAGGGGCGGGAAAGCAATGCACTGTAGTCGAGGGTGGACGGCGTGAAAGAGCAGGTGCGGCAGGACGCTAATGTGTGGCGCTTTAAAATTTAAACAGATGAGAGTGAATTATTGATACGGACTCTGGCTGAGAAGTTAAAAGGTATCTCATCATTACTGAGCGCCCGTATGAAAAAGTGTGAGAGAAAAGACTTCAGTAATTGCATCAGGTGAGCAGGTTGAGCGCAGGCCGTTGCAACAAGATGATATCACAGTGTGATGGGGAATTCTTCAATCATTCTGCTCTCTGTGCTTATTTTATGTTTGCATGAACAACAGTAACTTCAAGCTAAATGGTTAAACATTTAAAATATGGTACAAAAGTAAAATCTTTGGGACAAAATAAACTTTGTTCAAAACAATGTGTTTGTAGACCGTAGCTGAGGGAAGTTTTCTGCAGAAAGTGGGGTTTTAACAGCTCAAAAAAAATAAATAAATCCCCCTATCTGCTGAAATGAGGGCCCTTTGCCATTTTCGTTTTATTTTAAAATGGTTTTATGCATCAAAACTGACTAAAAGTCCCATTTAGCGCTGAAACTGCAGGTCAAGGACCTTTTGTGCATGTGTCCATGTTAGTTTTCCCATTTAGGTTTACATTTACAGCTGGTCGTTTCTGTTCATTTACAGCCCAAACTTTAAAGTCCGACTCATCACCTTTTGATCTATTGTCAAAACATTCCCAGTGGACTTTCAATTGTGATTAGTCAAAATCAAAAACCTGTGTCGTTTTTTAGAAGAGCAGTAGTTCATTAGATATTTGCCTCTTGAGTTGTGGGCAGGGCTGTTGGCATTGAGCAACTCCGCACCCATTTCCCATTATGGATCTGTTTACACACTCTCCCGCTATCTTTCAGCCCCTCACAACCCCAACCTAACATTACTGGTGCAACAAACAGGGTTAACAATATTAGAGCTATCCAGACATATATTTTTTAGCCACTTCCCAGCTTGGACAAGGAATACAAAGACGTACATGGATCTATTTGTCTGCAAGTGGATCCATCAGAATGGAGCAAAGCAGGAAGCTTGCGGCTTGCTGAATGTTGCAGCTGCATCACTGCTATTGGCTTTTTCCAATAGCATTTTTCCATCTTCTCCTGCTTCACGACTTAAATAAAAAGTACAAAGTAATGCACTTTTAATCTTAATTTTCTTCAGATATGGCCTCCATCATGAGAAAAGTGTGTCAAGAACACGTTAAAACACCATGTTTTATTGGAGCGGGTCTTTTTTGCATTGTTGTTGTGCAGTAAATAAGAATATGTTACTTTTTTTAAGTTAAGGAAAAGAAGGAAACAGGCCAGAACATGTATTGACCTCTTTAAGCCTCAAAATATGTTTTTTGAAGGAAACAAAGCTTAGTTTAGTTTAAGTTTGTTCAAATGTGTTCACATTTTCCGCTTATTTGGCCTTATTTTAATGTTACATTATAATTTAAATCTGAAACTAAACTCTGAACTAATTTAATGACTTTGCTCATGTGGAGAACCTGAATTAAACTGACTCTGTTTTTCCAATTCTGTATAGGAAAGTTCCTCAAAAACAAACAATACGAATGTCATTTTTAGGATTTCTGAGCAGAAATATTTAAATTCCTTTAATGTAACTTGTATGTAAATGTGATATTCACATTTTTTCAAGGATCTTAACAGTAAACGTAAACTACTGGAAAAATCTTTTTTTTAGGCTTAGCCACAAGAAAAAAAGTCTTACTGGCAATTTTCTAGCCTGTTTGGTAGATTTGCTTCCTAGAAATAAATAACGTAAAAGTACATTTTAAAGGGATAATTTGTGTTGAAAGAAATGCGTCTGTGTGATTTTAGCATCTGAGCTTCTTCAACTCAAATCCTTCTGTGCAGCTTCCCTTTTTTATGGTGGGTCAGATCTCAGATCATACATAGTTCAAGCCCAGCATCTGACACCATGCTAAGAGAGATTTTTCAACTTTTTTTTTTTTTTTAGCAAGAAAATAGTGTGTTACAGATGTCATGGAGGTGTGAAGTCAGCCTGTGGTCCTTTGGTAAAGGGTGGGATATTTAAAGCCCCTCTTGAACATCAGGAGGTCTCCTTTTTTACTGCTTTGTCCTCATTTTAGCTAATAATCCTTTGAGCTGTTCAAAATTTGTTGTCATTTCTGGAAAGATTCTATCTTTGGCATTTATTCCGGAAAGAAATCCTTCAAGCTGCTATGGATGTAAGCTGTGATCAGTTTCTCAAAAGACACAGAACAGAGTTGAAAAGAGGCTCTCATTAAACAAAGGGGGGGTTCTTCTTTTCTTTTCCCTTTATTTAAGTGTTTGCCTGAAGCATTTTTTCTTACATGCAGTAAATTTCATTTTCCACTGAAATTATTTTACGGGATGTTTCCATTTTTTTTTTTCAATCCTAGGCTAACAAAATATCTACATAAAAATTAATTTGGGTCAAATGTTGGCTAAATGATTTCATACTTTTGTGACTTATTTCAATACTTTCTTTATGTGGGAATGTATACTTCTAAATATATTAAAATCACATTAAAGGAAAATAAAGTCTTTAACTTCAGCTTGTAGGGACTCATTTGCTATTTGTTGACTTGCAGCTCTCAGCCTTTACCAAATGAAACAAGTCTGTTGAGCTTTATTTTGAGCTTGAAGCAGAGACTACTCTAAATAGTGAAATTTGCCAAGGAAATGTTTAAAGTTAGTTGCTTAACAGGATAAATATGTACATTTATTTTTTAAATCCAGGTTACAAATCAGTATCTTCTGTTCCTATAAACATATTTCTGTCAAATGAATATTCTATTAAATGGGAAGTAGTAAATAGGGGAAAATTCTTTCATCATTTGTCAAATTCCAGTTTCTAATAGTTTTATTTTGAAATTCACCTTCTGTCTGTGAAATAACAAAACATTTCATCAGATAAAAGACAAAAAGTAAAACAGGCTAAAATGTTCATTCTACATCTTATTAGCCATCTGCCTTTATTTTAAATATTAGAAACAATATTCAAACCTCCTGAGACAGGGATGTCCAAACGTTTTGCAAAGAAGGTAATTTTTGGTAAGCAAACATTTAAACAATATTAAATGTAAATAATCTATTTAAGATTTTTCTTTTCTTCACATAGAAAAGAGCAAAAATTTTAATACATTTTGACCAAACTTACTTTGAATTTCACATTTAAAGACCTAATCACAAATACAAAATTATCAAAATGTTAAAAAGATGATTCAAGACTGTTTATTGTTTTCTCTCACGTCACATAGCTTAACCTTATGTACGTTTTGTACAAATCTAGTCACAATCAATAGAGAAATTAGCCATTGATGAATAATACAACTACAAGATCCTACACATCCTTATCTTTCTTTCAACTCTTCAACGTGATGGCAGGATTTCTCTTAAACTCTGAATCTCACCGGATGTTTTTCTTCTTTAAACGTAAGAAAACTGTTTTTAAAAACTTTAAATTCAGTATCATTTATTATCAGATATATCATAGGTATTTATTTACATTTCTTTGTTCACTTATGAACGGAGGCGAAGTGTTGCCCTATAGAGATGGATTAGTGGTCAGAATTTAAATTTGGCAAGAACACATAAAAGTTCTCAATAAGACAATGTAACATTCAGAGTTTAGGCGTTCAATGTCTCTGTTGTTAAAGTCCATCTTTGAAGATGTCTAAATTTCAAAGATATTTTATTTTGAGTCTAAAATTAAAGCCTTATCTTCAGGTGTGGGTTTTCTCTAACACTCATCGAAGTGTGATGTTGATTTTTGGCAAAAATGCAAGCTTTTTCGTATGGAATAGCTCATGTGAGTTTAAGGGCTCCCACACAGATGCTGAGAAGTCTGATCAAAACAAGAAGGCTTGCTCCTACTTTGCATTTCAATTTAACATTTCAGAGAACTGGCAGCATGCTGCCTCGCTTAGCCCTCGCTTCGTTACTCCCACATGGCTTCTCGTTGTGCTAGCTGACGTTTTTCGCTGTTCAGAGCTCTGCCGTGTGGCTGCAGAGTGGGGGATTTCCACTCCAGATCCCTCAGGTGTACGCCAGCAGATGCATGTCCTGTTCATCTGCTCCCCTCCTACCTCCATGCTCCCGTCCTTCGGCCTTTGGCCCTCTCCCGGCTCAGACTGTCTCGATTTCTTCTGTAACAGGTGAAATGCTCCCTGTGTCATAGTTTTCTAGAAATATTAGCAAACACTAAAGCTTCCTGAGGGGAATTTAGGGGGAAAATGCCTCATTCTCTTCTCCAAGAGCGTCAGCCTCCAAAATACAGTGTTGGCATCACTGTCCATCAGTTTAGGAGGGAAATGACAAAAAAAAAAATCATATTCTGAGAGTATTACTACAACCAGTGCTTCTTTTAAACTTTGATATATTTGAAGTGAAATGATGTATTATGTGAGATTTAGTTATTTTTTGTGGTTGATTTGAAATAAAAATATGTAATTGTTGGTATTTAAGCTCCAAAGCTTAGAACCTTTTTTTATTCCCCCCCCTGCTGGATGTATCAAATTCAGTTAAGGAAAACTTTGCATGATTGAGTCCCAAACTGATCAGACCCCAGACTTAGCTTCTCTTAATCAGAGCAGAACTAGATGCAAAACAGCAGTCAGACATTGCTAAAGTGAACACAAAACCTATGATCAGTGAACCAGAGAGTTAGTTTACGATTCTTAATTCTGTCTGATTAAAGTTAGGAACCGGATATTGATAAATCATGTTATAAAATGGTTATAGTATAACGGGGTGGGATTATATAAGTTCGCTTCCTTCCACTCCCTTTCAAGCAATATTTATTAGTATGTCTAATTATCCTAAGTTTGATTAGTTACTGTATGAATGTATAACTGATGATTGTATTGCTTGTGTATTATTTCTATTTGATTGCTTGAAATAAACCATTTCAAATCAAATAATGTTTGATAATCAGCCCCAAAAAATGTTATCTACATACCTGCCAATTTTGATACCGCCACTGTGGCCTTTTTGAACTTCCTTATTCTGAATTTTGTGAGTTTCAAAATAATAACTAAATTTTATTTCTTCGAAATATGATAAATAATATTTCTACAGTAAGTATTTGCACATGGGGCGGCCGTGGTGCGGAGGTAGAGCAGTCGACCTCTGATTAAAAGGTTGCAGTTTTGGTCGCAGGTTTGGTTCCTGCCCTGTGTCCTGTGTCAAAGTGTCCTTGGGCAAGACACAGTGCTCCTGATGGTTATAGGCTGGCGCCAGTGTTCATCAGTGGCACCGATGTCAGTGTGTGAATGTGTGTGAATGGGACAGTGACTGTAAAGCACCTTGGGCCTTCAAGGAAGGCGCTATAAAACGATATGCCATTTATGCAAGATATAAAGAAAGATGGCCATCACAAACTCCAACAAGACAAAAGTTTTGATTTTAAGGTTCTGGTTTGTCACCGGATTTCAAGTTGGTGTTTAATATTTCTTTTTAATCATTAGAACCTCTTACATTATGATAATTTCTTTTTTTTTTACATAACAGTTTTTTTTTCCTTGTATGTTATAATATATTAAAACTTGCATGAGCTGCTTCCATTAGGCTGTAGTTCTTCGTGCTGAAGGATGTGGGACATCTTCACATGCAGAAACGCTGAGGAGAGGGTTAGCATATGTGAATGGGTGTTTTAATCTGACACAGGAGACCCAAATCTGCACACTACCTGTCATATGTTTTTGTATTTACTCTGCTTCCACACAGAAGGTGTTGCATTAGAAGAAGTGTTCGCAGAGCCGCAGAAGAGTTTCCTTCGATTTTGTTTAGACCACAAAGAGATGGAGGTTTTGGTGAAAAATACTGAAAGTCAAACACTTTCCATCTGTGGTGCTGCTGCTGCTGCTGCTGCTGCTGCTGATTGGCAGGACCAGCACCACAGCACAAAAAAGCAGCTCAGCCGTAATGAAAGTAAACATTTTATACATTTGCTTTGTTTTAACACACTCCTCTGGCATTGAAAGGTAAGCATATAAAGTCAATTAAAATTTCTGTTTTCCTGCCACTGCTCATAGATGCTAAAAGGGAGATTTCTGAGAAAAATGAGTCTGAGCTGGGGGAAAAACTGTTCATACTGAAACTGTTTATTGCCCTCAACATCAATATAATGCTTTAAAAAGATAAACCAGAACCTATTAAATAGGCTAAGAGACATTTTAGAATATATAGTGCTGCTCCTGTGGGGTTTTTTTTGTTTCATTTCCTAGACACCTTTGAAAGCTTTTTTTCTCTCCAAATCGGCTCCTTTCAGTTTAAAGAGCACGTTCACACCATGTCTCATAAGCAGAGGTGTGTCGCTGCACTGCCGTCTGTTTTGAGACGTGAGTGACGTCACCTGCTCAGCAGGTGTTTTGCCGTCGGCTGCGGCTGATAAAGGATATTTGCCGTGGCATGAGTGACTCGAGGAGCAGACTGCCTTCTTCAGCTCTAGATTCAGTTTTTTTCGCCCCTGTTTTTACCTTCATTATAACTATTACTTCAGGCGTATTAGGCCCTGTCCACTTAACTGTTCTCTAATTGTTTGATCGCAAAGGGTGTTTTTCTGTGCGGCGGATGAAGCTTGCCCCATCACATCGTGAATCACTCCTCCTGAAACGTTCGTCTTACAGGAATACTGCACTGTAATTACATTTTCCCATTAGCATACGGAGGCTTGGAGTCGCTGTGCACTCAGCCTCCAGCAGCACTCTGCCATATGGTCTGTCTGTGCTTTCCAGGCGATATTTGGCAAGACTTTTAGAAAAGGTCAAATATCAAGTCAGAGAACGGTGCCAGAATTGCATCTACGTTAATTGCTGCCTCTTTTTCTTCATCCATCTCCTCCCCCTTTCCTTCCCTCTGTTCCCCCCTCTTCCTCTCCATCTGAAGTCAGTAATCTGCTTTAGGATGTTTCTGAGATGGAGATGGATTTGGTTTTCCGCTGCTGCCCCTCAGCCTAATCTCCCGACTGTGACTGCCCAGTCACTCTCAGGCACAGCTCTTAAGCCCATCATCAGGCCCCCACAACATATTCATGCCTAGTCAGCAAAAAAGGCAACATTTTCACAAGCATTTGCAATATGCTTAGCTTGATTCGATCATGAAGATATTAAGAGCCAGACTGGACCTTGATTTCAAATGTCTTACATTTATTTTAGAACAAAATCAGGACGAAACGCCTGCGAGCATTTGTTTCAATTATCACGTTGATGTTCAAAATCTGTTGTTTTGAGAGGAAAACTAAAAGCTTATAGTTTCTAACTTGATTCGCCTTTTATGTGTTGAAAAAAAGGAGCTGTTGTTAAGAGAGGCTAGCGCTGACACAATACCAAGATTATGTGTTAACATGGACTCATTTTAAAACACCTTCCTGTCCCTTCAGTTTGGTAGACTATGTCAAGCATATTTAGACAGCCTCTACTTTCCATCAAAGGAGCAAAGCTTTAACCCTTATTTTAAAGAGGCACACTGTTAAAGACGGTTGGCAAACACTTAAAATCAGCTGCTATGAACATATTTGTAGAAAGCAGAAATAAACACTGCTTCTGCAATGTAACCATGTTACTGTGATCTAATGAACTTTAAATTGTAGCAGTTTTTTAAATTTGCCTTGTTCTTTTTTGACACTCAAATTACTTTAAAGTACAACACATTTATTCATTCTTAGGCTGCTTTCACACTAAGATAGTCCTGCAGACTCAATTTGAATATGCTGAAATTGCTTATAATTTTCACACCTAAATCTAGTTGGATTTGCATTCACACACGGCACTCTGAGAAGTGAAAACGAAGACATTACGCAGTGAACCAAACAGTAACTTTAAGTTGTGGACACTGACTGTATGTGAGAACTGGACTGAGTGACCCCTCCGTCCTCATGTTCCAAATAGGAAGTACATGCTGGTTCCAAGAAGCCAAAATCCCATTCTTCAAATGACAGTCACTAGTCATTTGTTAGAATAACCATTATTGCTCTGATACGTTTTTTTAACATGTTCGTGATAATTTTAATTTTTTTTAATTTTATTTTTTTCAATATCAAGTTATCTTGATATTGAAATCAGATGCCTCAATAAAAGTAGAGCTATTTGCATTGACGGTTCAAAACATTTGATTGACAGATTTTGTGTAGCCCACTTATAAGTGGTGAGGATGTGGATTTCCAGAATGCTCTCTCCTGATTGACAACAGCGGTTGCCTTAGAAACATTGACTCTGAATGACTCAGATCAATCACTGCTTATCGACTGCATCTATCTCCAAACATGGCGGCATCCGTATCGCAAACTGAATTGACTGAATTGACTTCATTTTGGTGGATCCAGAAGCAAGTTCTGTTCTATGGGTGACGTCACATTACTGGAGTCCAGTTCTCATATCCAGTCAATGGTTGTGAGCTTTTTTTTTGCTCCTTACATCATACATTGACTTCACTTCCTACTAAAAAACATTGTTCTTGAAAGGAAACTAGGGTTCTCTAATTTGTGTTTCACCCCAGCGTTCATGCAGTGCAAATCAATATGCCCTATACAAACCTTCCTGCTCAATGCGCTATTAATATTTTTTGGACGTCAGCTTTTTTTCATTGCACACTCAAATAGGTTGTTAAGAAAATGTAGCAAACTGTTGATCTGATCACAGATATCAAGGGTGTATTCAGACACATCTGGTTCTCTTGAAATGAACTATAGTTTGTTTTCCCTGATAATTCAGAAAACATTTTGATTCTGAATACAGCCAGGTGGACCCTGATTCGGGCCAGGACCCGCTCTCGGACCCATCATGGTCTCAGTTCGTTTCCAATCGGACTGAGCTCCGGTTCACTTTGGATTTCCTCTGTCTGTAGCCGGGAGGTATGGGAAATAAAAAAGTAGCAGAGCAGCAATGAGACATAGCAACTCGTTGAAATGCAACTGGATGAATGCAGGCTTATCAAAACAATTTTTAACATGACACACATTGCTTCTGACTATTTTCCCGACTATATTTACTCTTCATACCCGACATCTCCTCAGTAACCGCCTTGCAGCAAGACTCCACCGGAACAAAGCAGCAATGAAAAGTGTTGTACTTGACGTTGATACAGACGTTCAAAATTGGTCAGCGATATATAAAGTTTCAACAAGTGAACTATCCCAACGAGGATTGCAAAGCGCAGCATTTTCTTTATTCTGTCTCTTGTGACTTTGCCCTGCCCTCGTAATTCCTGGCCAATGAGTGAAGGGATCTGTTGTCACAGGGTTTTGTTTACAAGCTTTGGTTTGAAAAGCAGTCTAAATTAAAAACAAAACGCAAGGTTTTTGACTCGATCCGGAACAACAGACTTTTCCACTCTAAATTCCACCAACTGTTGAGCACCAACATTGCAAATGGCAAACATTGAATATCCCATCAAATGTATTAACATTTTGCCAAAATAAGAAATATTCTGCATTAGTTAAGCAGTAGAAATAATTGATATTTTAACAGATATTTTATGTGTCATGTCATATTTGCACAGTATTTTTAAAGACAGAGGCAACAAATTAGAAATATCTTTGAAAGTGTGCAGTTCTCAATGCATAGAAGCCTGGATCTCCCTTTATTTTGACTATATTTTACTTTTAGTTTTTTTAAAAAAAATAGAGTCTGCATCCTCTCAATAATAAATGACAAATAAAAGTTTGAAACTTTGCATAAATCTATGCAACGTGTTGTTGGCAGCAGTGTGTGAATGGGACAGAGCAAAGAGTCAGTGATCGACCGATCAACCTCCGATATTTGCAATCATTAATGCTCATATATGTCTGCCCACGTGAAGTGAACAGCAAGAAAAAAAACAAATCTCCCCCCAAGGACAAAACAAACTACTCGCTCAAGAACAAGCTAAATCTGGTAAATCAAATTAAAATCCTACAAATATTTGAAAAATCAGGGTTATAAATAATAGTTGCATGTGTGTTATAAAAAGAATTTGGCACATTTGAAAAATATTTTCCTATATAACTTATTTTTTAAAGCAGTTTTTCTACCAGTGTCTCATGTACAATAGAGGGAAAAGTAGAAGAAGGGAGCAGAGATAAAAAGAAAGCAAAACTCTAACAATTATGGTGAATTAAAAATGATTATGATGTGCACGCCTGTGTGCGGCTGTGCATGACGTGAGCATGCAGGTTGAGAAAAGGCGGCTTCTGTGACAAGGCTGGCTGAGAGCACAGAGCTGAGGGTTACTGCCAGACATGTCTCAAGAGAAACCGGGGCACATTTGCAATCACCCTGAGTTCAAAAGGCTAATTTATTCACAGTCTGTGGTTAAAGCAGGGCTGCTCAGAATGCCAGTGGGATTGTGTTGGAAGCAGAGCAGTGGAGCCACATTATTTTCATCTTTTCTCTCTCCCTCTGTCTTTCTCTCCTTCCTTGTCTTCCTTTACTTGCTTTTTACCTCATCATTCCCTTTATCTCTTCTTGTTGTCTCCGTGAGCCCCGTGTGCCGTCTTTTAACACACGTCGGCGAGCATATTTCATTTTTACACTCATCCGCATTGACGTCCGGGCGCTGATTGAATTTTGAGGCGCTGCGGCGTCTGCCATTATCATCCTCATCGTCTTGAGTGGTTTATCGCTGGCCCCAGCACAGAGTGACGCCAAGGCTGCAGGGAATAGGGGGAGCAGGGGGTTAAGGCCCTTTTGCATATTTTTATTATTTATTTGGGGAACTTAGAGAGGATCAGACTTTACCCTGGGTTACAAAGACTGTGACTTGAGCTTGAAGTTGCCCTAGCATGCATGCATAAGGTTCTGCTTCGCTTAGGGGAACCTTTAGCCTTGATTATGATTCGCCCTTTCATTCTAGCTCCTGTCTGTCTGCAGCTTGGTCTCAAATCAGCTGACGACGTGGCTTCAGCATTAACTGCACCTGCCAGTCTTAGTTAGCATCACAGGGTTTCTTGGCCGCCTAGAGATCTCACACTGTTTCTCTAGAATCAGCAGAGAATTATTCCACCACATGTCAGCTTTACTGTGCTGTTATCACTGGAGAAAAAAAAACAAAAACAAAAAACAGACACCTCGAATACCCTGCCCTCCGTGGTGGTGTGGTAGGGTTAATTTGAAGTTGTCCTCCCCCTTCAGACAGTTCAGAGCTTTTTTGTTTGTGTGTGTGTGCGTTCATTGTTAGCACAGGAAATTGTTTTTTTTCCCTCTGTGTCGGAGTGTCGTCTCTGTGCGGTTGTTATGCATGCTTTGCTGCAGAGGCGCTGTCGTTAATGTGACGCTGAACCCCTGCCACAAAGTCTTGAGGTAAAATGCTGGCATCGATCCCTTGTCCCCAGTGTAACACTATCAGCACTTGCCTTCTGCTCACCCTTTCTATTTCTCCCTTCGTTCTTCTTCCTCCTCTTGTCTCGTGTGAGCCCCCCTACCCCCCCACCTTTTTTTTTTTTCCAACCCACCGCTCCATCTGCTAGTTGATGGGTGTGATTTGAAGGCACACGCAGGTGGGGGAGCCGACAGCTCCGAGCTTGTGCTAATTGAGCCTTCTTTGTGCTTGGTCACCGCTGTGTACAGATGCAACAGGGCCCAAGAGTGAATCCAGGCAGCACTCAAGAGCCGCACTTGATCAATAACGTGGGAACTTAACAAAACAGAGACATGCCGAGTGCCCAGATCAGGGTCATTACTGTCTCCGGCGAGCCACACTTCCTCCAGGGACTGATCAATTTCAGAATATGGATCAAGATAAACATCCTCAACTCTAATTTATCTCTTTTGTGCATCTTGTGAGCAGCATGCTGCAGTCAGAGAGAAGTGGACTTGAGTCTGATAGGGCCCTGGTGGCGCACATGTGCATCCAAAACATTTGGGTACAGATTTGTTTTTTCCTCGTCTTTGTACACGGATAATTTGGATAGATCGGAGTAGCTTTTTAATGAAACTCCTGCAATATTTAAATGTTTGTCACCAGGGATACTTCACGAAAACCATTGAAACTTTTAGTTCGTTTTTAAGTTAGAATATTTCTACATTACAATTGTTACGATTCCACACGTGTCCATCCCATGTTAATAAAATGAAAACCTAAAAAGTATCTACACTACTAACTGAAAAACAATGGGATCTCAAGCCTTTTCTTTTGGATGCACTGTATTAAGCTCCATCATAAATGTAGAACTTGACAGTAAAAATATCTAATTTTACTGTATTTTCACACACTTTGACACAAATCTTGCACAATAGTATTCTTACAGGGGTGGAACTACGGGGGGCAAGGGAAGTCAAGTGCCCTCCCTAGCAAAACATTTTGTCCCCCAACTTTCATTATCATTATTGACAACAATTTAAGAAACCATCAACAAAACTTTTATTAAGCAATGCATAACACAAAAATTATTTTTACAATAAAATCTTAAAGTTTTGTATTCCAGCCCATCTGAGCCACAATCCGCCCTGTTTTCTTATTATAGCAAGAGCAAATTCTTATTTTTGAAAAATCATTAATAATTACTCATCAATATTAAAGCTGTTTGAAATACATATTTCATTTGATCCTTAGCTCTTAGCTCCTAGCATTACAAACATGGATGTGAGCAACATCCCGTCATGCTTCACGCATACCCAAGATGCATTTCGACCAATCACCCTGTCCCTGTAACTGAAGTGTAACAACAAGACCAATGATTGGCTGGTCCAAATGCATCTTGGGTATGCGTGAAGCATGACGGGATGTTGCTCACATCTTGCACACACTTAGCTAAAAGCTGAGTCCAGTATAGGCGAAGCAGCCAGCCTAATCTTATGATATTTTTCTGATTTTCACAGAGACAATAATAGATCGATCATTCTTGCTTTTATTTTTACCCCTATTGAATGCTCACAGAGACACGGAGGTATCAGCAGAAAGCGGCTTTTGCAGCAAGATAGACAGAGAGCGTACCAGGATCATGTGAATGAACGTGATTACCGATCGTTGCTTTTGTGCTTTTTAAAAGAAATAAATCTGATCTCTAAACATCCTCCGTGTCTTCAATGCAATGTAATGAGACACACACAGGCAGAAATGTGAAGGTATCTGCTGTAAATCTATGACGTGAATAACAGGAATAACATGATCAGCTAGTTAGTTAGCATGTAACCTTCTAGCCTTCAAATGTAAAGCGACTGCTAAAGAGTATGATAATAAAAGACAAGTCCTGAATATTATTATTCCTATTCGACCCTAAACTACAATATCAGCTGTCTGTCTACCGACCAGCCAGCTGCCCGAATGCCGGCATGACAAGCAAAAGAGCTCCGCGGCGGAGCTAGAAGGAGCTATGTCCGGTGAATCTTATGGCAAAGCAGCAAGCCTAGCTATCATAAATCTTATGATATTTTTCTTAAATTCATTAAGACAATAATAAATTGATCATTCTTGTTTTTCTTTTTCCTTTCTTGAACGAATGTGGGTCACAGAGACACGGAAGTTACCACTGAAAGCGGCTTTTGTGGCCAGACGGAGAGTATATCCGTGTTTATGAAAGACTTATGACGTGAATGATTATTTTGTTCGCACAAATTTATTATTTCGAGGGAACGTAATAGTATTTCGAGGGAACGGAATATTATCTTGTGGGAACAAGATACATTTTCGTTTTTTAATGTCAGGACATGGGCTCCGTAACTTACATAGTTATTCTGGAGATTTAATAAGAGCCAGAGGTAAAAAAACAAGCAAAAAAAGTATTTTAAAACTAGCTTTGCTTTTTTATGATACAGTCAGCCTCTCAAAATTTTGAAAATAAACACAATTTTACTAATAAAAGATTTCATTTTTCCCAGATAATTGTAAAGGAGAGCTTAATTTCACTTGGTGATGTTGTTTATTTATCAGAACAGCTAAATAAAGGCAAGATTCTTGGCTGGATCTCTTGAAAAAATGTTTTAAAAGAGCCATTCTGGAAAAAGATTAAGGGAAATTAATGTAAAAAATGGGTGAAAAGTATTGAAGTCACTCTGACATAGCAATCACCTCATTGCTCTTGGGTAAAATGTGTGAGAACATCTTGACCCTTTAAAACACGACAGTGTATCATTTATCCTGGGTTTTAAATAGGTGATGATGGTATCCTGCTGCTCCCAGCTCCTCTATTAGTCTCTCAGAAGGATAATGGTAATTGCTTAATGTGGTGTGAAAATATGGTAAATTGTTGCCACTGACACAGAAAGAATATATAATGGGTGTGAGGATGAGCCAAGCTCTCCAATGTACAGGTGACAGCTTTAGATTAGGTTTATGAAGAAAATCTTCAGGCCTCATAAAGACCGCAGACACTGCCATAACTGATCAATATGAGAAAACATAACCTCCAATTTTGTTTAGTGGGAGAGAATCAGCTGTTGGTGTTAGAAGAAACTGTGAATACAAAATAATTGCATCTAGTTTTTTGTGTGAATTATCATTTTATGCTATTTTTTAACAAACATTTTAGCATTTTTTTCCCCTTCTTGTAGACTCAACACTCAGAAAGAAAAAGGCAACTGACGTATGTATATGTGTTTCACAACAGATGTAGCCATCAGGTACTTACGTTCATATCATAACAGCAAAAACAATAATATTGTAAAGCATACAGATGCTAAGTGTGTAATACTTGCATGAACATGTTCGGAGGCAAATATTGATAAATGTAAAAACGTTTGTTTAGGGTCATGAGGGCCATATTAATATGTAATAAGTGGATCCACATTTATAGATTTGTAGAAATGGGGGAGCCCCGAGAGCCAGGTTTAATTTGAAGTTTAATTTGAAGTTTTTTGTTGCTTAATCAATTATATTTTTTAAACTCTTTAAAGTGCAATTTAGTTGGCAGCTGTTTCTCTATTACTTGAAGTTTCACCGCAGTCTAAAAGTATTTATTGCACCACTGTTGTGTGTAAAAAGATGTATCAAAATTCAACATTTTGTGCATGTTAGTCCATGTAATCCACCTTCAATTTTTGCCAGAGCTCCGCTGTACAAAAAGTACGAAACAATGATTGATCCTATATTTTTTCATCAATGTTAAATAGGTCATACAAACAGTATTTGCATTAACACTGCAGCAATGCGTGAATGAAAAAAAAACATAAATTTTTTCCTTCATTCTTTTTCTACCTTTTTTTCCCTTTCGGGGTCACGGGGCTGCCAGAGCCTATCCCGGCCACTTGTGGGCGAAGGCAGGGGACACTCTGGACAGGTCGCCAGTCTGTCGCAGGGCCACAATCACACAAATTCACTCTCACACTCACACCTATGGATAATTTAGAGTTGCCAATTGACCTATGAAGCATGTTTTTGGACAGTGGGAAGAAGCCGGAGAAAACCCACGCATGCACGGGGAGAACATGCAAACTCCACACAGAAAGGTCCCCCATTGATGTTCTGTTTCAGGTCCCCCAGCCAGTACTTGAACCAGGGGCCTTCTTGCTGTGAGGCAAGAGCGCTAACCACTGTGCCACCGTGCTTTTAAAATAAATATATATGGCATTTTCCAAATTATATTTACCTAGATTCATGGATTTTATGGATTTAAAAAAAAAATACATTGCTCTTTGTTGTTCCAAAAGTTGATTCATTTTATTGTTATTTATTGATGGGTTTTAACTCTTTAAACTTCTGTTTCTTTAAAGTGGTTGTAACTCATTTTTGCAGCCATTGCCTAAATGCTTTTCGGTGAACTGCTTTTTTTCTTCTTTGTTTTAAATATTAATTGTAAAAAGGATGAGTCATGATATTTTGGAAGCTAAAATAAATGAAGGTAAATGGGATTTTTAGATTGTCTATGATTATTTCAATGCCCTTTTTTTCAAGATAAATATGAGTTAAATGTAAGCTTTGCATCCAAACCTCCACGCTTTTATAACATGTGAAGTTTGTGCAACAATAAGTGTGATACAGTTAGTTTTGATCAATGCAGTACTGTTTCAAAAGTATTTTATTGTACCTTTTAATATCATAAATGGAATAAACATTTTAATATATTATCCTTTATATAATGACGGGGGGAATATTAAATAAGATTTCCATCAAAGATTACTTGTGGATTTTGTTTTTCACTCATTTTTTTTTTTTTTATCTTGTCCTGTTCAACATCTGGGCAAACAGATGAGAGCTGAAGGCCTCTTGTGTTGGACATATTTTACTGTTACAACAGGGGTTTTGAATCTTCTGACAAACCAGAGGTATGTCTGAATGAACCCCTTTTGTAATCGAGTCCAAACTTTATTCATTTTAATCATATTTGAACATATTTTCTTTTGGACCGGACGGAAAAGGAAAGGAGGGAGGAAGAATGAGGGATGTTAGAGAAGGGGGGATAGGAGGGTGATTAAAGAAAAAAAGGGGGGGGGGGGTAAAACCATGAAGCAGCACAAAGCAACAAGTTACTGGATGGTAATACTCATTACAGTGAGGTTCAGAAATAATACAAGTCTATAAGGGCGGGGCCTGTCCACACACACTCAATTGTTCTAAGCACACCTGTTGGCTCCAAAAAATGTTCACATGTCAACATCCAAGGATTCAAGGATTCAAAAAGAGTTTATTGCCATTTTCAGTGAACAGAGCAGTTTTGCAGAATTGGAATTTGCTTCAGTGATAGTGTGCAACATAAAACACTTAAGAATAGAAAAAATGAACAGCAGTAAGCAAAACTAAAAAATTATAAAATGGTCAGAAAAATAAATAGAGTAAGTAGTGCAAATAGTGCAAACAGTGCAAACTGAAGATGATCAAGGTGCAGGTAGTGAACTGGTGACTTGACATATAAGTGAAGTTTAAGCGGGGAGGAGTTAAAAGGTGTTCATGAGTCTGACTGCAGAGGGAAAGAAACTGTTCTTGTGTCTTGAGGTTCTGGTCCTGATGGACCTTAGCCTCCTGCCCGAAGGGAGTGGCTCCAGTAGACCATGTCCAGAGTGAGAAGGGTCGGCAGCTATCCGACCTGCCTGTCCCCAGGTTCTGGGGACAGATGGAAGGCTGCAGCCAATCACCTTCTCAGCTGAGCGCACAATATGCTGCAGTCTGTTTATGTGTCTGGTTGTGGCTCCAGCATAGCACACGGTGATGGAGGAGGTGATGATGGATTCCATGATGGTCGTGTAGAACTGCACCATCATCTGGGCCGGCAGCTTGGCTCTCTTCAACTGCCCCAGGAAGTACATCCTCTGCTGGGCCTTTTTGAGCAGAGAGCTGATAGACGGCTCCCACTTGAGGTCCTGGGTGATGGTGGTGCCGAGGAAAGGGACAGAGTCCGCTATGGTGATGGGAGAGTCTGTCAAGATGAGAGGAGATGAGGGGGCTGTGACTTTCCTGAAGTCCACTATCATCTCCACTGTCTTCTGGGTGTTCAGCTCCAGGTTGTTGATGCTGCACCACGACACCAGCCGGTCCACCTCCCTCCTATAGGCAGACTCATCATTGTTAAAGATGAGCCCGATGAAGGTGGTGTCATCCGTAAACTTGATCAGTTTAAGAGAGTCATGGCAGGAGGTGCAGCAGTTGGTGGAAAGGGAGAAGAGCAGAGGAGAAAGTACACGGCCCTGTGGAGATCCTGTGCTGATAAATTGGGTTGTGGAGAAATTCTTCCCCAGCGGCATACACTGCCTCTGGTCCATTAGGAAGTCAGTGATCCACCTGCAGGTGGAGTCCGGCCCGTTTAGCTGGAGAACTGGAGGGGAGGATAGTGTTGAATGCCAAGCTGAAGTCCACGAACAGGATCCTAGCATAGGTTCCCGGGGAGTCCAGGTGCAGCAGGATGAAGTGGAGGGCCAGGTTGATAGCGTCGTCTACAGACCTGTTGGCTCTGTAGGCGTACTGCAGAGGGTCCAGGAGTGGGGGAGGTGAGGGACTTGAGGTGGGGGAGGACCAGGCGCTTGAATGACTTCATGACTACAGACGTGAGTGCCACAGGCCTGTAGTCATTGAGGCCAGTTATGCGGGGCTTCTTGGGGACAGGGACGATGGTGGACAGTTTGAAGCAGGCCGGGACGTGGCAGGACTCCAGGGAGGTGTTAAAAATGTCTGTGAAGACCGCTGCCAGTTTGCCTACACAGTGTTTCAGGATGGCAGGGGAGACGCCATCCGGGCCAATATTTGTACACAATACAAATATTGTTTCCACACGCTCTTATGCCTTCAAACCAACTAGTGTGAAATATTTCATTCAATCACGCAAAATATTAGTGCAAAGGTGAGCTAACACCTGTGTTCAAGTCAGTGTTTATGTTCTTCCAAAATGGATGATGGAATGTAAAAAGGAGGGAGAGCGCCCAGTCATCCCCACACCAAGACCCCCGCCGCAGCAGCAGCGGCAGCCAGATCCCCGCAACACCCACACAGAAGCATAATAGAACATCCGCCACCCAGGCCAGGGCCAGCAGGACCGCCACGGGGGCCCCCAGAGCCAGAGAGCAGGGAGGCATGGGGGGAATCTTTACGTTTTTGTGTTGTCCAATTCATCTCCAATTTTGACCTTTGTCTTAACAACCAAAAATACTTTTTCCCCCATAGGTTTTAGATGGTTTGTCACATTTACATATTATACATTTTTGTCTTTAAAACAAAATAAACATGTTCATCAATATTTATGTGTTTTTTTAAAGGTGAAAAAATTAAAATGAGATTAAAAAAACCTAAATATTATTAAACCTCACTTGGAGAGCTGCACAGGGCGCCTTTTGACAGCCTGTTTATTTAAATAGAAAAATACTCATAGACACCCCCACACACAAGCGCAAACACATACACTTCACCTGTTCCATGAAAAGATCAGATCTGATAAACGTTAAGTCATGTTTGTCCACATAGACACTACAATACACAGCAGCATAGAATGAGTAAATACTTCAAGAGCATTCATATATTTAAAAAAAAAGAGAGAAAGATGTAAACAGTAACCTGGATGAGCATCGCAGAAGAACACACTTATCGGATAAACAATAAAAAATAAAACATTCTGTTAAAAATATAATTCAAAGAAGAAAAGGAGTGTTTGTTATCAATTTTGTTAAGGCACCAAATGGAGAGAAAATCCCCAAATATGCCAGTTTTCATTGGTATACTCCAGCTTTTCATGTTGCTGGCTTCTAAATCATCTTCAAAGAAGAAGCTGCTTTTGCCATGGAGGTTTTGGGGTTTTGTGGAGGGGTGTGTGGGGGTGGTTTGCTGGCCCCGGCTCAAATCGAAATGATGCACTGTTCCCCCTGACTGCAGCTCGTGCTCAGTAATTAAATGCTTCATTGTCGCTTCTTGGAAATTTGTACTGAATATTTCAACCAGTGCGATGATTATTTGGGTGTGGGAGGAACGAGGATGTAATCACCTTGGCTGGCTCCTGTAATGATATACTTGCATTGAAGGTTGAGCTGCACAGCCTCTTAAAATTGCCCCTCCAGGTTAATCTTTACCTCATTTTTAATAACATTTAAAACAGCTGTTATTCACACATCTTTCACCCATTAACTGATGACTGATTCAAACATATGTAAGAGAACTGTCCCTTATACCAGTACATAAAACCTTTTCTTCTTTTCCTCCCACAGAGGACGCCTGTGAACAATGGCGAGGCTTTCCGATGGTTCTTTTAGGAGAAGCTCTTGCAGCCTCATCCAGCAGGAGGGCAGGTGGCACTCTAGACTTTCTGCCAGGAGCCCCTGACGGATCCACAGAATTTAAGTCGCCCACCATTTCTAGAGAGGACGCGAGAAGGAAAGGAGGACAAAAAGAGGAACAAAAACATAACAGTGTTGTTTTGACTGTAATTTCCTTTTTGTGTAATTATTGTACCTTTCAACAGTATCATTATGTATATTTTTGGTGTCTATGAATGTGTTTTCAGTGTTACGGCTGTAGATTTTACAGCCCAACCTATGTAAAGGACTTAAACAGACAATCAGCCTCAATGAATCCGTCGAACAGAAGAGGCTATGAGGATTGATGATCTGAGAATCCCAACACATCACTCTGGAGCAATAATCTGTTAATTATCCTAGACCAGTCATTTCTTTTTTACTTTTAGTAATTCCACCAAATTGACTCATTCTTGCAGTTTTGTCTTTTATTCCTTGAAATAGAATCTAACAGGTTCGTTGATGGAGTTTCCTCGAAGCATGATGGGATTGTTGATTTGTCTTCTCATCCGTGTCCACTCACTGCAGAATAGGACATACTGTCTTCTCGTGCGGAGGGCCACCCCTTTCGTAAGCTTGAATTGGATCACATTTGATTGCACCAGATGTTTTGTGCTGCCTGCAGGTCACAACCGTCCAACAAACAGGTTTCAACCAAACTACGAAGCTTTTCTCAGTCTCTGTCATGAAAAGTTCTCAAAAGGTTGGGGAAAATATGAGTGAGGTGAAAAATGCTAAAATGTAGATTTACCAGCTGAACAGTAGACATATCTGACATGTCAAATGTGGCTCTGCAGGTAAAGGATAGTTTTCTGTTGCTATCGTACGCAGCAATTTTCTCACCTGCAAAGTGATCTCAATAAATTCCAGTAACAAAATTATTCACAGTTACTCATTGTCCAAAACCCTGTTGTTGCATGTGTAAATGTGTTTTGATTTTAATGATTATTAAGAATTTTTATAATGTTGTTGTGATGCGTTTATGTGTTCAAATAAACAAGTAAAAGATATCTGCACAGAAAATGTTTGGTCAATAAAAGGAGGGTTTCAGCAGTCAAGAAAAAAAAGAGCAATCAGTGACAATCACCTGATAGCTTCCGTTTTCCTCCTTTTTTGTTTTTCTGCCAGAAAGCATCAACAGAAATAACAACCAGGAGGAGACTGCAGAAAAATAGCAGCCCTGGTTGCCTCCCCAGTCATGTATTCCCTAGAATACTAAAATGTAGCATGAAGAAGAGTGGTTCCCAGAGGCAGCAGACTTTAAAGGACTCGTGAAATCCCGTGTGGTATGTCATGCTGGAATGCACTTGGGGAAGGCGGAATGGAGGGACGTAAAGCAGCAAAGGAGAGGAGGATGGCTGCTGGGGTGGGGAGGGAGGAACAAGACAGGATCCCGAGATAATGTGAGCGACTGAGTGATTGCTGGCTCTTTCAGTTTCAGAGGGGGGGGGGGGTGTAATAATGCCAAGGGAGGACAGCAATGGGAGGGAAAGAGAGGACAGAGGCACATTTGGATGATGGTTGCGAAGGGGAGGGGTGTCAGTGCTGAGAAGAAGGAAATCATCCGGGACTGACTTTACCCCTGGCTGAGCACGCTTGCCATCAGCCAAATTGAGCTGCTGGCTGGTTACGGCCGGTCAGGAAGACGGTCTGAAGTGCTCTGCACCAGCAGCGTTGGCAGCAGAGCGGCATCTAAGGCGCCAAATCCCCCTAGCTGGTCATCAGAGGTTGATAATGTACATCAGGAGTGCAGTGGCTGGCTTGCTCCCTGCCCGGTAAGATTAAACAACATCAGAGACAGCTCCTCTCTAATCCTCCCCCCATAGCCGCACCTCCCTCTCCTTTGCTCTCTAACTGGAATTTTAAAGTCTTCAGTGCCTGCTGGTGATGTTCAGTTTTCTGCTTTGACTGGAGGAAACAGAGATTCTGAGGGCAACACAGGAGGAAGGTGGGAAATTGTCCTAGAAATTATCCACACAATTGTCCAGCAAAGGTTAATGAGATTTATGAGCACTTGTAAACAAGTGATCATTAACCCTACCCATTCTGAACTATACAAATTAAGAATTTTAATATACACATTTTCTAGGGGTGTAACGATTCATCTTAACAATTCGATTCATGACGATTCATTTTGAATTATCCAATTCGCTGACCTAAAACTGATCCAGGACATCTTTGGCCAAAAATCCAACCAGTGTGAATCAGAGATAAATACCTGGGTACAGGTACAGGTGAAGTTTTCTAAATTCCCTTTATTTTTTTCAAGATAAACAAGAGTAAATTAAATATGTATACAAACAAACAAGTAAGCAAGAATTGTTGGCTAACCCATTCACAGTTTTATAAAGTTCAATTCACTGTTGTTTTTCCACATCAAAATGATACAAACAGAACATTATTAGAGAATTCTAGCGCACTGTATGGTCACGTCTTTGCAAATTTACACAAATTAGACTGTAATCATGGTTTGATCCCTTTTTGCTGCCATTACGTGTTTCCTGCCGTAATGCACTTGGTTGTTTTTACTTTTTTTTTTACAATAGACCTAAAATTCCTCAAACCAAATAGTATTTTCCTAAATTGATTATAATAGTTTTTTTTCATTGTGAAACTATTTTAGAATGTTACAGGTTGATTAATTTCAATTGGATTAACAACATACCTCAGACAGATCCATTTGGTTCGAAAGAAGGAAGATAAATTCATTCAATTAATCATTACACCACTAACATTTTCAGAAAACTTTTAGTTGTTCAAGAGTGAGGTTTTTTTTTTATTCAAGAAGTCCTGTAAACTGTTGCTGTACCACACATAAAGGATGTTTGCATATTACAGCAACCTGTTTTCTAATCCTGTATTTCATTATGCTTTTTACACCAAACCTCCATTCTGTCAAGTTACGTTCACATCAGGCATGTGACCCGTGTGAATCTTAACCCTTGTGCTATCCTAGGCACTTTAACATTGGGAGTTGGGTCATCTAGACCCACTAGACAGTGCTCGGAACCTTTTTTCTTCAATGATTTGAGAACCTTACTGGTGTCTGGTAGATTACATGAAATCTTTCCACCTTTATCCACCTTTGTCATGGTAGGAATAACACGTCAATGTAAGGGTGGGGTCATCTAAGATAGCACAAGGGTTAAACGGGCAAGAACCCATACTTATCCATTTTCAAACTGTTGGCACTTCTGTGAATCAAAAGAGACGTCAGCCATACGTCACTACCAAATCGGAGTTCCCAATCGGTCAAAGTTTGACTTGGTTTAACTTTCAATCTATGTTCAAAGGTCATTCATTTTGTACAAATTGCCCCAAAACTGTCCTAAAAATGTGTGTAGCTATACGCACGAACTCAAGAGTTTTAAATGTGCCTGAAAAGCATCTGTGCGGGCTAGTTTTGTTGGAGGTGGTTGCTTGAACGCGCGTTGCCAATGCCGACGTGAATGGAGTTTTACAGTAAACATTTAACGACTGTGAGCTGGAAAACCAAAATCAGATTTTAAGTATACACTTCTTTCTTTTTCTGTCTAATCTCAGAATTCTGACTAAAAGTCAGAATTGTCCATGACCTTTTTTTTTCTGTCACCGTGGGCCTAATCCTCTTCCGTAGTCTTTGTACCCACATGTTGAAAGTAAAAATGTCATCATACAATAGCAGCTATCGAGGGAATCTTGCTGTGTTTGTTTAATTAACAAGTTTTTTTTCCAGTAGGGATTTTGATTAAAAAAAAAACTTTGCAGTTGTCATACCGACACAGACAAAGATAGACTGCAACAAAGCAGAGATGTCAGAGTACTTTTTTATGTCTGTGAGGGTTCTCATTTATCTAAGTGACATCTTGAAGTGTTGGGATCTGCTTGTAAGTGGCATGATCCAGAAGGCTGATGAAGCCTTTTGGACGACTGGTGAAACATTTCAAGAAAAAATATTTAAAGTCCAGATGCCATGACTCAACTTCAAGTCATTTTTTAGTTTAACCTAAAACTGAAAGAATGAACAAAAGTGACATTAACTGACAGTTAGGATGAGCATCTCACCTGCTTTTAATGATAGATGTCAGCAGCAAACAGGCAGATTCACACATCTTGCTTTCCTGTTTATTTGGTCATGCTAGGCCAGCTAATCAAAGCTGACAAAATGCACATTCATATTTGTATTTTTAACAAAATGTGTTGTGTGTCTCCAACACTTAACACAAACCAGTTGTGCTAACAAAATGAAAGTTTTTTTTTAGCAAGGTGAAAAGAGTTTAAATAGATATAACAAAGGGTGATTCTCCAAGGAAATAATTTAATAAGTATTCAAATTTCATAGTAAAAAAAATTATGATGACAAATAACTTGTATTCTGCAACTCCCCTGAGTGATGTAATAACTAAATTACCAAGTTAATTGAATTAGTTCCTTACTTAATAAAGTGGGCCTAAAACATTTGAAAAAAGACAGAAAAAACATTAATTAGAAGCAGCTATTAATTAGTAAAAACACATTCTTAAGAGTCTTTTCCATTTTTGTCATAGTGGCAGTTAAGATAAATGCGGTGTCTCAAAATGAATGTGGTTCTCTAATCGATTAGCTACACAGTTCAAGAAGCTAAAGTCAAATTTGGCGCCTAATTTTCACAGCAAAAGGTCCAAAATGCCACACAGGAGCCAAATGCATATTTTTAAAACACTAAATGGCAGTAAAGAAACTAGAAAGGAAAAAGGAATTCTCTTTTTGAAAGAAGTTTCCTCATGAAGGTTAAGTCTTCCATTGATTTATTATCAAAATTGCCACATTTTTTTAATCAATACTTATATTTTACATTCCATTTTTTACCAATACATGGCTCAATAGCCTTCTAAGTAACACATAACTGAAATGTATCGTTCATATTGAGTTGCCAGTATAATACATATTTGGTTTTAAAGGATTTGTTGAACCAAATAAACTATTTATAAATAATTTTATTCAGTCAAAAATTCTTTTTTTTATGTTATTCTAAACATCACAACACATTCTTGTCCTAATTTTTATGAAATTTTTATTCGACTTCTGAAAGTTACAGACTAAAACCAGAACTAATTACACTAAACTAAATCCATCCACCCATTATCTAAACCTGTTTTATTTGAGTTTGGGGTAAAAGGGTTGCAGAAGCCCACTCAGAAGGTTGAATGCAGGCTACACGATGGACAGGTCACCCGTCTTTGAGGGGAAGTTTTTTCTTTATATAATTGATTTTCTGAACCTTTGTGACCACTATTTAAATGTGGGATTTAAGTTTTCACCCAGGGCCTCCAACTTTTCAAAACAGCCCACAATATTACCTTCCAAATGGAAATGTAAGCTTTTATAATACATTTGAGAGAAAATACACTCTTCATGACGCAACCAGACATTAATAGCTGCAAACGGGCTCCAAAAACCTCCATGACCCCTTCTGAAAATTTCTGAAATAAAGAGTTTTTGGTTCATAAACTGTGACGGGAAAACTCTTTATTTCAGAAACTTCCACTCAAACCTGTTGAGCAGCTGATATGAAACCAATAAGAAGAAACCTGCTCTCACCAAACATGGAAGTCTCATTAACCCTTGTGCTATCCTAGGCACTTAACCATTGGGAGTTGGGTCATCTAGACCCACTAGACAGTGCTCTGAACCTTTTTTCTTCAATGATTTGTGAACCTCACTGGTGTCCATGGATGACATGAAATCTTTCCACCTTTATCCACCTTTGTCACGGTAGGGAGAACACGTCAATGTAAGGGTGGGGTCATCCAAGATAGCACAAGGGTTAAGTTTAAAGGAGTTTGTAAAGAACTCCTAAAGCTGCTGGCTTTGAACTGCATACTAGGTAAAATCACCAGAGAAACATGGAAAATGCTGTTTTTGTCTTTACAGTGACTGGATTTAGAGGTTAAAGTAAATCACTTGATTTCCCTCCACCTGCAGATTGTTTATACTCAATAATCATTGAATCCCATTAATTCTGCCAAGTACCAAACCTGAGAGCTCACAGCAGCGCACACCAGACTGACTTTTGAAGTGATTTGCAGAGATAAAGCGCTCAGGCTCCATCAGTCACAGCTGTGCTGGGTTAAAGCTTTACCTTGACAACCCTTGTTCATTGAAAAACTTTTGTCACTTCTTTGTCGATCTGACAAGAAATCAGGGGCCGTACTCACCTTGAAAGCCTGTCAGGATCCTTGGAATACTTTCAGGCCAAGGTGATCAGGCAGTTTGGTGGGGTGTGATAAAAAAATGCTACGTCTCTTCTTTGTTGGTCTTCCTTCACAACACATTCTAGAGAAATTGCCCAGTCTGCAATAAGCTTTTAATTTAGTGGTAACATTGGTTGAGACAAGTATTGGTGAAAAAAACAAAAACATAACAATAATATATCATTTACTGTCAATTTTTTCCCTTTTTGGTTTGTAAGTGGTTTTTAGTGGTTAAAAACAAAAAAAAGATATCTTTATAAATTATACAAATATTACGTGTCGAAGTCTGCAAAAATGAACACGTTGTTTTTGTTAAACTACTGGGAGGACTAGTTACTGAGTCCATTCGCACCAGGAATCTTTGCTTCAGATCAAAGTTTCTTTCATTTGAAGACTTGTTTGACAGATATAAATAGAAAACTCCTGGTAGTATCAAAACAGCAAAAATGTTAATACAAAAAAAGATATAAGCCAAAAAACTTTCAGACTCATAGTGTGAATTAAAACGACCATGATGTTCATAGCAAGATGTATGTTTTTGTTGCTACATCACCAATGGCATGAAGGCCTATGCTCAAACCTTTTCTGTGTGGAGTTTGCACCTTCTCCCCTTGTATGTCAGGCGTTGTAGTTTTCTCCCACAGTCCAAAAAACAATGCAAATTGGTGACAGTAAACTGCCTCTTAGGGGTTAGTCGGAGAGTGCAATTGTCTGTCTCTGTATGTGGCCCTGTGAAGAAGTGGCAACCTGTCCAGTGTGGACCCTGACCTAACCCCTTTGATACCTGGGACAGGCTTCATCAATGTCTGTGACCCTAAAGATAATATGTAATAGATCGGGGGTCCCCAACCTCCGGGCTGCCGATTGATTATTACTCAAAACATGGGTTTATTTTAACAGTTGTTCCCACACACCATAATAATAATAATAATAATAATAACAGTCTTAGTCTAACATTTTCTAAAAATAGTCTTTTTTGGGAATTTATTTCCCCGCTGCACCTTAAAAGTTGGACAGGGCTTACGTTGGAGTCCAATCTTTTAGCCTCTACTTTGACAGTTAAGGGACAATGAATATCACATTTGAATGGTTCCTATTGAAAATGTCGTGTACAAATAAACTTTAAAGCAGCTGCAGATATTTCCAGAGGATGAAGATAAACCTTCAAAAGTTATGGAAACTAGAAGCCAATAAAAATGAAAAATAAAATAAAAAGTTGGACGCCCACTTTAGCCTTGTACAGGTCAATCCTTGAAAATATCGTTTGACATTAAACTGGTCCGTGGCCTGAAAAAGGTAGGGCGGCACAGATGGCTGCTCCACAGGTCTCTGAGAATTAATCTGCAAACAAGACCAAAAAAGAAAGACAAAACAGATGAGCAGATACTTTATCTAAATCTTCACAACCTTCAACATCATTAAAACGTATCCTAGGTGAAGCTTTGATTAGCCGTTATTTTAAAAAATACATTTGTTTAGTAATAATTCAGAGTGTTTTCTGTTTGTCAGCTTCATGCTGGAAGAGCGTATAGGACTTTTTTACAGTGAAAAGCTTTGAGAAATGCTTAAGACACTGCAGTTTTTAATGACAGTGTCTCGCGAGGCAAGAAGCACCATCAGTGGAACAATCACATGGGAGTAAAAACCTAATTATTTACTGAGATTACTGCACTGTTGGAAGGCAAAACCAAAATGTCAAACATAACCCCTCATCCCAAAGAAAAATGACATGCACAATCAACTTCTGTTATGCAGAGCAGACCCGACCAGGAGCACTTTCCCAAACAAAGACTCAAAGAGGGAGTTTGAATGACAACTTCAATTTTCCTCCCTTTAAAAAAAAGTGATAGATATTCTACTTTCAATCTCATATTGTTTTTTATTTCAGTAAAATGTCACATTGATTAGAAAACTGTCAACTAGATTAGACCAGCAGGACAAACAAACAATTCCCAGCAAATACATTTAAACACTTGTGAGCAAACTTCTATACCTGGACAGCAGTTTTTCCCCCCACTTCTCAGTTCCACCTAAAATAAAGCTTGGGAAAAGGTTGTACAACAGTCTGTTGGAACACTCCCAGTGGTTGAGATTATAAATACTCTGAAAAAAAGTTAATTGATGTTATAGTTATAGTTGATTGAAAACAATAAACTAAGTAAGGGCATTTATAAAAATTCGTATTTTTATTGTTAGAGTCACCATAAAAATATTCATTTTTTTTACAAACTTATTCAAGAGCATTTTTTGCAGGAAATTCTGCTTTAATTTGAATTTCCGATCGTGAAAATGGAAATATTCTCAATTCCTACACGTATTGCATTGCAACTTCCTCTTTGGCGTCTCTCGTGCATACAGAGGACAGAGAAAGAGACGCAGGGAAAATGCCACATAGCCCCCGCCACCCTATTCCCTCCCCCACCCAACTCGCATTTCATTATTTATTTACTGTCTGCAGTTTTTCCATCGCACGCATATTGATGCAGAGAAAGCTGGGTGTGAGTGTGTGTCAGAATCATTTCCTGACGAGGGAGACAAGGTGGAAGTAATCAGCAGAGCGCTGATGCAATATGACAGCTCTAGAACCGCTGGTACACAGTTAAGAGCAGCAGAAAGAAGAAGAAGAAGGAACCCATCATCCACTGAAGGAAGCTGCGAGATGAGCACGAGCAACACTTTGGTGGAAAGTAGATTTTTTTTCAAGTTCAAAAAGTTTGGGAAGAGAATGGTGGATTCTTCATGCTCTGTTGCAGATAATCCAAAAAGCACACAAAAAAAGGTTTTTAAAAGAAATAAGATTTAAAAAAAAAATCAAACTTGTTAGCAGATTTTTTTTCTTTGTATGTCAGATCGGGAAATTACACTTATTATTACACATAACATGGAACAAAACAGAAGGATGATTCCTCTTTTTGCCTAATCTCAGCAGTTTTTACACTGATTAGTTGTCCTGCTGGAATGCTGTGCAGTGAGACCAGCTCTTCCTGGTGAAGCACTTGTACACATCCGTACATCTCTATCATACATTTCCATCTCTGTCTCAGTCATCACCTTCTTCTGTTTCTGACAAACACCTTCAACCTGTCTTACTCACACACACACACACACACACACACACACTTATGCGCATGAACCATCTGCTCCTCCTGACAGACACAACCTTCCGAGGTGCAGTAATTGATGAATGTGGAAGACAATGCTTTTAGGGGCTCCCTGACTGTCCTCTTCACATGCAGTTCTGGTAGACACACGAAAAACACATCCAGAGATGTGCGACAAGGTTGACTGATTGATTGGGACGGTCGGCTTCATGACGGCTGGCGACATTTTGCCACATCGTGTCAACGCCTGTGGCAGGCTGGCAGACAGAGTCGCAGAGTAATCTCCAAGGAATTAGGTAATCAAAGCTGGCTGTACTGGAATCAAGGTTGATGTCCCTTTAAGTGTGCAAATAAATTTAAAATACCAGATCTGCTCAGCTTTGGGAAAAAGAAGTTCACTGGTTTCAAATTTTCTATAGAAGACATCCTCAAATGTGATCATGAAGTGAAATAATTTGTCCATATTAGGGTCCGCTAAGTGCTTTGCTACAATCTACAGTGAGGTTTATTTCTTGACAATGGAAAGCAAGCAGATTAAAATATTGATAAATTGGTTTCTGGTTACACTGTGACTGTAATATGCTAGGTAGTGTTCGAAAGTTTGCAGAATGTGGATATTATTTAAAATTCATCTATATTGAATGGTATCCAGGAGGTTTATGGACCACCAACCCAGATTCTGCAGAAACCCCCTTCAAAACCCATTTAGAGAAAGTCGGCAGACATATCCATGTGGGGCTGCTCAAATCCTGCTTTTATCCTGAACTTCACAGACTATGAAATTTACAGGGGCTTTTACACTAGCATTGAGCCATAGACTCAAATGGCATACAAGGCTAATATATTTGCCATTCTCATCTGGTTTTGATGTGCTTTCACACAAGACACGTCAGAAGCCAACCAAAGACTGAAGCACAGTGAGCTGCCTGGAATCTTCCTGCAGTTCCAAATGCCGCTCACTTGTGCAGCTAATTTATAGAGCTGAGATCGATGGACTATCTGCAAACCAAGATATCATCCGGTATCTTCAGGACTTTTAAGAAAAATAATTTTAAAATTCTGAAACAAAGCAAGCAACCAATGAGTTATTGACAGACTTGGAATGATTAGACCTTAAGCTATGGACACGCCGGGGATGTGACGTGTTCAAGAACATTCTAATCTTGCATAAGAAAGAATTGGTGTGTGAAGTGATATTTATGCCACCACATTGCAAACAAAACATTAAGATCCAAATGAAAATATTAAATATTTGCTTTCAAATACTTTCTTTGCTTTCAATTGTCCTATAATTACTGCCGGGCACAAATCACAATTATTAATTTCTCCTCCGTGATCACTTTTCAAACGGTTAGTATTTCTATGAATGAAAAGGGAACATCCAAATGTTACAACCATATCTGAGTCCCTGATTGGTCAAAGTTTGACCTTGTTTAACTTTCAATGCGCAATCATTGGCCGCGAGCTTTGTACCTGAAAATGTGCATAGCTACAGGTAAGCATGAGGGTTTTCAGTGTGTAAGCCCAAATAACACATTTACGCAAGGTTACATAGACTTTTCATTGGAAGTGACCGCTTAAATGCATGTTGCCCGGGGGGGATATGAACTTTTTCTTAAAAGGTAACGCTGTCTTTGTGTCACTGGTTTCTTGAACATGTAAATTAGTTCACTGTCACCAGATTTTAACCCAAAAGAAAACGTTTGGGATGTGGTGGAAAGGGAGATTGGCATCATGGATATGCAGCCAACAAATCTGCAGCAACTGCTTGAAAATGTCATGTCAACATGTTACAGCACGGTGAACTGTGTCTTTTGCTGCCTCATTTTTAGGCATCACCACTTTTTTGACATGTAAACGCATTAGCTAAATAAAAGTGTTAGGGCCACCAAAAAAAAAAAAAATATCACAAAATTTAAAGTCGTAAATGTGAGACAGGTAGATTCTAGTGGATCAGATTCTGTAAGGAGCTAAACAACCAGATACAAGTTTTCAAAAGGTTTATTGTCCAAGTGTCCAATAGTGTTCAGCCTCCAGCAGTCCAAATGCTCCAGGATGATTAGGGGAGCATGCAGTCCAAACCCCATCTATTAAATAAAAAATAAAAAAAACACAGACAGAACCAAATAAAACCCAGTATAAAACAGTAAAAACCCATGCAATTAAATCCACTAGAAGGGGTTCAGAAAATGTCTTGTTGTCTTGGGCTGACTTGGATTTGCACTGAGAGGGTAAATTACTTATCTGAAAGAGGGGTGGGTCACAACCACACCCCTCTGCTGTTTGTCACGTCCCCTCTCCACTTTCCAGTTCCATTGTCCACTGGTTCCACTTTGCTGTCCCAGTCATGTGGGCGAACCCAGACTCTACAATGTCCAATTCCTGGGGCTGGCATGCTCCAAAACACCACACATGCAGCCTCCGTCTCTGGTGCTCCACAACACCACACGTGTGGCTCCCATCGCTAGTGTTTCAACACTGTTTGTGCAGCTCTTGTGGTGCGCCTCTTTCTTTTTCTCCAGTCCAGGTCCAGCTGTTCATCCTTTTTAAAGGATCAAAACTCCAACCCACCTTGATCACACACACACCTGTGACTCATAAGCAGATTTGCCATGAGCCATTCAAGGGCCCTTGGAGTTTTAGGTTGCACAACCAGGATCAATAAAAAAAGATTTAAAAAAAAACATAAAATTGTACAGATAGGAAAAATCACCCCGTTACATAAATTTACAACTTTTTTCTCATAAATTTACTATGGAAGAGGATTAGGGCCACAGAGAAACAAAGAAAAAAGGCCATAGAAAAGACTAACCTGTTTCCTCAGAATTCTGACTTTAATCTCAGCTAACTGAAGGTAGTAGCTCACAGGCCTCCGTAGTTCTGAGATTGAAGTCAGAATTCGGAGATTAAAGTCAGAATTTTTGATGTCCTTTTCTTTTTTTCTCCATGTCCCTAATCCTCTTTCGTAATTTACAGAATTTAAAGTCGGGAATTTACAACTTTAAAATGAAGCCATCTGTATCCCTGCAGCTGTCAACTTCCAACCCTTTCTTTCTCCACGAAAAACAAGATCTCCTCCAAGTCTGTGTGATGCTTCCGTCTGAAGATGCCCAGTTTTCGGCATTTTCAACACTAATGCACCAGACTATTTTCATGCCACTTTTTTGTTTTGTATTGAAATGAGACTTTTCTTTTGGAGGAGCGGACATGTATAACAATATTTTCATTCCCCTTTGGTGTTCCTTGAGTGCATGACAGAGACATCAAAATGGTATTTGAATGAAGGGCAGACTAAGTAGGGGTTCTCTACACCCAAACGTGTCTCTGAGCTTTTCACTCTGCATTACTGACACCAAAACCTGGAAAGCCAGCTAATAATAATTTGGTTTCTAGTCACCAAAAGGTTCTAAACTTTAATGTTTTTAAAAATCTAACCCAAATGAAGCTTCACAAAACGCTCTACATCTTTCATCTTCAATTGTGGATCGACAGAACAGACAACTTTGGTGTTTTTTTGTAAATTTATTACTTTTTTCTAGTAATTATGCGTTTTAGAGTTATACATTTATGACTTTAAAACAAATATTTATGAGAAAATAATCATAAATTTAGCCAAAGACTTTTATATATACAACATTTTTATAATCGTAATTTAACAATATGACCTTTTTTTTGTAAATGAAGGAATTTAAAGTCATAAATATTTTTTTTTCCTTTTTTTTTGGTAGACTGGTCCTAAAACTCTGTCCTAGCTAGAGGAGATAACAGAGGCAATGGCGTTTCATATTGGGGTAGAAAATGTAATGCAGTGTTTGCAAGAAAAAAAAAATCAGTCTCAAGTATGAACCTCCAAGCTGCCAATAATTTACCCAGAAAGCTTTGCCCCTTTTCATAAACAAAACAAACATGAGAGAATATTGTGGTGTAACCTGATAAGGCTGTGTTTACCTTAGAATCTCATTTCAAAGATTTCTCCAGTCCCTTCCAGTTTAGCTTCAAACTTTCGTCATTTAAAAAAAGAAGGGATCTGCCAAAATGTTCTGATGGGGGTATTTACATTTTGTAACCATCAGTAGATATTAATAGTATATATAATAAATGACCCATTCCTAAATTCAATAAAAGTGTTAAAATTATTGTCCAGCTTCTTCTGATTAGAGGCTAAGATGCTCCTGGACAAACAGAGAAATGGATCTAGATTTCCACTGTAGAAAAACAAAGTTCTTAGTTTAAGGATTAAAATCTGCTGTGTCTCTTTATATTAACAGCCTCAACTTTGCACTTCCTGTTCAGTTTCTTGCACACGTTTGTTAAAAATCCACGTAATTGTGGGCTTTTTCCACCTAGTCCGCAAGGAAATACTACAAAATGAATTCTCTTAGAATCAAGGAACTATAATCTTTCATTCAGAGTTCCATGGCTGGGTTTGGATCAGGATGAAAGTGATCCAGATAACCAAATTCCTTACTCTAGGATGATCATTTTTAATTTGACAAAGCATATTTGTTTGTAAGTATTTTACACGAGAATGTAGATTCCTTGTGAGAATGACAAGAATTACCTTTGCAGAGCATCTGCTCAATCAAGCTGGCTTGATTTAGCAGGACACTCAATTTTCAACATACTAACTATTTAAACATCACTTCATTCTGCTCTGTTTCTTTGTGAATGTATTTATGTCTGGTTCAAAGATGTTACCATGCAGTAAACTTACATCTGATTGTTTTATTGTTGCAGGGCTAGAGGAACTACAAGTGGAGCATGTGAGACCTGCTCCAGGAGTTCAGATGCTTGTTTCCACTTCTTTTAAATGTCTAGCCTATGTATGTGTGTGAATGAGTGAGTGTACTCTGCGTTTAAGTGGAATTGTCTCTTTTTTTCTTTTGCACAACATATACATTTTTTGAACAATTATGTGAGATTACAAACATTGCACATTACCAGATCCTCAGGGAAGAGCAGAGCCCTCTTGCTCAGCAACCTTTAAAACAGGATTCTCTTTTCTTCCTTTGTGATTTGACTTTCTTCTGTAGTTGAGATGCTTTTCTATTAACAGGTTTTTATGTGTTAGCACTGTTGATCTGTATATGAGAATCTAATAATATATTAGAAAAATTCAAAGACTTTTCTTATTGACAAAAGTCAACCATTATCAAACAAGAAGTAGAATATTTAGTTTCTACATCAGCAGTGAAATGATGAATTTGCTGCATCTTTTTCTTTTTAAGTTTTATTGCAAAAGCATGTTAAATTGTGCAAGTATTTAACAAAAAGAGTGCAACAATTTTTTCATTATAAATGTATCGATTTATTCTTTAGACACCTTTTCTAGTTTCCTAACACAGCGGTGACTTACCACCCTTACTTGTTGCTTGATTGTTCCTCATGACCTGTCCTGAGGTAGGCCCGTAGAAAAATGAGCCTGAACATTTTGAATCCACGGGCTCACAGAGCAGTCTAAAACCTTTGTATTTTGTGCGGGCCATCTGTGTGCCCTGTACAGATTTGCCTGGTCAGACAGCCCATAACCAACCGTAACCCTTGTGCTATCCTAAGCACTTTAACATTGGGAGCTGGGTCATCTAGACCCACTAGACAGTGCGCTGAACTTTTTTACTTTAATGATTTGTGATCCTCACTGGTGTCCATGGATAACATGAAATCTTTCCACCTTTATCCACCTTTGTCATGGTAGGGAGAAGACGTCAATGCAAGGGTGAGGTCACCTGATATGGCACAAGGGTTAAAGGCAGTGGTGACCAAGGCAAAAGGTATGAAATGAATCAGTCAAGAGTGACAGTTCCTGTGAGGAAAAACACAAATATCCTTGGTTTTATAAAATTAACGAGATACTCCCATTGAGACCAGCTGTTTATTTTGTAGGCATATTGGAGACAAACAAATGTTGAAATTCAGGAATTATTTTAAAAATTTGTAACAAGAGAATAATCATCCCAACAACCCAAGATCACTATAAATGTTTCTCTGACGTAAACCCCTCACGTCCTTATGATTTGGATTTTATCAATTTTTACACACATGGCGGTGTGAAATGTATTCTCTGCACCTGGAGGAGCATTGAGCTGCAGACACAACTGTGCTCAGGAACCATTTAGTGGTTTTACCTCCCCATGCATGTGTCATGTGGGGAGGCATTGGGTTTCATTTTTTAATCTTTGTTGTGTTGTAACCATGGATTTGAACTCCCAACTTAACAGTATCAGGGCAGACACTCAAATATAAGACCATTGAGCTGGGTCACTGGGTTTGTGGCCACCTGGTGCAACAATCATGACACACATGCTTAAATGATGTGCTGTGAGGCTTGTGTCTGGTGAGGCACAGACTCTTTCAGTCAGATTCACAAACATTACATATCTCCAGTATGTTTTCCATGTACTGATTGTGTTCCATATGAGGATTTTATCCATACACATAGCAAGTACATATTTGGCAAATGAAGAATGTAAAATGTGTAACAGTTCAGAATACCTCCCAACATGGACAGCCATTACAATAGACACAGAACCACCGCAAATGCTTTTTCACATACACATATGCTTCCCCTGACCACACGCCCCTGACATGCTTCTGTGCACAGATTTCAATTCACATCTAAAAAGAGCAATAAAATTCGACCCGAACTCATGAAAAGAAAAAAAAGTGCACTCAATTCTGTACTAAAAAGAGAGCCAACTGAGTCCCCCCCCCCCCCCCCCCCCAACTTCTCTGTAATAACTCTTTGTGTCTCACTCTCTCATCTCAGTGGGATTTTGTCTTCATGTTCAGCTCGCTGCTAATCCATGGTTGTTCATATTACTTAGTCATGGCGTCAATAACATGTGGATGTGGCTCCCACAGACAATCAGTCTGTGGTCTTAAAGCTGCTTCGCTTACATGCAGAATTTCTAAATTGAAAAAAAAAATGAGTACCGGGTCATAGAGACATTTGCTCATTCAAAACAGGCACATAAGTGCTTTATTGGTCTGAATAAAAAAATTGAAATGAAAGTAAAAGTTTCAGGCTAAAGGCTGGTTGATACAAGAAAGGAAATGTTTGGTCCTGTGGCTCCAATATTGGAGGTCTTGGATATTTTTTTCATCACTACAACTTGGCCAAACATCACATTGTCTGTTGTGTGAAAACTATTGTGTAGTCACTTGGAGAAGGTGTAGATAGGTGGAGCACTGTGCAGCCTCGTGCTGAGAGCTAAAGAGAGCTGAACGGTGTGAACCAGACAGGAGCAGACAATTTCTTTGACACTTTGTTTACCACCATTTCATAAAACAACAAATCGTCTTCCTTTTTGCACCAAACAAACATTTAGCCACAGAGATGTCTAGAACCTTATCAGTAACGGTTACAGACTTTATTAATGAAACTTATTGTTTGACTTAGACTAGGAAGAAGCTTCTCTTCACCTATCTTTAGCAAATCAGCTTTTGTTTGAATCCATTTATTAACATCAGGTAATCCAGTAGTGCCCACCCCACAGCCCCTTTCAGGAGTGATCTCGTGTTGATGGAGCAGCGAGGAGTAAGAGAGAATCCCGATGTCACGTCCCATTGGGGTCAGGGGATTGCAGTTACATTCACCAAAGCAAACAGCCAGGAGTAACAGAGTACTTCACCTGTCTCTGTGGATTACCCCCAAATCCCATCCACAAGTTCCCCGGTTGCTCATTTCAACCCCTCACTATTCAAAAGGAAGAGAAAGTGAAGGATGGAGGCTGGTTTGGAATGTTCCTCTGAATTAAAGTTGAAATCTTTAGGTAATGCTGAGCTTCTGAGAAAACCTAATTGTACCTCACACTGAGACATCTAAAATATAAAAAGCCATGAGGTGTACTGTATTGTTAATGAGTCTTGCAGAATATACGTTTCTAAAATTTAATAAATTTCCCTTAAAATCTTTCCGAAGATATTCAAGGAACTGTGTAGTTTTCAGAATCAATCATAAACTATATATCACAAAACTAAGGTCTTCAGATAATATTGTTCTTGGACAGTCTTACTGAAATGAATAGCTGTAAAAATATGTTTTGTCACAACAAAACTGCATCTTGGAAGGCCTGACCTGTTCAAAAATCAGTAAACTGTCAGTCTAATTAAGAAATTGGTTGAAACTCACTTCTCTGTAGGGAGATCAAATCATAAAATTCAAATAATTGACTTAATGTGAGGGCTGTATGGTGCACTGGTTAGTGCTATCACCTCACAGCAAGAGGGCTCTATTCAAATCCCAGCTGGGTCCTTCTTACAGCTGTAGTTGAAATATTGTTTGGTATTTTTGTACTTCTGGAGTATTTTTCTGTCTCTGTTTTCTTTTGTTTTCTCCTGCAGTGGGAGTTTTTCTCTTCTTATTTTTTCCCTCTAATTCTGTTTGCAGACTGGAGCCCCACTTGTCCGGAGCACCTGATTGGCTGAGGATGTCCAGCTCAGGGTTTAAATACTGCCAGATCATCTGTTGGACCCCCCTCACCCCAGCTGGCATCAGCAGAGTTTTATGTTGTGTTATTGTTAGAGACTTTGATCCTTGTATTTTTTTTTTGTTTTTGTGTAGTTTTGAGTTTTTCTGTAAATAAATTCCCAGCTTATTTTCAGCCTGGGTTTGTTTGTGAGAGTTTTTGAGTCGTTAGGGTATTTAATTAGTTTCTTTCACCTTCATGTTACATCCTTTTACGAGCCCCTAGACAGGGGTGTAACATAATTGTTTTGCATGTGATTGGTGTGTTTTTATAGAAGTCGTCATGACCAGAACTTGCACGAAATACTAAAGAATGTATGAAAAGGTCAACTTGAATATTTACAACTTTTGGACGTTGAGACTGAGAACAAATGGTGGTTAAAATTAGATGGTTTACAGAAAAGAAGAGGTTCTTTAAATGTGTGGAGTTTGCATGTTCTTCCCGTGAATTCTTGTGTGGTTGGGTGACCCTGCAACACACTTGCCTGTCTAGGATTTGCCCCACCGCAGTTGGGATAGACTCCAGCAACCCCGTGACAGTGTTCAGAAAATGGATGAATGGGGGAACTAATTGTAAATGGGAATAGTGCCTTTGAGATTGACAGTGTCTTATTCTGAGTATTACATTTAGATTGTACAATGGCGAAGTGTATGTTATGAACAAATTATTACACAGTGTAGCATTTCCTATTAAAAATGAATAAATAAGTAAAAAAATTAAATACAATAATTGAAATAAGTAAAATACAATAATTAAGTAATAAAATAATTCAGAAAGTAGGTCAAGTATGCTTTTTTCAAATAGTTTACATATTTTGCAGTATTCAGCTTTTCTATTGTTTGTTGTAGTCTGCAAGTTTAAATATAAAAAAAACACAATTGTACTTTCTTATTGTCAGTTTCATTGAAGAATTAGCAACACATTTTGAACTTAAACTTGGGTTGAAAAATCAAAAACACTGGCCTGACATTCTAAAATTAATTCATGGAGCATCTTCACTGGTTTATTTATAGGCTTTTACCTCATTTAAAATTAAGCAGCTACAGTTAACCTTCAGCTAAGCATCTGACACAAAACCATTGACAAAGGATCATTTACATATTACTTTTACAATATTCGTGCTTTTCCCCTTTTTTTGATTTTCTGTGTTCTTTCTGGTACTTAGATAAAATGCAAAAACACAAATTCCACCAAAGTTAGAATTTATTGTAGATTCTTTTTAAACTTTGTTTTTTTCTGTCTATAAAAAAATGTAACCCCTTAACTCTTGAACATTTTTCCAGTTATGAAAAAAATTTTTACTTATATTTTGGCTTTTATGTAGAACCTTAATCAAGGTAACTTTGGATGCATATTTGCATCAGTATTCATCAAGTGGTTAATTAAGTAAAATTTGCAGAGAATTAACTGAAAACATAATTAGTATTTTTATTTTTGCATTGTACACCACACTTTTTTATTTTCAGTTTTTTTGTGTGTAAAAATCTGAACTGTCAGTGTGAAAATGTAATGTTTTGTTACTCTTTAGAAGGCAACAAACTGTACTCTTACTGTACTTTTACCCTGCAGCACTACAGAATGCAAATGTATTAATACAGCACCGTAGCTCAGCTAACCGCCACACAGAACAGTAGGATTGGCACAAAAGACATATCAGGTCTGAAGAGCCATCCCAGGAGAGAAGAGTTGACATCAAGCAGTCTCTTCTCCTCCTCAGCTGTGTGATTAATAACCCCTGTGCCCCATAATCTCTCCATCATCTATCTATGTAAATGCCCCCAGACCTGCAGTGCCAACGCACTTTGACTGATGGCTGTTCTGCAGCATTGAGCTCAGTTAACCTGAGTGTGTGTGTGCTCTCTGCACATAATGTGCACATGTGGACATTTTTGTTCAGGAAGCAGATGAGATAGGAAAAGTAACCCAGCTTAGTCTCAAACTGTTTTGTCTGTTACAAAAGCACCAGAGAAAATGGCGTAATGTTAAAGATTAACCGGGTAAAATGTACTGAATAAAGGAAAAGAAAGCTAAATTAGATAACACCTTTGCTGTCCTCGTAGTAGAACAACTGGACCAAAACGGCCACGGTAGCCGACGTTTAACAGAGTAGGAGTGTGGAGAGGGAGCATCCACTCATAGAAGGCTGTGGGGATTCTGCTTCCAGTCTGCGTCCGATCTCTGAGAGATCGGCTTTTCTGCTGTTGCCACTTTGAAAACAAAGAGCAGAGCTAGGCTCAATATTGAGCATGACTTGAGAGTTGAAGTAACAAACCTGCAACCTCGTTTTGAAAAGATGTGTTGCACAAAGCAGACACATCGCAGCCATTAACACAACTTTTTTTTCCTTATTGTTCATAGGTTCAGTGTTATTGTTCTCACAAAGTGAATTCCCCTTTATTGATTTTTTTTGTCTGTAGCAGCAGGAATGTTTAAGATTTTGATATGGTATTAAAGTTGAACATATTTGGCTTATTTTGTCACAGTTTTTTTTTTTCGAGGGGGTGGGATGGGGGCATTTTTCCACCTCCAAAAGGGGGAACAAGAGAAAAAGTTCAAGAACCATTGCCATAACACCACAACGATGACACACGGCAACTCATTGAAATGTGGTCAGATTAACCCTTGTGCTATCCTTGGCACTTTAACATTGGGAGTTGGGTCATCTAGACCCACTAGACAGTGCTCGGAACCTTTTTTCTTCAATGATTTGAGAACCTCACTGGTGTCCATGGATTACATGAAATATTTCCACCTTTATCCACCTTTGTCATGGTAGGGAGAACACGTCAATGCAAGGGTGGGGTCATCTAAGATAGCATAAGGGTTATTTCAGACTCATCAAGACATCTTTTAACATAATACACATTGCTTCACACTGTTGCCCCGACAATCTATGTGTCATAAACACTTAGCAGCATACCTTTATACCCTGCATCTCTTCATCCCTGCAGTTGCTAGAATCCTGAGTTAAAGCACACATGGTATGTCTCCTTGCCAGAAATGGGCCACTTTGTGCCAGTCTGAATACAGACCAAACTCTAGGTCCGGGCCTCAATCTGGAACAAATTAAGCAGACTTGATCCGGAACAAAGGATTTCTCCAGTCTGAATACACCCTACACCCTAAGACACTAAAGAGAGCAGCAAAACTATAGGATAATTAGAGTAAGTGTACCCATTAGTAAATATTAAAATCAACTATCACACATGTGTCAAACTCAAGGCCTGGGGGCCAAATGCGGCCCTTCATGTCCTTTCATGTGGCCCGCGAGAGCATAAAGGTTTTTAAGTAATAATAAAAATTGGTGTGTATTTATTTATATCTAGGGGTAATCAGACGAAACTAAACACTATCCATATAACCTAACCTGACAGAATCAAACATAAAAGGATTTCTGCTAGAGTAACAAGCAAAACTATGTTTTCTATGCAACTGTAATTGTCACTTTAAAAAGTTATAATAAATAGATAAATGAGTAATTTAACATTAAGGAGTAGTTACATTTCTTTTCATTACATTTATCTACATGTATAAGTTATATCTGGCCCTTTGAGGACAGACACTATGTTGATGTGGCCCTCGGGGAAAATTAGTTTGACACCCCTGAACTATCAGGACAAATTTGCTTCTTTTCGTCCTTTCTAGAGAGAAGCAGCAACACAACAGGTTCACTTCAGTCCTTGTTTCCTTACTTTAATTTATTTTTGGCTTCAGATGAGTGTGAAAGACCCGTTTGGGTGGACTCATAGCAGGGAACAGCTCCAGTTTCGCTTTTGAGACAAATAGATTGGAATCCCCTTCAAAAAATGGTCTGATAAAACAGGAAGATTATAAGCATGAACTCAGAGTCAGGAGCAGAAGTCTTTGATGTTTTGGCCTGGAATGGTTGCCTATCTGGTGAATGTGTGCTGGTGTAAGCAGGTGCAGAGTCAGAGAGAGGTTTCAGGAGTAAACAAAATAAAGATGTGCAACCAAACAAGGCAACAGCCCATAATGAGAGGAGCAGACACTGTCTTCTGTATTCTGAGTGAAGATCATGTTCTGAAAAAGGTCACATTTCTAACTCCCTCCTTCCATGTGATTTGCAGCATGTTTTGATAGTTTCAACCACAAACTGTCAGTTGATGCTCGCATGATGTGGCACTTTTTTTCAGCAACAACAGTCGGAGAAACGACCAATGAGCTTTGTGTTCGCACTGTGCTGCATCGTATTTTCAGTAATTCTGAGCCAGGTTTTTAACTCACACAGTAAAAATAGTGAGGGAGCCATTTGGCCCTTTTGCAAATCATTTATGTTCAGATCATTTCCACATGCAGATGAGAAAAAAACATTCTGTTTGTCCCAACAGCTAATGAGTTAAAAAAAAAAACACAACGGTCTATGGTGGTTATTTGAACACCCTTTTTTCGGACATGTCATAATGGTGTTTACATGATAAAATGTTCTGGGTGAAAGCAGCCAAATGTCTCATCCCAAAATAATTTACCTCGGACATGGTTTTCTTCTAGATAAGCCAATCAACACTTCCTGTTTACACGGCAACATTTAATTCCAGAAACAAGCTTAGTCAGCAAAAGTAATCTGCTAGAACAAATGCATCTGCTGTTGCTCACATCATAACTTTCTGCCATCCAAACAAGCATGCAGGACTATGCACGGTTTACATCAGTATTTTTCAACCTTTTCTGAGCCAAGATATACTTTTATCTTGATAAAACCTCTAGGTACACAACAAAACAAAATGATAAAAATAATAATAATATTTTTTAACTCTATAGTCTGTATTAGCAATGAATTGTCATTGTGTCTTGATTCAAATAAATATAAAAAGTATTTCTACCTGCCATATTTTTGGGAGTTTAAATCACGTTTTTTGCATAGTTTGGCCAGGAGTGTGACCTATACTCAGGAACAACTTAGATGTGATTTTAAAAAAAAAATAAATATAGGTTTGTATATTTGTTATTTTCCCACTAACAACCCGATGCCCTTTGGCGGTTGTTTCCCACTAGCAAACACTAGAGGGCACTGTAGGTGTGTGTACCAGTATTGGCTACTGACAGCAGCGCAGAAGAAGTGCTGCCCAAAATAAAAAAAACATGAAGGAGAATTTGATGGTTCTTCTCCAGAACTTCATAATATTTTTATTATTTACATCGAGTGATTATTATTTTTGCTTTTATTTTGTTTTACCCCAGACTAATGAACTAATGACATCAAGTCAAACTGGGTTACAGAGTCACAGAAGTACCGCTGAAGGTGCTGTCATTTAGACCAGTGCTCCCTATCCTTTATGTGGCTGTGGATCGGTCAACCCCTGGGGATTTTAGCGCGGCCCGGCGGAAAGGGGTGGGGGTTGCCGGGGATGCTTAATTTTGGTCCAATTTTAAAAAGAGAAAAAACTTCTGATCATCACAAAAAAACAAATCTTTTAATAATATTAACAACAGATAACACCAATGGAACATCAATCTCTAGTAACATATTCTGCCAATGAGCGTTGTGAGTACCATGTAAATATAGTACTATGTAAACATAGTACTCACATAGTTGTCTTGAAGTCGTAGCCCGTTCTTCCATCTGTTCTTCTGTCCCTGCACTTATCCCTTATCCATTTGCAAGGAAACGTTTCACATACAACTTTTCTCATGTAGCACGTCACCAAACTACTTTTAGCGCTCAAGTGACTGAAATGTAACCTGGAAGGAACCTGTAACCTGACTGAAATCTAACCAACCATTCTTGTCAATTTTCAGAACCAATTTCTTTCAGAATAAAAGATCGATCAAATGTAGTCCTCCCCTGTCCAAACTTTACAGCTCAAGTGATTTCAGATGTAGCTGAGAGAATCCATCCATCCATCCATCCATCCATCCATCCATCCATCCATCCATCCATCCATCCATCCATCCATCCATTCATCCATCCAGCTCCTTCCACTCATCCGGGAGTGGGTCGCTGGGGCAGCTGTCTAAAAAAAGATGTCAAGACTTCCTTCTCCCCAGTCATTCCTTCACGGGCCAGCCGAGAAATGTAGTATCTCCTCTCCTAGTCCTGGGTCTAATTTTTTCAAAATCAAAGATCTTTTAAAATAAAACATTGTCGAAACTTAAAAGAAAAAAAGAACAAGGCATAATTAATAATTTCTTCTGCGACCTGGGGCCAATTGATCCACGGACCGGTATCGGTCCACGGCCCGGTTGGAGACCACTGATTTAGACTCAACTCCTGCAGTAGAAGGTGAACTTGACAAAAAAATAACAAAAAAAGACTGAATGAACCCAAACATGGAGGCGTGTTTACTGATGTTTTTAAAGAGCTATTCAAAATACATAATTAAACCTGCTCTTTTTACATTGTCAGTGTCTCACATGCACCGTAAATGAGATTTACATTCAATGCTTCCATGTAGTGATCAGGAGCAGGAGCGTCTAGTTTATGAACACATAACACATACATTGGACAAGTGTTGAGCATTGAATATGATACACGTCAAAAGAGGCAGTGGACGCAACTTTGTCATGACTCGTGTTGGGTGTGAACGCAGTATTATGCCAGGCTTGGTGGATTGACTTTTTAGCCGAAAGTGCGACTTTTATATAATTTTTCTTCTTCTTTATAATGCACTTTTTTGATGTTGCGACTTATACTCCAGAGCGACTTATAATTTGACAAGTACAGTCAGTGTGAAATCTGGGCCTGTTTGGATGAACACAGAGCTGATATCCTACTAATGGTAAATGTTTTTTTAGATCAATTAGAGATAATTTCTCACGACACACCTGACCTGTGATCACAGAAACTTTAAAACAATTTGTCATCACTAGTAGTTAGTAAGTAATCTAACTAATAGCTGAAATTTGAAGTTTTAAAATTGGACATTGGACAACAACTGGTATGACCCCAGAAGAAGACCCTATAGTATAATAGTATAATGGTTTTTCAAGGCTCAGTAGATAAAAAAAGGATGCACCTGTCCTCGTTTTCATGAGCTCATTTCAACAGACTTTACAATGATTGTACTGATTTACATGTAATGAGAGCAAATCCCTCGGAATTCCTCAGGTCTTCACCAGTGATCTTCAGCTGCTGAGTCTCACAGGAGAGGAAATAGCAAGGAAAGTGTCTTTCCTGAAAACCTTCCCCACCATGACTGAATATCTCCATATCCAGGGGGTTTTCAGCATCCGGTCCACACTCCAAAGCATCTTTTTCACTGAGCCGCCCTCACACAGCTCTTCAGAGGGGAGACATGTTGTTAATAATTAAGGTTGTGGCTGGAGGCACAGAGAGGCTAAACTTCCTCTAACAAGTGGCTCTCTGACAGCACAGACATATGGCTCTCGCTTCCCCATATTCTCCTCAGCCCTCCAGACTTGTGCATTTCACACACGTTCATGGCGAGGGTGAGAAACCTCCATCCTGACTGCCAAAGAACAATAAATCAAATTCCTAATGGTCTGCAACAATCAGATAATTATGAGTGTGGCCATGTGGCATGAAAGTAAATTTCCTCCTTCAAATTCAGGGAAAGGCTTTTTATGCCACTGATCGCAGCCAAACATCAGTGAATGCTGTCGTGTTTTGGCTTAGTTTTTTTTTTTTAATTTGCAGTTTCAGTGGAGAGATTATGCTTTTTGATTATGATGCCTGCACATTCAATAAAAACAATGCATTTTATAAAAGTTTTCTTTTCTGATAATCATAAGTCATTTATTTGAATCAGATTTAGGATCTCTGTCTTTTCTTTCTTAGTTTTCTTTTTTCTTTTATTTATTTAGCATTAGAATTCACTTAAAAATACTGTTATCATTTTTAACTGATTCAAATTGTGTTCGTTACAAACATGAATATTACAGAATGTAGGGAAATGTATTGCACAACTATCCAACAGAGTACAGGCCTAAGAGCAGAAGTTATAAACAGGATAAAAGTTGGGTGACTAAGTATTAAAAACATTTTAATAAAATGTATGACTATATAGCCTACTGTACTATATAAACAGCAGCATCAGGGTTATGGTCACAGAGCACTCATCAAGGCTGTTGCTTTTTTATTTTTTATTCTGCATATGTATCGTAATCAGTTTGATTTTTGTCTAGCTTTTTTAATGTTTGAAATTGTCCTTTACTGTAGTTTGGTAAATAAATATTTTAGGTTTTTCACCAACTTGTCTTTGGTTTGCCCCATGTTCTCCAAACCCCCACATATGAAGCTAGTGAGGAGTGATCAGGTTATTCCATTCCTTCAGAACTCCCTGAATCTCTTACACAGTTACCAGGTGGCTGGAGCCAACCCAGCAACATTTGGGCGAAGGCAGGGTACACCCTGAACAGGTGGCTGGTCTGTTCCACACACACTCACACACTCATATGCATACCAAATGACAATTTAGAGATACCAATTAACCTTTGTAGGTAGCTTCTGGACAGTGGGAGGAAGCCAGGGTCCGGAGAAAACCCAAACATGCACGGGAAGAATATAGAAACTCCCTAATTAGCATAATTTATTAGCATTGGGTACATATTTATGTCAAGCTTTTTTTTTTTTATAAGATGAAAGATAGTGTTTCTGTGTGACACTGATTTACATGACTTATTTTCCAACTATGGCTCAAAGCGCTGTCCCACTCTCCATGTTGTTGAAAAACTGTAGTGTTGCAGTCTCATTGGTTCCTGCTCCTGTCTGCAGTGAGAAATGATAGAAAAATTTACAACAAGATAAAGCTCAGTTTCTGCTTTTCTGTGAGAAAAATTATTTTGAAGTCACTGCAAGAACAAAGTAGTCATAACTTTTGAGAATTAAAAAATAAATTTAAAACCAACTATGATGAAAATTGTGTTTTTGTGCTTTTCGTATAGTCTTGTGGCAATTTTCTAATCATGGACACGTTTAAAGAAAAATCAGCTTAAAATTGAATTTCTGATTATTTCTTTGTTAAAATTGTCATGAATCAGAAATGCAATTGGAAAAAGATTACAAATGTTTTGCAGAAACTACTCTGGGCGGACCACAAGTTCCCTGCTCGGCCCCGTCACTTGATGACAAGAAGATTCATTTACGTCTTCGTTTTCCTCATCTGGGCTGGCGTCTGGCTCAAAACTGTACAGCTGGATAGCTCCAGCATTGCTCACCAGTTGGGGTTGTGAGGGGCTGTAAGCTAGTGGGAGAGAGTGTAAACCAGGGGTGGGCAATTATTTAACTCGTGGGCCACATTGAGTTCTAAAATTCGATAGAAGGGCCAGATCGGGAGAAGATGCGTGGAGTGAGAATGATATAACATGGAATGTAGATGAAAACATTTGGATTGAAAATTATATTCTAAAACAACTTATTCTAAAGTTTTTAGTTTAAAAATTTTGTCCCCATTTTAGATCAATTTTTTATTGTGAAGCCCTTTGGTACCTTTAAAGAGTTGTAAAGTTCTATATGAATAAAGTTTCATTCATGATCTTTTTATTAAAATAAATAACATTATTTATTAAATAAAGCAATGACCAAATAACACTCTATGATTTTCAAAGACAAAAATTCAGGAAAAATATACTGATACATTTAAAAAAAACACACAAAAAAACAATAAATAGTCAATCCTCTCCCGTCATAATAATCCTAATAAAGACTTTGTGCACTGCAGCTCCTCACACGTCTCACGTTTTGTGCAGCTGCGCTGTGTCCTGCGCGTCTGTTTCTCATCCAGTAATAATGGAAAGCACATTTCTATGTCTTTTGCTGCAGCTACGCATATTTATGGAGAGAAATTAGACTCAGTCGTATTTGTGCTTGCGTAGTTCTTGATTTGTGCGTAAATTAGGATTTGTGAATGCATATTCTTGCTTTGTGCGTGCGTAAATTAGGATTTGTACATAAATTTGGATTTGCGCGTGATTTGTTACTCACATAATACGTTTTGTGTATAAGTTAAAAAAATATATATATATGGGTCTCTGATATTGTTCAGTGGGCCGGAGCAAACATGGAGGCAGGCCGGATCCAGCCCGCACTTTGCTCACCCCTGGTGTCAACAGATGGTTGATAGGAAATGGGGTGGCATTACTAAATGCCAAACATTCAAAGGTGAATATCTAATAAACTACTGTCACTCTGCAGAAACTCTGTTCTAAAAGACAGTGCGCTGAACCTTTTTTTTTCAATGATTTGTGAACCTCACTGGTGTCCATGGATTACATGAAATCTTTCCACCTTTATCCACCTTTGTCATGGTAGGGAGAACACGTCAATGTAAGGGTGGGGTCATCTAAGATAGCACAAGGGTTAATATGTTCAACATACATTTTCAAATAGAAGAAAAAAAGCTGCAGGAGTTATTCTTTTAGTTTTTTATACATACTTGTTTCTTCATTAGAGCTGAGCATTTGCATTGGGCACTTTTGCATTGCACTTTTCCCATTCCTAAGAAAATTAAATGATTTTCTTTCACTCTTTCTCTCTTACTTGCTGCAATCTTAAGAGGCAAGTTTTATGTAGATTTAGAAAAATCAGATCACAATTATTTTCCACTGTTTGATCTTTCGTGAATTTAATTTGATTTAATTTGTATGTCATTTATCTACTGGCTGTAAATTTGTTGTGTCACTGTCATGTCTGCAATGCAGTATCACATATTCTCTGGCAACATTTAAATTTAAATTGTACAAAAAAAATGTCATCATACAGCCGATTTCCTTTAAAGAAGTTAAAACAAAATAAAAAATAAAAACAGAATAAACAGCTTTTTGATGTCTCTTCAAAAGTACACCCTGCTTCTGAAAAAGAGACAATACTCTTATTTTAATTGTAATTATTTTGTGTAATTAGTGAGTTTAGATATTTCCAATTCAACAAAATTCACCTGAAAAAACTGATGACTTTTTTAGTTAGTTTCAGTGACACTATTGAAATTGTTGCTTTTTAAAAACATTTTTTACAAGCTCGAGGTTTACTCAGTAGAAAGAAGATTAAATGTCTAACAATCCTTGCATTTCCTGCCTGTTCACTTTGTCTCTGGGAGGAAGGGGGGAAATACTAAACACGGCTTTTGCTCAGCATTTAAAATCAAAACCTTTGAACGTTCCTCACGTCTTCAGTGCACTGAATTTCTTCGTCGTTTTACTCCTTTAAACTCTGCGTTGTGTCTGCAGTTCACTGGGCAGAGAAGCAGCACCCAAAAGCAGTACGCCAATGCTGGGCTCTGTAACAGCAGCACCAGCTTTTATTATCACGCAGAGATGTGGCCAACACCACCCACCACCGCTGCAGCCATCAACAGCAAGCAATACAGGCATTCAAACATGCGCTATACATTCGCTCATGCATGCAGCCTCACACATACATCCTCGCATCACCCTGATGAGCAAATAATCGTGTCATTAGCTGGGGAGCTTTCAAGGCAGCGGCTCATTTGCGAGCATCCGAGCTGTTACCTTTGCTCATCAATGGCCACAAGATTAGCTGGAAATCATTTTGTTTCCACTGTTACTGCTTGATTAAGTCACCATTTGCTGGTCAATAGAACCAGATTCTTTCATCAGGCAACCAGTGATGTTGCAGCAGAATACAGATGAACTTTAACATTTTCAATTTTTAAAAATACTAGTAAACCATGCACTGTATTATACCACAATGATTTTCTTCAAAGGCTCATCCAGACTTTTGTCTCTGTGTCCACTTTTAGACAGCGGTGCAAAAGCTTTGAGCAGCTGGCAAGGACTATGTGAAATCTGACCCCTGTAAAGGTAAAGTGAACCCCGGTCCACACAGCCAGCACTCTCAAGTTAAAGATCATGTGTGTCACCCACCGCCTCCCCTGTGCAGTGTTTCAGTCAATAACTTTCAGCAAGTGGCCTGACAGGAAGTGTGGATTTTATTTCACTGCACCACCTTTTCACGCAGGATTCACGTCCCTCTACTAATCTTTCTGATTTTAATTTTTTCCTAAACCTGCTGTTCTTCTTTAATTAAAAAAACAATAAATACAGTACATTGTTTTTAATTTTTTTTTTTTTGGTTTACAAAGTTACAAAAATAAATGTCAAGCAAACCATGCAACTCCTTTGTCATCTTGAGCTTCATCTGTTTTTTCGTAGATATTATGGAAAGGAGAAACCTTTGCACTTCATCCCTTCTTCTCCAGGGTTTAGCACTGGTGCCTCTTTTGTTTACTATCTTTACTTTTTTTTTTTATCAGAACTTTTACTTATAGGACAGCAATTCAGACGATGTCCAGAATAATTTTCCATTTTCTTTTAATGAAACCTCAATCCTTGACAAAATAACCACTTGACAGTTTAAAAACATAACAAATTATAGATAGGCCAACAACACACTAAAGTGCAGAATGCCTAGACTGCCAGCAGAAACTCTGCCATAGCATGTGCACTTGATCAGAAAATGGAACTGGTAAAGTGTAAAGCCACAAACACACAGGGCATGTGTGGAGAATCCAAGAACCTTAGTTCTTGAACACGCATTTAGCCCATGGTGTTCACACTGGACAAACAGGGAGGAGGTTCTTCTTATTCTTTTTCTTTTTCTTCTGTTTACTATTGCATGTCCACCACCTGGAGTTGGAGGAGGCTTGGTGCAAAAGTGGTGCAATCTGTGAATCTTGCTCCAGGGTTTTTCTTTCATTGCTCTATTCTGATATATCGCAGACTTGGTGTCATATCCAGATGGTCACAGACCGCAATTATTAATTTCTCCTCCTTGATCAATGTTCAAATGATTAGCAATTCTGGGAAAAGAAAAGAACGTCATCCATATGTCAGTCCCAGATTGAGTCCCCGATTGGTCAAAGTTCAGCCTGGTTTAACTTTCCACACATGTTCAATAACCGCATGTTTTGTTCGTAGAGCCTGAACATGGTTGTAGAAACTTGCGTAGGAACACGTGTACGCAAGAGTTTTGAACACGAAAGCCCAAAATGTGATTATTTACCTTTGGAAGTGGTCCCTTGAATGAGTGTTGCAGAGTGTGGTGTAAACGTAACTTAAGTGTAAAATAGGACAGACAACGTCAGAGTGTAATTTGTCATCATTATCGACCATAAAAATTCTAAATGTCTTACAAGTATCCTTTGTGCTATCTTAGATGACCCCACCCTTACTTTGACGTGTTCTCCCTACCATGACAAAGGTGGATAAAGGTTGAAAGAGTTCATCTAATCCATGGACACCAGTGAAGATCACAAATCACTGAAGAAAAAAGTTTTAACGCATTGTCTAGTGGGTCTAGATGACCCAACTCCCAATGTTAAAGTGCCTAGGATAGCACAAGGGTTACACTGTCCTTTTTCACCTTCTTCGATGCCTAAAAAGCTGTAAAGTCATAGTCCCTATTCACCCATACTGTACATCCATGGAGAAGCCATGCAAAGAGCTAACATGGCCACCAGGAGCAGTGACGGATTGAGGGACTTGCCCAAGGACAGAGTGGGAACCGGATCTGCAATCTTGTAATAATAATAACAATTGATAGCTTACTTATCCCACAATGGGAAATTCTTCTCCGCATGGGGCAGCTGAACTGCACTCAGAGCAGTAGCTTTGAGGGTCTTGCCCAAGGGCCCCCACTGGGTGATGTTAATTGCTTGCCATTGATATGGTAATTGTCCCCAGTACCCAGTACCACTGTTTATTCCCCTCTGGGAATTGAACCCTGGATTCCTGCATGGCAGCCTTCTACTTTACCAACTGAGCCCCACAGCCACTTGTGGCAAGCTAAATGAGATCATCGAGATTGCAGCATTTAACTTTCAAATATGATGACAACGGTACCTGTCTATCTTCTCAGTAGCAGAAGTTGGGGTATCTGCTGAAAATTGCTAAAACCATCTCAGTGGTTTGGACACATTGAGAGGAGGGACAATGATCATATTGGTAAAAAGATGCTGAAGATGATGAAACCAGGATAGAGGCCTAGAGGAAGAACAAAGAGGAGGTTCATGGATGTAGTCACGGAGGACACGAGGGTGGCTGGTGTGAGTGATGAGGATACAGAGGACAGGATTAGATGGAGGTGGATGATTTGCTGTGGTGACCTCTAAAGGGAGCAGCTAAAAGGCAAAGAAGACGAGGTAGCAATCAACCTGTCCTCCTTATTTCAGCTGTTACTATTTTACCTCTGTTGTCTCATAACATGACAAATCTGTGTTTTTCTGTCTCTTTCCTGTCCTCTCAGAGCCCAACCGGTCACAGCAGATGGTGTGGATGATTGGTACTTCCCGTTCTTCCATTTAGATTGTTAAATTGTTTAGCTTGTTATTCTTATTGTTGCCCACTGCTTGCCCCGGGTCAAGGTTCATTTTTTTGGACCAAACAATCAAGGCAAACTAGCCTTATCAGATAGACCTGGGAGAAAGTGGATTAAAAGGATTTGGCATTTTTGAAAAGAACTGATTTATGATAATTGGTTGATTTGATGTTCAAATTTATTTTGCACTGCATCAAGACAAAATGAAATTGAACTTCTTAAAAAAACCTGAAATTAATCAAATCACCGGATCAAGGAAACTTATCAATAATCAAACTGATTGGAAACATATTTTGATCCTTTCACATGTCCACTCTGCTGTTTTCATTTGCTTTCTGCCTCCATCACTCCTCCCACATAAAATGGTCTAGCTCCGCCGCTGATCTGTACCAACAATTAGTAAACACATTTACATCCAGTTTAGATTGGAGTCGAAAAAAACTGCACTTTCTTTAGTTCAGAGGAGATGAGATAATGCACATTTTTCCATGTATTGCATGAAAAAAGTGTGAAGCAATGTAGAAATATTCATCCGCTCATTGTACATATTTAAATTTAAGACATGCCTTGATTTTCACTGTCCGCATATACAATGAGATTAAAGCCATGCTGCTTAAGGGGCCCCACAGATTTATAATGCTCTAGTCTGATGTTAAAGCTACTTATTGTTGGCATTTTCACCTGTTTGTTTTGTAAAACATTGTTCAAATCTATTGGTTGTTGTCATAGCAAGACAATATGAAATTATCAGCCATGACCTACATACCACAGGTTGTGTCCGTTGGTATGTGGCTACTAATGACACTTGCATTGTCTCTATGGTGCCTACTTTTACTTGACCATCTGATATTCCCATGCCAGTGGCATAGTCAATGTTACATTAACCCTTGTGCTATCTTGGATGACCCCACCCTTACATTGACGTGTTCTCCCTACCATGACAAAGGTGGATAAAGGTGGAAAGATTTCATGTAATCCATAGACACCAGTGAAGATCACAAATCATTGAAGAAAAAAGGTTCAGCGCATTGTCTAGTGGGTCTAAATGACCCAACTCCCAATGGTTAAGTGCCTAGGATAGCACAAGAGTTAAATGAGTATCAAATGAGTCCAGGGTGAACAGGATCTAGTCCATTATGGATTCATATGGACTGAATAAGGCGTTTGTGAATTATAATGAAGCTTCTTCAGAGTGACGGCGCCCTATCACTTAAGCCGTAAAGGGGAAACTCTTCAAGTAAAGCTATCTAAACACAGTTGCAGTTCCTCAAGTAACCTCTAGGAGCTATTATTTTTCTTTTAATATTCTGCTATTGTACTGAATAATATTTCAAAGGTTGTTTAAGGTCAGAATGAAAATGATTTTTATAGCGTTATGATGTGATTAATGATAAAATATCACATTTAACGAATAAGGCTGCATTTCTTTTGCAAAGTTCAGTTGAAAAATACTGTAATAAAAGATGAGGTGAAAAAGAAGTGTTTTCTTAAGGTTGTATACAAAGTGTAATCATCTGCCAATTCTGATTACTGCATAGTTCAAAGAAAATGTGCTTTTCAGGTCTATGATGATAAACGGTTCAAAGAAAGACAAGCAAATGTCAACTAGTGACTAAGAACCATCAGCCCACTTTATACTAAACTGAACTGAATTCGCCCTGCAAGCTTATGCCCTACTCACCTCTTTTTAGCCAGAGATGCTTTTAAAGATCCAGATTGTTTTTGGTGTTTTTAACATGTTCTTGTGGGAATTTTCTCATGATGGACATATATTAAGAACATTAAGATTAACATTGCATTTCTAAATATATTTTGAATTCAAATCGTGGTAAATCAGGAGCGGATGAAAAAATCCAGTTGGAAAAACTTGTAGCTGCGACATAGCTGTCACAGTCAGCGGGCCACAAGCTCCTTGCTCCACTTCATTCTTATGCGTCTACTTGCAGAAAAATAGATCCATGTACAACTTTGTTTTCCTTGTCTGGGCTGGTATCTAGTTCAGATCTGCAAGGCTGTATAGTTCCAATTTTGCTTGCCATTTTTGTTGCACTGCTAATGTTAGATTGAGGTAGTGAGTGGCTGTAAGCTAGCTGGAGAGTGTGTAAACAAAGGGATGAGGGGAAGTGAGGGAATGGTTACTCTCTGCTAACGGTTCCGCCCACAGCTCAGAGACAAATTTATTTTAGAACAGATCAAAAATAAAATTTGGAGTGGGTCTATAATAGCCTAATTTTGCACATCAAGTTTTACTATCATTCATACACACATACCCCATCCGTTTATCCACCTACAAATACCTCCACCCACACCTTCTCGACCTTTTGGTGTGTTTTTGTTGGTTTTTTTTTTCCAGAAAGAAGGATTTCTTCATGCATGGCTCCTGTTTGTTAGCTACTCTGTAAAGAAGTTACTGTTGCCAGGTAACAGGCATACAAGACGCAGATGCAAATTTATTTGGACAGTTTTTATGTCTATTTTCACCACGTTTCATAAAAATCTGTAGAAAGCATATATTTTTCTGGATGCTTGATAATGAAAATTTGTTTTAAAAAAAATCAAACATTTCTAAAGAGGAACAGAAAAGCATTTAGGACAAAAATTATGAATAGGCAAAAATCCCATCCCCCAGGGGATGGGTCAAAACGCGGAGAAGAATTTCCCCATTGTGGGATAAATAAAGTATCAATTATTATTATTATAGAAAGAGTTGTAGTTACCGCCACCTACAGGATGATAGCCACTTTGAAGATTTTCAGTCAGGGTTCAGACCACACCACAGCACCGAAACTGGTTGAGTCTCTAATGACTTGTTATTGGCTCAGCAAAGGAACTACTCTCTATTCTGGTCCTGTTAGACCTCAGTGCAGTCTTTGACACTATCGACCACGGTATTTTACTCCAAAGATTAGAGCACAACATAAGCATCAGAGGATCTGCCCTCCAGTGGTTTAAATCCTATTTATCCGATATATATCAGTTTGTTAATGTAAATGGACAGTCCTCTCATTGCATTAGCTATGGAGTCCCACTGGGTTCAGTTCTAGGACCCATTGTGTTTATGCTTTACATGTTGCCCTTAGGAAACATAATCAGGAAACACAGCATTAATTTTTTACTGTTATGCAGATGATATGCAGTTGCATTTATCCATTAAACCTGACCAGAATGACCATATAAAGAAACTGAAAGCCTGCATCAGAGACATCAAGTCCTGGATGACAATGAATTACCTCCTCCTAAACCCAGGAAAAACAGAGGTCATAATACTAGGTCCTAAAAACTTTAGAGATGCTCTGATCAGACAGTCTTCCTGGATGGCGTAAATATAACATCCAATTCCACAGATAGAAACCTATAGGGGTTTTAGTTGACCAGGATTTATCACTTAATGCTCACATTTCACAGGCTTGTGAAACTGCATTTTTTCACCTGCGCAATAAGTCTTAGATCAGAAAGTCTAAAGCAGAAGATCTAAAAGTGATCCACTCATTTGTTTTGTCTAGGCTGGATTACTGTAAGTCTTTGGTAGCAGCATGGCCTAAAGGTTCCTTACAAGTCCTCAGCTAGTTCAAAATGCAGCAGCTAGATTGTTAGTAGGAACTAGCAGAAAAGAACACATTACTTCTTTGTTGGTTTCACTTCACTGGCTCCCGGTTGAATCTAGAATCAAGCTCAAAATCCTCCTGCTAACCTATAAGGCCTTACATAGTGTGTCCCCATCCTATACTAAAGATTTCATGGTGCCTTACCTACCAAACAGAACACTTCACTCACAAAATGCAGAACTGCTTGTGGTTCCTAGAATTACTAAAAGCACAGTTGGAGGTAGAGCCTTTAGCCACCAAGCCCCTGTTCTATGGAATAAGCTCCCAGCTCATACAAAAGAGGCAGACACAGTTTCTACATTTAAAGTAAGGCTTAAAACATTCATCTTTGGACAGGCTATTTGCCAGGCTAGCCCGAGAATATTTAACTTACTATTAACATGTTTGAATTAAAAGTAATAAAAATAACTATTAGTTTCAAGTAGGCTGCTAGAAGTTAGAAGCTGGGGAAAGTATGGTGCACTGGGGTTCTGTGCTGCATTCTCATCAACTTTCCCTCTCCTCTATTCTTGATAATTTATTTATCATTTGGTTGTCCATGACTCTGTTTGGTGCAGTGTGATTCATGTATTGTCCCTCTTTCCCACTCCCCTCCAGGGGAGCGGGAGTGATTCCAGATTCCAGTTGGCTCGTCTGCGTCCCTGTACTTGGCTGTGGACCTCGCCTCTGGCTCATCTCGCGATCTCAGCCGTCCCCGAACTCCATCTAGATGAAGCCCATCTGCTGGAATATTTAACCCTTGTGCTATCTTAGATGACCCCACCCTTGCATTGACATGTTATTCCTACCATGACAAAGGTGATAAAGGTGGAAAGATTTCATGTAATCCATGGACACCAGTGAAGATCACAAATCATTGAAGAAAAAAGATTCAGCGCACTGTTAAGTGGGGCTAGATGACCCAACACCCAACGTTAAAGTACCTAGGATAGCATAAGGGTTCAACATGTAGTTGTAGGGTTAGATAAGCTAAATATTCTCTAAGAGTTCTGGTACATCGCCTGTCAGTCCTGGGAGAGGATCCTTCCTTCATGTGGACATCCCCTGAGGTTTCTTCTTTGTTTGCGGAATCCTTTTTTTTTTTAAAGGCCCAGTTTAGATTAGTCTATTTCATTTAGCCATTTGCATTTTTAATTCTAAGACTTCATGTTCATGTTCTTTTCTATGACTTTTTTTGATTTCATGTTTACTATACAACTACCTGTATAAAAGCCCATTGAGACGACTATTGTTGTAATATTGAGCTATATAAATAAAATTGATTTGAATTGAATTTGCAGAGTTTCTTTAAAGAGCTCGGAGAAATCCCGGCTCACAATTTTCCAAGCACCAAGTCACAAACAAAGAACCAGGAGAGGAAGAGAAGCCAGGGCAGAACTAACAGGCTGTTAACACCAGCTCGTATTCGTCCAGATCTCCTCCACGTCTGTCTCTTCCCTCGCTTTCCAGAAATGGCCTTTGAGCTTTGTTAAATTGTCCCTCCCCCACCTCTCCCTCTCAGCCTCCTTTTTCTCTTCCCTCCATCTCCTCTCCCCGTTTTTCCTGTGCTCACTCTGTTCTATGTATCCCTCCCCCCACCCCCTCCACCCTCCACCTCAGCCAGCAGTCTTTCGCCCCTTAATCAGAAGGCTGCGGCTCCACTTCTCAGCCCCCCATCCTTATATCACCAACCACCACTTCCCTCACAGCACTCTCTTTTTCTCTCTCTTTACATTTTTTCCTTCAACGATGCACCCCCCCCTTACCCCTACACACACCTCGTACACCCACCCACACACCTACCTCTACACCCCTGCAGTTAGCATCTGCCAAAGGCCGCCTCTGTTCATCACTCACCCGTGCACTTAGCCACAAAAGATGGGTGGTAATTTCCCAATGCGTGCGGCAGACTGCTTGCCGGTCACACCCCAGGGGGGCAGTTGAAGGAGGGGTCCACAGAGGCTCTTTGCCTCGCCACTGCTTGCTACTGACCTCCATGTCACGCATGATCGACGCGGGAGGACGGAGGAGGGCTGCAGCGGCGTGACTGGCAGGCCAGGAGATAACAGTGGTGGTGGGGGTGGGGGTGGATAAAAGCATTGAAGGTGGTGTGACACGGTGTGTGTGTGTAGGTGTTTGGGAGTGTGCACATGGTAAAGGGGTGGCTGGCAGAGGAAGGAGCAGAGCTGATGGCTGCCACTGGCCCTGGCTGCCATGGTGTGTTTGTAAAAATGACTTCCTCTCGCAGCATTGTCACCGCCTTGCCGCTGCACCTGCTCTCCTCTCCCTCCTACTCTCCTTCTCAAGTGTCAACCACAACATCACAATGCTTTCCTTCACCAGCGACAATAAATCCACTTCAGGCTGGGGCACCAGCAAAGCTGAAAATTTGAAGGGTCATTTATGGAGTATTTAAAAAGAAATTAACAAACTTAAACATGTGAAACCTTTCAGACAGTTTTGCAAGCTATGCAGAAACCATGATTAAAGCAAACATATTACTACGAGTCAGAATGTTGCATATAACTCAAAGATCCACTCTGATGAAAATTGTGATTTTAAAATGTTCTTGTGGTATTGTTCTCATGATGGAGGACTTATAAAGATAAAATTACACTCAAAATTGTATTTTTGAGTTTCTTTATTAAATTTTATTGTGAATCAGGAGCAGACCAAAAAATGCAGTCGGAAAAAGCATGTACACAAGCCATAGGTGACGAGCCACAAGCTCCCATTTCTGCTGCATTCTGATGCATCCACTTGTGCACAAATAGATCCAGGTTCGTCTTTTCCTTGCCCGAGCTGGCATCTGGTTCAGATATGCACAACTGCTTAGCTCCAATTTTGCTCGCCATTTCTTTTTACACCACTAATGTCAGATTGGGGCTGTAAGCCAGCGGGAGTGAGAGTTAACAGATAGGTGTCGAGTTGTAGGGGTGGGATTACTCTGCTCCAACAGTCCCGCCTACAACTCAGAGGTGAATTTCTGATTAACTCCTGCCACTCTGCAAAAACTATGTCCTTGAAAACGACACACTTTTTTTCTGTTTTGGCTAAAAAGACCTGAATTGTGATTAAAAGACCACTGGGAATGCTTTTACAATAGATCTAAAGATGATGGGAGTGGGAATTTTACGGGCCTATATCATGCTATTTTTAAGCCTTTCAGGGTAAATTATATCCATAAATATGATAATCTATTACCTTTTATAAAATATTAGGTATTTTTGCAGCTAATCTGCTAACACGGAAGTAACGCTTTTCATTTCATGACGTCAACCCGTCTGCCCCGGCAGTGTGTCTGCGTTTTACCCACAAAAATGAAAAATATCGGAACTTTTGCAAAGATGGATGTGCATATTTTGCATATAAAAGGAAAGTGTTCTTGCTGATCACAGCTAGCTCTACGGAGAAAGTGGGTGAGTGTGTTAGCCTGGGCGCGCTATCTGCAGTGTTAACTCTAGCTGGAAGGGGCTGTTCCACATCCCAAAGACCCAGTTGGTTTTTTGGGTTGGGTGGGGCTTGTGCTTAGAAAGTTGGGTTTTAGAGAAATACTCAAAAATGTGTGATTAGAGAAAAATGCCGCTTTGCTCAAAAAAGTTGATTGCATGGTATAGGCACTTTAAATGAAGCTGCACGAGGTACACTACTGGAACTTTGAGGATGTAAAGCTATTTCCTGTAATAAAATAGCCTTTGAGTGCGTGTGTGTGTGTGTCGCGGGGGGTTGAAGCATGGGGGTGCTGGGGTTGTAGAGTTGGTGCGAAGACACCGCAATCCAATCTGATCAATGGTGATATTAATCTGAGCCCCAGTCAGCCCCGCTGCCGCGCCTTTTGATTAAAACAGGGAAGAAATATGACGTAACCAATAAATCTGTTTGTCAAAATAGCACATTGCTGGAAAGGAGAGGAAATGCTTTCATCCAGTTAAGAGGAGGAGAGACGAGAGAAAAAAAACAAGAGAGGGAAGCTTGGGTTTGAGTGACAGAGGGGTGGAGGGAGCAAAAGAGGGGGTTGGGTGACTGGTGACTGACCTCAGCATTTCCGCTGAACGAAGAAAGCGTTGAGGCTGAACCAGATCTTCCCAGTTGCACTTCCACTCAACAATCTCTCCTTCCACACTGTTTCTTTCCCCATCTATCACTCTCTCCCAGCACCATCCGTGGATAACAGAATAATCCCCATATCCTGTACTGGGAGCCTTAATGCGAGCATCAGGGTTGAAGAGTTTAGGGCCACATATGCTGCGGCATCATGAAATACTGCAATGGGGAAAAGAAAAAATGTTCACTGAAATATACATTCACATTATTTTCATAGACTTACCCATCCATCAGTGCTATTAATATCTTATTCATGCATTAAACATGCATGCTGAATGAAACAGGATTTACAGATGTATTTCCTCTGTTGGGACACTGATTTTGCACCGAACCCAGCTTGGTCTGCTGACTGCTTATCTCCTTGTAATGATGAGATGCAGATCACTGGTTTGCCTAATTAGTTCAAATTTCTCTAAGTTTGAAGCTCCATCTCATCAGTTTAAAGATCCTGAAGGGACAACCCCAGCAGCTGCCAATACATTTAAAAAGTCAGAAAGGTGACATTACTTTGCCCTCTACCTTTACAGCAATGTTTTTAACCCTTTAAAAGTTTTGACTTTCTACTGCCGTAAGTCTTTAACTGTTAACTGATATGCAACACTGCAGTAGTGAAGACCTTACACAATCGTTGCATATCAACTGATTCTGTCATGCTGAAAAGCTGCTTTGCGCTGTTGTGCATTATGTGGGGTCAATTAAGAGCACATTGGAGTAAAGGCAATGTGCAAAGCTGCCTTTTTCCTCAAAATTTTGTGAGCAATCCAAAAACACTGACCCCAAATACTTTGTCATGATCTGATTACGTGACGTACCCAGATGCTGAAACCCGGAAGGAAGAGACAGGTAGGTAGAAGGTAAGAAATTAGTTTTATTTTGTGGGAGCCAGCAGATCTTGCAGCGTGACGTGGGGCTTGACGGAGCGGAGGCTCAAGCGAGGCCCAGGTTTTCGAAGTTCGAGGGAGTTGCTCGGTTGAGCCGGCAGGAGCGTAAAGTCAGTGTCGTAGCCGGATATACTTGATGATGGCGAGCATGGGGATCTTAGATGTAGCGTGGCTGGAGTTCTTTGCTGTGGCGTGGCTGGAGTTCTTTAGGAGTGTCGAGGATAGCAGCTTCTGCTCGAGGTGGTGGAGGACTCGGGTGACTCTCCTGGAAGGCAAGACCTGAGGCACAGCAAAACAATGTAAGCATAGGAAACTAGGCATGGAGGGCCAGACGTGGCTTGAGACGAGGTTAAGCACCATCAGTGTTCACGGACTGGCGACGAATGCTGGAGGTGAGTCTCCTTAAGTAGCAGGTGAGGCGATGAGGTAAGGAGTCACAGCTGTGAGTCTGGAGCAGAGCTGGGAAGGGGAGGTGTCTGACAGGCCACCATGACATACTTATTAATACCATAATACATGTTGACATACAATCCATTCTACTGTTTACGGTCCCATAGGTGATCACCACATTAATCATGATAATAAAAACCTTGTTGAACTTTAAACCTTACATAATAGAAAACAGTAGTGTTCTTGTGACTTTGTGTTGTACTGGGAGTAATGCATGGAGCTCGTCACCCAATTCGCGCCATAGGACCTCAGGTGGTGTCTGTACCACTGACTTAACATCGAATCATGATGCAAATATGTATGCACTTGATTCAAAAACTGTGGTTACGCAATCTAAATGCAATTTTAATGTGTGAAACTTGTCATGGTGCCTCTGTCAGACTCCTCCCCCTCCCCTCTCTGCTTGGCTCCTGATTAGACACATATGCTTCCACTCACCTCATCTTCCGCTGGCCTTCATAAGGAGATTCAGGACCAGGATTCAACGCCAGTTCGTTGCTCCTCTATGGTGCATAGCATGGTCGCCACGTTCTTAGCCACGTTCTTAGCCACGTTTTTAGCCACGTTCTTAGCCACGTTCTTAGCCACGTTCTTAGCCACGTTCTTAGCCACGTTCTTAGCCACGTTCTTAGCCACGTTCTTAGCCACAGTCTTAGTTTTGCTCTTGTTTAAGCCTTGCTCTCCGTTTGCCTCCAGGATTCATTCAGCATTAGTGGTTGTAGCAGTCATCCTCCCCTCGGATCCAATCCACAGAAAACCTCCTGTCTCACCACCAGCCTCTGCCTCCTTACGGTTGATTCCACCAGTGACGCCACAGGCTGCCGATCCGAACCATCCTCGCCATCGTTTTCCCCAGGGACGCCACAGCTCCGTCAGGACCCATCTACAAAGCGAGAATCAATATTAAAATCTCTTTCTCTCACCCACAAACTCACCTGTGTTTCTTCCGGGTTCCAGCGTTTGGGTCTGTCCATTACGTTCGCCATGACAAAACTAATTCTCTTGCCTATAAATGAAATCTTTTTTACAAGAAAACTGTAAACGAATTTTAAATAAATATTAAAGCTTTTTATTTTTATTTTCTGGAGATCAAATTTTCTGCTCTTGAATAAGTCAAAAAGTAAAAAGGTCCAGTTAGTCAAAAAACTAGACACAACCCAACCAAATAAAAGGATAAATAAAAAATGAAAAGCTTCAGTGATACAAAGAAAATGTGTGCCAGAACGTCCAAACTGGTATGGAAACTGAGAAGCGCTAAAGTGTCAATAGAAGATTTTTTGCACCACACTACCACGTGCACCCACACACACACACACATCTGCCCAACTGACAACAGATACTTAACAGTTCTGCACTGGCTGTGATTTGAGGCTGGGTGGGGAGTTAGTGAAGAGCTTAATTCAAAATGTTCCGACTTACATTGTGTTAAAGTTCCAAGAATCTGCGAATAAAATTATGCTGTAGATCATCTTTACAAGCACTTATTGACGTGTAGAGAATTTAAAAATATTATTGGGTAATGGGCACATCTGGTGCATGCAGTAAGAGAAATTGGTTTAGGTGTGAGGTACTGGTAATTAAGTTGGAGAGGATGACTCATACAATCCACCTCTAAATGTCACTGCCTCTGCTCTGGCTTTTTGTTGGTCACCATGACCACTGTCAAGATGAAGCTGCAAGAAGCAAAATGACTTACCGGTATTTATCAAATGTGCTTGCCCTAATTAATGTTTTAAAGTGTACAATAAAATCATGTTGATGAAGGCTTGTAAACTCATGTCATGTTGCACAGCATTCTCTATCATTCTTCCGGACCAAAAAAAGCTTTGTTTGCTGATTAGTCATGGGCAATGTATTCACAACTTCCTACTGAGCAGTCCCATAATGTAAGAGGTGCAACATGAAAAACAGGTGGACAAAGGGACAGCAAGGGATGTGAAAGTAATTATGGGGATGTGTAAGTGATTGAGGTCTTGATGATGCAGAGGAGAGGAATTGTCATGACTTTCTAATTCATTGCAGGACAGGGGATAAAGAGTAAAAGTTTGCCCCCTAAAAAGTAGTCGTGCACTCAAGACCACAGGAGCCTTGATAAGTGGTAAAAAGAAAAGGACACTGATTCCCATTTAGACTTTAATTATCAATTTAAGGTCCTCTGGGCGAGCAAGCAAAACCATTATTGTTTTGAGTCTCAATTGGAATTACAATTTTGGGTCACCAGGGTTTGGGTTTGGGTTACCGAGCTGATGAGTGATGCACTAGGCTTACGCCAAAAAAAGCAGATTATTGTGCTTTTTACTCTATTTAGATGGGAGTAGAAATCACGTTGCTGAAATAATACAACCAATCACAGGCTGAAAACTGCATCAAATTTAAAACACAAAAAAACACAACACAATAGCAATCTTGGCTAGGAATGAAACTGTCATGATCATCAAGATATCACTACTTCCGCCAATAAATAAGTACTTCGCCAAAATTTAAAGTAATATAATATTAGAATAGAATATAATTTTAGCGATTAAAAGCTGCTTCTTTTAACAGAATATAGGTTTGGCCATTTAAAGTCTTTATTTATTCTCTCTTTACTCAAAAACAAAGAAGCAGGCCCTCCATCAAGGGTTGGTTCAGAAAAATAGAATGTCCCCAAGTTTGTTTGAGGACTTCATTGTAAATGGTAAATGGTGTATTATTATACAGCACTTTTCCACCTTCTGTGAAGGCCCAAAGCGCTTTACAGAAAAAGTTCTATTCACCCATGCGCACACACATTCACGCACTGATGGCGTTTGGTGTCTTGCCCAATGATACTTTGACAAGTCGGCAGGTAAGTGAGCCGAATCTGCGATCTTCAAGTCAGAGGTTGCCTCAGCACGCTATAAATGAGCGACCCCATCGCAATTTCAGGCAGACACTGGCAGTGTTTTACAGGTTACTCCCCTAGAGCGGTTCAGTTAATTAACTCACCTGCTCTGCTCAGCCTCCTATTCAAGTCCAGGTGTGCAGTTGTTCATTCTCTTTCTTACCTTCAGCGCTACATTCGTCGCCCCTCCCTGGCTTCCACCTGTGGGCTCCGTTAAGGGGGATTTTGTTACCCAAAAGTTTTATGGAAAATTATCTCATGGAAGTGAACGGAGCCTTATGCCAAAATGAAAAAGATGTGAATGCCAACTTAAAGAATGTGATATTAAGTATGTGGAAATAAATATTTCTTACTGCAAGAGTTGTCTGACAGAAATGTACGCTGATACATGTTTATGACATATAGGTTGTCGGAAAACAGTAAAAAAATATTTTCATCACGTTAAAATTGTTTTAATGACCCTGCATTAATCCAACCACATTTAATAAGTTGCTGTGTCTTATCATTGTGGTGTTATGGCACTGTTTTTAAAAGAATTCTGTAAAGGAAACTTTACTGAATGACGTCACAGTGGCGCAGAGCACGTGCACTGTAATAAGACGCAGAAAGACATGTAAAAGGCGTTTTCAGCAGTATTAAAATAAATGTAACAAGTAAGGTGTGTGATCTTTTTCTCCTCTTTGATAACACGACAATTGTTGCTTTACTTTTGGCCGTGGCTCATCTGTTGCTAAATTCCTCCTCTGTTTACATCACATGGCAGCCGTTTGGCTCAGTTGTTTTGCTCCGGGAACGGAATGTATTAAGACTGAGGAATCTCAGAGCGAACCAAGGCTCAGTCCAATTGGAAACAAACCAAGATCACCTCAAAAAATAAGTCACAGAGCGGTTCCGGGACCAGAGTCCGCTTGGGTGTATTCAGACTGAATGCTTGTTCTGGATTATCGGGGAAACAAACTCTGGTTCACTTTAAGTGAATAAAATGCGTCCATTCTGAATACACCCAAGAGTTAGTCATCTTCCTGAGTATGACTTTGCCACAGCTGTAAAAAACTAAATTTGAATCAAGACTAAACTATAAACTACTAGAATTAGACATACACAGCATTAATGGTTAATTCCAATGTACCTCCATAATTCATTTAAAAAAAAGCAGAAAAGAGAAAGGAAGAAATAGAAACAACACAGCAAGCTGCTTTATTTGTTCAAACACACTGAATTCTGCACATTTATACTATGTAAACATCTTTGCAGAGTTCACAAAGCTGGAATAGTTTCATAGGGTAAATGCAAAACAATATGCATGGGTACAAATAATTTGTCAGGATATAACTTAAGCACGGAGGTCACAATTATGCCTTCCGCCTCCCTGAATAATAGAAGGAACCGTAGAGCCTCGGTGAATAGGGCACTGTCCAAAGATGAAATCCACACTTCAGTGGACTGTGCGCATGCAGTTGTTCCGTACTATGGTTGTTATCTTTATGGCCGATCTCTTAGCATGCAGCTTCCGTTCCATTGCGGTGATGGGTGAGGAGGGGAGAGCCATATCTGGGCCCTCTTGTTAATTGAACGCAACAGTGGACCCAAAGGTCTGCCTCACTGATGTTTCCTTAATCCATGGCTGTTTAAGTCTGGCTGTGCTTGAGTAATTAAGCAGATAATCTTCAATTAAACTGAGCTCGACCTCACAAGACCCGGCCCCCAACCTGAGACAGATGGGCTCGGAGCACTGAGCTGCTCTTTCCCATGACAAATAGCCAATTCCCTTGCCATCCAACAGTGCTCCTGTACTTTTTTGACAAGCTGGTATTTGATATGGTCGTCATTTAACACTAAAAGTCAACTTCTCCCAAAGTATACAATTTTAACTCAGATCCGCAACAAATATGGAAGAGATTTCTGGTAGTTCATGAATGTAATGTAGTACATACACTATATGTAAATTTAGAAGCAAGTATACACATTTACTGTTAGAAATCGTTAGCATCAACAAATTCCCCAAATTATAAGTAAAGATGGATTAAATCTAAGTAATTCTCAATAATTTGAATATTTGTGTTTAAATGAGTATACGTGTTCAGTGAAGACACAAATCCTGGTTGAAAAGTATTTCCTTTGATAAATATGCTGACTTAGGTTAGGCAGCATTCCAAACGTCATTGGGATGTCCATATGTTCAGTCTAAAAAGAATGCCATGAAACTGAATGAAGACCTTCTGTACATGCAAAAGGATTTCCTCCCCCCCAAACACTGTGCTGTATGGCCAAATCCAAATTGCTCCCCTACCCCTCTGGCTCCTCGCCAGTGCTCCAGTTGAAGGGCCATTTGAACCTGTAGCGGTGTCCAAAAGTGTTTTTTTTAACCCTTGTGCTACGACCCCACCCTTACATTGACGTGTTATCCCTACCTTGACAAAGGTGGATAACGGTGGAAAGATTTTATGTAATCCATAGACACCAGTGAGGTTCGCAAATCATTGAAGAAAAAAGGTTCAGCGCACTGTCTAGTGGGTCTAGATGACTCAACTCCCAATGTTAAAGTGCCTGGATAGCACAAGGGTCAAGGAGGAGCCATAGTGACGTAGGGCTGGCTATCCTTTTGTAGGTAGTGTGATCCATATCGCACTGTGGTGCAGAGAAGAAACCCATTCCCTCATGTGAGTGTCTGAAGCACAGAAGTTTACCTCTAAATCTAAGTAATAAAGTTTTGTTTTTGCATGACTTTTTAAAGTTAGAAAACCGAATTTGTTATGTATTTTCCGAGCGTTGGCAGTATGTGCTAACTTAAATGACTGGCAGCTTTATTAAGAAGTATTCTTGATAAATATTTAATGACTTGATCACAAGAGACGCGCTTACTTCTTGGGATGTGCAATATAATTAATAGGGCCTGTCTTTAAGTCACATAACCATAGGATTCCATGGGGCTTGACCCCAGTGAAAAACCAGTGATGCTTATTAAAAAAGTCTAATAAACACATGCAGTAATTTTGAAAGTCCAAGGCAGATTAAACCTTCAATGTACCCTTTTTGTTTTTTGTTTTGTTTTTATGTGTGTAAATGCCAGGATCCTTAAGTGTTGATCTTACTTTCTATGTAACTGACTCCATCAAAGAGAAACTTGTTTGTATTTAGCTTAATAAGTTTCTCTTGCAAAATAACATTTTTGACCCAGTCTGGTTTTAGGATGAACCACAGTACTGACACAGCCTTGTTATATTTCGTTAACGATGTCAGGTGTGCCTTAAATTCAGGTCAGATTTTAGTATCAGTACTAGATATAAGTGATACTTTTAATACTGTTGATCACCTGATCCTGTTAAACAGACTAAATAACCTTGGCCTTTCTGGGACTGTCAAGTGGTTCAATTCCAATCTATTGGAGAGAAACATTATGGTAAGCATGGACACATACTCTTCTGTGGTCCACGAAATAAAATGTGGTGTGCCTCAAGGTTCCATCCTTGGCCCCTTGTTTTTTAACATTTCAATGCTAATGGATGCTTTTATCCTCAGTAAAATGGATTATTGTAACGCCCTGCTTGCTGGTCTTCCAAAAACTAGCATCAAGAATCTTCAGCTTCTCCAAAATTCTGCCAGACAAGTTCTCACCAAAACCAGAAGGCGGGCTCATATCACCCGACATAGTGGCAGAAACTTAGACATTTACTAAATAAACTCAAACAAGACAAAACCCATGAAGAAACAAAAAGGTGACACAAAAAAACGGATGAACTGTAAACCAGACAATTAAATAGGCTGAGGGCAATTACCTGAAATGACAACAGCTGTGGATCATAATAAACTTGAAACTGGTGCAACTATCGGAGCAACACAGAACATCACCAAAAACAAGATAAAACCAAACAAAACCACAGTACCCTTACAGTGCACAATATTAGAGTGATAATAAGTCATTATAAAGTTTGATTTCCAGCTAATATTTAACCCTATCTAACCAGAGTTCTAGTACTGACAATCTTTCGACCACGGTAACTCTTCAACCAACGCAATTAACGTACCGTAATTTCAATAGATTCCAAAGCATAGAAAAACTGCTTTGTGCTGGTATGCAACACTTTACAGTAGTAAAGTGCTAATATTAACATAAATTAGCTGATTCTGTTGCAGAGAAAAGCAATATGCCACCTTTCAAAATCAGCTGATTCACATTGACTGCGTAAGCGGTCAGAGTTACAGTAGGACAAATATCTATCCATCCTTCCTACCATTTTCTTAACCCGCTATGTCCCTTTCAGTGTTGCGGGTTTGCCAGAGCCCATTCCAGGTATTGTTGGGCAAAGGCAGGGCACAGTCTGGACAGGACGCTGGTCTGTCACAAGACTGTGGCGGGGTCCCGCCGAGAAAGGATGCAGAGGAGCCAAGGTTCAGTCTTTATTTCAGGAACAAAGTTCCACAATTGCTCCACGCAGGGCCACACCAGCACGCGTCACCTCCGTCACACTCCTTCATTACTTCCTGTGATGCTCCCTTTTGAATTGTGAGCCCCTCCCATTGGGCGTGGCTCTCAATTATCCTCCAGGTGGCATCACAGGAATCAATTTTATACATAAAATAAATAAATACACCAACAATAAAACACGGTGTGGCCCCCCCTCGTCATCTGACGGTGCCACACCGTCACAAAGACCATAGGTCAGACAGCTTGGGGCATTCAGGTGTCATCATTGACATCTCAGATGATAATGGGTTAATAGATTTGCAATGTTTTTTTTGTTTTTGTGATTTGGCTAAACAGTTTCTTGTGATTCATAGCATTTTTATTCTTAATCCTCTAATATTTACATTGTTGGTAGCAAAAGGAAATTTCCCCATCGTGGGACTAATAAAGGAATATCTTATCTTATCTTATCTTATAACATAGTCTTCTGATATCATTGTACTAAAACAATGGCAAAAAAAGGTTGAAAAACCAAAGAAAATCTCAGGTTACTCCTAAGTTAAAGTGTTTGGCACAAAAACAGTTTTTCCATTTTATTTTACAGGTGACATCAAAATCTAATTAAAATATCTCAGCGAGGAAAAACAAGTATTAAAATTCCTCTCACCAAAGCATAGATTTAAGATGCCTTATGGGACCTCAGTGCCACTCCAGTCTCACGCTAACGATCCTCACATGCTTATCAGCGCCGCTAACACTTGCACATAACCCTCTTTCCCTCTCCCTCTAACCATTCCTGTTTCCACAGCGATAATTAAGCCATCAAAGCTTGCAGCCATGCCCATCCTCCATCTCTAAGGTTAGGATACAGGCCCACATGTCAAGTGGAGTGTAGCCACCCGTGTGTCTCTAAAGTGGAAGGCACAAGGGACAGGCAAAGAGGGGAGAAGAGTGAGTGTGTGTGGGGGGGAGGGGATTAGTGTGTGTGTGTCAGTCAGAGTGTTGTGGGCTTTCACCATAGCAGCTGCAATGGGCTTCCAGACAACAGTGTGACGTCAGGCAAATGTCTGGTGCACGAGGCTGCAGATCCCCAGAGGTGTCTGGCGCAGGTGTCTGACTTGGTTTCCTAATCATTGCTTCTCTGCATTTTATGACACAGATACTTGCATGTTAGACTTTACAAAAACGAAATATTTAATTTTGTACAGAAAAATATAATTCACCTATGCAATGCAACCACAAGGTAGCACAATCAAGTCCAAGTAAATGCAGTGGGCTGTGTCAAGAAGGACATCCATCTAAAAACCAAAGCCAAATCAACAACATAACATCCAAACTGGATCTGTTGTGATCCAAGTTAAAATTGGCTGCTACAAGTATTGACCTTCAAAGGACTGATGGAAATTGGACTTCTGCTGATTGAAGAAGGAAAGGAGGAAGGGGTCTCTGTAGGCAAAGAGAAAAAAGAGTGCAGAACAAGACTACTCTTGTCTTACAAGAGTAGAAAGTTTAAATTTGGGGACTTTGACATGGAAAACTACAGAGTTGGCTCACTTGATGGAAAGAAAAAAGGTTGAAATCCTATGCATTCATGAGACTAGATGGACGTTGAGCCATGCTTATAGATTAGGAGCAGGTTTAAGATGTTCTCTCATGTTGTTGATGGAAGAAGTAACTGGAGTGATCCTGAAGGCGACGTTTTCCAAGAATGTTCTGGAGGTGAAGGGGATTTTTAGATACTGTGGAGGTTGAAGGTGGGATCTTGAATATTATCAGTGGTTATGGCCTTCAGGTAGGATGTGAGCTTGACCAGAAGAAGAAATTGTGAAGAAAATGGGCGAGGTGATTCAGGAAATCCCTAGAGGGGAGAAAGTGGAGATTGGGGCAGATTTTAATAGTTGTGACGTTAAAGGATACAGAGGTGAAGTGGAAGTGATAGGGGAAATTTGATGTTTGGAACAGGAAAGCAGAAGGACAGACGGTGGTGGACTTAAAAGAATGAGAATAGCAGCAGGGAAGACATTTCATCCAAGCATCATCAGAACGTGCTTTATCCCTTTTGAGGTCACAGGGCTGCTGCAGCTGACCCAGCTATTGAGCAAAGGCAGGGTACAGGTCAGTAGTCACTTGCAGGACCACACAATCACAGGTGGTGATCTGTACAGGTTTGTAAAGCAGAGAAACGGAGATGGAAAAATGTGCAGCAGCTTAAGGTGATCCAGGAAAGGGATGGAAATGTGTTGACAGATTCTACTTGTGTGGTAGAAAGGAGAACTTTAAAGAGCTGATGAATGGAAAATGTTCAGGAAAATGTTAAGAGCACTAAGTAAAGGTAAAAGTCAAATTCGTTTTTTTTGTCACTTACCTTTGTAACGGTGTAGCAGATGTACAACACAGTGATGGTTTCTTCTAAACCAGAGATGCTACACCGAACAATAGGTACGGAGCTACATAAATGGTTGCTGTTGTGAAGTATAGTTTCGTGTCAAGAAGGGTACCACAGATGCAATGTTTTCTTTGAGGATGCTGTTGGAGATCAACACAATCCAGAAGGAGCTGCACTGTGTCTGTAGCTCTGGAGAGTATATGACAGAAAACAGATAGAGGAGGAGTGGTTTGTATTAGGAAGTCTGAGTGGAGGACATGTATGAAAGCTGTAAAATAGGAGTTTGAGGTGGATGAGGGACTGCACCAGGGATCAGCTTTAAGCTCCTTTTTGTTTGGTGTGGTGATAGACAGACTGACAAATTAAGTTAGACAGGAATCTTTGTGAACCATAATGTTTGCATATGACATTGTCATCCACAGTGCGACCAGGAATCAGGTGAAAAAACATCTAGAGAGGTGGAGGTTTGCTCTGGAAAGAAGAGGAATGAAATTCAGTTGCAGCAAGACAGAGCTTCTATGTTTAAATGAGAGGAACTCAAGTGGAACGGTGAGGTTTCAGGGAGCAGAGGTGAAGAAGGTGGAGGACTTAGTTATTTAGGGTCAACAGTCCACAGGAGTGGAGAGTGAAGGACAGAGGTGAAGAGCCATGTGCAAGCAGGCTGGAACGAGTGGAGGAAGTTTTCAGGTGTAATGTGTGACTAAAGAGTGTCATCAAAAATGAAAGGATAGATGTAGAAGACTGTGGTGAGAGCAGCTACATTATTGGTTTAAAGACTCTGAGAAAGAGACAGGAGGCAGAGCAGGAGGTACAGTAGCAAAGGCGAAGGTTCTCTTTAGGAATCATGAAGATGGAAAAGATCAGGAATAAGTACATCAGAGCATTAGCTCATGTTGGATGTTTAAGAAACAAATGCAGGAAAGCCAGTCTGAAATGATTTGGACACTTTCAGAGGAGGGACAGCGATTATCTTGGTAAACAAATGCTGACTTTGGACCCGCCAGGAAGGAGGAAAGACCTAAGAGGAGATCCGGGCTGTAGTGAAGGAGAACAAGAGATGGTTGGTGTGAGTGACAAGAATACTGAGGATAGGATTAGATGAAGTCAAATGACTTGTTATGGCGACCCATAAGGGAAGCAGCCAAAAGGCACAGAAAGACAAGACTAGAAGTACATTTGTATACACGTCATTAGATATTCACTGGGGGTGTAATCGTTCTTTTTAAAAACAATTCGATTCACATCATCGTTTGTGGTATGATTCATAGTTGATATTTATTCATTTTTAACTAGGGGTGATTCACTGACCTAAAATGAATCCAAGACATCTTTAGCCAAAAATTCAACCAGTGTGACGTTGAGATAAATTCCTAGGTAGTGAACAGTGCAGCTGAAGTTTTCCAGATTCCTTGTATTTATTGCAAGATGATCAAGTGCAAATTAAATATGTGGACAAACAAAGAAGTAAACAATAAATAATGGTAGATACATTCACATTTTAGTTTCATGGAGTTCAGCCCACTGTCGTTTTTCTACATTAAAATAACACAAACTGAACATTATTAGAACATTTTATGGTCACATCTTTGAAAAATTCTGCGCTTCCACACATTGGACTGTAACGATGGTTGATCAATTTTTGCTGCCATCACATGTGTGTTGTCCACCGTGACGCACTTGGTCATTTTTATCTTATAGTAAAATAGACCTACTGTATGTACCTTGATACAAAGGGAATTTTTCAATATTTACTATACTCAACTGTACTAAATTTACCACAATAACATGTTTTATACATAACAGATATTCCTGTTATTTCTGAAATAACACTTCAGTTAGTTAGTTAAAAAATAACCAAAAAATGATGCAGAAACGGTTGCAGGAATTCAGCTTATCCAGAAGTCAGGTGTGTTGTGGGATATTTAAGAAAAGTGTCAGCAGGAATTACAGGAAATGCGTACAAGCATACATGAAATAAAAAAGATTTATTGAGATTTTCATGTTATGCTTAATATGTTCTTTTTTTCTCTACTTGGATCAATAAGAATCAGAATTTTGCTGATTGTCACACTTGGGCACTGATCTGCATTATGCAAAAATCATGTTGCAGATTTCTCTATGGAGTTTACATGTTCTACTCATGCAAGTGTGGGTTTTCTTCAGGCACTCCGGCTTCCTCTCTCAGTCCAAAAGCATGCTTCATAGGTTAATTGGTTACTTTAAAGTGTCCCTAGGTGTGCATGTGTGTGTGTTATTGTGTTGTCCTGTGACAGACAGGCGGGGTACCACACCTTTGCTCAACAGTAGCCTGGACAGACTCCAGCACCCCTGTGAGCCGAAAAGGAATTCAGCGGGTCCTTTGTATTTATCAGGAGATAACCTGGAGAAGCTTCTTTCAGACATAACAAAAGAATTATCCATAATCAAACAATGGTTCGATTCAAACAAACTGTCTTTAAATAAAAATAAAACCAAGTACATCATATTTGGCTATAGAAAAGGGGAAAACATCTCTGAGTTAAAAATTGAGGATGTTGTTCTTGAAAGAGTAAATGAAATAAAATTTCTGGGAGTAATTTTGAATCATACATTATCATGGAAACCACACATAACTTATGTTCTCTCTAAATTGTCCAAATCATTAGCCATCCTACATAAAGTCAAATATTTTTTAAACATAGCAACATTGTACATTTTATATTGTTCCCTCATAATTCCTTATTTGACCTATTGTCTAGAAATCTGGGGGCATAGTTACAAGTCAAACACAAAACCAATTTTTATTCTGCAAAAAAAAGCAATTAGAATTGTAAATCACTCTTCATACAATCAATCCACAAAACAAATATTTCTTAAATTAAGGGCAATTAAATTTTTTGATTTAGTAGATCTTAGTACTGGAATTTTTATGTTTAAAGTTAAAAAACAATGTGTACCTGCCAAAATACTGAGTTTGTTCGAAATAAAAGTTAATAATTATGATTTTCGAGGTAAAGATATGTTTAAAAAGAAAGTGGTCAGAACTAATGCATTAAGGAATAGTATTTTTGTTCAGGGGGTCAACATGTGGAATTTATTATCAGATGAACTGAAAAATGCAAAATCCATACTGCACTTTAAGAAAATGTATTAAGTTAAAATGTTTCAAAAATACCTTCTGGACTGAGAGACTTTGGTGGTTGTGAGGTCATTTTGAGAAGTGTTAGTTTTTGTTTTTTTTGTTTTTTTTTCCTCTTCTTTTTTTCTTTTCTGATTTAAGGTTCTAACAATTTGTAGGTAGATGTGATGTTTGTATTCAGGGTTGGGGAAATAAGCCTTGGCTTCACCCAACTCCTTTTTCGGTTAATTTTGTTCAAATGTTTATGTTGACATTGATCAGTGTCAATGTTTATGTTGATGTTTTTTAAGTTTGTTTGTTTAACATAACCGAAAAAAATGTTTCTCACATTCTCAGACAGACTCCAGCACCCCTGTGAGCCGAAAAGGACTTCAGCGGGTTCTGAAAATAGATGGATAAATATATATACCAGCATACTCCGAGCTACACAATCCATATTTCATAGGTGAAGCATACCTGCACGCATAAAAATATCTGTTTATGTAGAGGTGAGCAGGCATGTGTGTTTACACTGAGAGAAATGGGGACCAGACCATGGCTCACCTAGCTTACTCCAACAGAAACAGTGGCTCAGGTCGCAGCATTTAAGGATGTCAATTCCCTGGACACTCAGTTACCAGTCACACAAACTTGAGGTCCGAGACAATGGCCACAGAGCCCCAACCACTGGAGATTGGAAGTGCGCAGAGGAGCAGGGGGTGCAAGTCCAGAGCAGGGGGTGCACGTCCAACCCAGAACACCTGAGGTTTAGTATAACCGAAAACCCCACGAACACCAGGTGAGAGGATCGCCACTGCCGCCGAATTTCCAAACATCCCCAAACGCAAACCAGGATCACCAAAGAGGTGCCATTCAGAGTCCCTTCCAACAGGTAGAAGGAAGCAGGTTGAAGGTGTAAATCGCCTGCTAGATTGTGAGGATATCAAACCATAAACCGTCAGGGCAACAAGAAAAATACAAAGGTCCTGGTACATGAAGGTGTGCACCCATGGATGCCCCCTACCTCATGTATAGAATGATATCAGGGGGGGATAAAATATGAAATGTTTGTTAGATTGTTTTTCTTGGGTTTAAAATTAATATTTAAACATTCGGACACAACTGTTAAGAAAAAAGACTTTTATTGTTTTAATTGAATGTGAATCACGTTTTTGTCATTTTCTGTCACTTAGATCTTATAAAAACATCATAATTAAACTTGTCAATCACATGGATTCAGCCATGCAGGCAAAGCTTTAACACATTTATGGTTAAATAATTATAATAAACAATAATACATGTATTTAACAAAGTGCCTTTTGAAACACTCAAGGACACTGTAGAAAGAGGTAGAAACAACAAAAAATAAATAAACAGTCATTTTTGAAGAAACGAATTGACAAAAAAAGAAAATTTTAAAAAGAATAATGTTTTAAGCAGATGAGTTTAGAGTGTTGATGTGAAAGTGAGTCAATGTTTAAAGCTACGTTCACACTGGGCATGTGATGCATGTTCAAGAATGTGTTAAAGTTAGATTCTTGAAGGGGGATTTAGTCCAAGGCGCTCACAGTGAACCAGCAGGGAGGGGCTCCTTCTTCTTTTGCTTTTGTTTACCAGCACATGTCCACCACCTACAGCTGGAAGAGGCTTGACGAGAAATGTAGAAGTGGTGCAAACTTCGTGTATTTTGCTCCAGGCTTTTTCTTTCACAGCTTTATTCCGATATATGAAAGACTTGGTGTCATATAATTCCAGTCGGGCACAAACAACAATTATTAATTTCTCCTCCATCATTACAGTTGGTACTTCTGTAAATTAAAAGGGACACCATCCCTTTGTCACTATCAAATCAAAGTCCCTGATTGGTCACGTTTGCAGTGACTTTTCATTGGAAGTGGTTGCTTAATGCGCTGATGCGGGAAGTGTGAACATAGCTTTACATGTCTGAAACATGTAGCTTTACATGTCTGATACGATTTAAGTTTTACATGTCTGGTACTGATACGAGATTCCAGAGTTGAGGAGCAGAGAAGGATGGTTCACTTAGAAATATAAAGCATCATTACCTTCGGTAGAAGGAAACAGGTCTGCAGAACCAATACAGAAGAAATCTTGCATTTCTTCTCAACAAAATGAAAGCAAATAAAACACAGGAGCAAACTACACAAAAGCATAAAAAATCTTAAGTCCCAAGGATGTCTTTTCAAGGTCTTTATCTACTTCAAAGGCACATAACATCATGACAGATTTCCTACTCCAGTGTCAGCACTAAGCAGCCCTGTTTATAATAAATATGTTTTGATTGGTTGGGATTCTTCTGCGGCTCAATCCACTAAATTAAACAAACACACGAGTAAACAAAAATGGGTTTCTGTCCGAGCCTGAGTTGCATGCTGAAGCTTGCGCAGCTTGCTCAGGCACCATCTGTGGTGGATTGTGGCGGTCTCCCGTTCTTTACCAGCTGGTTGCATTCCCTCATGTGACAGCTCCTAATGGCGGTGGGAGACCTTGCGTAATTAGGAGAGCGTACGCGCGCCTGTCCTATAGAAGCCAATCCCTCCTGGTATTTTTCTACCCCGCCACAAGCCCACCAACCACGCAGCCTCCACATGTTATCATCATCTTTCCTCCACCTCCCCCCAGCACTGCCCCCTGAATGGCTGCCGTATGCTCTCCCCGGTGCGGTGCCCCAGTGGCAGCACGTTCATAGCGTGTGCCTGTGTACCAGTACCTGAGGGAGGTAATTATCGAGGTAAGCTCGGGGAGGAAGTGGTGTGTGCATATAGGATGATCACACTGCAAATCCTGAGTCCCCAGTTTCTGTGCGTTCCATCAGAGCGTCACTGAATAATGTGGAGATTTAGGTTGAAAATTTCCATTTTGAGAATATTTTATTGTTGTTTTAAACCATCTTTTTCTTAATGTCTGTCACACTCAGCATCTCTCAGGATTGTTTCTTCTCCTGAGGCAGATATGCAATCTTGTTTATTCTAAACGCAATATTTAGTGAAGCTTAGACCTCCACATGATGACGGAAGTAGTCAAATAAACCTTCAAATTAACAAAAATAACAGACTAATCTGAAGGAACACACCAACTCAGAAGGTCTGTGGTATAAAAATCCACTGTGGCATTGTCTAATTTCTCTGATATGATCATTGAACTTGATCAGTGTTAGAATAATTGATCTCATCAGTGAGATTGGGTCCTCTTTGCAGAGATGACGGTGTGATTATGGAGCAGGTATCTGGTCTTTGGTCAGTGGTGCCAGAGAAGAGAGACACGGCTAACCTTTGTCTCAGGGACAGCAGATATACGAGCCAGCCGAGCGTCTGGGATTATCATTGAGGTCCTCGCCAAGTGATGGAAGGGGGGGGGGGGGGGGGCAGCCTGTGACCGTAGAATAATTTCAGCCTCTTTTCCTCCCATGAGACCACACGCTGTCTGAGCAAACCCCCCCCCCCCCCCCTTCCTATCCCTCCGCCTCCTCCGATGATCCCCTAACTGCCTGCCGATGCCGGATGTCTCTTCTTCTCCTCCTCAATGTAGAGGCAACAGAGATGTGTGTATGTGTGTGTGTGTGTGTGTGTGTGTGTGTGTGTGTGTGTGTGTGTGTGTGTGTGTGTGTGTGCGTGTGTGGTGCTATGGGGGTGGGGGGTTACAGGAGGGAGACTGAGGGTGCTGGAGGAGACAGAGAAAGTAAAGGCAGGTTCTTCTGTTGCTGCTAAGTGCTGCAGAAAATCAAACCTGCATTAGGAATGAGGCAGTTGGCACTGGCACATGTAACAAAAATCTACACAAACATGTCTAAACAAAAATCTATATTATTATATGCACACATGTGTCTGTGTGGGAAATATGTGTGGATATTTATGTGGACCCCCTCATTGTGCTCATTTTTTTCTGTTTGTGTGATCAACACAGTCTGATTGCAAAAATCTTCAGCAGATGAGCAGCAGCCACCTTCTTTTTAGCATTATTGCTCAAACAAAAACATAAAACATATTAACTGTTATCAAATAAAGCAGTTTAGATCTCACACAGTATGGGTGCTGTTTTTCCCTAACACTCTCTAAACAATAAATCCTTCTCAGCACTCAGAAGGAGGATGCAGAGCGAGAGTTACCGCTCCACCTTAAGAAAGGTACCTTAAAAGATTATCTCGGTTATTTCACTGCCACTGAGCCGGCACTAATAGTCCAAGGCAGATATTGAAGAGCAGCGCAGGGCCGCAGAGATCTATTAGAAATTCCCATCTACGCGCCTCATACATATTGATTTCTGACACCAAGCAGCAATGAAAGGCCCAGGGGAATAATATATTTAGCAGGGTTTGCAGTGAGGAGGTCACAGAGTGCATAAAGATTAGCTGCACAGACCTCTGACAGGACGATGTGTGAGCCCAAACTGTACAAGCACGCACCTGCACACAGGACCAAACATGCACACACACACACACACACACATAACTGTATGCATTCATGTGCTGCTTAATCCATTCCTTATGGAAAGCCTTTGCAAATCTCAGTGAGGATAGAACAAAAGAAAAAAACAGAGAAGCATCCCTGCTTTTAAAGATGTTATCCTTTCTGAGTAAAAAGTGTGCAACAGAAAAAAGTTATCGCATTATGTCATATACGTAATATAAATATTTGATCCTTTTTAAATCTTTGCTATATTTTGAGAGCAACTCTGTCAGTTTTTTTGCACTTTCTTTAACTTTTAACAAATGTCCTATTTTATTTAGATAAAACTGTCAGGAACCGTGAAAATCTAGATGCTCGTACAAAGAAAAGGGTCACAAACCAAAAACACCTGCAAGCATTATAAGTGGGCGATAATGGCCGACAAAATGTGCATTAACAGTAATCAACACATGCCGTGGAAGCCTGAACTGTCCGACGCAAAGTGCGTTCATTTCTAATAATGCACACTCCGAAGGTCATTATCTCGATTATACCATGGTCACTTACAAAAGAAATAAATGTTCAATCAGTTTTTAGTTCTCTATTCTTGTTATGTCTTTAGTTTAGATTGGTTTTATCTCAAAAAGCAGACTAATTGTTACGTAGTGCTGCGCGTTGTCATGTTACCGGAAAATGACATGTATGCTGATCATCACGATTGGTTAAAAAAAGCATCAGTTTAGAGAGAAAGTTTACCTCTTACCGCTTGTTTTTGTCCAGATGGTGAAGATAAAATTTGTTTTATAGAAGCCAGCGCAGTGATATAGAACATTTAAGCTATGTGACCGGAACTTCTTTACTGGGTGTGCTTTATCCCTGTGCGGTATCACTTTTTAATCCACACCTAGCAGCCAATCAGAATCAAGTATTCACATGTAAAGCATGTAGTTATATCTGTGTGGATACATATTTGTTACAGTTAGATAGTCTTTTATTTTTATTTTCAACAAGCTTACAGTTGCAATTTTCTTTAACCTTTGTTGGGACACAGTGTCTTATAAATCAGAATTTGACTTACACATTGTTTCATTTAGAAATAAACGATTATGCTGTGGACATTTTTTCTAAACAAATGTTTTTTCTCTGAAAAAAAGTAAGCTGCAACAAGAACAATAAAAGGTGCGATGGATGTGTATTACACGGTAAACTGCAGAACATAGTCAGAACAGAGACAGAAAGTTCAATGCCAGTCAATGGATCTCTCAGTTTGTGTAGAATTAGAAACAAAAAGATGTTTGATAAGTGAACTAAGTCTGAGTTTAAAGCACAGGTCAAATCATAGATGTTATGCTTCAGCGATACCCAATGCGTTGATCGTGTTTGACCGGCCAATACAAAGGGAAGTGTAGTAAATCGCAGGCTCATAAAAATAAATGAACACAACAATAAAATATTCAAATTTGCTGTTAACCTGAAATCATGTTCAGCGTGAATCACATCACTCGATCGACATGCAGAATGGCCAATAAAAGATTTACCAAAAACAACGGCCACTAAACACGTGTGTTCCCACTAAACTGAGCGCTCTGCTCCAACAGCAGATAAGGATTTTTTTTTCCTTCCAACCTTCAGAAAGGTGCGAGCTTTCAGTATCAGACTACTAACCGTGGATGTAGCTGTAACCTTGTTTATATTTTTTTGACTGGCCCAAGATCAGTCTTTCAAAAAGAACCTTGAATTGAGCGAATACAGAACTTTCTTTTTTCAGCAAACTATGCGCTAACAACTAGAAAATACACGGGTCCAATTCAACAAGCTATTGAAGGGAAAATCTGTCTGCGTATTTAAGCAAATAAATATGAATATTTCAAATGATGACTTTTTCATACATATAATTTTACAAATAGATCTTGTGGATCTGGTTGATTCAGAAAACATGGGCACCACTGCTACTTATTATACTGCGTTTAAATGATTTTTTTTAGCTGTTGATGTTTTATTTTTTCATTTCAATTCAACTTTTCCACTTGTATGACGTTTGTCTGGGTGAAAAAGTAAATTGCCTTAAAGGGCAACCGTGCATCCAAGGGAGAGAGGACTGGACTGTAAGAGCCCTTTACATCACCAAAATAGTCCCTCTCTGGCCTTACCTACACCTCCTGGACCAGGCTTTTAGCTCAGTGCCTCTGCCATCACAGCCTCCTCTTTTCTTTTTCTTTTCTGCTGCCCCTCTTCCCCTTTCCCTCCTTTAAAGCCCCGTTCAGCAGACTCTTCAGAAATTACATTCACACAAGATTTAGGCAGTGTGACCAACCGCAGGACCTTCATGTAAGAGCTGAAAATGTAAGCTGGGAAGGTGTGGGGGGGTCACAACTGCAGGGTCAACCTTGGGAGGAGAATTGGTAGGAAATGACCTATTCAGGGGCAAAACACTGTCAACCAACGGAAACAAAATAAGGATGATCAGAAATCTGAAGGTGAGAAAAGTATCAATAACTTTAAGTTGAAAATACAGTTCAGGCAAAGCAATCAAACAAACAAAAAAAGTTTGAGAATGCAATATTGCATCTTCATCGTCCCACTTAGACTGAGAGCAATGAAAGAATTGCTGAATTATTTTGAAAAAGCATGCAGGTGAAAAAGGAAAAATAAGGGTGATGACATTTGCTCAGTAGAAGAAGAAACGAAGCAAAAGCAGAGCAGATTTCATGCACTCCTGCTACTTACCCTGAGCAGCACTTCAAAATCAATCATTTAAATAAAAGAGAGAATTAGATGAGCTGGAAAAACTGTTTTTGAGTTCTAAAATTAATGTTGATTTTTACTCAATTGATGACAATTCAATTCCTCACAGAGAAACCTGCTGCACCGTGGGTCAGAAAAACCTTTAGGAAAACTCCCCTCTTGCTCCAAAGTACTCTGCAAACCCTGCCTCATCTACGCAAACGGACCATTTCCCTCTCTGTCATTGATTCAATGGTAATTTTTAAGATGACACTCTGTCTCAGAGTTTCTAAAATGTTTGAGTTTCCCATGAGCAATCTTTGGGAGGAAATATTGTTGCAACTCCACAAAGATTTAATGCCTTAAAACTGATGCATACCTGATGTAATCTGCCTCAAACTGAGCTGCTTCACACTTCCACTTGTTTCAAAAGCTCTAAGCAAGACCTAAACATACTTGTGTCTTTTGTCTGTGCAGATTATGACAGCAAAGCAAGGCCATCACCTTGATGAGACGTCTCTCATTTTGAATGAAGTGGGGAAAAAAACAAGCTGAAACTAACACCAGGTTAGCTGTGAATTTGACAAGTCTGAGTAATTCTTCGCGCCATGATGGATGAGCGTGATGGAGACTAGACTATTAATCAGCTTGCCATCAGTTATCCTAAGGTGGCTTAATGCTTCATCCTCTCAAGCTTTGGTGAGAACGGACAGCCATCCTTCATCTCAGCTGACTGGGGGGAGTCTCACACACTTTTCAGGTCTTGTCATCTCTGCCGTGGGTGAACATTGCCATCCTCAAAATCTCCATTTTTATCAGCCCCGGTAAACCTTGGACCCTGAGCAACACTGAAGATGCAAATTTTTTTATAGACCGAAAATAAAAACGAAAACTGAGCGGTTGAGTGCATTTGTCGTTCGGGTGGGTGCAGTGATGAGGGTGGCAAAATGCGCCACTGTGAGAGAGCGGCAATGACAGGAGGTCTTTCAGCGTGTTGGTTACAGTAAATTAGTATTCAAGCTGCAAACCATGTTTAGCACTTTGGGATTGCGTTCAGCAGAGGCCTCGCCCAGACTGTCCCTGGGGGAGCCGTCTGCAGCGGTACAGCCGCACAAGGGCCTTACCGGGCTGTCAAAATTAGATAATAAAGCACTGCGGCGCTGGCGGATAAATGCTTGTGAGAGGACATCCATCTTGGAAGCTGAAGAGGATGCTGTTAAATGACAGTGAGGGCAGTCGCTGTGTGTGCACACACACACACATCTGAGATCACCGAGGGGAACCAACAAGGAAACTTTTCTGCGTGGTGGTGTGTTGCCCCCAGTAAAAATCTACCATGAGGAAATGTGATTCAAGAGTTTATGCAGAAAGGAAGGACAGGAGCTGAACTGAAACAGAGACCCGAAGAGGCATTAAAGAGAAAGGATGAGAGACGCGCAACCTTTACCTCACAGCATCTGACCTGCTGAAACCAGCAGAATTCCTGATGTTTTGTCAATATTCCTAATTAGTGTGCAGATGACATAGTTTTGACAGTATTACTGTATTACAACACAGCAGGGAAATGCAATCAATTTTCCATTGCAGGAAATCTGCAAAAAAAAGTATGAATCACTAAATGATATACTTTAAAAGAGGTAACAAGTAAAAAATATTTTTTTTTATTTGAAAGCAAATAATTACTGGTGAAAATCCACACAAAGCAATGAATTGAAAAACAGCGCCTCGTTTTGATCCTTTTTCACAGTTTAGTGTTCAAAACTTAGGACTGATCTGAAGACATAATTTCTTACATTTGTTTTAACCCTCTTTCTGAAAGGGACAAGAAGATGTACTTTTTTTCCTTATTTGTTACATTTGTTTAATGTGAGACATTGTTATTTGTCATTTTCCAAGACAAAATGTTTAGGAAATGACATTAATCCCATAGGATTACAATAAGGCAGGAATTAGCTTTATCTCTATCATGCAACTTAAACTGGTTTCCCTTTTATTCTTTCGGAAAAGATTCATGGTAAGCCATTTTAATTCCTCAACCATTTCAACTCTTTAAAAGGACCAGATTTGTCCAAAATCCGTATTTTTTTTAACAATCATAGAGCTACCTGACAGGAAATACCTTGATATGGTACACATCTAAATGAATCAAACACCCATTTAAATGAAAATATTGTTTTTGGTGTTTTTAACATGATCTTTTGGATTTTATATGATGAAATACATATATAAAGAAAAAATTAAGTTTCAAGTTGCATCCCTAAGTATTTATTTATTTCATCCATCCATCCATCCATCTTCCTCCGCTTATCCGGGACCGGGTCGCGGGGGCAGCAGACTGAGCAGAGATGCCCAGACTTCCCTCACCCCAGCCACTTCCTCCAGCTCCTCTGGGGGGACCCCGAGACGTTCCCAGGCCAGCCGAGAGACGTAGTCTCTCCAGCGTGTCCTGGGTCTTCCCCGGGGCCTCCGCCCAGTGGGACATGCCCGGAACACCTCTCCAGGGAGGTGTCCAGGAGGCATCCGAACTAGATGCCCGAGCCACCTCAACTGGCTCCTTTCGATGTGGAGGAGAAGCGGTTCTACTCCGAGCTCTCCGCGGGTGACCGAGCTACTCACCCTATCTCTAAGGGAGCGCCCAGCCACCCTATTTACCTACCTTATTTATTTCAATCGTTGTGAATCAGGGGCAGACAAAAAATGCTGCTTGAAAAAGAGCTTATCTACAGGGCGGGCCACAAGCTCCCTGTTCAGCTCCATTCTGATGCATTGTAGACAAAGAGATCCATGTACGTCTTGACATCTGGCTCAAAACTGGTCAGTTGAATTGCTGACCAATTTTTTTTGGTCCTCGAAGGAGGACAAGCTTGTGTTTGAAGCAAAGGAAAAATAGGATTTTTTTATTACTAAATCAGAATACTGTGAAAAAGATGAAAATAACAACACAAGCAAAGGTCACAAAAAAGTCCCGCATTTCCACATTACCCACAATGACTACAATATTATGTATGTTTTGCCTTTTTGCAGAACAAATGTGTTCTTTATGTCCACATTTTCTTTAATCTAAATATTCTATCTCTAGTTATAATCTTTGTTGTTAATAATCCAGACTGCACGGTGGCGCTGTGGTTAGCGCTCTAGCCACACAGCAAGAAGTCCCCGATTCAAATTCTGACTGGGACCTTTCTGTCCGGAGTTTGCATGTTCTTTCCATGCATGTGTCGGTTTTCTCCTAGCACATTCCAAAATTAGGCTTTATAGGTTAATTGGTTACTCTAAAGTGTCTTTTGGTATGTATGTGTGTGTGTGACTGATTGTGTGCCCTGCAACAGATTAACGACCTGTCCAGGGTGTACCTCACCTTAGTCCAGTAACCGGGACAGGCATAAGCAATCCTGTGACCCCGAAAGGAATATAGCAGCTTTAGAACATGGATAGATGGATGCTCTTCCTTTTTTCCTGAACACCGGTTGCAGAAGTTCATGCTTTTATTTAAACATTTGCCGCACTCTGAGTCTATTATTTAACTGCAAAAATATCAAGGTCATTTTTGTATGTCATATTTTATATGTTTTTTATGTTTGTTTTACATTCTGCAGTGCTTTCGTCTCTTTTTAAATTTCTTTATACACTTTTGTCGTGAACCTTTTGGAAGAGCTGAAGAGAGTCTCTTCTTGCCCCTTCAAAACAGTTTATCTACTTTGGTTTTAAAATGGATTACCATAAAATCATTGGACACCTTTTTTTTTTTTAAATATTTGAAATGGTTTATTGTACTTAAATACTCACTTCCCCTCATTAGCTCTGTCTCTGACTCTGTTCAAGGCGCTCAGATTTTTTCTAAACTCGACTTTCGCAATGCCTACCATTTAGTCCGTATTAAGGAGGGGGATGAATGGAAAACCGCATTCAACACTCCCCTTGGCAACTACGAGTACCTGGTCATGCCCTTTGGCCTCACCAACGCCCCCACCGTTTTTCAGAGACTCGTGAATGACGTTCTCTGGGATTTCATTAATCGGTTCGTCTTCGTCTACCTCGATGATATTTTGATTTTTTTTCACGTGACCCCGTCCAACACGAAAATCACGTGCACCAGGTTTTGACCAGATTACTCGAAAATCAGCTGTTTGTGAAGGCTGAGAAATGTCAATTTCATGCCTCCTCCGTCCAGTTCCTCGGTAATATTCTCGAGGCAGGTCGCATCCGTCCCGACCCTGCAAAAATCAAAGCAGTCTCCCAGTGGGAACCTCCAGTCACTCGCAAAAAATTACAGCAATTCCTGGGCTTCGCCAACTTCTATAGAAGATTTATCAGGAATTACTGCAGCATTGCCTCTTCCCTAACTCAGTTAACTTCCATCTCCAAGCCTTATCAATGGAACTCCGATGCTCAAGTCGCCTTTGATACCCTCAAGTCCCTGTTTGTCTCGGAACCCATTCTAACTCAACCCGACACCACTAGACATTTCATAGTGGAGGTCGATGCTTTGGACACTGGGGTCGGGGCTGTCCTCTCTCAGAAAGAAAGCTCCACGGATAAACTCAAACCCTGTGCTTTCTTTTCCCGGAAGCTTTCCCCCACAGAACGGAACTATAACGTGGGTAATCGTGAGCTGCTGGCCATCAAACTTGCGCTGGAGGAGTGGCGTCATTGGCTGGAGGGAGCTGACCAACCCTTTATAGTCTGGACCGACCATAAGAACCTGGCCTACTTACGCTCAGCCAAGCGTTTAAATTCACGTCAAGCTCGGTGGTGTCTATTTTTTGATAGATTTAATTTTACTATTACCTACAGGCCGGGCAGTCGTAATACCAAACCTGATGCCCTCTCACGTCAATTCAGTCCCGATGATTCCACGAGCTCCAATACCATCATTCCGTCTACCTGCATCGTGGGAAGTTTAACCTGGGACATAGAAAACCGGGTCATTAATGCCCAGGGGGAGGAACCCAAACCCGATTCCTGTCCTGACGGTGTCCTCTTTGTCCCCACCTCACTAAGGTCCGACATTCTGTCCTGGGGCCACAGTTCTCGGGTCGCCTGCCATGGCGGCGTTTTTAGGACCCTCAATCTCCTCCGAAAGAGGTTTTACTGGCCCAAAATGGACAAAGATGAGTACGTCGCCGCCTGTACCACCTGTGCTAGGTCAAAATCCTCCAGCTCACCCCCTGCTGGCCTGCTCCATCCTCTGCCGACTCCTCATAGACCCTGGTCTCACATTGCCGTGGACTTTGTTACTGGGCTACCCACGTCCCAGTTATTTTTACGGTCATTGATCGCTTCTCCAAGGCCGCTCAGTTCATCCCATTGCCCCAGCTACCATCAGCCACAGAGACATCCGACCTCCTAGTACACCATGTTTTTCGTCATCACGGGATTCCAGCAGATATCGTTTCAGACAGGGGTCCTCAGTTCATTTCACACGTTTGGAAGGCCTTTTGTTCCGCGTTGGGGGCTACCGTCAGTTTATCCTCCAGCTATCACCTTCAATCCAACGTTCAGGCAGAGTGTGCTAATCAGGAGTTGGAGGCGGCCCTACGCTGTCTGGCTGCTCAGAATCCGGTTGATTGGGCAAAACACTTGGTTTGGATTGATTATGCCCACAACTCCCACACTTCATCTGCTACTGGGGTCTTCCCCTTCGAAGCATCGTTGGGCTATTCACCTCCTCTGTTCCCCTCTCAGGAGCTTGACCTGGCTGTCCCATCCATGCAGCATCATCTCCAGCGCTACCAGCGTTTGTGGAACCAGACCAGAAAGGCTCTGCTTCGCACAAAGAAGGACAACTGCAGAATCACCAATCGCCACAGGGTGGTGGGCCCCACTTATCAGGTCGGTCAAAAGGTGTGGCTCTCATCTAAGAACATTCCCCTGCAGACCTCGTCCCGCAAGTTGGCACCAAGGTTCATCGGTCCATATATCATCGACCGCATCCTCAATCCCTCCTGTGTCCGTCTCCATCTGCCCGCTGCCCTCAAGGTACACCCCACGTTCCACGTCTCTCACATTAACTCGTTTTGGACGGCCTCTTCGTGCCCGCCTTCCACTTCCCCGCCACACGCCCGTATCATTGATGGTATCCCGTTCCCTCATTCTCGACCCTTCCCTCATCACCATCTTCTTCCGTGCCCACCCGGATCATCGTCCTGGACCGCCAGGAGGCGGTCGTTGAGGGGGGGGGGGGGGGGGGGGGTACTGTCATGGTGGCCTATCAGACTCCTCCCCCTCCAGCTCTGCTGCTCATTCATCTCAGCTGTGACTACTCAACTCATCAAGACACCTGCTACTTAAGGAGACCCAGCTTCATCATTCTTCGCCAGTTTGTTAACCCTGGTGGTGCCTAGTCTCCTGAAGCTCTCTATGTCTGGCCCCTTGTCTCGTCCTGAGCTAACTTTGTCTTGTCCTCTACAATTCAGGTTTTACATCTCATGCCACGAGTGTCACCTGAGCCTTACCACTGCGAGCAGCAGAAGCTACAGCTCTCCATCGCTGACGCCGCCTGCCATTGTGAGCCACAGTCTCTGTGCCCCTCAAGATTCCCAGCCATGCCACGCATCCAACCGAGCCACTGCTCTCCTCAAGATCTCCAGCCGCGCCATGCACCACGAACACCAGCCACGGACTCTGTCTCGCCCCTCTCTCTCAGGGAGTTCGCCACGAACGGTACCGGAGCCTCTAGTCAAGAGCCGCAGTCACGTTACCCACAGCTCCGCCAGGAAACAACAAGAATTCCAACAAATATCTTACTTACCTCTCACCTACCTGTCTCTGCCTTCTGGGTTTCAGCATCTGGGTCTGTCCCGCGTTCTAGTCATGACAAACCGGTTCATAACTTTTATCAGAAAGAGTTAAGAATCCTTAGGTACCAATAAAGCACACTACAAAGATGAATTACTTAATTATTATGTAAAAATAGGCATAACTATTTTAGAAATCAACATGGCAAATGCAGATTAGTTATCTAAAATATATCCAGATTATATTTATTAGAAAAGTCATGTACATAATTAAAAAATAATACAAAGAATACAAAAATAATACAATAAAAATCAGTAAAATAGACATAACACTGTTTTAAAAATCTTCATAGCAAAAATTGATCAATTATCAAAAGTTAAGTTTATGTGCAAATTAAGTTACTGTTAAAAATTATCTATAAGACCTTTAGTTTGAAACGATTAAGTTTGTTCAAAATTATTTGCTACATAATTAAAAATATATGTTAGTTTGCACTTTCAGGTAAGAAATCATGTCCCCAACAAAAGTTTAAGACACTATTTTTCTGAGTCAAGAATGTTAAACGTATCATTAAACGTAACAGAAATGCTCGTCATGTCCGGAAAATAGTCTTCTAAGCAGAGGAGTGGATTCATGTTGCCCCAAATTGTAAATAAATTAATGGACTGTTGCATTATAGTATTGGTATACAATAAAAAATATTAACATACTGCACATAACTTTTTAGTTTATACCAAAAAAAAAACAATAACTTCTGTCATCCAGTAATTGTATTTAAAAATGCAGTTTAAAAAATATGATTTTAGCGAGATTGTGTGCGAAGAAAATCTACTCTTCAGATGTGTTTCTTTATGTAGATCAAACTCATCTTTTTGTTGCTCACTCATCTTGCCCAGTGACACTTTACAAATAGAGATATCTTTTATTTAATCATCCGCCGCTCATTCTCCTTGGTGTACATTGTGCTTGCCATTGTGAACGGCACCATTGCTTCTTGATTAATGGCTTTTTCAGAGGTGCCGCTAATGGCTCTTTAATTGCTTGACTTCCATCCCAGGCTTTCAGGATTTCTTGCACTGTTCCTCACACTGCATGAAATCAATAGTTGTAAAAGCTTTCAGAATTCAGAGTGGGTGCTTGTATGTTGGGTTTGGATCCAAGAGCTGGGCTTGAAAAAATACAAAAAGAAAACTTTTTTTTTTTTTTGGCAGATGCAAAACAGATTTTGAGGACTTGGGACGGTGGGAATCCTTTACCACTAAGGCATCTCACGGATTTTCCAACAACACCCTCTTTCAGTAAATGTTTTTGACTCTGTCTAATCACAAAGTTTTTTCACTTCAGGATAAAAACACAGAAATCTATTTTATCTGGATGTTGGGAAAACTGCTGTTTTGATGACGGGGTTTGGTCAGCAGTAAAGCACATGAAAAGCAACAAAAATGGTGTCACTCGTCACTCCTCATTCAGGGCTTGTTCCTGTAATCTTTCGATTATTTACTCAAAGTTTTCTAGAAAACCTTTGACAGAAGAAAAAATTAACGCACAATGTGGACATATTTGTTCATTTCACACAAGCAGGGATAACCCTTTATGGTTCTGAAGCTCACTGGCTCCTGACATAAGTTCCATGCTAAAAATCTCCACACAATCAAGGAACTAGCACACTGGTCTCCTGTAAGTAAGTTATTTGTTAGCGACAGACAGCCAAACAGCCAGGAGACAGACAGGTGGAAAGATGCGAGAAAAGGAAAATTCCTTAATTTCTAGTTTAAGGAATAGCATGCGTGAAGTGCAGTAAATCCACAGCTGTTGAAGTCAGCTCATCCTGCCATATGCTACCAAGTGGAAATATAAGGTTATGATTGGTTATCCAGTTAGTCTAGCCATGCTAGGCTATATTTTGCATATCTTTTTGCAAGTAAACATTACTAATTGTACATCGCACCCTTCACAGTGTACCATGTAAACAGAAGAGCAGTCATGATCACTGACGCCTTGTTGACAGACCTAATCCCAGACTTCTTGCAGGACTAGTTATGTACAAGGTTAGGAGTGGAGTTACCTGGCTAGAGTAAGAGGGTGTAAACAAACCACATTTGTGGAGCAGATACACAACTAAACCTCCAGCTGTCATGAAACAATGCTTAACCATTGTGTTTTCTTAGATGACCCCACCCTCACATTGACGTGTTCTCCCTACCATGACAAAGGTGGATAAAGGTGGAAAGATTTTATGCAATCCATGGACACCAGTGAAGATCACAAATCATTGAAGAATAAAGGTTCAGTGCACTGTCTAGTGGGTCTAGATGACCCAACTCCCAACGTTAAAGTGCCTAGGATAGCACAAGGGTTAAACAAGCTTGCCCTGATTGGGGGGGGGGGGGGGAGTCAAGGTTAAGCAACTGTTAGCTGGTGCCAGAAAAATTCCATCTCTGAGCAGATGAGCCAGAACACCATCCCCTGCAGCTAGACTGCAGACCAGTAAATGAGCACGCTGAAAAAAATAAGGATTTTCCTGATCGGGAAAGGGTGTTGGGGTGCAGAGGACACACTTGACCACACCGGAATCCACAGGTGAGATTAAAAATTCAATTCAATTTACAGTGATCACCCAGCACTCAACATATACAGTTATGTTGAAGTGTATTAGACCAGCGGTCCCCAACCTTTTTGTCACCGCGGACCGGTACAACGCAAGGCAAGTTTACCGCGGACCTGTGTGTGTGGGGGGGGGCAGTTTTGAAGGCTTCAACGCCTCAGTGGAGAGCCGGTCACCGCATATTACGCACAGCGGATTTGGTGCGTGGGAATTGCCCGTGGCGATAAATCCATATTTTAAATAGGTTTCTTGATACTGCCTTTTAAAGGCAGATTTCCATTTTTTAGTGGGTGCAGGTTCCTCTTCTGTCCCTTCATTGGACCATTTCCCCCTTGTCAAAACAACTTTCTAAAGAAGTTTGTTTTTTGCTCATTTTGGTTGTTTGGGTTTAATTTTAGCGGGGTGTATCACGTGATGTTTGGTGTCGCAACTTTGACGTGCGTTAAGTGTGAAGGATGTAACAGAGAGAATCCAGTCACTTTTCAAAATAAAACGTTTTTTTCGGGGGGAAAAACAATAAAATGGAAATTATTTTTTCTTTCTGTGCGTCCCGGTGCCAAAATTTCCCGTGGACCGGTACCGGGGCCCAGTGGTTGGGGACCACTGTATTAGACGATAAAATACTAACCAGCATTGACTTATCCCCTTTATATCTGCAAAGACAAATTGGGTTTTTTCTAACAGCCAACAGTGCCTTGACTGAGAAGCACCAGGGAGAAGCCAAGGACTGAGATTGAGCCATTGCCATTTGGTTGCACAACTCCACCGTTAATTCTTTAATGTAGCCATGTTTAAAAGGCCTATACCATGCAAAATCCATTTTTTGAGCTTTTAAATGTATTACAATGTTCATTACTGACGTAAAGAAACCCAAAATGGTATTTTGATCCATTCATGCATTTCTTAGTATTCCTCTAAAAACCTGCGCTCTGAGCACCAGCCCCTCCCAACTTGAGTGGGTTCTCACGAGCTGACATAGACCAGTGAGGAACAGCCCCTTCCAAGAAGAGTCTACACTGCCAGCACCGCCCCCTGGCTAACACACAACCCACTTTCTCCGCTGAGCTAGCGGTTTTCGGCAAAAACTATTTCCTTTTATGTTCATATAAGAATATATATAAGAATAGCTTAGAATAGGCCCTTTGAAATGTTTAATGATTGCTTGCTTCTTAATCTTACTAGTTGTCTTTTTTCATCTTGGTTATATATAACCCTTGTGCTATCCTAGGCACTTTACCATTGGGAGTTGGGTCATCTAGACCCACTAGACAGTGCATTGAACCTTTTTTCTTCAATGATTTGTGAACCTCTCTGGTGTCAATGGATTACATGAAATCTTTCCACCTTTATCCACCTTTGTCATGGTAAGAAGAACACGTCAATGTAAGGGTGGGGTCATCTAAGATAGCAAAAGGGTTCAATATGCACACCAATCCCTATTTTTTTATTTAGTATATCTCTGCCAATGTGGCAGACATCTGGCCTTTGCTTTATAATCAACTGTCTGGTTTATTTAGGTTTGCCTAAATTTTATTAACAAAAGGATTTATTAACATCCTTTTCATCTATATTTTAGTTTGAAGGAGTATCCCTTGAAATTTCTTACTTCCTCATTCATTTGCATTTCAAGATACTCCAATCCCTACAAAGACATGACTATGGGAACACAGTCTGGATAAGCTGTGTTATGCAGAATATATTAGTATAAGCCATTTCATTAGAATATTTTATCACTGTAAACACCTTATTTACAACAGCAATTGAAGAATAATGGGAATAATGTTGTTGTTTTTTATGTTTGAGCACTGTAAACTTGATCCAAACTCAACAGTTGATCTGGATGTTAATATAATTCTACTTGGTATGACCACAAGGGCTTGCTTATGGGGTCATAAATCTGTTTGTTGGTCGGTTTAACCTACTTAAAATAATTAATATCATTGTATGAATAGCTAAAGCAAACTTTGATGACTGAAAACAAAGCCACACAAAACAAAAATATTCCAAACAAATTTAGGAAAATGTAGACATACAGTGAATGTACATATGTAAATAAAGGAGGCTTAAGTTATTAGAAAGTGGGTTTTTTATCATGTATAACTCATGCACATGAAAATATGATTTCAATATCTTTATGGCAAAGTAAGATTTTTTTAATTCATATTGTTCTTGTTTTTTCCTTATTTCAATTTGGTTTCTTCTAAGTGATTTATCTAATTTAATTTTATATATAAATATCATTAATCCTTATACTTGTGTTATGTCCAATTATTTTCAGGGGTTTTTTTGTGACCACCAGCCTTGATATTCTTAGAATACATGATACATAAATACATAAAAGTTCTGGTCCTGAAAAACAAAAATTGAAATGCAAACTTAAAAGAAATATGAAGTGATTGATTGGTTTTGTCTGTTAAAATGCTTTACATTGTTTTTGTAAGCTACCAAACTCTAAATATACATTTTATCCTGTGCACAAAATTCCCATAAAAATAACCCTGATAAAATGTATATGTATTACAACAGAGCAGGAAAAAAAAATCCAGTTTTTCACTGGCCGTGATGCTGCTGGTGGTTTCATATTTCCTTTTTCTTTTTTTTTTCCAGTAACAAGGGTGGTTCGGAAGGAGGCATATCGTTAATAGCGGAATAGTGATTCATCATTTAATTATGATTTGACAAATGCTCGTGCCTTCTCCATTCTCAGCATCCTCCTCCCTTTCAATTCTCCGCTCTGCCAAACTGTCACGCACTCCCCCCGTGGGATTAATTGGAGCTGTCTGTCTTTGTGAGGCTGCCGGCGCTCTCAGGGCGGCGGGTGCACGACACTGTCAATGAACAGAGAGCCTGACACTTCCAGGGAGCCCGCTCACAAGACGCACAATCCCCACTCCCCTTGTTATTGTTTTCACCTTAACCCCCCCTCCTCTGCCTGAGTTTATGTGTGCCTTTCTCCCCTCCTCTGTCTCTTTCCTCTCCTCGCTCTCCCTGCTCCTGTTTCTCTCTGTCTCCTTTCCTGCTCCTCTTCAGAGCTCCTCTTTTTCACTTCCTACCACCCACCAGCCCCCAGCCCTAACGCAGAGAGAGAAGGACAGTGGCATCGGCAGCCAATATCCAACAAAGAGGGCCTGGATGATGTTCCAGTTCAAGGGCTCAGAGGACAGACAAGTCGAATAAATCAATTAAACCTTTCTGTGCCATCAAAGTTGAGAGAGAACAAAAAGCACAGGATATGCACAAAGGAAATCAAACACTTCACGGCTCCACTTCTTCTACATCTCCTCCTGCTGATGAGTGATGCTAAAGGGCGGTTGTTAAACTATGGTTGGCTCTAGTTGGGCTGGAGAACTTGTGCGGCCAAATCCAGCAGGCGTTACACCCAGCTGGAGAGATAAGGTTTAATACCAGGCATTGGGTGCACCCTTATCTCCCCCACTGATAGAAAGAGCAAAGAAGGGGAGGGCAGGCGAGAAGAGAAACGAAGAGGGACAAAAACAAGTGGCGTACACGGACCCTGGCTGGATGCGTAAGTGCCCCCGTCCACCGTTGGCATAGAAACTAATCCACGTTCACATTTAGCTGTTTTTTTTTTCCCACCTCGCCATCCCAACAGCCAGGATACAGTCAGAGTTGGAGGGAGGAGAGGATATCTGCTGGCTTTCTCCTGGTCATAATGAGACCCGTAGGAGGGAGAGGAAGGAAGGTGATGTGGTGGCGGTGGGGGGTACATCTGGCTGACACTCTTAGTCCTGAAGATCCAGCTGTGCCTCCCTGTTGGACACAAACGTGTTCTCATGCACCCAAATCCTCATTGATGCTGTTTTACAAATTTGTTAAACTCCAGGAGAACCGCAGATAGTATTGGAGATGCCATCGATTGACCAGACTTAACACACAAACTGACAACCAGAAGGTGTTGAATTGGCTTTTCCCAGCATTTAATTGTGTTGCCTTTGCTAATTTACCATTGAAAGACAGTTGTTGTTTGAGATGTTCCAACTTTTTACTTAACTTTACTTCTAAGGTTTAAACACAAAAAGAACTTGATTTGGGCGTCATCACCTTTCATGGCCTCACTTTTTTTTTCAGTCTAATTTTGAATGCCGTCTCCAGCACATAATTCATCCAGTTTGCCAAATCTACATAAATATTTGATCAAATTCAGATCATTGCTTTCATTTTATAACACTGGACTTAGTTTTCTACAAAGGTTTAACCGTTAAGAGTGTTCAAACAAGAGGAAATAAAATGTGAAAATGTCTGTGTCTGTCTGAAAAAGCTGCATAAAGTGAGCAGTGAGAAATTTTACAGTTTTAAAACAAAATCCTGTGATCATGAATACTAAGATCCTAGTTTGCTGATTTCACCAATCGCAAGTTATTTTTTGGAATGAATCTCCCTTAATAATCGATGACAATGTTTTCTATAAGTCTTCACAAGGTTTTCACCACCTGTTGCTGTTATTTTGACCCATTCCTCCATGCAGTTCTCCTCTAGAGCAGTGATGTTTTGGGGCTGTCGCTGGGCAACATGGACTTTCAACTGCCTCCAAAGATTTTCTATGGGGTTGAGATCTGGAGACTAACTAGGCCACTCCAGGACCTTGAAATGCTTCTTACGAAGCCAGTCCTTTGTTACCAGGGCAGTGTGTTTGGGATCTTTGTCATGCTGAAAGACCCAGCCAGGTTTTATCTTCAATGTCTTTCCTGATGGAAGGAGATTTTCACTCAAAATCTGACGATACATTCTTTATTTTACATGGATCAGTCGTCCTGGTCCCTTTGCTGAAGTGTGCTTCTGATGGTAGCCTTTCTGACTTTGGTGCCAGCTCCCTACTGGTCTTTCACTACCCCCCCCCCCCCGTGTGGTTCTGAGATTTGCTTTCTTCCCACTTAAACTGCTTACCTATTGCGTATTCAGTCTTCCCAGCCTGGTGCAGGTCAACAATTTTGTTTCTGGTGTCCTTAGACGGCTCTTTGGTCTTGCTGAGGTAAACATATGATAAAAACTACAGGCCCCTCTCATCTTTTTGGTAGGAGAACTTGCACTATTGGTGGCTGACTAAACAATTTTTGCCCCACTGTACACATCCGTTTTGTATAAGAAATGTAAAACAGAGTATTTACATGATGTGACTGTGCTTAAGAACTGGTACCTGTATTCCACTAGAGTCTAAAACATGGTGGCCCAGCTATGCAAGCCAATATCAGCAAGGTTTACTGAATTATGTCTGAGCATTGGAATGGGAGCGGATACACCACAGCAAAAAAGAGCATGTGTTTCATCAAACTCATTCAAAGACAACATGGACTCTCATCCTGAGTAGATCCATGGTCCCTTCTTTTCTGTGACACTTAGGATGTTGACTTGAAAATCCAATAACAGCTCCAGAAGAGACAAACTGTTTATTATCCCTCATTGGCCCTCATCATTTCATCCTTTAAGAAGTAAGGTTGGAGATCACAAAAGGTGTAGTCCAAATGCATTACAGTGGAAAACCTAAACCACTTTGTCCGATTTTAACAGTGACGTGATTTGGTTAAATAGCAAACATCTTTCTCAAGATCCAAACCTCCAGTTTAGCTCAAGCCTCATGTATTTTGAGGACAAAGTCTGATTTCAAGTTGTTGTGTGTGAGATCACTGACCTTGGCCCACTGTGTTAATGTGTCAAAAATGACACGAACTCTCACTGGTGACCCTGGATCTTTACCCTTTTTAATTCATGATGCACCTTTAATCCAATTTGCTGTATCAGTGTTTTTGATGTCAAATCACTCACGTCATGTAATGATTGGAAACTTATCATTATGTCACCTGATGCTAAATGTGACAATTGCATGAAAGAAAACCAGTTTCGTGCTGTCTGAACTTCAAAAGTGCACAAAGAGCCACACGGCCAAGTTCATGAATCAGAGGCAGGTGTTCGTGTCCTTCTCTTTATGTGGGTCGCACTTGCATGTCACCCTGTTTTGCTTTTCTTTTTCCTAATGCATTATGCACACCCACCTCTGAGTCTTCACTTTAACGTCAGTCACCGATCTGGAGAGAAAAATGAAAAAACATGAAGAGGTTGCTGAAGCGTTGTCTTGTTTCCACCCTCTACTCCACTGCACCTCTCTTTTATTTGTGCGAGGATGTGCGCACAGTCACTCACATAATAGTCTCTTAAAGCTTTTGGAGGATGCTGTACGAGAAGAATATGAGGTTCTTTCCAGCAGATGTCCTTCGACTTTCCACTTACGTCTTAGAAGAGCTCTCGTCTTCTGAGGCTGCCCATGTTGTCCCCTAATTAAGGATTCAGAAATCAATTGCATTCAAGTAATAAGCTGCCACGGTACCACCCCACTGTTCACCCTTTCACCCTCTCCTCCAAGCCCCCAAAAGCCTTTTCAACCTCTTCAGACGATTAGAAGACTGAGGTAAAAGGGTTCGAAGACAAACAACTAAGCTAAAATGTGTGTATTTCTGCCTTTTGTTGATTTGTCAACAATATTAAGTAGTTTTCAGCACTTCCTGAATGGTAAAAGTAGGAAACTGATGCATCTTCACCACTATTGTTCTTTGAACAAGATTCAAAACCCCTACTGTGCTGACTCACTTCATTAACCAACTAAAGTGGGCTTTTTTATTAGCTTGCTGAACTGGCTTCCTCTGCCTCCACCTTTTAACAATATGAACCTCATAACAGGCCAAAATAAGAAGGAAGAGCTTAGACGTTTTATACCTAACGGGAAAAATACCTTAATTGTTTTTTTTTTTACCATCTCAAATTTACTATTCACTGCAGATTGATTTCAGGTTTGATTGGTTCAACACACCTGATCCAGGTAAGCAGTGGTGCAGCGGTGTAGAAGTGACTCGAGGGCCAGGGTTAGAGAGTCCTGACATAGAGTTAACTTGACTGTAAAACCATCAGTTCATAAAATCTCTGTGAAATGATTAAGAGCTCCAATGGATTACCCTTTCTAAACATGTGCGATGTTCACACCCATAACTAGGTATTCACGAGCATTTGCAGCTACATTTGCCCAAACGACACAAAAACCCTTTCAATAGAGAGATCAACGTCTCTCCTCTTTGTGAAAATATTCAATTACTCACATGAACCCAGACAGAAAATTAGGGATGTTATGTATGGAGCATTTTACAAGGGTAAGAGGCGTGAACAGCCTTTTTAATGAAGCAGGCCTGAGCTCATAATGAAGACTCCTGAAAATGGGAAAAATTATTCTGACTTTAACTGCAGACCTTCAGAGAGCCCCTTAAAGACAGACGTGCATTTCCAATTGTTCCATCATTTTCCTTCTATTTCTGCTCACTCCTGTAATGATCAAGGAGTTCCCTGGAGCTTATTCCAGCTACTTCAGGGTAACAAAAGGGTACAACCATTGACTGTATATAAGAGCTGGACTAAGTGAGTGTGACGTCACCCATAGAAAAATTAAGTCAATTCTGTAGCTGTTTTTTTGCGATACAGATGTTGTTGGATGTTGGAACCAGATGTGTTCAGTGAGCAGTGATTGGTCAGTCAGTCAGTCTGAGTTACTGTTTCTATGGCAACTAAAAGCAGGCTCGGGAGAGTCCCTCAATAAGATGTTTTGAATTTTCAAAGTGAGACCACATACTTTCATTAAGGCCTCTGTTTGGTTAGTTCATAACTTGAATCAGTAAAAAAAAAAAATAGGAACTAGTTAAAACCGGTATCAGAGCAAGAATGGTTATTCTGATAAATGTAATTACTGAATAATAGCTGTTTATTTCTCTATAGAAATCTATGGGATTTTGGTTTCTTGGATCCAGCGGGTACTTCCTGTTTGGAACGCGAGGGTGGAGAGGTCACTCACTCCAGATCTCATAGTCAATGGGTACACCATAGATGGACTGTGAGAGGAGGCCGGAGAAGGGCCTTTGCTGACCGTCGAGCGTTTATGATTTTTCTTATTGAAAGAGATTTAAAAAATCTCTCAGCTGTTGGTGTGAGGAAGGCTACAGTCAAAGAGCTTGTTCCGTGATACGCACTATGACTTTGTTCATAAAAAATGTTGGTGCAGCTAGACAAAAACAAACTAAAATGACAACAATAATGCATTTATTTGATTAAAAAAGAAATTAAAGATTTAAAATACTGAAAAAAACAACTGCAATCATAAAAATAATACAAACCATCCTTGGAGTCAGTATCCAGTAACACTTATGTTAGAAAAAAGACCTATGGAGGTTGTTGATCTTTTGGTTTTTTATAACACAGTACAATTAAAATAGCTAATCAAACCTTAAAATTTAGAGCGATTTACTTTTCAATAAATATTAATGTAATTATGTTTTGAGAAAAATGTATCTGAATCCAGCAAGCACAGCAAAACTGTCTCAATTAAATGAAACACACTGCTTATCCACCAACGACAACTCAAAACAAAAAAAAAGTCTTCACATATTTTAGAATTATAATTGGCCAAAATCAGAGGGAAATGCAAAATCAGAAAGAATATATGTCACTTTTTTTTGCACACTTTTGATTTAAACAAAAATGAAGCCAGAAGTTAAGCACATGATACAACACCTTGAAAGTATTCTGTTTACATCAGTGTTTTGCATAAATGTTTGGCTGACTTTATTCCTTTCACTCGAAAATTATTTTGTGAAAATCTACTTACACAGTTTTAACACTCAATGGTGACTATGTGAAGTTCAGTGTCTTGCCTAAAGACACATTACCTGGTTTGTCCTCAACCCATGCATTCAATTCACTTACAATCGGGATTTTCTAATGCATCAAATTTATCATGGCGTCGTTTTTGTAGATATTTGCAGGTTTTAACCCTTGTGCAATCCTAGGCACTTTAACATTGGGAGTAGGGTCATCTAGACCCACTAGACAGTGCTCTGAACTTTTTCTTCAATGATTTGAGTTCTTCACTGGTTTCCATGGATTACATGAAATCTTTCCACCTTTATCCACCTTTGTCATGGTAGGGAGAACACGTCAATGTAAGGGTGGAGTCATCTAAGATAGCACAAGGGTTAAGATCATTGTTTTCCTTTGTGGACCATTGCAAATATGTTTCAGCTGTTGAATGGTTGACATCGTAGCTGGTTCTAGAAACACTATGGAATGAAGATGAGTTTGTGAGTAACTCCATGATTGAACAGTTCCAGAGAACTCTTGCTGCAAAAGAGACCCCTCCATCTGCATACAGTTTAATGAACAAATAGATGTAAGCAGTTGACTTAAGGCATCATTGCTACATGAATTTCGACTTTAAAGCCTTTTGACAGAACACACAAAAAATGAGGAGAAGGGATCAAAATAGCAGCACAAATTGTGTTTTGCAACTGTATGTAGTCTAAACTATGTAGGTGGAGAAATGGTACAACTTTACACAACAATGGCTGCAGTCACTGTTTGAAGGAGAAGGTGTAAACAAAACAAGATCGTGGACGTTATTGGTCATCTTTATATATAGGCTAACCAGCAACCAAGTGAGCCTAAAATTCAAAGGTTGTCCCCACACAACAAACAGAGATGATGTACGTCCATGACATCCGTGACAACATAGCTGTGCTTAAGACTGGACATGCAGTGAGACAAAAAATGTACGATTTTTCAACCCTTGTGCTATCTTAGATGACCCCACCCTTACAGCCGCGGTTACATGGGCAGAATATCTTGATCGGATCAATGGTCGGGTTAAAATTCACCCGTGCACATGGGCACAGAAAACCTTTTTCCGATTAGAACAAACGTTCCCATGGCTCACACTCTCGTTCGGAATGAATCATTTGGGCATGCGCAGTAGTGTAAAAATCACCCGGATGCGGATATAGGTCCCGTTGTAAACAAACCGCTTCCACAGACATTTATGCAGCAGCTCGGTAACATACGAGACGATCTTCCAAACGTGCTTTTATTAATGTCATGAATATTATGAATTGCCTGTTCGCTCATCGTTATATTTAATCTGTGTGGTCAGTGCTTTTTTTGTGGAAGAATTAAGCTGGACGAAAGCTTAGGACAGACTAACACGGGCTAACATCATTAGCCTGATGGACCGTGCGAGAAACGCAGCAATCTGCAGCTTTCTAAGGACTGAGCGACATTTATTTCTGCTCTGAAAGTTCACACAGACCGCCCCAAAGCCACTCTGTGAGCTAGCGGCCCGAGCTCTGTTCGAACACGGTTCCTCCTGAGTCCTGCAGCCGCTAACCCAGAGCGGCGGGACGGCTCGCAGTCTCACACATAACAAAACAACAAAACGCACACGTAAACCCCCCCCCCCCCCGACACAAAATTATGAATCCAGCTGCTCTGCTCACTCGGGTGCCAGTGGACCGAGTGAGCGTCAGGGGGCACGAAGCGCTCCTCCTCCGAATCTCCCCCGTGAGGGGTGTAAGAGAGGGGAGAGCCAGCGGGGCGAGAGCGGAGCGGCGCTTTTCACGGGGCGTCCGCAGAGCTGGTCGGTCCCGTATGCGCTCAAAAGCTTTCTCTCAGCGAAACACCGTCTATGCGTGACGTAAACCAGAGCAGCAGTGACACACGATCGGAATGACCGTTTACATGCTCCACGATCGGATAAACGATCGGTATAACCCACCTATCTCGATCGGAAAGAAATTCTGATCCGAATGAGTCTGACCGGGGCAGAGTATTCCGAACGGCGCGTTTACATGACGCATTTTCTTTCCGATCAGGCGTTCATTCCGATTACTTTTGCCCATGTAAACGCGGCTACGTGTTCTCCCTACCATGACAAAGGTGAATAAAGGTGGAAAGATTTCATGTAATCCATGGACACCAGTGAAGATCACAAATCACTGAAGAAAAAAGATTCAGTGTACTGTCTAGTGGGTCTAGATGACCCAACTCCCAATCGTAAAGTGCCTAGGATAGCACAAGGGTCAATGGTATATTATCCTTTTTATGGATGTTCAGGAAAACAGGATTTCTATTAGTTTTACATTCAACCAAACTATTGTTGATGATTGTTTTTGTAAAAACAAAGAAACATTTTTTGTTGACCTTCAATCAAGTTTTCTTTGTTGTTTTATTTTGAAAGGTTCCAGTTGCATCACCTTCAGGAATCACTGACTCCAACTGGTTGACAAGCAAACACAAACCAGGTAAGTAAAGGTTACACCTCACTGATTGATTATCAACATTCTGTTTGTTAAGACTGAAAGACAACTCAAAATACGTGTAGGAAATACAAGGTTTTGATGTTGTAGCAGCAAAGATGAGAACGATTGCAGGTTCATCAGCTAAGTTCCAAGGGAGGGAGGGGCTAATGTGAATCAAACGCTCTGATAATAACATATCACTGAGAAGGCAGCAAAGGGTGATTTACATAAACCGCTGCTGATGCTGATTAGGATTGGGGTCTGGGTTGGGTTATAGCTGTACAAAAATGCATGAATGAAAATAAAAACAATGGACTGTATGGTGGCGCAGTAGTTAGCGACTGTGGTTCGAATCCCTGATGGGTCCTTTTCTATCTTTTCTAAGTTTGTATGTTCTCCCCATATGTGTGGGTTTTCTCTGGGCACTTCCACCCACAGTCCAAAAACATGCTCTGTCTAGTTTATCACTGGGTTCAGGGTGTGGCCCCACCTTCACACCAAAACTAGTGGGGTTGGCCCCAACAGCCCTGTGACCCGAAAAGGGATTTAGTGGGTTCAGAAGATGGATGGATGGAAATAAAAACTATTTCCTTGAAAAAACACTTTATGGTCAAACACACCTGTATGAACGTTGAACAAGTCTATATCAGGTTGTCATGGCAATGGCAATCCTGGGACCTGCCTGTCGTCCAATGACAGCTCATTAGGCTCCAGCGGACTGTGACCCTAAACAGGTTGAAGCAAGGACAGAAAATGATTAAGGATTACAATCATAACTTACACCAGACTTGAGCATTCCCACACTAGAACGCACAGTCAAGAACTAGTAATAAGTTATGATAACCTGTAGTGCAAGACATGGGTTGTCTTCAACAAATCATCGACCGCCCGTCAATGCAACAGACAATACATCTGAATTATAATTGCGGGTGGTGCTATTACAGTTTAAAGACACCTACACACTTATAAGCATTGATGGTGGAATATATTTTCATTTTTTCACAAATGTCAAATCTTTGATGTTGCAGCACTGTTGCAACAGCAGTCATGGAGGGTGGCAAACATTAGCCCCGCAGACGTGTCTCAGCGCCCTGACGCAGGTGTGCATGCTCACACACATTAACTCACCTGTGAGCATTTACCATGTGCTGGTATGTCAGCCACTGTCTCCTCCTCTCATCACTTCCATATCTCCTCCTCCTCCAGCTCCACCCACAGAGCCTCCCAGACGTTTTGGCCTGACCGTGACAGTAATTGGGAGAGAAGCTGGCCTGGAACGGCGTGAAGATGCAGGTGGAGGAGGGAAGGATGGAGGGAGAGAGTGATGAAAAGAGGAGGGGAGAGGGAAACTATTCATCTGAGACCCGTGGATGTGGAATGGCATATTACAGGTCTAATGTGTAATTAGATAGATAGCGAAAAGGTCAGTGTGCTCTTAGATAGGGTCATTGCTGTTGGCATAGTGCCATCTAGTGGAGGAGTGATGAACAGGACACATCATCCTCAGGTGGCCTCTTTATGGACTGAATAGGAATCCAATTAGAGCCAAACAGTGATTTATGGCACACTCTCCGTCATCTGCAAGTGGAATTTATCGAGTGATTGTTTGCGTCTCAAACTGCGAGCAGCTTCTCTGCTGTAACCACCGGCAGGCTAGAAGAGGTTTGTTTTTTAGTTTTGACTCTGGACTGGTGAGCTCTTCCAGGTGGAGCCTGCCTTTACCCCCATAATAGCTGGAATAGGCTACAGAAACGCACAAGACACTAGTTAGAATAAATCAGGTAAGAAGAACTGTTAAAACCAACATTACATTTATTAAAATATTGATATTTGTTGTAAATCTTTTCACTTTTGTCATGAATTTTCAGACACACATAGTGAGGGTTTTAATGTTTAGACGGCATTATTGTTCTTAAAATCTCACTCAGCATACCTTCAAAATCTAAAAAACAGTTTTATAATTTCTGCAGCAGTCATTCATCAGAAATTCACCTCTGAGTTGTAAGCAGGACTGTTGAAGCAGAGTAACCCCACCCCCAAATGTTACAAGAACATGTTAAAAACATCATTGGAGTGGGTCTTCAACTCCATATTTTCAGACTTGTCATTCCTATATCAGACTATAGCAGATTGTTCTCCGTCAGGATTTATACCTTCAGTGATCCAGAAGTCTCAACGATCATTTTCTTTTGCAAAGACATCTCAACCTTAAGGGTACAGACCAGCAAAAACACATGTTTGTGTACATTCCAAAGCCTGTGGCCTTTACATGTTTGGCAACCTCATTGGGGTTACCCAGGGTAGTAATTCAGTTGGTCTGCCGCTGTTTCTAGTTTCTACCATAACATAACTATTTCAATGCCAAGTACTTTCACACACAATTAATAAACTGTTTGTTTATTCAGTGAGTTATTGTAAAAATTTCACATTCTTTGAATACGAACAGAGACATTTTAATAATCCAAATTCATAACACACAATAAAATCAACAAAACTTTTTTTTATTTGGGCAAACTGTATTAAAAAGATCAAATAAAAGGCATTAGTTTATGAGTCACTTCATCTTGTTGCACCTTTTCATTAGTTCCATTTCAGATTTTTAATCAAAGAATTTTGAAGAGTAAAAATAAGCACAGTTGGATTTAATAAACAGAAAAAAAGCTCTAAAAAATGTTTTTTAACAGTATGCAACAATCTATTGCAAAGACCCAGAGAACAGCATGGCACGGCATGGAACAGGTCCAACACAGGTTGCAGGCTGAAGTGGACGGGGTTCAAAGTTTGGGACCAAATGGAAGAGTGGTACTAAAAGGCCAGTAGGATGGAGAAACAGCACAGAGAAGTAAAGGAGAAGATTGCTGATTGGCTGATCAAATTCTATTGGCTCAGACCAGTGAGAAAAATTATGAGTTTAGGTGAATTTATTGCATGAAGGAGGCAGAAGCAAAACATAATCCAGCAGAAACCTTTTAAAAGGACACCACAGCCTCACATCGGTCCATTCAGCACAGAGTTTGTCACTTTCACAAATGTCTGCTGATTATTTTTTAGCACCTTTTTTTAAATATTGATACGTTAATGAATTTGACCAGAAACAAGCTAGTCTGAAGTTTATTCTAGAGTCCAGGCATTACACTGTCCTGGATATTCACCTTTTAACATACAAAACAACAAGTGCATGTATTTTTGTTGGGGGTGGGGGGGCTAGGTTTGTGTGTGTGTGTGTGTGTGTGTATGTGTGGCTCCTCTCCGCTCTGTCGTTCTATTACATGGGCCAGTGATTGCACCATCTCCCCAGTTTCACCCCTCTGCTTCCCTAGACGTCTCATATAGCCCAGAGGGATGGTGTTGATGTGGGATGTGCTGGGCGGGTGACTACACACATTATCTGCTCCTCTGGGAGAAGCTCAGTCTGCATGGCTGCAGCCTCTCAATCTCCTGTCAGCGGCCTTCAACATCTATCATTTGGTTTCACTTGCATTAGGCCTCTTTCATTAATCGTGCACTGGAAATGCAGATTTTTTAAGAGCCTCAAATTTAGATTAAACTGAGGAAAAGAAAGCAGCAAAAAAATAAAAAAAACACCTATGTGAAAGCTAAACGGCATTATTGTTATGAGCATTTCTGGAGTTAACAGTGAGTTTCTATATATTTATGTTGTTTTTCCCCTCTTATAATTTCAGGTGATGCAGGAAAAAATGTGAAAATTCAAGTGTCCTCAAAAAAAAAAAAATTGGGTCACTTCTGCCCCCTAGTGGTGAAATTGAAAGTCTCGTGCTTTTAAAAACCCAATTCTTTACCCATCTTTTGAAAAAACAATGACTTTTCCTTACACCTTTGAAAGTTTAGTACTGATGGAATTTGCGCTTCTTTTATTTTTAAATTGATTAGTTATTATATTAAAATGATGTCTTTGGCAACTTTAAGGCTTGCTCAGAGGCCGGAGACACTGAGGCAGGTCTATTGTTTGTAAAATACTCCTTGGCCAATAAAACTCTTGTGTTTATTCTTAAGCATAGAATACACCCAACAAAAAAAAAGACCTCATTTTTGAGTGTTTCAAAAAATGTTGCAGGCGATTGATTGTGTTAAATTAGGTATTCAATAAAAATACAAACACAAACCACCACAAAATCAAGGTGAATCAAATTCTTCTCCTGATCATGTGACATTGAAACAACAATGGTGGCCTCAATGTCTCTCATGTAAACTTCATCTTAAACACTTGAAAACAAGAAGAACCACTCTTACTATGACCTCTGTGGATTTTATCTGGAAAAGAAATTCTCTGCGTACTTCACTACCGAAAGCAGAGTCCAAATTCTCCCAGCAGGCAAAACATGCAGGGCAAAGACTACCCACACCCTGAGCGCAGAGCAAACACCTCGCTGCAGCTCACCTTTAATCCAAGCTTTTGTTATCTTTGCATTAGCACACAAAAACACTGTTAGTTTACCCACACAAAAAAATTAAATTGCTTACCAGCTGAGCATGACAATGTTTGCTTCCTCCAAAACATTAAACAGCAGAAAAAATATTCATAAAAAATGCTATATACTGTGAAAGAAAAAACAGATTTGCCTTCTTAGATGCAAGTTTGTATATACTTTTTATACTTTATAAATATAAATCAACATGTACATCAATTAAACTAACGATGCACTTACATTTTGCTGTCGTTTTTGTGAATACATTTTTTTTCCTGTGATCTTTATTCTTTTACACACAAAATCCAACTTTTAGTTGGACACCTTCTGAAAATAAAAAAAAGGATTGAAAGCCTTTATTGTTCTTTTTTGACAGTATAGGGAGCTGGTCTCCATGATGCATCCATAAAAAGCCATTGGTTTTGTTTGCTTAAGCATATCTGAAGTCAATCACTGTCATTATGAGGCGCAGTAAAGTCACGTCTCTGTTAAATATTACCCAGACATGGAAGTTCTGAAACACTGCCTTTTAACCTGCTCTGCTCTGGAAAACAAATATGTCGATAAGGACGGAACAAAGCGCGTTTTCTGGAGTTTTTTTTAGTACACATGAAGAAGAAAAAGGATCTTATCAAGTGCAGTAGCCTATAGTGAATAGTGTGAATACTGTCTAAGCTATCTGCATTCATAAGAAATCCTTTTTTCAAAACTGTAAATGTTTTTGGACGTTGCTTATCGCAGTCTATGCTCCCTCATTCCTTCCATTTGTTCATGTCAGGATGGTTAAATGTGACGCTGTGGCTGAAGATAGTACAGTATGTGGGCGTTGGCTGCTGCGTGTACATTTGACTGGCTCAACCAGATCATGTCAGCGGAAGCAAATCCAGATGGCTTTCAGCTGCCGACTTCCTCAGCCCCCCCGCCGAATTATTTTCTTTATGTGCAGTGAAATCCCCAGAGATCTGCAGGCCTCGCGCGCCACTGACATTCACAAGCTGCTTATTGATATTCAGCGTTTGTGATGAGTTGAGACCAGGGGCGACACACAGGAACACACACACACAAACACACACCACTTACTGATGACTGTGCTGCACATATGGTTGTAAGAGAAAGACAATTAACATGCCTTCAGTGCAGAAACCAGAATCAAAAGTGGACTTAGTTCAAAAGGGAAACCTCCCTTTGATTGCATCATCCAAAACTTCAAATTAAAAGGGAATTAACAATGCATTAAGCTTAAACCTGCTCATTTTTTAACAGAGCATTTTAAAAAGCCTGTCTGTGTGGATTCTCATTCATTCAGGTTGATTCCATTGAAGTGGTGTACAAAAAAGAAAAAAGAGGCAACTGGACTTGGTTGTTTTTTTTATGACAGACTTTTAGGGCCACCAAAAAAAAGAAAGTAAAATTACGACATTTAAAGTTGTAAATTTTCGAGATTAAAGTCAAACTGATCATGGTGAGCATACAGAGCAGCAGCAAGTGAACGCCGCGCAGCAGCAGAGCAGACCTATTGAACTTAGTTGAACAGGTGAGCTGAATGTTTATTGATAACGTTCCTGATAGGAAGCTCATTTGTTTGATTTACAATTTATTAAAGTTGTATTTATTGATGGGTGGTTTGCAGGATCTCTGCAGCCGTTGATGAAGCCATCGGTATCCCTGCAAGCAGATGTCCACTAGAATCATTTCTTCCTCCACCAAAGACAAGATCTCTACGTCTTTGTGACACTTCCGTGTCAGCAGGTGCACTTTTTGGCATTTTAACGTTCTAATGCTAATATAACAGACTATTGTCATTCATCTTTGTTGTTTTATGTTGAAACGGGGCGTTTCATCTGCAGGAGGGGGCATGTGTAACACTGTTTACTTCTGCATTGGTGTTCGGATGACAGGTTTATGACGTAAGGTGACAGATGAACTTCAGGGTGTGTGAATGAAAAGGAAAATAAAGTTGCGTTCCTCTTCACCCAAACGTTTTTCTGAGCTCCTTATTTTACATGGGCAACTCCGCTTTACTGCCCCCGAACCCCGGAAGGCCGGCTACACTAACAATAATTTAATTTTTAGCCGCCAAAAGGTTTAGAAATTTCTGTTTTTGAAACCAATCTGGAACTAAAGCTTCACAAAATGCTCCATGTCTTTCATCCTAGACCAAGGCTCAGATAAACAGACAACTTTGCTGTGGCGGGTTGAATGTATTTCAAATTTAATCTCGACATTTTTCCTGTAAGTGAGAAACAAAAAAAGATTAACTATCAGAATTCTTTTCTCACCGTGGCCCTAAAACTCCATCGTAAATTTTTGTTATTGAGGATGTTTCTTATCTTTTCCAAAAAGCTTCTGGAATAATTTCAAAATAAGAAAGCCCAAGTGCAGTTGGGCTTTCTTATTTTGAAATTATTCCAGAAGCTTTTTGGAAAAGAGAAGAAAGCCCAAGTGCAGTTGAGTGCTTTGTTCACCCGCTACTTTGAATTATAATGAATTTTGTTGTGTTTTTTTACTGTTTGTTGCTAAAATTTTGGACAAAGTAATAAACAGTTTTTTATTTGGAAATAAAATTGAAATTGGAACAAAAGAAAAAGCATAGAACTGTAATGTTAGTTTGCAAGCCAATGGGAAATTGAGATTCACAAACCAGTTATGAAGTTATTGGTGATATATATATATATATAGAAAATGTATATATATGAATGTGTGTGTGTGTGGGGGGTGTGTGTGTGTGTGGGTGTGTGTGCATTTGTGCATGTGTGCATGTGTGTATTAAATAAATCTTTGAAATTTTGATTGAATGGCAGGAAATGGTAGATTACTTTCCTGAAAAAGAAGAAAAAAAATGTATTGGTTGTTAACAGGATTTGATCCCACTAACATGGAATCCCTGCAGTGGGTATTGACCCAAACTGGTTTCCCCCCTGTCATCCAAACCACTAGGCCATGACAACCATGTTAGTCTGCACAACAAAACATATTTCAATTTCAATTTTTCAATTTCTATTTTTTATTTAAATACACAATGAAAATAAAAACAGAAGTTGAAAGCAGACAGAAAAAACAAAACAGTGTGTTTGAAAAGGAGTGGGAAGAGAAATATTGTATCATTCCACCCCTTTTTACAACACCTTATGTTGTGCATATTTATTTACAGTTTTTCTTTTCTTCGAAAAATTCACATTACCTTCTAAAATTTGCTTTTTTTGTTTTTATGATTCAGCTAGAATTATTCATGTTTTTTGAATGAAGGGACAGTTTTTCTAATTTAGGTTAGTCATTCTACAGACACACAACGGTCCACCCTCTTTCAGGGCTTCAACTCAGGTGGAGTGATAAAAAAAAAAAAAGTTTTGAATATAACCATCATCACCTCCCCTCATTCAGAGTGGTTGAATAGAATTCCATTCTTACACTATAGTGATGAATTGATATATATTTTCTAACCTAGGCACTTTAACGTTTGGAGTTGGGTCATCTAGACCCACTAGACAGTACACTGAACCTTTTTTCTTCAATGATTTGTGATCTTCACTGGTGTCCATGGATTACATGAAATCTTTCCACCTTTATCCACCTTTGTCATGGTAGGGAGAACACGTCAATGTAAGGGGGGGTCATCTAAGATAGCACAAGGGTTGAATAAATAACCAGTTATCTTTGAAGGCACTTATATCGCCATGTCATAGAAAAAGAAATACACTGTTACTGGACAATTATTTTTACTCTGGCAAAAAGAAAAAAAAATCAAAGAAAACAGATGTGAAACCATGACCTCTGAGGTCTGAGATCAAAATATGTCAGAGACTTATCTTTAAAGAGCTCCATGAGGAGTTATGCAATATTAAAGATATTTTTAAATTGGATTTCCAACCAGAAAAGAGGTTAAAAAAATTGATACATTGGCGAATCATTTAGTTCATTTAGGTCTATAAGTATTTAGGTCTATAAGTAAACCTAAACAAACAAGATATCATTATGTGTTTGGTTTATTTTTTTAAAGAAAAGTGGTATGAAGTTAACTTTCACACAAAAATGTTGCAATGTTTTTCAATTATTGTTTTTTTATTTTCATGACATTTTTGTATCGCAACAACAGAAGAAGAAGAATCCAAACACTTATTTTATAAGTGGCCATTCTGTGATACACTTTTGCAAGAAAATAAAATCTAAGAGTTATTCAAACTTTTTTGGACCTAAAAACAAAAAGCACCAGACAGCATTACCTCACATCATGATTCAGTGACTGTGATCTGTTGTATAATTCCTTTTTTTTGTACGTGTTGTCCTGGTAAACGAAGGACAGCATGAGACAGCCTCTGTTCTAACCTGTGTTTCCATGAACGGGGAAGCGTCAGTAGAAGTTGTTCTCTTATTTTTGGTCTGATCCGGAGCTGATGCAGATCTGTTTCCCCAACAAAAGATTGTGCAAAACAGTTAGATGCTAAGATTAGCCGTGCTGTAATTTAAATGAGCAATACAAGAAGGAACAACTCCAAACTGACTGCAAACCAGGAATGAATGGAACGATTAATTCAGTGTTAAAACCTAACCTCAAGTTCAAAGAGAAACATAGTCTTTCTCAGTCTGGCTTTTATTTGAAAAAAGTTCAGACAAGTGAATGTCAAAGCAAACAAAGCAGCCTATCAAATAGTTAAACTGCAATAAAGTACAATGAATTGTGTGTGCTTAACCCAAGTCATGGTTCCTGATATGACTTTGATGTAATGTCTGCCATCGTGGGAGGAGGGGAGGATCAGCGAGTAGGGCGATCTTAACACAAATGAGTCAAATGGCTCTAACGGAGAACCAAGTGTGCAATAACTTTAAGATCCCACAAAATGAAAAAAACAAGGCTACCACGTTCAGCACAAGTGAATGTTGGTGTTTAAACAGGGGGGCGTGTTGCAAGATGCAAATCCTGAATTGCATGAGGGCTTAATTTCAATTTTGTTGTTGTATAATGGTTTAAATCTTCATCAGGAAGCTTTAGGGGATCAATGGGGTACCATTCAAGTGGCGGTGTAAAGAGTGAACGAGTCAGCAGGTCGCTGTCTCATTCACCATGAATCAGAGGAAAGGTATTCCCCTCCTCAGCTGCACAGGACATCGGTCCAGAGTGCAGCTGTGATCGCACACAAAGCAGAGTTTGTAAGGATCAAGAAGGATGGCAAACACCCCAATGTAGTAATACAGACGATAAAAAAACCTTTTCTTGTAGCTTCTATCTTTCTTTTTATGTGACCAAACACCTTTCCGATCTCGCTGGAAACTTGAACCCGGAGAACAAACATGAACTACGGCGAGTTTAGATGAGCTCCCTGCTCTGACAGCTCCACTGACTGCTTCTTGTTCAGGAGGAAACTATTATTAACTTTACTAAATCTCCTTTGAAAACAAAAGGCTACAGCAATAACGTCTTCAGTCGCTCTCAGTGACCTTTTCACACTCACACAGACACACACACACAAAAACAGGGGACTTCCTGGGCCGACAGACATCCACCCACATCTTCAACCACTGTTGCTACAGGCTGAACTACACATTCCATGCAGGTCTGCTCACATTAACACTGATAAAATGAGAATCAGTCTTTGTGTTGAACACACACACACTTAAACCCACATTTAGTTATTGCTAACTTGAAAACATCATCAAACCTGTTTCCTGAGTCACTGCTGAATATGCTGTTGCACAAACGAATGCATTTTTTTAAGAGGTCACGCAGTGATGGAAAGCTGCCAATTGAGTACATTTTCAAATGCTTTTTTTTTTTAAATGAAAATTAAAGTCAAATGAAAAATACTTTCTTTCTTTCTTAGAAAGTTAAAAGAGGTGTTTGAATTGAAGGTAGGTGTATGATCCTTTTTTGTTTGTTGACTCTGCAGAGATGTGCATATTGTTGCAAATTCTGTGCATCATTTTTCCTTAAGGCTAAATGAATATAATTTGTAGCTAAATGTTCATGAATGATATTTAAATATATGAATCTATCCATGTTTAGTTGAACATTTAGGCCAGATACACACCGGAGCATCTACTTTTTGATGAACAGAGTCCGAAACTCTTGCTGGATTAAATAAAACTAAGTAAAGTTGCTGTTTTTGTTTCCTGCATTTTTCTCTATGCAGTCTGTCTGTTGTGCCACAGACAGGGCGGAGGCACACGGAGTCTTAGCAAGGATTTCTGCTGATACAGGGAACAGAATGTGGGCAGGGATTTACCCTCACGGGCAGGCATGAAATCCCTGCTAATTCCTGAATCTTGATTGCAGTTTGTTTTTTAAAACAATGATATATGGAATTTAAAAAATGCAGCCATTAGTACAAATAAGATCAATGTAACATTGACAGGATTTAAGGTAAACATTTATGTAATACTCAGGGCTGGACGTAAGCCAGTACGGTCCAGTACTGCGTATTGTACTGCGGTACCTGGCAGAGGTACGCTGTACCGGCTGGAAGATCAGCTGTTTGGCGGCTTGTTACTGCTGTAACTGTCATGATTGGCAGTGAACGAAAACAGACCCAGATGCTGGAACCCGGAAGGAAAACAGGAGAGAGAAGGTAAGCAAAGATGATTTATTTCTTTGCAGGTTGTGGAGACGTTGGCGAGGATGACAGCTGGTGGCTGCAGGTGAGAAGCTGAGCGAGGGATAGGATTAAAGCTTCGAGGTCGTGGCGTGGCTGGAGGATAGGCATGAACAGGATCGTGGCGTAGCGAGGAGGTCCAAACGGTTCAAGGAGCATTCCTAGGTTTCCACTTGTGGATGGTTTGTTTTCCTGGAAGCAAGGCATAAGCAGAGATAAACTTAGGAATAAAGGTTTGAGAGCAAAAACATAGATGACCAGACTAGGCACCATGGAGGAGCAACGAACTGGCGGTGAATGCTGATGCCGCTAAAACTGTGAACCCTGCAGCACTTTATCTCATTATTTTAGCAGTTATTAGTGTCTTATCATCACTAAAAATTGTGATCTACATCCCTCTCTCCTCTCAAGTTATCCGCTAATTCTGTTGCTTCCATAAACAACAGCCATTTGTCGGTCGCCAGTGAAACGGCTCTTTTAGAGCCGCTCTTTGGAGAGAAGGACAAGAGCCGGCTCCTTCATGGGAGCCATGTTCTTTAAAAATAAAAATAACTTTCTTTTGACCTCTCTTTTTTCTTTTTAAGCCTCACCTGACTGGTCAATAAAGCAGTGTTTGCGCTGAGCGTGTGTTGTTACATGCAGCACGTGATCCGAGGACTGAATACGAGGGACGCAGAGAGAGTATACGAGGGACGCAACAACAAACTACATCAACACAAAAATGTAAAGTAGAGAAAACAACACTGGAAATAGAGCAAAATCCGGGACCATTTCACTTTTATTGATAATTCAAAGGAAAAGTGTAGAGTCTGCAGGAAAATAATTCCACAAAGAATCAGCTCACCAATTAACCTTTACAGACACCTGAGAGAATCTTCTCCAGGACTGAGCAGATCAATACTGACAGAAGAAACCAGATCAGCTCCTCAGAGCTGATACACATAGTTTTCTAAATGTCAACCTTTACTGTGAATAAAGGTATTTTTGTTGTTGTTTATTTTGTTTTGTGGGTGCAGTGCTTTGTGTTGTATCTTTCAAATTTGTTACAAAAGGGAAAAGCTAAAATGTTATATACCAGTAGTTTAAAGCTGAATTGTAATATTACTGCTTTATGTCTTTATTATCTAATTTTGAGCATTTCATCTTTATAATAGCATATACATTTACATATCATAAAACCTTTGATTTGTTTTCCGGGGTCAATCAATTCATTCACAGTCAAGTTGGCATATTTTCATAGAAGTTGGAGGTTGGTTACTTTGCATGTCATCAGAAAAATATTAAATGATTCCTACAGTCTTTTGAACACTATATTGTGATTGACAGTTCAAGATAAAACTTAATGCAACGGTAGAGGTGAAATGTGCAGCAAAAAGATTAATTTATATATGAAAAAGTCATTGAAAAAAGAACAATGCAGGGTAGATTGTTCAGGAGGAAGACTGTAAGTGACGATGAAAATGTACAAGCTGAAATTAATAGTGGAGAAGAATAAAATGGAAAAGGAGGTGCATTTCTAGCATTTATCAATAAGAACAATAATCAACTCAAATATTTTTTCCACAATGAATGAATGACTGATCATTATTTTGATGTCATCACTTGAGTTGTCCACTATGATGGAATTCGGTTGTTATTACGTTATCGTACAACAAACCGATCACATCTCAATCTATATGGTATTTTCCCAGATCAATCATAATCAATTTATTTCATATTGAAACTTTTTCATAATTTTATAGTTTGATTCAATTAAAAATTTTAATCAGACGGATCAATTTGGTTGGATAAATCAATTCATCTATCAATCATTACACTCTTCCTCTGCATTTACTACTATTAAAAATGTTTAGGTTGAAAAAACTTGATATGGTACTGGCATAAAAAAAATCTACTTTCACCCCTGATAACATTGTATATAAGACAAAAGAAGATATTAGTTTGCAATTCTTTTAGATTACATAGTTTCAGTTTGTTTTTTTACAGTTATGTTTTTTTTATTCAATAAATTAAATATAATAGTGATGCAGAGAAATGTTGGCCTACAATCTTTCAACAAAATTTGCCTCTTCTTCTTTTCCTTTCAGCTTTTCCCTTCAGGGCTCGCTACAGCGAATCAACGTCCTCCATCTATCTTCTGCATTTCTTAAATGCATGAAATGTTTCCTGAATATCTATTAACACACATCAGTCTTCAATGGCCTTTGTTCACAGCTGCAGTCAGTGCAGCAGAGCACTAGAATTAAAACAGCTTTTTAACCCACTTGATCATCGTTGCAACATTTTCAGCGTTGTTGTCTGTCTCTGTTTGTGCGATTAGCTCAAAGCTGCCATCTCCTTGTCTCCTTTCATTGTCAGAAGCCACCTTTCTGTCTCAACTGATACAGATTGAAGCTGATTAGTCAAACTGTTATCCTTCATGTAAATAAAATCATCACTCATGTTCTCTTTTACACTGAACCATAACCACAAAAACAATTCATTTTTAGCTTTTTTGTGGATTACTGGTGACTAATTGTCATAATTTAGTTTAAAACACACATTTTGACTCAATTCAGTAAATTTAAGATGTCTGCATCTTTTGTGAGCAAAAGTATTTCATATCAATATCACATGTTTATATTAGAAAGAATGAAGAGCAAGTGTGGATTATTCAGCATTATTCGACCAACAAGCTTCTTTCTGTTTTGATTCTTGTTTAAGTAGGTCTACACCCTCTCATTTGCATACAGCTATGTGTTCAGAACGGGGACGGCTTTTAATAACGACTCTGTATTTGAAATCTGGGTGTTGAATGAAAAAATATACCTTCTTTTTACTCATAAAGCTCTGAAGAACATGTGATTTCTTGGTGGGTTGAGCTTTGATGTTTTCATTGGAAGACCTTTGTGAGTGTAGCATCAGACAGAGTGATTTGGAGAGTGAAATCAGGAACTACTTCCCACAGCCATGCTGGATAAACAGAATTCCTTCTGCAATTTGAGGTGATTGTTCCACATGACAATGTGTAAAGTTAGTGACGTATTAAAGAAGAATAATGCAAAATGGGGAACTGTGAACAAACAGAAAACGAAGAGAATAAATGACTTGAAACTTGACAGCGGTGCACATCAAACTTCCCACTTCTTTGTACAATTCAGCCACAGCACAGACAGCGCAAGTTTGAATACTCAGAAATGTGCATTGTTGAGTATTTCTTTATTCAACTCATGGTGAATCAAGAGCAAAATGCTGTTGGAAAAAGCTTTTATCTAAGACATAAAAACCACAGTTGGCAGCTCCCTGCTCCGCTCCATTCTGATGCTTCCACTTGTAGACGACCAGATCCATGTGCTAATGCAGTAAAGATCCATGTACCTCTTGGTTTTCCTCGTCCGAGCGCAAAACTGTGTGGCTGGATAGCTCTAATATTTCTTGGCATTTTTGATGCTTCGGTGATGTTAGGTCGGGAATGTGAGAAGCAGTAAACTAGTGGGGATGGATTATGGGAAGGCGGAAGGTTTACTCCATGCCAACAATCCCGCCAACATTTTTTTAATGAATTCCTGCCGCTCTGCAGAAAATATGTCCAAGAATACAATACAATTTTTTGTGGGGGGTTTTTGGCTAAAAAAGGTATAATCATAATTAAAAGATCACTGGGAACGCTTCTAGGAGGTGCGTCTCCTGCTGAAGGCATACAGGTCTGCAGCCCTTTTCAGGGCTAATTGGAGTAGGACCATCAAAAGGTCCAAGCACTGCTAAAAACTAAAGCTTGAGGAAAACTCTTCCAACTCTGACCCACAGCAACTGTTTTTAATGACTGATTGTAATGCTGTTTCACAACAAAAAGTGTTATTGTTGAGCCTTGTGCAGTAGCGGTTCTAGGCACGGGCAACACAGGCAATTTCCCGGGGTGCAAATTCAAAGGGGGTTGCCATCCCCGTGCTTGGAAGAAAAAAATTGCACACTATCGGTTTTCTATCATCTGTTATTTCCCAGACTTTGGAACGGCCTACAACCTGCCAATTGCCGTCCCCGCAGCTGCAAGCGCTCCTATCTTAGAGAAGGAGCCACAAATGTTTGTGAATTGTAGTGTAATGGAGGTGTTATACTCGTTGTGTCCACAGGTTTGAGCTTGTGCTGTTTTTATGTAGTAAAAGAAAACTGAATAAAAAGACGGTAGACTGAAAACCTGACTCTGTACACGTCGTGTATTACATGCTGTCAGAAGTGAAGAAACTTAGCGGAAAAGAGGAAGAAAATGGAGCAGATGAAACCACAGACGTCACTAAGTCTATAAGGAAATCTAGCGGAAAATCGGAAGGTCTGAATCCGGAGATTTGAACTTTTTCTTGTCGCCAGCGGAATCGATGAAAAGTCTGACGCGCTGCAAAGAGCGACATTCCTGCACGTGGCTGGGGACGAGGTAGTTAAGGTATTCAACACCTTTAACTTTGATGAAGACGTTGATGACTACGATGTGATGAAAGCGATCAGGCAGCATTGTAAGCCAAGAAAAAATGTGATGTATTTGAGACACCTGTTCTTCACATGCCTGCAAGGAAAATTCAGAAACTGTTGATGCGTATGTGACTGATTTGAAGAATAAAGCAAGAAACTGTGAGTTCGAGCATCTCACTGACTCACTGATTCAGGATAGACTCATTTGTGGAGTAATGGATGATCAAGTTAGAGGACGACTATTTCAAGAACCTGACCTCACGCTACAAAAAGCAATAGACCTTTGTAAGGCCAGTGAGTTAAGCCGGAGTCAGCTCAAAAGTCTACATGAGGAGGTTGAAATTCCTGTTCATAAAGTCACCAAGTAAAAACAACATGAGAGAAAGAAAGATGATGGATTAAAGTCACAGAGCATAAAGATGAGAAATCAAGGAAACTGCACCAGATGTGGCTACAAGCATGAGCCAAGAAAATGTCCTGCTTATGGACAAGTGTGCAAAGTCTCATTCATTATGCAAAAATGTGTAATTCACGAAGACAACAAGATAACCACAAAGTGCAACAGGTAAACAAGGCTTAGGCAGGTGATCAAGAATTTTTCATTGGCTCCATACAAGCAGAAAAATATGAACACCCAGTCTCGCAGATGAATGCTGAGGGAAACAAAGAAAGAAAAGTGGCATGAGAGTCAGGCTGGATACTGGAGCTGATGTAATGTCATTTCCATGAGGGACCTCAGAAAGCTGAGATTGGACAAAAAGGTGAGCAGATCTTACTCCAAGCTTGTTGCGTATTCAGGTCAAAAAAATTCAAACTAAAGGAAAAATCGTGTTGACATGTCCGTACAAAGAAAAAAACTATGATATGGAGTTTGAAGTCATAAAGAACAAGGCACCTGCAATTCTGGGAGGAGCGTCATGTGAGGAAATAAAAGACTGCATGTGCTTGAAACAGAGAGTGACATACTTGATGAATATGAGGATCTCTTCACTGGATTAGGCTGTTTGCCTGGACTGGATATCACAACAGATCCAGATGTCAGTCCAGTCGTCCATGCACCCAGGAAAGTGCCTGTTGCTCTGAAAGACAAAATTGAAACAGAGCTGAAAAGAATGGAATGCTTGGGAGTAATAACCAAACAAACAGAATCAACAGAGTGGGTAAATAGTATGGTGACTATAACAAAACCTAACCAAGTTTGTATCTGCATTGACCCACAAGACCTGAATGCTGCCATTAAAAGAGAACATTATCCACTGAGAACAACTGAGGAAGTTGTATATTACATGGAGGAAAAGGGAAGGGGATCCATCAGCATGGATCATCACATGCTGATGGATTACTCAGCTCATGTTAATAATGTCATTCTTTATTAACTATTATAGCCGCCTGGGCAGCTAGCTGGCCAACAGACAGGGAGTCGCTGCAGGAAGGGGATGCAACCTCCTCTGGACTCCTGAACATTATGGCATTTTTCTTTTTTTTAACAAGACAATGATAAAATGATCCTCTAATTTGATTTTTGTTATTATTTTCTACTCTCAAATTAATGTGGGACAGAAGGTCATAAAACTTTAGAAAGACTTTTTTTTGGACTCAGTTTTGGACAATACTAAAGATCATGGCACAAGAAAATAAAACATGCGAACATTTGTTAATGTCTATGCGCTACTAAACAAGATCTTAAGCCTGTCGATGCTTCTTTGTTGATTGTTTTGTATTAGAAGAGCATATTTTTGACCCAAACAGAACCCCCGTAGAAAACCATCGATTTCTACTACTGTATCAGCAGAACACGAGGAACATGAGGAAAAGTTAGGCTAGATCAGACAAGAAAAAGAAGAAGTATAGAGCAAATAGAACGTAGAAATAGCTACAAATCGATCATCTGGTTCGTACCAGACACTCTTTTTTTTACAACTGATCAATGTGACCTACAGGGTTCCTTGAGTGGAGGCCATCATTTGTTCATCTGCAGAGATTATAGTTGAGCGTTTGCTGGATTGTTGTCACTTTTCATATTTGCCATATTTTTCATTATTCTCAAAACAGTCACAGCATTCCACGTGCATAACTGATAACATAGCTTTGATGGCAAGAGCACCCGCTTTATCAGCTCCTACTACACAGAGTCCTTCATTGTAGTTAGGAAAAAAAGACTTTTCATTTTTAAAGTTGTGCAAGCAGATTAGAAGTAAAAATGAGTGTCAACACCTGCTAAGTCATCCATTTATTTTCATTTTCTTGGTAGAGTGGAGAACAGAAGGAACACCAAAATCTACCAAATACAACAGCACTGGGTACAAGGCAGTGCTAAACCTTCAATGAAACCATCAGTGGCCAGCTTTATGATTTGTGCATAGAATTGCCTCATTCCAAAAGTGAAAATGACAAAAGAGATAAGTGCAAAAACACCAAAGATGTGTGGGTGGTAGAAATCTTTTATGTTTGCATTTCATAATATTAAACACTCATGCTGTTTTCTAAAATGCTCAGAGAACACCGGATTCATCTGTTGAGCCCAATGACTTTATATAAGACTGGACCGAGCGAGTGTAACACCACCCATAGAAAATGGCTTACTTCCGGTTCCAACAAAATTAGGCCAATTCAATCACCATCTTTTCACAATATGGATGTTGCAATGTTGGAACCAGACAGCGTCAGTAAGTCTACATTTCTTTCTTTTCTTCATTCAGATGCCTCTCTCTCGCCAGTCAGGAGGCATCTGATTGGCCAGTTTATAACTTGGATAACTTGAATAAGGTAGCAGAGCAGGAGTGCTTATTCTGACAATAGAATGGCTGAGCAATGGCTTTTTATTTCTCTATAGAAATATTCCTGTTTGGGACTAACTTTATTTTATTTTCACTTTTATGTACGGCGACCTTGGGTTCCTAGAAAAGCGCCTAACAAATAAAATGTATTATTATTATTATTTTTCTTATTACTAATAGGAACATTCAGTCCTGCTCTTATATCCAGTCAATAGTTGAGTCCTATTTCACTGTATTATGTTGAACGGTTGTCTAAAGTCTAAAAAGTTGAAACAGGTGCATACCCTGAAAAAAAATCTACTTTAAACTTAATCTATAAGTAATTATAAGTGTATTAATACAAAAACTCAAAACATGATAAACATAGGTTTTCAAAAATTAACTTAAATTAGTAAATAATGCAATATGTATTATTTATAAGGGGGTTTACTGAAGAACAAAAAAAGAAAAAAAAAACTTTAATTTTCTATTTTCAATCATCATTCTTGGGGTTGTCTGCATCCTCGCAGCTGACTTTGACAGCCTGTCAACTGCGCCTGCGCAGTGGCGCCTCTGCAGTAGGAGCCGATGCACCACTGCATAAAGAGGCGATGCACCACCCATTCAATTCAAACAAGTCCAGACACAAACCCAGCGTCTGCGGGACAAGCAGGGGCTGTTCACCCCGCTCAGGCAGCCGGGGTCGCGGACGGCCGTCAAGCCGGACACCGCCGAGGACCAGACTGTCGGAGTTGGACTTAGGAAGACGAACAAGGCCGGGTGGGGGAGAGTCAGTCTCCGGTTCAAAACTCGCTCCGTCGGATTCCTCACACAAGCATCGCCGGGCCGCGGATGTTCTCGCAGCAGCAGGTTTTGGGACAATCATGACTCTGCAGGATGATCTGACGACGGCTGCAGCGAAGGGGAACGCGGCCGAGGTGCAGAGGTGTCTGTCGGCTGGAGCCGAAGTTAACGGACGGAACCGCTTTGGACGGACCGCTGTCCAGGTCAGTGCGCTTTTACACTAAGTCATAATAAAGAGAACAAACAAGCAGACGACACTGTCACGCCTATAGAAGCGGCTTTCTTTTAGTTTAGTTTAGTTTTTCAGCTGGGTTTGTTTATGTTTTGAAAATGCGACGCTCGATGATCTATACGCCCAGATCAGATGGCCTTCCATCAAATCCATCCCGCCACGATTAGAAAAACCGAAGTCATTTCTCAGCAATAAAACACGAATCGTTCCTGTGAAAACTAAAGACTTAAATGGTTCACCTCTATTAGTCATTAAAGAAACGAAACTGAATGTGCGCGTTTAAATGACCACCTTTCTTCCTCTGTCACACACCCGTTGACACGGCACGCCACGGCACGGTTTAATCTCACCAGGCTAAAAGTGATACGTTTTAAAATGTTGAGTAAAGTACAAGGAAAAAGCATGAATGAAGCACTTCCTTAAACCAAAATAAGAAAAGGCCTGTTTCACAAAAATCAGACATTTTAATAAGTACAAACCGATGAAAGATTATTCTGACATCCATTTCTAAATGTTTAAACTCTTGTTATTATTGTTTTATTATGTTGGCCTATTTATCTTTGAAAGAAACAATTTGCACAATCAATTATTCCAGGAAAACGTTTTTTATTTCTTGCTTGTCATAAAAAAAACAGTGAATTCGGTTTTGAGCATAAAAGACTCAAGTGCTGAAAAGTGCGTAAAAATGGCTCGTTTTCAATTCGATCAAAAGCGCAAAACGTTTGGCGCTTCCACGCGCGGGTGTGGCCGCGGACTCACTGTGATGTCTTGATGAAGGTGATGATGATGGGGAGCACGGCGGTGGCCCAGGTGCTGCTGCGGCACGGAGCGGACCCGAACGTGGCGGACAGCAGCACAGGCGCGACCCCGCTGCACGACGCGGCGCGCACCGGCTTCCTGGACACGGTGCAACTGCTGGTTGAGGCCGGAGCGGACCCGCAGGCCGAGGACAGGGAGGGCCGCTCGCCGGGAGATGTGGCCCGGCAGAACGGCCACGCGGACGTGGCTGCTTTCCTTTCTCCAGGACTGTTGAACAGGCCGGAAGCGGCCCATAAACTAAATTAAGTGATGCCTTTGTCTGCTCTCAGATTATATTTATATTTATTTGCAATATATATTATCTTTAAATGGACTACTTGCTTTTTATTTTAATATAATTATTACAGATCAAGACTGTTTAGTCTTATTTTTATTCTTTTTATGCAACGTCAGAGACTGTCTTGGTTTAGGAAGAAAAAAATCATGTACAGCTGTTATTAGTTTTAAATTATTTCATTAAAAATAACTATGGTCCTGTATTTAAGTAGACAAAATGTCTAACAATAAATTTTAAATTGAAAGGAAAGTTTAGTCTGTGATTAAATGATGGTTTAATGTTTGCACAAACAAGAAACCATAAACACTGTTTAAAACTATGATTTTGGTGCCTATACATTTGATTTAAGAGTATTTCCTGAAAGGAAACATTTGCTCCATTATTATTTTCCTAAAGGATTAAAAAAGATAGTAAAAATAGATTCAAAACCAAGAAAAAGAAAGTTAAAAATGTAAAAAAAAAGAATATATTTCACTTTTTGTAAAGCATGGAAGTGCCCCTTACAGCGTATTGCAAAAATATATTTTCTTTCTCTGCATTTCTGCAAAAAATTAAAAAGAGAAAAACAATTTAAAAGCACAGTGAGGTGAAAAAAAACGAGGAGCATGTAGATCTGGACATGTTTTAAAATAAGCTGGATTTTCCTCAGACTTAAATTTTTTTACCACTTTAGTATTAAGTTGGTTTGGAGCTAAAAACAAAAAGATCTTAGTTATGCAGAAAAAAACATCTATAAAATGCAGCTATTCCCTTTAATAAGTTGAATAATCAAAACAAGTCCATCATATTTACAGTTTTTGTTTTCAGCCAGGCGTGACACTTTTAATGTGAAAATTTAGGCAACAAAAAGGAAGTGGATGCAAACAAAACATGCAGTAAAGCTCAGTGTAAGTGCAAAAATATAATATGTGACAAAGTAAAACTGCCAATTTCAATACACATAAAGTACTTCAGTTACCAGTCTGGATACGTACAAACAATAAAGGCTTTTCTAATCCACTCCAATACTGAATATTAGCAGGTAACGTGAAATGTGTTTGATTTACCCTGCAGCAGGTTTATTTTCAATGTAACTTTAATACAGAGAACGCGAACTTTTGACTTCCCAAAATGAATTTAAAAAATATATATATATAGCTTTTAGAGTGACATTTAACTGAAGTGATAATGAAGCTTTCAAGGCATACAGTATTTTCTGCCTGAAGATCTACAAAGGCAAATGCTGTAATGACAAAGACAGCATTAAAACTCTCCGGAGACAAATTGTGAATCTGTAAAAATGAGTGGCACAGATAAAACACTGAATCTCCAGCTGATTTTTGACGTATTATTAGTGTGAGGCACTTTTCCTGATACACTGCTGACGAATCCGCAGGCAGAGTTGAGTTTGTCTGCTGTTTTTATCCCTTGCTGCTCGTTTTCGTTCCCGGTTCAGTGCTTTGGTAACATCACAGACGATTGTGCCATTGACTGCAACAGATAAAGCAAAGAAAAAAACAGAAAAGAAGAGAGATTTTTAGGACTAAAAGATGAAAAACGACATTTAGAAAAAAGCTGCCAACACTGCTTTCAGTTCCTTTAAGTGTTGTGTAAAAAACCTTTATGAGGGTATCGACCTATAAACAAGCCGCACGAGCTGCATTTATGAGGATTTACTGTTTGCCACAATTCTGAGGAAGCTCGCTTTTTAGCAAGTTGCAGAAAAATAGAGACAGCAAAAGGATCTCTTATCTTTATCAACAAATCTCACTTAAGTGGTTCCAAAACTACTGATTGAAATGACTTAAACGTCTTAGCTCGATACATAAACGTTTCTCAATCTAAAAAGAACCTAAGAAACCATTTTTTTCACATCTAGAAAAGTTTGTGTAATCAAGTGTGCAGAGGTGCAGCACGGCACAATGAGTCACACTTCCCTGTAGATGTAAAGATTGGCTAACAATAATGACTTTAATAAATAAGTTCAGTCTGTGGAAGTGCTGCGATGGCATGCTTGATGAACCTTTCTGTCAGAGAAAACATTTCCAACGTAAGGCAGATACTCTGAGAAACCAATTAAAGTACCAACTTCAGGTTCTGCTTCAGTGAATCACCGTAGCTTTAACGGCTTACTTTCAAAGTCTTTATTGTCTGAGTCCAGTCCACTTGACTGATGTGGGGTATTGCAGTGAGCAGGATGCTGCTTGCTTTATTAGCGTTCTCTTTCATGGTCTTCAGAACGTTGTCCACGCAGACCTGAAATATATAAAAAAAAAAAAAAACATGACATTGATGTCACTTTCATTTCATTTTTTGAATTGTTGCTTTTTGGCAACACCTTTAGAGCGGATCTGTACCCATTTTACATAAGCTCTCATTTTTATTTATTTTATGTTTTTGAATGTTAACATTTTTATTGTAAATGTAATTTATCGTTTCACCCTAGCCAGGACTCCCTTGAAAAAGATATTCTTAATCTCAATTCCTGGGTAAATAAAGGTGTAATAAAAAATAAAAAACTTATAAATAAATATAAAAAAATATATAAAATCTGGGTCCTGCTGGGGGAATTTGGTATTGCCAAAATATGACAAATGCTTATTTAAATTGGGACATAATCTGACTGCAATGATTCAACCTTTGTTATAGTTATTGAACATGTTTGTAGCTTTGTTTCAAGATCTGCTACATTAGGGGTCTGCAACCTTTAGCACCAAGAGCCATTTGAACCAGTTTCTTTAATTAAAACCTTGCAGGATCCAGAGTGTTTTTATTTTACCCTTTAAGAAAATTGAATACTGCTTTGCATTCAATATATTGTTACTTTTATGATAAATATGAACTACATTTCTATTTTGCCAAGAATAAAAACAAATGTGTATAAAAACAGGCGTTTTCTCAAGATTTAAAATAGCTTTTTCACTTTTGACAGAAGTTTGTATGACTTCCTTTCAAAATAAAAGACTTCTTGTGCGAAACAGCATGATCCCAGTGCAGCTAATGTACACATATGAAAAGTTTAAACAACGCAAGACAAAAATAGCATTTTCTCTTGTACCTTAGGCCTACTTTGATGAGCTTTCATTATTTTTCCTACTACTGGTGTTAACCTGAACATAAACATGAGTTCATTGGTTTGTGATTTAGTAGAAGTAGTACATAAAGAATATACAAAAGAATATGCATATATATATATATTTAAACAGCTCCCCTCTGGACAGCTATAACCATTGTTGTACAGCATAAGAAAATTTGTGCTTAAAACGGAGCAATCAAAGAAGATCACACTTTTTACAAAAGTTACGTCTAAGTGCACCATAGATAGCCATAAATTTATACCCACTAAATATGTAAGTTCATCAAATAGAATAACATTAAAGTGTCTGTTATAAGTCATGTTAAACCACACACAATGTGCTGTGATAATTATATATACTGTATATTTATATTTATCAAATTCTTAACATGGGCACTTTAACATTTTTTTTTCCTTTTAGTTCTGTATAAAAGTAAACGTATAAAATAAAATAAAAACGTACATGTAATGTACATCAAATAAGGAACAATAACTTTACAGTTATTTAGCATTTGCTCTAAAAATCTGGAACATCTGGCTCCTAGAAGTTCAAGTTGAGCTAAGTCAGCAAAGTTTCGTTTTAAGTTCACATCGCCAGCATAATCCGAACCTTAGACTATACTTATTAAAATCTGATATAGAGCCATTTAAACAACAGTCGACCCACTAAAGAGCAATTATGAAATGACTTCATTTCAAAGTCCATCAAACTGATTAACTGATAAACGACACCACTATTAAAGGGAAACTAATTATACAGTATAAAAACATAATCAATTATATAGCATTTGCTATGTAATTGATTAAATTTTAAACATTCTTTCTAAAGAAAGTTTTGAAGGGTTCTCAAGCATTTTTCCTGCATTTTAAAACTATAATAAAAGAGGTTCAAGGATAAATCAAAATTAGAGTTAAAGATCCATTCTGATAAAACATGGTGTTTTGGTGTTTTTAACACATTCTTAAGGCATTTTTTCATGATGGAAATTAAGCTCAAATTGGTCCTTTTAGTATTTCTATATACAAATCGTTGTGAATCAGGAGCAGATGAAAAAAATACAGTTTGAAAAAGAATGTATTTGTCTTTTAGAGAATAAACTGGCAGCGCCGCTCCATTCTGATTCATCCCCCTGCAGATTAATAGATCCGTGTTCGTCTTTGTTTCACTCGCCTGAGCTGATATCTGCCTCAAAACTGTACAGCTCCAATATTGTTCACCATTTGTGTTGCACCGCTATTGTTAGCTTGGGGTTGCGAAGGGCTGTAAGACAACGGGGGAGCATGTAAACAGATGGATTATGGGAAGTGCGGTGAGGTTTTCTTCAGGCCAACAGTCCTGCTCACAACTCAGAGGCAAATTTCCAATGAGCAAGTGTCGCTCTGCAGAAATAATGTCCTAGAAAACAACAAGTTTGGCTAAAAAAAAAGGCATAATCACATTTCTCAGACCACCGGGAACCCTTTTACAATAGTTTAAAAGATGATCAGAGTGGGTCTTTAAGATTTAAGGATTCATTTCATGGCTATTCAAAAAGCACTGCGTACAGAGCTGTCAATGGATAACACCACAACAGCAGAGAAGGATTAGACTTTCACCAGGATGTGTCATGCATTCTAACACATTATTTTTGTTTGTCTGATCTGGTCTAGCAGACATGCAGAAAAACAGGCCAATAGGAAGGAGGAATAGAACCTGCTGAAGATTTGATGTTCACCTTTTAATAAAACAATCCAATCCCCATCTACGTGTCACTTCAACATTAAATCTAAAAAAAGATCCGAAAATGTACCCTACGGAAAATAATGCAATCTCAGTGCAGATAAGAAAAATGTTTTTTAAACCAGACTGTTAGTACATTCATCTCTCCATTGAATTAAGATCATTTTACTCACAATCCACCAATAGAGGTCACTTTGTGAACTGCCCTGGCTCTCGCTGCTTTTGTTTTCCAAAAGGCTTCGATGAAGAAGTCCAATGGTTGTCCTTTGACACGACTATAGACATAAGAGGGTATGATGACCTGTCAGCAGCTGTGATCTGTTCTCAGTGCTAAACGTGGGGAGGATCTTTGAATAGATTTACAAAAAAATCACCCAAATTTCAGTGAACGTTTGTATGCTGCACACACGAACAACTGTTTGCAGGAAAAACGGACCTCATCATTTTGCTTCCTTGATGCAGAAGATTTGCTTGAACTATTTACAAATATACCAAATCTGAAAAAAATGGATGCATTAGGATACACGACACAAAGCAAATGAGAAAAAAAATGTTTCCTGTGTTCAAGTTGACCTTCTGAAACCCTCAGACACTCTTCCTTTTAGTCCTGTGTTTTTATGTCCCACTCCATTAATATGCTGATGTTTTGTGGTATTTGTCAGGATAAAGACAGTGACTCAACCTCCTCTGGCAAAGCTTCCCCCGGAGGCTGGCATGCAAGCCAAATGCGAAGAGGAGGAGGTGGGGGGAAGGGGAGGGGGGGTGCAAGGAGAGGCCCGGAGGTAATGTAGGGCTGGAAGGGAGGGAATGAGGTGGGTGGCGGAAGGATGTGGCGAGCCTTCTGCAACAGGAGGGGGAAGAGGTCAGCTGCAGGAACTCGGAAGCAAAGTTGTGAGTCGGGCTGGATCGTTTACAAGTCAACCAGAATGAACCCACACGGGGTATATCGACTGCAGTATGGCGACCGTCTGCCAGAACACAAGTCACTCAAAAGCAATAACAAGCCGCAGAAACATCTCCCTTCCTCAAACGATTCATTACTGAAAAGAAAAATCCCCTTTGACACCATAATAGTCACCAGAAGAAATACTTCACAATTTTTCTTTGAGAACACAAAACTTTTAGTAAACTGCGACTTAAACGATGCCAATTTCCCAGCTTTACAAAAACTCAAAGCCAGTTTCAATTGTAGGTGAAACCACCTTTGAGGTTATCACTTTCTGGTGCAGTAAAATCATAGGTTTTACAGTCATACAGTCATCATGGGAAGACTGGACTATAATTGTGAGTTAATAGTTTTATTGCCCAACTCAACGCGAGCCACCCACACTGGGTTTTTGAATGGCACTGCACAATGTTATCAGGAGGTAGTTTTTTTTCTTTGCACAATAAAAGCTGTGTCAGATGCTCACATGTGTTTCCATCCTTCTATGGTAAACAGTGACTTGACCCTGCCTGACCTCAAACGTTTTACTGTTTCAAAGGTAGTTTCTGTTTTACAGGCCTTAGAAGTGTGTTTGCGGTACTTCCCGAGGGTTAAAAAAAGCCGTTACGTTTGCTGACAAGCTTCCAACCTGATTTTCAGTTTGTTGTGAAAACCAGCTGCAAAACCAGAATCTTTTTTTTTCCAGAACTTTGTTCATTTTAAATATTTTAAAGCACAGTAGTATTCAGGCCAGGCTTGATGCCGCACTTACAAATGTAACAGGGTAGGAAAAGCAGTGTACAACCTAGAATAGTATGACAGGAGATATTAATAAAGTAAAGTATGAAAAAATGACAATGATATATGGCTGCAGTCAAGCTTTCTTACCCAATTTCAGGGGGGGGGGGGAATGAAAAATAAAACAAAACACGATAGTATGACGAGGGAAGAATGAAAGTGCCACACTCCAGTACAACATCCCCCTGAAAGTTTAAATGTCAATTCTTATTTTTGAGATATTTATATTTTCAAAATAAATTGGCTGTAACATTTCAATATGCACAATTAAATGTACCACCACATGTAAATATTCTGAAACAACTGTAAATGTAATGAAGAAAACAATATTTTCCTCATCACTTCTCCTTCAACAACATTCCATTAATGATCTGATTTGCCTGATTTTCTGGCATTTGAGTTTATTTTGAACTGTTCAAATGTAGCTAAAATATTTCCCCTCAACATTAACAAGTTAATATGAGCTAAAATAAAATAAAACGTACAAATGAAAAACATTTGTCTTTAAACAATTACGATCTGGAAGAGGATAGTACCAGTATTCATATTTTTTATTAAAAGAAAACCAAAAAACAAAATAAGTTAATAGAGACTCAGTGGTCCATAGCAAGTTTTTATTGATTTTCTGGGTTGTCTATGAGTAGCCTCATTTTAAAATACTCCTCAAAGAATCAAATAGGTAATCAGTTGTTGGTGTTTGTAACATGTTCTTGTATCATTTCTCTTATGAAGGAGGACATATATCAACTAATATCAGCTCAAAAATCGCATTTTGGAGTTTTTCTTTATTCAAATTGTTGTGAATCAGGAGCAGATTAAACGTGTCGTTTGAAAAAGATCTCTTTCAGTCAGACAACTCATGCAGTACAATATTTATTTTTACATTCTTTAAGTTGGCATAAGGCTCCGTAAAATTCCATGAGACAAGATTTCCATAAAACTTTTGGGTAATAAACTACCCCCCACGGAGCTCACAGGTGGAAGCCTGGGAGGAGGGTGGGGTGACGAACGCAGCGCTTGCGGTAAGGAAGAGAAGGAACAACTGCACACCTGGACTTAAATATGACGCTGAACAGGTGAGTTGATTAACTGAACCGCCCTAGGGGAGTAACCGAGTAAAACACTGCTAGAGTAGTCTGCCGGAAAGGCGTCCAAGGTCGCTCATTTGGTGACAAAGCAAGTGAAGAGGGCGGGCCAAAGTCTCCCTGCTCCGCTCCATTCTGATGCATCCACTTGCAAACAAATAGATCCATGTTTGTCTTCATTTTCCTCGTCTGAGCTGACATGTAGCTCCAATATTGCTCGGCATTTTTGTTGCATCAATAATGTTAGGGACTGTCAGCTAGCGGGAGAGCGCGTTAACAAAGCGATGAGGGGATATCGGCAGAGGTTTACTTCCAAACCAACAGTCCCACCCACAACTCGGAGGCAAATTTCTGATCAACTCCTGCCGCTCTGCAGGAACTACGTCCTAGAAAATGACTGTTTTTTCTTATTTTGTCTCAAAACAGCATCATCATAATTAAAAGACCACGGGGAATGTTTATAAAATAGATCAAAAGAAGATCAGAGTGGGACTTTAAAGTTGCTATTTGTGTTACGATGCAGTGAAGGTTAGGCAGGATCAGGCGCCATCCCTCTCCTGCTTCTCCTTGGAGATAAAGAAAAACTCTTTCAAGAATGGCACTTACTGCCTCCTCGTGCTCCTTCCAACAGTCGTAGTCTGTCGCCATGGCAATGCTGGCGTAGCATAAGCCAGCTTCTTTGGCAAGGACGACCTCTGGCACGGTGGTCATGTTGATGACATCAGCGCCCCACTGGCGGAACATCAGGCTCTCGGCCCGCGAGGAAAAGCGAGGCCCTTCGATGGTCAGCATGGTCCCTCGATGATGACACTTCACCCCCAGACTTCGAGCCACTTCCACCAAGACCTGTCAGCCCATACAGTCAGCAGAATTTGTGAAGAAATTATTTCAAAATGTAACAAGTTCCAAGTTTGGACTAAATCACAGGTAAACTGTGTCTTCAAAGGAGCTAAATGCTAACGGTTTTCAAAACAGGGAAACATTGAACTAATTTCAATAAGCAGAGAGAGCATTGTTCTGCTTTTGGTTCAGTTCAACTTTCCTTTTTTTTAATATATATATAGCTTTTGTATATTTGACCTCTCTAGTTCTGCTGCAGAAGGGCTCAGCCATGGGAATGTGACACACCCCCGGAGGACTGGAGGGCTGCCCGTCGTACAGGGTCTGATGTCTCTTGGTCGTCCTGGAGAAGCAGAGAAGGAAAGAAAGCCCAAGTGATCATAAATGCATTCCAGTTAAGGGAAAAGCCTCTTACTCCACATTTTCCAAATTCTTTTTGATGAAGCAAAGTGGATTACCTAATTTGTTTATGATTTTAAAGAACTCAAGAAAAAAATAGTGATTGATTTTTTGGTACACACAAAAATTACAGTTTAATTTCTTCTTTCTCTTTCGCCTTTTCCCATCAGGGGTCGCCACAGCGAATCATCTTTTTCCACCTCACTCTATCATGAACATCTTCTACCCTAACATTAGCCAACTTCATGTCCTCTGTTAAGACATCCATGTATCTCCTCTTTGGCCGTCCTCTTGCCCTCCTGCCAGGCAGCTCCATCTCCAACATCCTTCTACCAATATATCCACTATCCCTCCTCTGAACATGTCCAAACCATCTCAGTCTGGCTTCTCTGACTTTGTCGCTAACACAGGCAACATGAGCCGTCCCTCTGATGTACTCGTTAAATTAAAATAATTAAAATGACAGTTTAATTTGATTTACCTTAAACTTGACACAGTTCATTAAAAATATGTTTAAATTAGAAATTTTCAACTAGAACAAATTTTTTAGTTTAAAAAACAAAACTTGTGATTTAGAATGTTCAAAATAAAAATAAATGGAAGGTTTCTTACAGAAAAACCAACAAAATACAAGATTTTTGCATTTTCTAAGTAAGGATAAGTTCAATTCAAACAAATCCATTTTTCTTTAACCCAGCTGTAATAGTGATTATTAAAAACATCCATAACCTATTTATAAATTCCCTTTATAATCTCAGAACCCATCTGTGCTGAGTGAGAAGGCAGTGAAAATGCCGATTCCTGTTTTCCCATAAGAAGACTCTGTTTCCTGCAGCCACGACACTTTATGCGTGCAGACTTTCATTAATGTGATGGAGAAAAAGCAGTTTGCTACAGCTCCAAACAATACTGAAAGGCTACAAATGCAATTTATAATTGGAGTTATTTACATACCTCCTTCATCCAAACAACTGCTGTTTTGTGTTCATGTTGGACAGAGGTAGTATTAACCCACAATGTAAATGTCAAAATAATAGAAAGTTTTTAATTTTCTACCAATACTGTTAAACCATTCATCTTGATTGCACATGTTTGTTTTTGTTTTTCTCAGGGTTCATTGAAGGTAACATAATGATATGAGACATTCAAAATGCGTCAACCTCAGGTCTTACTCATAACCCGGGCACTTAGAGACTAAGCCTCATGTTTTTCTGCATTTTCTCAGCCCTCTTTGTCCTGCTTTAAGTCAATAACTCTCACGTGTGGGATAAAGCCTGAGCTGAGCACAATGCTCGTTTATGCGATATAAATTGAGTTAGGTCGGCCTGGTATTTGTCAAGCATTGTCATTGCTGAATCGCTGCTACGTAGAGCGGCGTCATTCCAAACAATTTTCAAGCACTTGCTCGGGTGGATTTTAACAACAAAAAGAAAATAAAAATGATGGGCAGATAAAAATGATTTGCATGAGATTCAGTTGAAAATGTATTAATGACATTAAGACATTAAGGTCATAAGTAAAAGAAACAGAACAAAAGCGGCTAAAGTCGGATGAAAGCCATTTTCAGGAAGCAATTTGAAAAAAATGTTGTAAAGATTAGATGAGGCTGGCGTGTGTCCATAGCAACCGACTCTACAGTTGTAGTAAATAAAGAGCAGGGAAGAGATCAACTGATGCTGTCACAAGCAAGATGTCACATGCATCGGGACAAGTCTGAGCAAGTCTCAACAAGAAACTTCCTTCTTCCTTCTGGATAAATAAGACACAGCGCTGTTAGTTAATGCGCTTCCCATTCAGAAGGCCATAAAACCCAAGGCTGTTTAATGTTGAAAGGCAGGTTACTAATCATACTAGTTTAACTAGTATGATTAGTAACAACAGAAATCCTTCATCTTTTAGTGTTTTTGCCTTTTGCGAATGCAGCTGTCCTACTAATGCAACAATTTACTCTATGTTTAAGAAACTTTATTGTCAAAAACTTCCATGAAATATGGAAATGTGTATATATATATATATATATATATATATATATATATATATATATATATGTGTGTGTATATAACTACACACACACACAGTACAGACCAAAAGTCTGGACACACCTTCTCACTCAAAGAGTTTTATTTATTTTTATGACTATGAAAATTGTAGATTCACACTGAAGGCATCAAAACTATGAATTAACAATTGAGACTTTTAAAAATAATATTACTATAAAGTTTTCAAATTTAAGCCTATCACAAACAGAAAATAAACCAAAATAACATTAAGAAATATTTAAATTTGAAAACAAGTGAGATGTGGATTTAAATAGATCAAAATGACATTTTAAGGAACAGACAGTTTTAGTTTTAAGGCAGAAAGAGAATTCCTTTTTCAGATGTCAGGTGGAGGCGGGGTTTCAAGTTGATCTACAGCGACATAAAGCTCTTAGTGGAGCCGGTTAGGCTGATATTTCAGACAAAGTGTGCAATTTGTTGTAGAAGCACCATATTTGGTATGGATGTACCTTTAGGATCCCCTTTTAAAAAAAAAAAAAGTAAACTTGAGGGGTACCTACAGAATACTATTATATGTATATTTTATATTTATCATATGTATTTTCAAATCTTGGATTTTCTCATGGCTAACATGAATTTCTGAAAGAGGGGATCTATGCCAAATTTGGTGCTTGTACAACAAAATGTACGATCATTTTAATAACTGTGCTGAAGCAGATGAATGAAAACGGGGTGAAAATAAGACAAATATTGAGGGGAAAACTGTGAAGGCTTCATTAGCATTCAGGAATATTAAATTGAATTTTGAAATGAAAGGGGGAGTCAACTGAGTTCTTTCAGGATGAGAATATGTTACAGAGGCAAGTTTCGCTACCGGTCTGAGTAGCAGAATTCTGAGTGTTTTTGAGGAAGACAAAAGCAAAGAGAATTACTTTAACAGTAAAAAATATCATATAAGCGTTCACTGAAAAAGGAAGGCCCTAAACTAATGAAGTAGAAACACTGCTTCTCTAAATCCTACCGCCTAAAAATAAAGGTTTTACCTCAAAACTTTGTAACAAAACAAACTAATTTACTTTACTTGGTAGAACAACAAGTTTTAACAGGTAAAGAACTCCTCAGAAAAATTCACAGAAAAAATGACAGACTGAAACATGAGTCACAGGAAGAAGGCACAAACTGAGTTTATCTGTAGAGGTGACACACACCATCACATCGGTTCTAACACCGTAAGGAAACTGCGGTTTCCCCAGTTTTAATCTTCACTGCAAAACCAAGAAGAGATGAACCTTTTTCCCAATTATACATAAGAAAAATCTGTTTCAAAAGATCTCGCTAAACATGTTGACTTGCGCCTTCAAGGTTGTGTTTTGTAATTGAGAAGGATGTGTCAGAAGATATCTTGAAATTGTACAAACTATCAGAGTTTTTTTTTTTTTTTAAAGTTAGCCAAAACTGAAAAAATGTGTACATTTCAGAAATACACACAAAAAAAAACATTTCAGAGAGCAGAGCTGGAAAGCAATGTGCTGCCAAACCCTCGTGAGCTTTAGTTGAACAGTTTTGTGGTTCTATAAGTAGTGTGTTTTACAAATAACAACAAAAAGCTGTCAGTGAGTTCTTTCTCCTCTCTTCAACAGGAACTTGGGGGGATTTCTGACAGGAAGGGGTCTGGCAGACCCCAAATCTCACCTGAATCAGATGACACATTTCTGAGGGGTAAGACCTGATGATAGACGGCTCACGAGATGCCAGCTTTGAGAAGGTTGAAGCTGCACAGTTGACTGGATGAGTTGCAGCATGAAAACCATCAAGATGAGGCAACAGGACTTGAGAAACAGCCCCACTGGGGCTGGAAGCTGTTCAAGACAGGTGACCAAGATGTGCAAACTTTGGTTTATCACAGAATCTTCGGTTGCTTTACAAGACGAGAAATATGGCTGTTTGTTTCTAAAGTTCTTCAAAGATTTATATATATATATATATATATATATATATATATATATATATAGATTTGGATTGGGGGAAAAAAACATTAGAGTTCAACAATATAAATTGGGGAGGAGAGGATTTTTATCAGCTGACAGTCACAAAATGCAGCGAGCACGTCCCATTACTTCCATTTTGGGGATGAATTCAGCAGGTACCTCGTTTTTTTCTAAATATAATTGAACTGGAATGGCAAATTTTTGGATAAAATCACAGTGTCTTATTCTGGAATTGAGTTTGTTCTGGATTGAATCAGACTATTGGCACACAAGTAAACATATATATTGTTATTTCTTTACTGGAGTTCCAACACAAACATGAGAAGACAACTTCAGTCAGAAATATCCAGGGGGGGGATGTTGAGCGTAGCCATCTAAAGACGTGTTTTACCTTAGCAAATGTATATGGACCAAACTGGGATGACCCAAGTTTTTAACAAAACTTTTTAGGGAATTTACCAGATGACTTCAATTGTGTCCATAACCCACAGCTTGATAAATCAAACCCAAGACTCGTTAGCAAAATGTCTAAACTGGGTACAGTTATAGCAAATTTTATGGAATCTCATGCGCTCTTTGATCCTTGGAGAAATAACAACTCAACTTCTAAACAGTTTTATTTTTTTTCACCAGTACACCAACCATATTCAAGAATAGATTTTTTTTTGTATTAGATCATAGGATTCTTCCCAACATATTAGACTGTCAATATAATGAACAGTACATCTGGATATCGAGCTGCATGAGCACCCTAAACGTTTATCCAAAAATTCATTTGTCTGACCAGATACAATGTTTTTTGGACCTGAACCAAACTCCGGGCATGCAAATGAATATTATGTGGGAAGCAATGAAGGCCTATTTTAGGGGCCACATTATTTCTTATACATCTTTTCAAAATAAAAAAGATAAAATAATGAATGAGTTGGAAGAGTTGGTCTACTCAACAATCAGAGCGCCTAATCTTTAAGTCAAGGCAGACATTTTATAACCATGGGGACAAACAGACCAAAAAATCCATGACTGCCAATACCATTCCTGAAATTTATAAAACCTCGAGGGGGGGGGGGGGGGGGGGGCGCACTACATTTAGAGAAAATAAATGACCAGTTTAAAATCTTATATTCTAATCTCTACACCTCAGAGTCGGTTGATGAAAGCAGTCTCACCACATTTTTGAGAGTTTGTCTAGTCCCCAAATATCCTCAGATGAATGAGAAGAAATTGATAATAAAATAACAACCAATGAAATTAAACAGGCAATTAATGAATTGTATTGCACTTTATTGCACTTCACTTTATTCTATTTTTTTATTACTTGTATTTTTATCGGTTGTTGTGATTATTTTGTTTAGATTTCTAGTATTTGCCACTACAAGGCTGCTACAATTTCATTGTATTATTATGTACAATGAAAATAAAGGCTCCTGATTCAGATTAATTCCATGCAGAGCAACAAGGCACCGGGACCCGATGGTTTCCCCATTGCACGGCATAAAACCTTTATAGATAAATTGGCTCCAATACTTAAAGCTGTGTATCAGGAGGTATTTACTTTAGAAAAAATACCACTAACCATGAGACAGGCTACAATATCGGTGCTGCATAAGGAGGCCTACAATGCAGCTCCAGTAGACCAGTGAGCCTATTAATTAGTAACTACAAGTTACTATAGAATTGACACTGTATTACCAAAAGTTGTACATTCTAACCAAACTGATTTTTTACCCGGTAGACAGTCGTTCTACATTACAATATGTGGTGCTTGCTTAATATTTTATATATGATGACTTGGATGGGAAGTAAACTGTTATCAATCGTCCTTTCTTTTTAGTGTTCCTTCATTTGTTTTAAGAGCCTCGGGTGGGAAGGGTACTTTTTTACTCTTTTATGTTTTACTTTTTAGTTACATCTCACTTTTACTCATTTATGTATATTTATATATTTTGGTACATATCTATAAATGTCAGTTCAACAATACTGTAATTGAATACTGTGGATGAAAATGCTGACAAAGTTTGAAAAAAATTAAAAAAAGAAATACTCTCACTGATTGTCTCCCTCTCTGTTCTGGCTCAGAAGCCTTCCTGTCCTCCATGTTTTACTTGTTTCCAGCACACCCAATTCAAACAGCGGTGTTATTTTTACGGATTTTTGTTTTTCTGCAATGACTGATGACAAGCTGGTGTCATGAATCAGTACGACGGAGCAGGAAAACAGGTCAAACTTGCAGGACAGGGAGGCCAAAAAATCTGATATGATTGACTGTTGCTGTAAAAGGACAGTGTCTGAACCCTATGCTATTCGTAGAACACTATGTTCTCTAAACTATTGACATTTTTTTGAAAACAAAGCCTACAGGTGTAACTGGTTGCTGAAACGGTTATATTCATCTTCCACTAAAATCCAGGGTTGGATTTAAAAAAACAACAACATATTTATCAATTGACATTCATCAAATCCATGAATTGATTTACCCAAAAGCAACTGAAAGGCATTTTCTACCTCTTCTTCAAACCAATGCTAAGTTATAACTATTTGTTTGAATTTATTTTATTGTAAAATTGGGTGAAACTTGCAGCAACACTGTCTAGAAGTGATGGTGTTCTGGTTTCACTGACCTGTCAATGAACTGATCTATGATGACAATGTCTCCCGGCTGGATCTCCTCTCGCAGCGACCCACACGCCGTAGTGACCAGCAGGTGTGTACAGCCTTCTTCTCTGAGAGCCCAGATGTTGGCCCGGTAGTTCACGTTGGATGGCATTATGGTGTGTTGCCTTCCATGCCTGCCAGGAACCTTTCAAAATTCAGTCTGTTTTCTTGTTTACAAGCACTTTCCAGTAGGTGGCGCCAACAAAAACTACCATTTTCATTACTAGTTTGTTTCTCCTACCTTGCAAGGAGCACACATTCCACATTTTTGATCTTCCCCAAGATCAAAGCATCTGATGGCTTTTCATTGGAAACAGAAATATTACATATTATTAATAAGTTACAATATATGTAATAAGGTAGAAGATTAGCCTTTATGCTTACAAGAACAATCCCTGGCATCAGCACAACTCACCTTTCCATATGGCGTGTCCACATAGCGTTCCGTTCTTCCCTCCAAAATATCAGGATCATCCAATCCTGACCCTCCAATAATTCCAATCTAGGAAATCATTTAGAAAAGTGTAGTTATGGGGTCTGTAAAACAATCAGTTTGAACGTTTAAGTTAGATCAATATTGTAATTTTACAGTAACATTCACTAAGCAATCCTATTATTATTAAAAGTAGCATGAAGTTTTACTTCTTAAACGTCTTTTGTTTTATAAATGTTTGAAACCATCAATTAAATTTAACTTGCTGTCTTAAGTACATTTTATTTATTTCTGTTTATAAAATGTGGGCAGTATAGGTCACATCTGGCAGTTTTGATGATTACAAACAAAACAAAACAAAAAAACTGGTCTAGAAAAGAATTTCACAAAGTTGTGATTTATAGTACAAAAAATGGGAAATTGCCACTGTTACAATTAAATAAAAGAAATGCTTAGAACTTGTTTTTCAATTTTATTTAAGTTCTAAACTGACATAAATGTTTTTTTATTTTTAAATACCCAAGTCTAATACATTAAATTTTATAAAAGGTTTACGATAAAATGAGTGGAATGTTTACTCAAACGTGTTTGTGTGGTAAACTAAAACTTTAACATTAATTATTACATTTTCAAGTTACAAATGTAAATGTCTAAATAATAATCATAATCCTACTTTGAAAGAAAAAGTCTTAAATAACCTTTAACTCTAAGCCTGTATGGACTGTTTGCGTTTAGTGCTTCATCTGCAGATCTGAGCTGAAAGCTGCAAGCAACAAAAACTGTTCTTTTCTATTATTTTGGGCATAAAGTTAGGATATCTATAATCTAGCATTTGTTTATAAATGCAATGCAAAATAAGAGGGGTTTTTTTTTTTTAGGTACACCAACCTAAAATATGCCCAAAAGGTCAATCGTCTCAGCCTTTTTTACCTTGTTCAATTTAATTTTAAGGCAAAAATGACCTTGATTCAAGTCAGACATTTTCTTTATTACTAAAATTATTTAAGAAATGCTAAAGTACAACAGATATGAGAATCTAACAGACATAAAAAAAAAAAAAAAAAAAAAAAGTGAAAAAAAATTTAATTGGATTTTGTGCCGATTATGTGACCGCTGCTAAAGTTTCATTACACAAACATTATTTTATTTTTTCTTCCCTTATCCCTATTAAGTGTTACTCCTTTCATGTGTTCTTCAAAATTAGAAATCCATATTTCTTCAAATCTGTTATATCTGTAGGCAGGCGTGACTAACTTGTATTGTTAGTCCAGACTAAAAAGAAATCCAAAATCACAATGTAAGTTTCCATCAATGTGACCTAGGTGAAGTGAAGATTTGAGTGACAGCTGTTTTAATGATTAACTATCATAAAATAAGTAGCATGAAAGAAAATAATACGATGTAAAAAAAACATTTGTTACCGTAAAGTGCAATAATGCTCCATTAGATGATTACTGTAGTCTAGTTAAGTCTGCAAACATTAACTAATGATTTGGAATTGGAAGTAAAGCCGGCTGACAGCCGACTAGCAAGAGGTCAAGAAGAAGCTGCAGCATGTAAGCTGTCCGGCAACGCGTCGTTAGCTTGTAGTTGACATTTTTATGCTCATATATATGATCCGTGCCATACATATATCAGCACATTTTGAAACTCCTGAAGGCTTGGGTATAATTCAAGCCTTTCACATTTACTTTTCCCAGCATGCTAACACACCAGCCTGTCCCTGCATTTCCGGGTTTGTAACCTCTGTATTCGTTCTGGTTCCTAGCAGTGGTTTAAAGCAGCAAATGTTTTATTTGTTTTGTTTTTAAATAACACTACCACCGTTTTAAACAGAGTACTACCTTAACGTGAACCGTAGACGCCATGACAACGCCTCTGGGATGAAGAGTGGGATTTGACCAAAAGGGAATGCGCTGAACCGTTAACGCTCGTAATCAAAATATTTGAAAAAAAAAAAAAAAAAAAAAAAGACGGCCATCAAACATTTCTCTTCCCGGTCACCAGATTTTCAAAATAAAAGTCCTACAGTCAATGGGCAAAAGTTGAACTTAAATTGTTGATTGCGATTGCGGTTTTCTGCCGCCATGGGGCGCTGGTTTTTTCAAGGACATCATATTTTTTGTTTTTATATTCTGTCAAATAAGTTTGATTTTTTTTTGTTATCTAACTTCTGTTTTTAATAGAGCTATGGCAACGTGATAATTTCACCTTTGTAGAATCAATACAGTTTTATTCTATTCTTTGTTTTACATAAATAAAAAAAATATCCATCAGATTTTAGATCATTGTTGGTGAAGCTGCAAATCACAATAATCCAGAAATCATCATATTTTAGGCATAAAATATCATAAATATGCATGAATATTAATAAAGATTGTATATGCATGTCTTTTCAATTCAACCTACTCTGGGTTAAACTACACAGAAATAATATCACAAATATTCAAACATCCATTGTTAATGACTAGATTTTATTCTTAAAATTGAATACAAAAGTCCATACTTCAACAGCACAGTAGATAAGGAGCTTTTAAGGCAGAATTATTTATGCATTAAAGAATACTCTTTTCTTGAGATACTGGCATCTGTGTTGAAGTTAGATAGAACCATATAAATATGCCAGGTGGTTAATCGATAGAGTCAGAGTCTACTGGATTGACAGCAGAACCACCTGTGTCTTTTTCCTCATCTGTGCTTAACACCTGCATGTTTTTAGCTGAAGACTCATTTTTGCTCCCCATGACGATGACGGAGGGTAAGTAGGTATTTTTGTGCTCATCACTCCTTTGCCGTCTACTTTTCTTCTTGTGTTTCTTCTTCTTTTTATGGTGTTTTCTTTGCTCTTTTGACTCTAAGCTGCTGCTGTTCTTTCTCTGCCTTTCTTTGGATTTTTTATGACGCCTCTCTTTAGCTTTTTTCTTGTGTGCAGCTGACACAGAGTCCTCGTCTTCATCCTCGCTGTGGTGCCTTTGTGTGGATGGGTCCTCTAAGTGTCTTGTTTTGTATTTTCTCTTCCCGCCAGGCTTGTCGCAGTATGTCTTTCTTCTCGACGAAGGGGAGCAGCTGCTGAAGGAAGTCCTGGATGGAGACCTGGTCCCATCCCGTCCCCTTGTCCCCCTGCTGGGGCTCCCGGAGCGAGATCGAACGTGCTTCCCAGAGTACTTGTAGCTGCTGTGATGGTTGGCCTGCTTACGTGTGCAATCTGTCTCATGTCTGTGATGGCTATATGTCTGATAGTAGTAATAACTGCCTCTATCCTTATACCTCCTGTCACGTTTGGAAAAGTCTTTGCTAATGTAAGAGTAACTCCCGTCGATGGACTGACTCTGTGAGGCGTCTGGACTTCTGCTTGATTGTCTATGCTCTCCGCTTTTTGACCGTCTCTGCCTTCTGTGCTCTTTATCCTTTGACCTGTACCTTTCCCTTGGCTGCTTGTCACTGCAGTGTCTTTGGTCTGTCTCTTTATTGTGAGACTCTTTGGATGTTTTACATCTGCTTGATTTCGATGAGCCGCACTCCTCGTTTGACTTGGGATATTGATAGTTTCTCTGGTTTTCTGTTCGTCTGGAGCCGCTGCATTCACTCCTCAGTGAAGCTGCTGGACTACAACTGGGGAAACGAATGTGTTTAGGTTGGAGAGCCGCAGCTTTGGCGTCTTCACCGAAAGACTCATCAGAATCAGAGGACAGCTGAACCAGCTCGGGAGTCCTTTCTTTTGTTGGCTTAACAAATCCTATGATAACACAGTCATCACTGTCAGAAGACAGACAATCTTCATCATTACAGTTCTCCTGAGTCATGTCTATTTGGTTTCTTGGACTCACTCGCTGTTGAGGAGCCCTAAACTCTTGAACGCCCCCGTCTGAACTGCTTTCAGAGTCCGAGTCATGGACCGACAGATGACTTATCCTTCCTGGATCTGCTGTTGTTGAATACGATGGACCAGGAGTCTCATCATCCCACACAGACTGACTCAGAGAAGAGGTAGATCCTCCTGGTTGTTCTATCTCTACAAGGTTCTCCTCTTCCTCTGAGATGGCAATAACGGACGAGTTGGAGTTGCTGTCTTCATTGGAGGAGGGGGCCGGACAGTCATAAACTGCGTGCTGGTCGTACCCCTCCATGTTGAAGGGGGACTTGGCGAAACTGATGAATTCGTGCAGGAAGTGCTCGGTTCGAGCCTGAAGGAACGGCCTCAGCTCTTCCTGAATCGCGCCGTCTTCCATATCGTAGCGTGTGATGCGTGACATGATGATATGTTGAACTATGTTGACCAAAGAGCCATGAGCTCCATACAGCACGGTGAGTTCTCTTTTTAACCAGGGCACCAATCTATGCAGGCAGGCGGGGTTTCTGCGGTAGAACTCGGCGGAGGTGTCCCGAGAGCGGCCGCCGTCTCGAACGTTGCGAACCCTGACACCCTGTCTGTACAGCTCCCTTCGGAAATTTACCATCTCTTGCTCTCTCACATTGTTCACCGTCCTGCCTTCGCTCTCGGCTCTCCTTCTGGCTGCCAACCGCGCCATCATGCGCCGAATGTAGCGATCTTGCCGCTGAAAGGGAGGATGCGCCGAAGCTTCAAACATCACCCCGTTATCCGGAGGCGGAGAGGTTCTTCCTCGCATCTGCCGATGGACACCGGTAAGAGTGGTGCGGTACCTGAACCTCACTCCCTCGAAATACCCAAAAGAGGAGTTCTCCACTTGCTGCTTCAGTTCATACTTTTGAAAGTCTTGCTCGGATTTTATACTGTGATAGATTGTATTGAACGGCTGTTTGCAGAGTGGACACTCGGCTTTGTTCTTGGACCACTCAAGAATGCAGCGAAAGCAGAACTTGTGCAGGCAACGATCCAAGTAAGAAACATTGTGAAAACCGTCCAAACAGATGGGACACTTGGAGTCAGGAGACACTTCCACAGACATCGCTTCAGAGGTTTTTCTCCTGCCGTTTTTCTGAGCGTGCTGCAGGGCGACCTTGACAGCCGACATGATCTGGAAAAAAAATGAAGAAAAAATATTCAAATAGAGGTCAACCTTATAAAATTTCTTATGATCTTATCAGTATAGTCCTTTCTTTATTTATGCAGGGGAATTTAAGAGACTTAAACACATTTTGAAAAAAGATGTGAAATCACTAAATGCTGAAAACATTCACTTGGCTTCATGCAGAGACTACTAGTCAAGAAATTGGCAGTGAACAAATTAAATCTAAAGCATTTGCTTTTGTTTTTTATGCACAAGTTAACATTTGTTAGCATGTGTGCTCACATAGTTTCTCAGTTTTCAATCTTAGGGATGACTAAGGCTGAGTATCACTGCAGAAAAAACTAAATGAATCACTAAATCATTTTCGAAGAAAAGTTCAATTCAATCATTTTGGTTTTGTTAAACTTAGTCCTAAAAATACTGAGCAAACAGATTAGAGCTGAAGTCCTTTTGTGTTGGACAGGTTTTACTATCACAAAAAGAGGGCCTAGATGAATCAGGGTGTCTAATATGCGAGTAAAAGTGGAATGGAATGGAGGGTGGGCGCCGATGCGACCCCAGAGAGAGTCACCCCCAGTAAGCCCCGCCAGCATATCCCACCCATCCAGTTTCTGGAGCCCTATGTGCCTGTGTGCAACGTTTGTTTGGGTGGGAGCGGGGATGAGCAGGCGGATGGGCACAACCAGGGGAAGAAGGCTCCCCCAGCCGGCCGCGGTAGGCGCCCCCCCCTCCCAGGGCAGCCAGGCAGTCAGGAGGCGGCAAGCCAGCCGCAGACAAGGGCCAAAGCCGTGACAGCGCCGAGAGACAGTCAGCAAGGAAGGGGCCCGTGCCAACCCAGAGGGGCAGGAGGTCCAGCCCCTCCATTCATGCCCTGACTTCCCTAATGGACTAGCACCCCCCCCCCCCACCCCCACCCCCACACACACACACACACCTAAAAAGAAAATAAATAAATGGAGAACTAAAAATAGATAAAAATAAAAAAATGAATAATAATAAAATAAATAAAGTAAAATAAAGAAATACATTCAAAAGAAAGTAATAATAATAATTTAAAAAGAAAAAATTTAACAAATTTTCTTGTTTATTTTTAAACTAATCAAATGTAAGTTTGAAGGGCTAATTTGGAAAAGTAATTAATATTAATTCATACCTAAACATGATCTTCTGAAACTAAATGGAGCTGGTTTAGGAATCTGGCTCTAGCTCTAAGTAAAATATGGATTGGTACAGAAATCTTAAACTTACAAGTTTGACATCACAATTAATGAAGTAATTTGCAGTGCAGTTTGGATCACTTTGGGTCTGGCATGAATTTGAGGGAAATGTAATACTCATTGGGCTGAACAGAAATCCTGAGCTGTCAATTTTATGCTCTAAGTATTAGATGTATACATATAACACTAAATTCCTTTCTTCTCCTGCAGCCTTGTACTTATACTCTTGTTTACTTTTGAACTTTTGAACATCCAACAACATATGGTGCATAGATCACAGATATGGACAACACCTTTACATATACAGTGACAAAGCCCAATTAGCATTTTTACTCAACATACAATCCAAATATATGATATTATTTACATTTATTTGGTAAAGAATGAAAAACACTGGTGTCTAGGCTTACATGAGAAACGTGAGGCAGGTTTCTCATGCAAGGTTGTCCTGGTCATGCTAAATGTAGTGACATCACACTAGTTGTTGGAACGCTTAATGGTAAGATGTGTGTTGTTTTCTTTATCAACGTGTTTTTTAACTAATATTAAATTACCCAAAGCCTCAAATACTTTCACTGACCTTCTGTTTCTATCGTATGTATAGTTAAAATAAACATAGAGAATGAGTCGACTGTACGTGTTATAACATCATGGCAGCCTTTCATAATCGTCATCGCCATACTTTAACACTGTCCCCCGAAATATGATTATCTGAGTCTATTCTTTACTCCAATTGAAAGAGCGTCAGGATAAAGAGCTTTTCGCACTCTATCAAATATTTCGTCAAATGTCGTTTTGTAACTTTCGTGTTTTGTTTGTCTGATTCTGTTCTCTCTTAAGCTAATAGCCTGATTTCTTGTCTTGAGCAGCTAATGACATCAAAACCCAAGTATAGGCTTGACACAAACATATAAGCCTCTCCAATATTTCTAGACTTATTTTGTACAAACACATAAACAGTAAGTATAATATAATAAGGGGATACATTCCCCAATAAAACTTAGCAGGCTAGCTAAGTTGGCTAGCACACACAGCGGCTAAAGTTTAGCCAGCAGAGCTAACAAAACAACCACACATCGGTTCAGTAAGTTCATAAAAAAGGTGTCGAGTTTACCTTCGACTTCGTTGAAGCCGTGTGCCACAGGATATGGGTTAAACCTCTAGTCTGGTAGAAACACAGTCAATTTAAAAAAAAATAAAAAGTAAACGGTCGTATTAACCCTTCCTTCCTCAGACTTCATTACGGAAGCTATTAATAGTCGGTACAGATTTCCGTTTTTCAAAATAAAATGTCAACAAGTCCAAACACACAGGAAATTATAGCTTGACTGTAGACAGGAACTTTGTTTACATTTTTATGTTCGTAGGAAATGGCCAAAAAATTGAAAACATTAACAGTTTTCCAATAATGCATTACTGCCCATTATTGGCCTATAAGTGCACGTCTAACTTTAAACGATCTAATGAAAAGAGTACCATTCCCCATTAAAAGAAAATTAAAGACCCCAAAATCCTGTTTTTGGGGTTTATAACATCTTCCTGTAGCATTTTTCTCACAATGGAGGACATGCATATGAAAATTAAGATCAAAATTGCATTTGGGAGTATTTGTTTATTCAAATCGTCTTGAGTTCGTTAGATGAAAAACTGCTGTTGGAAAAATCTTATAACGCTGACGTAGGTGCTACAGTTGACAGGTCCACAATTTCCATGCTACCCTTCATTCTAAAACATCCACTAGCTGACAAATAGATCCATGATCGTCTTCGTTTTCCTCGTCTGAGATGGCATCTGCATTATAAGTATAACTGGCTCCAGTTGTGAGCTGTAAGCTAGTGGGGGAGAGAGAGAGTAAAGAAAGGGATGATGGGAAATGAGTGAAGGCTTACTCCACGCCAACAGTTCCGTCCACAACTCAGAGGTGAATTTCTGATGAACTACTGCTGCTCTGCAGAAACTGTCCTAGAAAACTGCAGTTTTTTTAACTTTTGCCTAAAAACTGCTTTCTCATAACTGAAAGACCACTGGAAATGCTTTTACAATAGATCAAAAAATGATGGGAGTGGGAGATGAATGCATTGGTCATAAATCACAACACAAAATCTAAATCTATCTTCTAATGTCCTTGTTTCCCATGATTGTTAACAGTTACTGTATAAGAATTAGATGATTATATCTGCAAACTGACTTTATCCTAAGAAAAGTTTAAATCTTTCTGTCACTAATATCACCATGAGTAATATTCTGACCTTAATTCTGCAAAACCTAATGCATCAAGTTGCATTATGCTGCATTTCTATGTTCTTTAATAAATGACAATTATTTGAAATATAATCTTTTTTTGTAGAAATAATTTCACTAGAAACCAGTGAAGTTATATTTTTAGCCTTTATTGATACTTTGATGGAATTTACATAGTTTTTACAACAGAAATTTAAGAAAATGACTGAAATAGTTCTGATTTTAATGATGGCTATGAGTCTCTGGGAGATCTGGAACAACTTCCCCGGTCTCCAGAATGGTGTCACCCTGAACAGAAAAAAGGTTGATTATATACATATATTTTATGAAGAATACAATAACCACAAACAGAAAGCCAAAAATGAAGACAACTTACAGGAAACAGTCTGGGTTTTAGTTCCACAATGCCGTAGGGCTTTTGCTGGAAAACAAAGCATTCATAATTAGCATGTGCTGTGATCCATTCATTTTTTTCAGGTGTACGGCTCTGATCATTTAACTGAAGTGAACATCTAAACAAAATGCACAACAGACACAATACTGTATCTATGGAAAATTCTAAAAAGTTTGACAATACTGTAGAAACACTTGTGACTGACTTATAAGCATTAATAACATAATGTACATATTTAGAAAACACTATCCATATTTTGAGAATGATTTATTAAAAATTGACTGCAGTAAAATTGAAGATGCTGCTGATGACACACAAGGACATGTGTGCATACACAATGTGGTGTTTGAAAGTATACAATATTTCTATGTTTATGCCTGAAATCCCTTAAATTCTTCTTCATTGATAAATTCAGTGAAGCTGTGGATCCTTGTTGACATCCTAAAATGAAGGTTTTACAGCACATCTGTGCAGATGCAGTCTTATTCTGCGTGTCGCTCCTGGGATTCCTGGAAGTGCAGATGTTTTTTATAATACTCACATTCTCTGATATTTATTCTAAAGTGGGGTAAATATAATATTGTGATTGTGGAAAGATTTAATTATAGTTTCAACTGTTCAGAATTGCAGCCTCGGAACTAAAATGTCCTTGCGTTTACATCCTCAAAACCTGCAGGAGAGGTGGCTACATAGGGAACACAGTCACAATAATCAGATTTTTAAAGAATTCTTCAAAAAATAAGACAGTGATTTTTTGGATTTATTTTTTCTCATTGTGTCTGTCATAGTTGAGGTATACCTATGATAAAATTAACAGGCCTCTGTCATCTTTTTAAGTGGAAGAACTTGCACAATTGGTGGCACACTAGATAGTTTTTGCCCCATTGTAGGTGTTAAGGATTTTTTTTTTTTTAAGAAAAGGCATGAAAACTATATTTTAGGTCCATCCATTTTCTTTACCCGCTAAATTCCTTTTGGGGTCACAGGGTTGAGGGAGTCTGTCCCAGCTACTGCTGGGCGAAGGCAGGGTCCACCCTGGGCAGGCCACCAGTCTGTCCCAGGTCACACAATCACTCCCCCCACACACTCACACATGCACACCTAGGGGCAATTAAGAGGAACCAATGAAGCATGTTTTTGGAAGGTGGGAGGAAGCCAGAGCGCCCGGAGAAAACCCAGACGGGTAGAACATGCAAACTCTACACAGAAAGGTTCCAGTCGGGATTTGAACCAGAGCTTTCTCGCTAGGAGGTGGGAGTCAGGTGAGAGGGGCATCCACTGCACCACCGTGCAGCCATTTTTTTAAATTTTAGGTCAATTTTAAAAAGGGTAAGGATAAATACTTTTTTTTCTTTTCTTTTTGTTACATATTAACTAAACATAATATTTATGTTGTTGATCTTGATACTAAACCTTTCTTATTTATATACAGCACAAAAAAACTAAACAACACAGTGTCAAATACATCTAAAAGCTTCTGCAAATGAACTCACAGCAATGTGATATTTCACACAATAGTGGACAACCCAGGCAGGAATCAGCAGTCTTGTCAATGTGAAAACTCCACCTTTGTATACTTTGTAGGTCTGAAAGAGAGAAATAAAAACACAAAATCAATAAACGATCAAAAATAGGCCTGCACAATATACCGCAAATTTATCGTTATCGCAATTTCAAGCTGTGCAATATGCATATCGCAAAAGACAGCAAATTTGCAATAAATGGTTACCTTAGATGTGGCCAAACAATTTTATGGCAGCTTGAAGTGTTTAATGGATTGAAAGAATCCCTTTCTGCATTTGACCAATCAGATGGACTCCTTCACGTTGTTAACTAATCGGATGGCGCCCTATTATGTTGTATGTTCGCCTCCTACGTCAACAAGGGTCATTTGTAGTATAATTTTTAAGCTGTTGTAATGGAATGGGAATAAAATTTTTGGTTGTTTTGCTAATTGTTTATATACCGCAAATTATATTGTTATCGCAATATTAATTACTAATATCGCATATCGCAAGTTTTCTTCATATCGTGCAGCCCTAATCAAAAATATATATTTCCTGCCACAATGTGTGTTTAAAGGCCAACGGCTTAAGACACCAAACTAAAGAAATAAAGATAAATATAGAACGCTTAAAAAAAATGTTAATCCCATAATTTAAGATGAAGTTTAACACGGAAAAATAAAGACAAAAAGTAAGAATTATTCAAAATATTTCATAGCTGCCAGGGTAAACGGGAGAGAATGTTCTTAATTGTTGGTGGAAAAAAAAACAAAAAGGAGCTTCATTGAACATATGCTTATTGTTAAATACATTTAATATATTTTAGTATTAATGTAAAAGTTAAAATATGATTAATTAACCCAGTTAAAAAAAACAATTAAAAATAACACAAGGCAATTTTTTAATTAAAAAATATGTTTGGCTTTTATAACACTTTAGATAATTGGTAAATATTAAATAAGCTCATTTCTTCTTAATTGATGAAAGTCTGGTCTTTCCTGCTAAAGGTCTACAGACTATTTTGAATAGATATAAATACTTTTCTATTCATTTAAACTGCAAGGCAGCTTCTAGATCAAAAGCCAGAACAGTAAACAAAATCAAAAATAAAGCAGGATTTCCCAAACTGATGAATGTTGTGATTTCAAAATGAAAGAAAATGTGCAGATGATTTGACATGAAAACATTCAGGATCATTAGAACGGCTTCCTGTGTAAATTGAGAGTTTAAAGAGCGTTAAAAGATGCAAAAAGAAAACTACACTCTCAAAATGTAGATATTTATGTTTATATTTATACAAAAAGGTATTGATAATATATTTGAATGATTTGTTTATGTTTATACATAGACACTGACTAGGTAGTGTACATGAAATACTTGCCAACAACTACAAAATTTAAAAAATGTATCCTATTAAATTAGTTTAAATGTTTTATTTTTCTCTATGATAACCAGCTAAACATTGTTAAAGACGTTTAGGACTTTAAATACACTTTATTCCGTGTTAAACAATTCGATTTAGGTTCTTTTTTTTCCAGGTCAAATTTTTGATCATAATAAACGTTCTTGAATTAGGATTAGTCTTAAACATGACATGTGACGCTACTACATATTAATCTGTACCTTAAATCACAACAAAAGAATAACAGCTATTGATTTGAACGTATAAAGGCTTGTTGAATTCTCGTTTCCAATAACCAAAACAACGTAAACAGATGCTGACTGCCGGGACTCACGTAAAGCCTCCAGAGGGTCTTCGGCTCCAGAAAACCAGCCCAGAATTTGGCAACAGGACCGGGGGGTTTCGGCGTCACCACGGGTTCCCTGGGACTGAGCTCCTGGTCCTTCAGCCACTGCCTCCGCAGCTTAACTATCTGCTCGAAACGGAGCTTCTCGTCTGGTGTGTAACCACTCATTTTTTTTATTTCAGTATTTTCAACTTCGATCAACCTACAATGACACCATGGAGGACACTTCCTCTGGAGGGCACCAACGAAGAAGAACAGGAGGAAATGTCACCAGTAAAAAAAGGGCTGACCTGTTTTGCATGGCGACCTCTACTGGCGAAAAATGGAAAGAAATTCTCATTATTTTGTCAAATTAAAATATACAGTCAGTATACAACAATAAACAATTTAAACACATTCAAATAGAGCCAGGGGTGTTGCAAATAGACTATAATTTGTACACAGGCCAACATTGATTGTTGGGATTATTATCATTTGCATAGAAAATAATGTCATCATGAAAGTGTACTCAATTTATGAACGTGATATTTTGGCATCAATATCAACACATTTCTGAAATAAGAGTCTTCTTTTTTGCTTTCTAAAGAAACAAAATAAAATGTTTCCCACTTAAAAGGGAAGTATTTATGAAGATGATCAATAACAAATCTGTGGAAGTTTTTCTAAAAAGTTCTTGAATGTCAGCAGATCCAAAATAAGGTGATCAGCTGCCTCTGGAAAAAAAGGAACAAGTGGCATTAATTTCCCTTTTAAATTTAGAAATCTCTACCATATACTATAAGCATTACATAAATACTTGGGGTTGGAAACACTGTGTAAACATCTACTATTTCATAAATATGGGCTTTTACTGGATTGAGGATTGTAAATCCCAGTAAAGTAACAAAGACCAAAGTCAAACTGCAATTGAAAAAAGTAATATATTTTATCATTTGAGTTATTTTTTAATTTTTTTACACATTCGTCCATCCATCTATTAAGTGATTAAAATGTAAATATCAATTTAGGATCATATCAATGGGATTGTAGAAGAGATTGATCAAAGATAGCATTTTTAGGTCATTATTCTACAAGATTTTAAAATCATTACTATTTTTTAAGAAATGTTGATGATGGAGTTTGCAAAGGTATATATTTTAGTCAACTACGGAAAAGGTCACTTGAACTTGTAATTTTTTTATATTTTACCCGGAAATAGTATTACTTTGAAAATAATTCTGACGCATGCTCAAACGACCTTCCTGTTTGTTAATACAGCGTAATGTGTCAAATTAGCCAACACCGGCGAACGAGTTGTTCCATTTAAACTTCACCCTTCTGTCTTTGGATATTATAAAAACTCCACCTTTATTTACATTTTACACAGGTAAGACTCAGAAATAGTAATTGAACATATATATATATATCACTGTAATTTCGACGGTAAATCTAGATTAATTTTGTAAAATGGGTCACTTCGTGATAGTGACCAATCACATGCTGTGAAGTAACATTTTCGTTTTGTTTTCGACGTGGTCATCGTAGGTAAACATAGCCTCTCGGTTTTCACCGTCTATACCATCCTGCTCACCCTATGGCCGCTACGAAAATCGACTTAGAAACCACCGTGTTAGCAGGTTATTTACATTTACGGCAGTCCGTGAACCTATCACTCAACTAAACAGACACATTCGGTCGCTAAATATACATTTTCTGTCAACGGGGGGTTTATATTGAAACAAATGATGATTACACACACATGCATAATAATAATAACAACAACAATAATAATAATAAAACTCCACTCTTGGTCAAACCTAATCAAAATTAAATCATAATTTATATGAATAAAGATGTCACTCTGTCCGATCCTCTCATTGATTTATTCATATTTCTTTTTTATTTTGACAGGACTCTCCCAGACTTTGGATGGAGTCAGCATCCAGATTTTTAGTGTTTTTTACAGAAAAACAACATTCAGACCAGTGTGTACATCACTGCCAGAAAAATGGTCAAGTATTTTTGTAGCAACATAGACATCAAAAGCACTTGGGATCACGTGGTGTCTGCTTTCTGGCAGAGGTACCCGAACCCATTCAGGTATGGACGCCAGACATCATGCATGTAGAGATGTTTAGCATCACAGCTCCAAAATTAGGGATATCTGTTTAATTGTTTTTATAATACTAACCTTCACATGTTGATCTAAGTGGCTATAATTCTTTAAACTTGCTTTAATCAGTGAAAGTTTCAGCTCAGCAGTGTTTTAGTCACCTATATCTTTCTGTCATTTAATGTCTAGAGTTTCACAGACTCCACTGATATATTTAAGATACATCTGATTTACATCCCTATGTTAAAAGATTTTAAGTTATCTTGTGTAAAATCATAGAAAAGAAAGAATGTTTCTGCTGCATGCAGTTCATTTTTATTAAATTACTTGCGGTATGAAATAATGGCAAACTCTAGCCTCACTTAGAAGTGACAAAGTGTCACCCATTATTAGAAGAGAGAACTGAGAAAATGTAACAGGGAAGTACAAATAGCTCAGAGCACAAGGTCAGGTGAGGAGATTTTGCTTTTTTTGATGCATTTCTTTACCAATACCAGCAATGTGTTTGTGTGTCCCGCAGCACCCATGTTCTCACAGAGGATGTGGTTTACCGAGAGCTGACGGCGGACCACCGGCTCCTCTCCAGACGCCTCCTGATGAAAACCAACCGGCTGCCGCGCTGGGCGGAGCGGCTCTTCCCTGCCGGCATGTCTCGCTCCGTATACATCGTGGAGGACTCCATCGTAGATCCTGTGGAGCGGAGTTTGACCACGTACACTTGGAACCTCAACCACACCACTCTCATGGTGAGGACGCTCTCATGCTTTCGTGTCCTTCTGGTTCAATCGCCTCATTTTGTGTGAAATTATCTCTGCTTTTAAAATGTTTGTTCTAGTTTAAACATTTGGTCACATTCAATCAAAGCTTTGTTTGTACTTTGTGCTGCCAAACTCTGTCTTCTAGAAGCCTGCTTTATCTGCATGTTGCTATAATTATTTGACACAAAAGTGATCACATGAAGCGGCTTTCACAGCCTGCTGTCTCTGCTGTCGTCTCATCAGTCTGTAGAGGAGCGCTGCGTTTTCCTGGAGTCAGTGGAGCATCCGGCCACCACACAGCTGAAACGGGAGGCGTGGATATCCTCCAGCATTTATGGCTTCTCCAAACCCATTCAGGTGACAGAAACTGAGAAAAACGTTCTTCAAGCCTCCAGAACACAACGTAAAGCAGCACATGAAGATGCTTGAAGCTGTTTTCTTACATCATAACTAGTTTGATTCCTTTATGGGATGTTTTCCTCTCAGTTTACTAACAGACACTAAAATCCAGCTGGGATTTAAATTAAAAATTAGACTTTGACTGATTTATTATAAAAGTGGCACCAGATGTCTTTCTTATTCTATTCAACGTCAACGTGTTATCTTAAAAATAAGGATATTGTGTCCAATAACTGTTTCTGATGTTAAAGCCTCCTCTGAAACTGAAATGGTCACCAATAAGGAGTAAAAGGATTCTGTTAACTTACAGAATCAATAATTTAAAGGTAAACAAAAGAAAAGTCCACTTAGATTTCGACTTACTTAAAAGAGCAGCAGAAGAAGGTAGGACAACCTCTGAAGACCTTTTCTAAGTCCTTCATCATTCAGATGAGGCAGATCAGGATCCTTCCAGAAGAACACAGAAACTATTTGTGTACAGTTACAAATACAAGTTACAGACCGTAAATAAACAGCATTTCTGAGTAACTAACAGGTCAGATGAAGATCAGTGTGGACATTATTTAGAGGGGGAGGGAGGAGAAAGTGCACTGAAAACAAATTAGCAAAAGGTGAACCGCGATATAGCGAGGGAAGATGGAGGCCAACAGTGACGTTTGGACTAAAAGAATCGGTCAGAGAACTCCATGCAGCGAAAAGCTGGAACCTGTGAACAATTTACAGAAGTTGATGGTTTGAACAGCAGAAGTGAAAGGGATTCTGAAACCGTTGTCTTTAATATATCCTTCTGCTTTGCCGTTCTCTTAGGAGTTTGGATTGGCCCGTTTCAAGAGCAACCAGGTGAAAGCCCTGAAAGGCCTGGAGTACGCACTGACCAACCTGCAAGGTACGTCACGGCTTCTCGCTTTATTTAGGAAACAAACATCACAGAAACCCCCAACCTTTGAGTCTGCAACCTGCACTCACAGAGCCATTCCTCACACACACACCCACACACACACACACACACACTCACTCACTACAACCCGGTAGGAGACTTCACCCTGTAGAAAAGGAAGACACTGATTTCTTTTATGTTATTGTTACTATTAGGAATAAATATAAAGTTGCTTTTTCTGAATTAAAAAGATAAATATAAAGACATAAAAGCCTTTTTTTTTTAAATGAAATACTTTTGACAGAGGTTTACATAACCTTTCGTTCAAAATAAGAGACCCTGTGTCACATAGTTCATCTCAATGGAACAAATGTATTAGCAGTGTGACATCAGCCGTAATTAAAAAAGAAAAAAGGAAACAGTTTTTACCGTTTGTGTTTCATCTCAGCCAGAAATTTCTACGTCTGGAACCTAAAATTGAATCAAAGCTACTTGAGTGACCCTTACCGTATTTTTTTACTTAAAATCCTTGAATTTACTGACCTCCGAATGACTTTCTGTGCTACACAGTGCTCTGCTCAAAACTCTGTCAAAGTGTTTAGTTTGACGTGTGATGCGGACCGTCCTTCAACTGTTTGGCAACTAGTTGAATAAAGTTTGAGTTTAAAGTTGTTTTACCCTGCTACTTACTTTTACTTTACAGTAACTTTTTTTAAATGAAAAACATTTTAATTTCTTTAACCACAGAGCCACAATGGAAGGGTACAATGGAGGGGTTGCAGACCCCCGTCCTGTCTCTCTAGTAAAGTTTGACATCACTTCTAGCTTAAAGCAGAAGATGTCTGCTTTGAAAACAGTTAAAGATAGTGCTAAGGGGGACTGTGAACTACCAACTCTGTAAAAGTGGTTGGTTTGAGTTGGCAGAAGAGTGTTTAATGAGTGAGGATCTTCTTCTGTTGTCACGGTTCTGTCCTAATGCCTCTGCTGATGGCACTGCAGGACTCGGCATCAGGCTGAGCGTTGTGGTGAGTACGTCTGCTGGGATCTGCTGCAGTAAGACTGTCCCAATAATTCCAAACATGAGCCTCACAGACTAGTAGCTGACTTAGAAGATTTTTAGTAGTAGTGATGAGAAGAGATGTGTGTAAGCTCTTTCTATAGTAAATCATGACTTCAGTTTATAGTGATTCATTTCCTTTTTTTATTTTTGGTTCCAAAAGCAACAATAAAATGTGGAATTGTTGAGGTTCCTTTTATCAGGTCTGTGCAGTGCTTTGTTCTTCCTCCTCCCTTTAGAGATTCCTTGTATGGTTCATTTAGTTTGTGTGTTGTTCTGCCAGCATGGCAAGGAAGGCTGCTGTGATGTGGGACCATTCTGAAGGAAAAGCTGTGTTTGCATGCGGACGGTTCCCCTGACCATCCTCTGACATCAAAACTGCAGAATCAACCCCATTTCACATTTAAAAAATATATATCTTCTAGCTTTTAGAAAGTCTAAAAAACAAAATAGTGTATTTTGTGCTCTGTTCTTAAAGGTGTCAGCTCTACATGAGAATTTTTGGTCACTGTGAAGTCATAGATTAAGCTGTAAGGTATTCTCAAGATCCCAGATTCTTTCTCTTGTTTGGTTTAAAATAAAAGAAGTCACACAAAAAATACAGCAAAAGCCTAAAGGTAGCAGGTTTTCTAACTGTTTATCTCAAGGATCTCAAAAGTGCTGCTCTCTGGTCTTGCAGGAGAGGCGCCCCAGCGGCTGCTCAGGGACACGGTAAAGGACGCCTCAGAGAAAGCCAAAGAGGCAGCCAAGACGTTGGCCTCAGCCGCCGCCACCCCACAGAAACCCCAGCAGTATGTCGGATGGTGACGGTGGCGTCTGATCACGCTGGGACCTGGGCTGCTCTGTGGTTTCAACCAGCATCTGTTGAATTACCTCTTTTCTTTTTTAAGTATATTTTGTGTCTCTAAGCTTTAAAATATACAAGTCTCTTTTTTAAAAACCGTCTGAGGCAGACAGCAGCTGTACATTTATTTGAAGCTATGAAAGCTTCCGTTTAAGGCCTAATGTGCTGCAGGTTGAAGCTGCTCATGACGGACGGCCGTTCTGCTGACTCAAAGTTCAGATTTGACTGAATCTTTGAACTAACGCACATTTATTTCAATCTGGACTAACAAGTACAAACCAAATGAGTGTTTGTTAGATCACATCAGGACTCTGAAGGAGCAGAACCATCACAAAACACTGCAGTGGACAGATGGTTAGAAAGCATAACTGACAATCACAACACTAGTGGTTTATATGAAAGTCAGCTCAGAACGCCTGTGTAGTGACCCAACTCATGTGCAATAGTGTAAACATGTCAATGCGTGATAGTTCTGACTGAATGTTTATTTATTTTTGTGTTAAATTCTAATAAAATATGAGTTAAATGTACTTTTGAGACTCTAGCATGTTTAATGATCAGCTCATGCAAATGAATTGTTATTATAATTCTTTGTTTTAATGTGTTTGTCAGACAGAAATAAAGAATATAATACAGAGGCCCTGAAGTGCAAATCATTCAACAAATCACTCGATACAAAAACATTAAGATCCCAACGTCAATTTAAAAAAAAAAATTAAACAAAGCAAAATGTCAGAAACCAAAACCTGATCCTGCAGAACTCTGTAAACATCTACTCTACTTTCAACAGGAAACAGTTTGATCCAACAGGTCCATTCATTTTGAAGACATGTGCTACTTTATCCTGGCCCCGACTCTCTGCTATCAGTTGATCTTCCAGCGTTCTCCCTGGATCTGATAACAGTTCTTGATGAGGTGACTCTGAAATGGTGTAATGGTGGGGGCAGATTCCTCTGTGCAGTCATTGTTGGGGGGGGACTTTACAGTCATTCTTCTCATGCAGCTGTTGGTGGGGTTGATCCAGCAGGTAGAGACAACCAGCAGACTCTGCGGGCCATCAGGATCTACTACTGTAAAACAAAGGTAACATGCAAGTTCTGATGGAAACCAGAACCGGTCCAGTATGTAGACTCTACTCACTTTGGCCCACTGGGGGAGGGGGAGCTTAAAAATCATTGAAGATCTCGTCCTCTGAGTACTCCCCGTCTGTAAAATACACCCTCCGGATCCATCTGATGAAGATGACAAGCTAAGATCAATCAATCTGCAGACAAACATACCTTCGCTGGCTTCACGTCCACAAACCTGGATCCGCAGTGTCTCCATGTAGCTGGATCAGAAGGGGTCTGCGTGACAGGAGATGTTTGTGGTGCTGCAGGAAGGCGGAGTTTGGAAGCACATAAGTGAAGCAACAAGACGTTTATCTATTCAGCGTCTCTACTTTGTACTGCAGCAGAGGAGGAACTGACAAAACTCAAACGGTGTCAGACTCGATGTTTAGGACGAGTCCTTTAATGTCCTTGTCCAAACCCCTGTCTGTGGTTCCATTTGTCACCTATTAACACACAATGATGAAAGGCAAGCTAATGTTTGCAGGACGCCACCATGAATCTGTGCCCACATTAAAAATGTCACAGAACACGAACCTTTATGAAGACTGAACCTTTTAACTTGACATCTATGGAGAATATTTAAATCATGGTTATTACAAAACCACACGGTTGGACAATCCAATGACTGGATATAAGCTATTATTTACCTACCTGAACCCACCAATTTTGGAATGGGTGGCCTCCGACGGCGGTGAGCACAGAAAACATTGACTTGGTAAGCCTGACGAAACATTTTTGTAGAATGTCCGTTTGCCGGTCGTCTTTACCGCCTCTTGTCAACTGCAATTTCGTCTTTCTTTCAAGCGTGGGTGTGCCGTTTTTTACATTTTTTTAGAATAAACTAAACCATTGCCAATCTACCAATCACAACAAAAGACATCAGATATTTATATATAAATTTTATTTATATTACAATGAGAGAATGCACAATACCTTCAAGTGTCTCCACATATCTGGATCCAAACGAAGATGATGTAAATTCGGCCAGGTTGAAGATCTCCTTTCCCCAACGTTCCCCCATGTCCAATATAAATGTGGCTCTGAAGTGGTCCACCTTGTTTTTCTTTTGGCTGGTGGACCACTTCAGCCACCGACACACATTTCTGTTGTCCGAAATCTGATGTGGAGTCAATTGTGGACAAAGAAATTGCAATGAATGAAGGCAATTACAGCGTTCAGTGACACAAAACCGGTCTGAAACCTTACCTGGACCTCAAAACTAAACATTTCCGTTGTTTTCAGAATAAAGACCAGGAATGGGGATTTGATCCCCAGGGTCTTTATGGGGTCTGCGGGACAGGAGATGTTTGTGGTGCTGCAGGAAGGCGGAGTTTCAGTTTGGAAACACATAAGTGAAGCAACAACATGTTTATCTATTCAGCGTCTCTACTTTGTACTGCAGCAAAAATTATGGTTATTACAAAACCACACGGTTGGATAATCCAACAGAAATTTTTATGATAGTTGGTTTATGGCAGTCTCAATTTTTGCAAGCCCCCCCTAGAAAAAGAAAACCCGGACAAACACCCCCTCGCCGGCTTCACGTCTACAAACCTGGATCCAAAGCGACTCCAGGTAGTTGGATCCAAGTTGAACTCTAGTTTGTTCCACCCAACCCCAGCTACGAGGCCATGGGGGACCTTAATTGTCCACATTGGTCTCGGTCTGGATGGTGGACCACTTCAACCACAGGTGGGCCTTCTTAATCATACAAAATCTGACGTGGATTTGTAGACAAAAGACATAGCAATGAAGGAAGGAAGGAAAATACGGCGTTCAGCAACACAAACAGGACTAAAACTGTACCTGGACTTCAAAAGAGACATTTTCAGGCTCCGTGACGACGTGTTGATTTCAGATAATGTAGGTTCTGCGGTAAAACCCAAACAAAACTAAGATGGTCCACTTAGATCGACTATAATGAGACAAGAATGTCGCCACTTTTTCATTTACATTACAACCTGGTTAGCGTTAGTAACATTAGCACCAAATTCTACTTTTTTTAGTTGAATGATCCGATCTTTACCTACCTCTTTTTGCCAGTTGTCGAAGAGGTGGCTTCCAACGGTGTAAAGACAGAAAAACATCCCCGCTGATATTCGCGACACACGATTTCCTTGGGTTGTTAGCCTTAGCCAAAAGGTCATCTTTCCCGCCTCTAGTCATCAACGTCACTTCCGCATTTTGTCAAGCGCACCTTGACATTAGAGACAAAAAAGGAGGCCAGATTCACACTTACACAAAAACATGACTATATAGCATAATTTTTAAATTGATTTATACTTTTTTTAATTGTAAGACTTGCTTTAATGGCGTAGGGAGCCTTGCTGATGACTCCAAGAGAAAGCTGTCCGTGCCCCATACACCGCACGACTCCGGACAGCCTCTGGGGGGAGGATAAGGAAAATGAGCCAAACAGCATGGACTTGACTTCTGTTCCCAGCCATCTCACACATGGTTTTCTCACCAAGATTCTCCACTTCTCATGAGTCTTAGGGGCTGACGGCGGGGCTAACCCCCAGGTCGCTACAGTGCCCCCACCTAGAGGGTTAAGTTAAGTAACCCCACAACCCTCACATAGCTGAGAACCAAACAACACAAACAGCAAAACACATGAACACACTGGCTGAAGACTCGTGCTCACAATTCTGGGTTCCAACCACCTGACCGTGTAACAGTCTAACTGGGTTCGCACATCTGTAACCTACTGACACAGTTCCGTGCCAGTATGTGCCCAGCCAGCAGAATCAAACTGTCTCCACGTGAGTGGCAGCACCACCATCAGGGTCAGTGGCGGTTTTAGATACGGCTGGGGTGGCCGGTGGTCTTATAAAACATTACAAACTAAATCATAGTACCCATCAGTGAGATTCCTCCAAAAATATTTGGCATTTCCCTAATTTTGTGCAACACCAACATTAACAATCCTCCAAAAGACCACAATCAATAAAAAAAAAGATCAATTATTTATGGTCTCATAAAGTGCAGCTGTTTTCCCGCATTACCTGCTGTGTTTTTGTCAAATATTAACACCAACTAAACCACAGAAAAGAATCTTAATGAAAATATCTACAATAATTAGTAAATAATGACATTATTAACATGAGCTGCTGAGTGATCCAACAGCACCGATGATTCAGGTGTTGCGTAATGTAAACTGCACTCCTTGCTGCCTCCCCCTCCGCTTCCTTCTGACACAGCTCCGTCTTTATGACGGGAACGCGCATCTGCTGCGGCCTAGAGTTGATTGTTAGAGTGAAAGATTCCCAATTACCTGTGTTAGTGTGTGATTCAGCCAGCCACCGGTGAGTTGCGCCCCCTCTCGAATTTTTTGACTTGTTATGTTCCAAAGACTACCTCAAAGAGGTGTGGGCGCAAGTGTCTTGCAGCAGAGGGCGGTGGTCACGTGCACGTTGTGTCGGAGAGGGGGATTGTGGGAAATAATCCCCATTGCCTGCTCTCGTCGAAATAGGGTTAAACACAGTTTTTTTCTGCCTAATTATTTTTCATGTGACTGGTTTACGTTGTTTTACTCTTAGTTATTTCATCCTTATTTATTTATTTATTTATTTATTTATTTATTTATTTATTTATTTATTTATTTTTGCACCATAAGTAAGGAGAGGGGAGAGGATGAAGAGATGGGTGCGATGTTCCACGTCTGCCTACTCTCTACTAAGAGAGTTAAATGTGTGCTGTTGCAGGTAAGTGAAAAATAATGGCTGATAGTCTCCATGTAGAATTTCTCATGTCCGTCTGTGTTACACCGCAGACACGGGATACGCCTCTCCCAGTGAAGTGCCGCCCTGGCCTGGCACTGTCAGAAACCGCCACTGGCATCGGCGAAGGATTCCACTTCTGACACCAATGCTACAACCTAGCTGGTACGTCACTATAGTATAGCCAAGATGCTAATGCTCAAACGACCTTCCTGTTTGTTAATAGCGTAATGTGTCAAATTAGCTAACACTGGCGAACGAGTTGTTCCATGTAAACCTCACCCTTCTGTCTTTGGATATCATAAAAACTCTGCCTTTGTTTACATATTATACAGGTAAGACTATGAAATAGTATTAGAATATATGTATATCACTGTAATTTCGATGGTAAATCTAGATTAATTTTGTAAAGATGGGTCACTTCATGATGGTGACCAATCACATGCTGTGAAGTCGAGCCCTGCGCGGGACTATTTTCTTCATCCCGCCCGCCGAATTTCTGACTAATCCCGTAATGTATTCGTTACACTCCCGCCCCGCAGGAAAAATGAAACACGTATTTGTGTTGATACTGTAGTGGCCACATTCTTTTTTTTCTTTAAAACTTTATTGAAGATATACAGGATACAAAAGCAAGTCAGTTTTTAAGTACATAGATTAAAAAAGAGTAACAAAATGTGCCAGGGGAACATAAAGAACAAAGGAGGAAAAAAAGATTATAAACAAGAGCAGTAAAAGCAGAAGTTGCTATTCTATACATTTAAAAAATTCCAGGGTGTCAAAGATTCTTATAGCTCTGAGGTTGGAAGAAAAATTTTATTGTTCTGATAGATTGGCTTATCTCAATCATAAAAAGTTTGAATAAGGTTTTTTTTTTTTTCCAGAAAATTTGCATTCAGGAATATGGAATTTGGCTAGTATTAATAAAAGGTTAATTAAATAGTATTCCCTTATTAGTGAATTATTAACATTATAAAAAAACAAATAATATATTCTTGTATACCAAATCAAATTTTTTATAAATTTTACATTGAACAAAAGAGGTAAAGTCTTTCCAAAAAGTTCCTCTTTGGGGGCATTTCCAGAAAAGATTTATGTATAATTGTTTCAGTATCTAATTTACAGAAGGAGCAGTTTTTATCAATGTCTATGTGTAGTGAGGATTTGGCTGGGTAGCATCTGTGAAGAAGTTTAAAGCAAACATCCTGGGATTTATTTGAAATAAAATATTTAGAGGATAAAGTCCAAACTTTCTTCCATTCAATATCTGGGGCAAATTTTCTCCAATAGTGGGTTACATAGGGAACAACTGCGATATCTCTCTGAAACAGTGATCTTGTTTTTTTATAGACATTCTCGTAGTAAAGCAGGTCTTGCCAATATTGGTTTCAAATAAAGAGACTGAACGTGAGGGTAAAGGGTGTACAAGACCTTTAAATAACATTATAATACCTTCAGGAATAGCATCCATGACTACTGCAAATTCTTTGGGGGTAACTGGAATATTATAAGTGGTTAAAAATTGATTGTATGACATTAAACACCCTTCTGAGTTAAAAAGTTGATTTACATAGAGTATATTATTTTGAAACCAGTAGGGGAAGAATAAAGATTTATTTTTGTATAAAATATTAGTTTTATTCCAGATATGAAAGTTGTGAGGAGAAAATGAATGTTTATAGATTAGGGACCAGGCCAGAACCATTTGTTTGTGAAAATTTGCTAATTTAATGGGCAACTTTTGAATGTTATAGTTTGGAGAAGAAAAGGGAGTCCACCGAGTTTAGCAAATAAATAGTTTGGAATAAAATTCCATAAGGAATCTGGGTTGCTAAGAAATTTCTTAATCCAATTGATCTTAAAAGTGTAATTTAAGGTGGTGAAATCTAAGACATTAAGTCCTCCTGTGTCTATTGTGTTCAAAAGCACGTTATCTTTAATGTAGTAATGAGTTTTATTTTTCCAAATAAATTTGTAGAGCATTTTATCCACGGTTTTAAGAATGGATGTGTTGACATTGAGAGCAAGTGCTGGATATGTCAATCTGGAGATTCCTTCAGCTTTGGACAGTAAAGTTCTTCCTCTTAAAGTGATGTCCCTCTGAAGCCAGCGGTTAAATCTCTTAAAGCGCGCTGAACCAGCTGGTACAGATGCAGTTCAAAGTCACTTGAATTTATGGAGGAAAAAAACATTAATGGTTCAACAGAGATGAAAATCTATGAATTATTTTTTTCCTGATGGAAAAATACTTTTTAGCTTCAGCCTTTTCCAGTTTTTGCTGTTTTGCGCCTCAGTGGGGCATCAGCATGCAGATCTGGGGCCTCATTTATAAACGTTGCGTACGCACAAAAGAAGGCGTACGCCACTCTCTACGCAATAATTGAGATTTATAAAAAGCAAACTTGACGGGAAAATGTGCGGTCCTTCACGCAAGCTCTGACCCAGGCGTACGCACAAAAACGGGTGAAAGGAGAAACGGCGACGCCGTCGGCAGATGGAAGAAACACGTGAAAGTGAAAATGACAATACTGCCTCTCAGAAATAACATGAAGACTTCACAAAGCAAGTCTTACAATTAACAGCCTACACGAACACGTTTGATCGATCAGCAGTGAAACAAATAAAAATATCAAATGAAAATTACAACAGAAATTCAAATGAACACTTATTTGCAAAAAGAAAAGTGAAACATGTTCTGCAATATTGGCATGTTGTGCAATTCATCCTCATAAATAATATAAATAATATAGTTAACAGAACGAAATAATGTACACAACTGATATTCCCGTCAATGTGTCCGTCTGGCGGAGCAGATAGGTGCAATTAGACAGACAGATGGATAGATAGAGAGAGATGCATTAATTGTCCACTAGGGAAAGTTTTTTTCATAGTAAACAAATTTTTCATAAGGTACGGAATTATGGTATTCATGCATATGCCTTTAGTTTGTTTTATTTTTCATAAAACAATGTATGGCGTATGTCTCAACCATTCAGAAAGCAACAAGAAATTACATTTGCGCTGATCAATTTCCCATTTCCACGTCGATTATTCCCGACATCTGTAGCTTGTCAGATGTAATTAAATGGATGGAAATAAAATGCCCCATCACAATGCGTAATGACGCACAATGGCTGATCTTGCTCTCTTAAAAGATGTGGCAAATGGAAGAATTCGGAGTGAACGCATCTTTAGACAGCAAGGAGACTTGTTGGCATACGAGGACGAGTGGCTTATGAGCCGGTTCCGACTTCCTCTGCGGGCTTTTGGGGGTGTGTCACCCGGTGCATCTGGCGCGTCGGTGTCCCCCTGCGTCTCAGTCACCACTCCACTTAAAAGGGATTCCCCAATTATTGCCACCAGTCTCTCATCAGGAGGGGTCAGCTCCGGTGTCCCCCCACCCCCCCCCACCCCCGTGTACAGCGCTAGACGTTTTTTTGCCTTGACTTTGATGTCCGACCTTTTCTTTTTTATTTCGGCCACGGTCCGAGGTTGTGAGGCTGCAGCATTTACAGCGTCTGCCGCCGTCTGCCACTCACGTGCCTTTTTGGCATTAGTAATGCCCACACTGTGTCCTCCAAACAACATTATTCTCCTCTTTTCCACCTCGCCAACGATAACTTCTACTTCACATTGAGTGAAGTTACGTTTTTTTGATTTTCTCTCCGTGTTTGGCATGGTTTCGCAATCAATGAATATTCATTTGTGGGCGTTTCACGGACTATTTATGGGCAACTATGGGCGTGTGATGAGGCCGCAAAAGCTGCGCAGCATTTAGAATTGGTTGTGATTTATTAAGGGAAAGATGCGTACGATGTGCGTGCGCACGGTTTTATAACTCTGAATATTTCTGTGCGTACGCACGTCCTATGTTTCATCCGTACGCCACTTCTGACGCAAATCCTACGCAAAGTTTTATAAATGAGGCCCCAGAACACCATGCGTTTCCTTATCCCGCTCAGTGTTGCCAGATAGAGTCACAGCTCTTTCATCCTTGTGCTGCGCTTGCACTAGAGCGCCCCGACTGTCGTGTCAACCTACGATGACCCTATTTTGCGCTCTTTGTAGAACAGACTGAGGAGTGCGGGAAAAACAACTCTCAGCTGCAGATGAGGTGAACAGGTAGAGAGGAAATGCAGGTAAAAAGACGGGGGAGGGGCTTTGGCTTCAAACTCTGTCAGAGAGATGGAAACATGGGCGCCCGCTCCCACCCGCAGCACAATTCAAACTGCCATCTCCCGCGAGATTTGCGTTGGGTCCTGTGGGACCCAGCGGGACCCAATCCCACTGCAGCCCTCTACTGTGAAGCCTCTACTGTGAAGTAACCTTTTCGTTTTGTTTTTGATGTGGTCATCGTAGGTAGACATAGCCTCTCGGTTTTCACCGTCTATACCATCCTGCTCACCCTATGGCCGCTACAAAATCGACTTAGAAACCACCGTGTTAGCAGGTTATTTACATTTACGGCAGTCCGTGAACCTACCACTCAACCCTCAACTAAACAGACACATTCGGTCGCTAAAGATGCATTTTCTATCAACAGTGGTTTTTATATTGAAACAAATGATGATTACACACACATAATAATATTAATAAAACTCCACTCTTGGTCAAACCTAATAATGAAATCATAATTTGTGGAATAAAGATGTCACTGTCCGATCCTCTCATTGATTTATTCATATTTCTGTTTTATTTTGACAGGACTCTCCCAGACTTTGGATGGAGTCAGCGTCCAAATGGCAGATGTAACATGGATTAAAACGGTAACAAATGCAGTGACTTTCACATACGTACTTTCACTTACAGCACAGAAAAACACGCTGCACTTTCTTACCTTGGTTTTAGGTCAGTGGTTAATGTTTAAATCCACGTTACATCAGCCGTTTTTCTTTCTATTAAAGCCTCTAACATATGCAGGGGTGGCGAATAAGTTTTGACACAAAAAGCTGAAATTTCTAACTGTGATAGTCAAAGAGCCACCAGGGCTCGACATAGCCATTTGTCCGCTGGCCCAGTCCTGTTTTTCGAGCAGTGCGGACCACAAGACTTTACTTTTCACTTGTCCGCTCGGGCCACTAAAATATCGAACGGTTTATATATTCTTCACCTTTTTCAATAAAGTAAATTTTGCGAAAACGTGTAGATTTACCTCGTCTTCATAATTTAGTTTTTCTGCTAGTCCTGTGTTCAGACTTCAAGGGTTTCTATGGGAAACCTTTGATCACTTCTCCTTCTCTCCCGCCTGCGCGCGCGCGGCTTTCACTGCCGAGCACCACGCGGCACGCGCTCACTACTTTTTTTTTCAAACTTTATTGAATGTAACAATTCAATACAAAACAATGTTAAACAGCAACAACGAAGGCACAAGCCAGTGGGTTATTATTACATTTGATTATAAATCCGACACCGTCACTGAAGAGAGACTGAAGCATGTCAGAGATGTGGAAGACATGGCAGGAATAGATAGGAATATGTTAGATGGAGTAATGGGTGGAATTAGTAGTATGGACAGCAAGATATTTAATGAATGCATTGAAGATGAAACTGTATGCACTAAGCTTTAAGCTGAATGTCAAAGAATCAAAGGCAACTCCAAATACCTGAATCTCAGACTCAAATGCAGTAGAATGTTAAACTACTTAATTTTGTTTTTCTGTACAACACTGTAAGCAGTAAGTATTTCTAGTTAGCTGAATGATCTCAGTTAGACCTGCACAATATGAGGAAAACTCGCGATATGCGATATCAGAGATTAAAATTGCGATAACGATATAATTTGCGGTATATAAACAAACAGCAAAATAACCAAATAACCATTCCCAGTTTAAAAATTATACTCCAAATGACCCACGTTGACATAGGTTACAAACATCTAACATAACAGGGCTCCATCTGATTGGTCAACAATGTGAAGGCGTCCATCCGATTGGTCAAATGCATTAAGGGATTTATTTGATTCGTTAAATGGTTCAAGCTGCCATTAGATTGTTTTAACACATTTAAGGTTTATGATTTATTGCGATATTTGCCGTTAGAAGCACCATGAAAACTTCTGAACTAGTGTTACCTACTACACTGCAGTGCTCTCTTCAAAACATCTGAAACAGACTAGAGCAGATTTAAATTTGATATGGTCTATTTTCAGTCATTGAAAAGTGTAGAAATAAGTGATGTCACCAGAATGCACCAAATTGCACCATATTAAAAGTTTCCGGGGGGGCATGCCCCCGGACCCCCCTAAAGTTGCAAGCACCTGCGGAGCGGCGGGTCCCGCTATGCGCGGTGTCGGGCCAGTAACTTTCAGGCAGGGCCAGTAAGTTTCAAAAACTACTGGCCCTGTGGGCCAGTGCAAATTTCTGGGCTATGTCAACCCCTGGCCACACCACACACTGAGCTGCCAGACATAAACACACAAACACACAGTGAAAGCCATATTATTTCCCATAACGCACTCCTCAACTTCACAATACAATAGTACTGAAAGGTTCACAGTTTCAGTTATCAGTCTTTTTTTCCTGTATTTAACGTTAACACATACCGGTAAAACGTGCACGCTGGTGTGTGTTTGAAAGAGGCAGCGAGCGTGGCCTCAATTACAAAAGGGTTTTATACATAGACATACCTTTAGTTTGTCTGAAGATTAACAACCCCTGTTGTTAAAGTAAAATATGTCCAACACAAGAGGCCCTCAGTTCTCATCTGTCTGCCCAGCTGTTGGACAGGACAAGTTAAAAAATAAAAAAAAGAGGCAGCGAGCGCAAATCTGAGTTGGTTTTGATTTATTTTGAATTTTTTCAGTCATCAATCAGCATCCAAAAAATCTATCAAAGTCCTCATCTTCTGTATCTGAAATGAACAGCTGGCCATAGTTTCCCCACCCCTGGGTTAAGGGGTTCTCTTAGGGAAGTCAGGGCATGATTGGTGGGGTTGGACCTCCTGCCCCTCGGGGGTGGCACCGGGCCCCCTTCTTTGCTGACTATCCCTCTGCGCTGGCGCAACTCTGGCCTCTGTCTGTGTCTGGCTTGTCGCCTCCTGACACCCTGGTCGCCCTGGGGGAGTCTCTTCCCCCGGTTGTGCCCATCCTCCTGCTCCTTCCCACTCCCACCCTGTGAGCGATCGAGCGGCCAAAGAGGACAACAGAAGTTTATCAAAAAATTAAAGTTTTCATTTTTCTCAAATGTAAAAGGATTAACAAACTGGGCCCTTAAAAGAGCTCAACAGAAACATAATTAACTCGGGCAACAAACTTAACTTTAACTTGAACTTAAGCGACTGAACAGACCAAGTAACAGAATCATACTGACCTAACCAAAGAGACAACAGGGAACATATATAGTGGCTGATCAGACCACCTGGGAAACATGGGGGGGAACTAACATTTAACATAGACTACACAGACATTTAACAAAGACTATAAAGACAAGACTAAACACAAAACTTTGTCTCTTAGTGGAAAAGAAAAATCATCAAAAGTGGAACAAAATGAATAATGACCAACAGAAGCAAAGCAAATAAACATTAAATAAGTCCATTGGTTTCTCACCTTGGAGGCTTCTGTACATGGCACCTGCCCAATTGTCTGACTGGAGTATTTAAAGGCTGTGAAGATTTGAGCTCCTCCTTTGCCAGTCCTCACAGCACAGCTGCAGGAGCAGAACCTTAGCCACATCTGTAGGGACCAGTAGCACCCTCAGCACTGACAACTCAAAAATAGGTGACATTAATTAAACAAACCAGTATAAGTAAACTAAACAAATGTATGTGTATTTGCTACAAATAAATACTGAAACCAGAATAAATGTGCATTTTAACTCAAAGAAATGTGTGCATTTATTTAAGAATAAAAATCTGAAATAATAATTAAAAAGTGTGCAATGGGGAGGTTACCGCCATTTAGTTTGTGGGTGTGGCAGGGTATGCTGCCATCACACACCCAAACAAGCGTTGCACATAGGGCTCCGGGAACTGGATGGGTGGGACATGCTGGTGGGGCTCGCTGGGGGCGTCTCTCTCTGGGGTCGCGTCGGCGCCCGCCCTCTATTCAACTTTTACTCGCATATTAGAAACCTTGTATCATTTAAGGGCCTTGTTGGGATGGTCTGGTGGAGGGGGGCACAGCGATACATCTGTGCTCATCTTTCACTGGTCCGCCTCACAATTTTAACTTCCACTTTAGACACACACACTGCATGTTAGCAGCACACACGCCGGGTTCTCCTATGCCTCCCGGGGGCTCCCTCTGCACCCGCCTGGGTGGGTGGGTGGTTAGGCCGGGGGTGCTCATGGCCTGGGGGTCTCTTCCCCCCTCTCCTGGTTGGGCTGGGTAGGATCTGGTTCCCATTGTGAACACACAGTTAACTTCGGCAGCATGCCTGTATCTCCATCCCCACGTGCACAATGCCACACTGCTCCCTGTCTGCTTCATCCCTGTTCCTAACCCACAGTGTATTGATGGACAGATACCCCCCCCCCCATCTTAGTGTCAGAATTTCACCTTTGGATGTAATATTTGTCATCTCAGCAGATCTGGTATAATTGTTACACAGTTTAGAATAACTTGTTCAAATCAGCGCTTGTGTCCCCCAATTTCTCCACCTCTCTCCCTTTTATTCTCTTCTACCCCCCCCCCCCCCCACATTCTTCCCCTCTCCCTCCCCACACACACTAAATCTAACAAATAAACAATAATACAATAAAAAAGGGGTTTATAACCTCTTTCTGTGATAGTAAAACCTGTCCAACACAAAAGGCCTTCAGCTCTAATCTGTTTGCTCAGTTGTTGGACAGAACAAGTTAAAAAGGAATAAAAAAATTGAACTGCCCTATGGTTGTGAAAGTACTGTATGTAGGGGGGGTTAGCTCAAGAGTTACCCCCCCCCCCGCTCTCTCGCCGGATTTGACCACCAAATTGCAGCCAATCAGATCAACCAGAAAGGTCACTGCCCCCAAGTGACAAACACACCCCGAACACTGCGCGCAAACCCAACGTGGCGCAGGATCGCCATTCGGTTAAGACTGCAACAGTGCACTTTTAAAATGCGGGGTCGCTCGGTTAGAATTGCGCCTGCGCGGTTGTAAGGTTCTTCACTCAGTTCCTGAAGACGCCCGCACAGTTGTCTTTACGCCCTTTCACTTTAAGCCCTTTCACGCCCGTTTCAGAGATGAAACGCCATGTAAGACTGTCCCAATAATTCCAAACATGAGCCTCACAGACTAGTAGCTGAGTTAGAAGTTTTTTAGTAGTAGTGATGAGAAGAGATGTGTGTAAGCTTTTTCTAGAGTAAATCATGACTTCAGTTTATAGTGATTCATTTCCTTTTTTTATTTTTCTAGGGAAAGGATCTCAAAAGTGCAGCTCTCTGGTCTTGCAGGAGAGGTGCCCCTGCGGCTGCTCAGGGACACGGTAAAGGACGAAAGTGAAGGATTCCTCCACCACAGACTTGGAACCAGCGAACCACTTCAGGCCATCAGGATCTACTTCTGTAAAACAAATTTGAATTTATTACAAAACAAAACTTACAACAATGTTAAAATGTAAACTTTACAACTGATAAGACAAAAAACATCAGAACATTCATTCTAAGGAGGAAAAGTCTGCAGATTCCTCCACCAGATAATTTGGAACCAGCGAACCAGTACAGAGGGCCATCAGGATCTACTTCTGTAAAACAAAGAGAATATTTTGAGTTCTGATGGAACCCAGAACCAGTCCAGTATGTAGACGCTACTCACTTTGGCCCTCTGGGGGAGGGGGAGCTTGAAATCATTAAAGATCTCGTCCTCTGAGTACTCCCTGTCTGTAAAATACACCCTCCGGATCCATCTGATGAAGACGACAACCTAAGATCAATCAATCTGCAGACAAACATACCTTCGCTGGCTTCACGTCCACAAACCTGGATCCGCAGTGTCTCCATGTAGCTGGATCAGAAGGATGTATTAGTTATGTTTTGCAAGTCGAAAACCAGATGCCTCCACCCGTCTCCCTGGAAAGGCAGGTTTGCCCTGAAGTGGTCCACTTTCTTCTCTTTATGGATGGTGGACCACTTCAGCCACCGACACACATTTCTGTTGTCCAAAATCTGATGTGGAGTCAATTGTAGACAAAGAAATTGCAATGAATGAAGGCAATTACGGCGTTCCATTTGCCAATTTTGGAATGGGTGGCCTCCGACGGCGGAGAGCACAGAGAAGAACCCGACCTGGTAAGCCTGACGAAACATTTTTGTAGAATGTCCGTTTGCCGCCTAACGGTCGTCTCTACCGCCTCTTGTCGTCAACGTCAATTCAGCTTTCTTTCAAGCGCGCGCGTGCCGTTTGTTACATTTTTTTTAGAATAAACTAAACCATCTCCAATCACAACAAAAGCCATCAGATATTTATATATAAAATTTTCTTTATGCTACAATGAGAGAACGCACAATACCTTCAAATGTCTCCACATATCTGGATCCACACGAAGACGATGTTAATTCGGCCAGGTTGAAGATCTCCTTTCCCCAACATTCCCCCATGTCCAATATAAATGTGGCTCTGAAGTGGTCCACCTTGTTTTTCTTTTGGCTGGTGGACCACTTCAGCCACCGACGCACATTTGTCATCCAAAATCTGATGTGGAGTCAATTGTAGACAAAGAAATTGCAATGAATGAAGGCAATTACGGCGTTCAGCGACACAAAACCGGTCTGAAACCTTACCTGGACCTCAAAACTAAACATTTCCGTTGTTTTAAGAATCAAGACCAGGAATGGGGATTTGATCCCCGGGATCTTTGTGGGGTCTGTGGGACACGTGATGTATGTGGTGCTGCAGGAAGGCGGAGTTTGGAAGCACATAAGTGAAGCAACAACACGTTTATCTATTCAGCCTCTCTACTTTGTACTGCAGCAGGGGAGGAACTGACAAAACTCACCAAATGGTGTCAGACTCGATGTTTAGAGCGAGTACTTTAATGTCCTCCTCCAAAACCCTGTCAATCTTTCCATTAGTCACCTAACAACACACAATGAATGAAAGGCAAGCTAATGTTTGCAGGACGCCACCATGAATCTGTGCCCACATTAAAAATGTCACAGAACACGAACTTTTATGAAGACTGAACCTTTTACAGTGATGAAAGTCTTCCGGGTATTCCCGGAAATTCGGGTTTTTCAGCAAAGCGATCATACCTTCCAGGAAATAAAGACCTGATCTCTACAGACAAATCGCTTTCCGGATGAAAAAATAGTCAACCGGTCAACCAATAGTCAATTTTTGATATTTCTCCGTCTCTGTCTTCCTCTTTCCGGCCTAATTGACCAATCCCGGGACGTTTTAGTTGCTTTCGGATGCGTCGACTGCTCTGATTGGCTGTCTGTACCACGTGGTCAGCGTGACAGATTCCCTAGAGACCAAAAATGGTGGACCCACGCTAAACTTTCACAAACAAATCTGAAGAGTTTGTGATCAAATTTGTGTTAAAATAATGGCGGGCATCGTTATTATTGAGCGTGGTCATGACATCAGTCTAGAGAAGACGATAAACAAATTTAAGTGGTCTTGGCTGGAAGAAAACGACAAATATGGTTATTTCTTTTCATCGTACATTTGCAAGACAAATGTTGGATGTGGGTACAATTTGTGTTGTTCAGAATTTCACTCTCATACAATTAGTCACGGTGGAATTTATGCAGAGATTAAAACATGCCAACTGTCTTTTACATTGTTTGAAATTGACATTTATGTCAAATCTGTGAATGGTTTGTATGTACCGTTTTGTAGTATTTAAATCAGTTAAATCTGGTCTGGGATCTTTTTTTTTTTTATTTCTTTGATCAGTGCCCCATTGACCAGGAGAACCCCCCCCTTGTAGATTTTCTTGGTCTGACTGCAGAATAACCGAGCACATTGATCAAAACTCACTGCAGTCGGACTCAAAGATGCAGATGAAAATGAAATATACTACTAGTGCATTTTATTCAATAAATGTATTTACTTCTTACAGGTCATGCTTGGTGTACTTTGTATAGAAAGATAGTTAGATAGTTTGAAGCAGATCCCATATTTTGATGTAATTATGGTTTGAGAAAACAGTGCAAGTGGATGTTGTACATCTGTCATTTCTTAAGCAGAAATCATGTACAAATAAATGAGGTACTTTCATAGGATATCATAGTTACTGGTGTTCTTTTTGCCATTTGGGGCTTTGATGTTACTATATTTTAGCATTTGTATGTTTTGTAGCTTTAAGGAAAAGTTTAGATTGTAGGATTGTGTTACTTTTAGCAATTATCCAAATTCTTTTTTAGGACCAGCAAGTCCTTAATGGCAAATTAAACTAGGGGTTTGAATGAGAAATCATGAGGCTCCAATTAGTCTTAGTTTCTTGATTAAGAAGTGAATAACTAGCTACCAGAATGCATCCATGACCATGTATTTTTCAAAAATTTTCAGAAAACAGCTTTAGTTGCTGCTAAATCACGGTACCGTCGTTCTTATCAAAATGTCTTTAATAGAATCAAAGAAACACAAAGAAAAAAGTCTTTTACGATATTTCATATTCACAACTACTTAGTGTTTAATCAGGGCTTGTTTGGATGAAGAGCTGATCTCTTGGAGATGGAAAAAGTTGTTAGATCAGTTAATGAGGGCAATTTCCCACGGCACACTGGTTGAAAAACACTGTAATAGACTATGAGAGACAAAAAATGACGCAGCTTTTTCATTTACATTAAAACCTGATTAGCGTTCAGCATCTGTAGCATTAATTTCTACTTTTTTAATTGAATGACTGGATATAAGCTATTATTTACCTACCTGAACTTGCCAATTTTGGAATGGGTGGCCTCCGACGGCGGAGAGCACAGAGAAGAACCTGACCTGGTAAGCCTGACGAATCATTTTTGTAGAATGTCCATTTTCCGCCTAACGGTCGTCTTTACCGCCTCTTGTCGTCAAGGTCAATTTGGCTTTCTTTCAAGCGCGGGTGTGCCGTTTTTTAAAATTTTTTAGAATAAACTAAACCATCTCCAACCTACCAATCACAACAAAAGCCATCAGATATTTATATATAAAATTTTTATTTATATTACAATGAGAGAATGCACAATACCTTCAAGTGTTTGCTTACAGGTAGCCAGCACCAGGTAGTTGCGTGCATGCACTCTGACACACAAAACAAACAAACAAAAGAACTTCGATAACTTTTCTCTGTTGTTGAAAATAACATTTTCACAGGTCTCTGACAGAACATCAGACATCAGCAACATCTAAGTCAGTTCACCCTTTGGTGATTCTTCTCAGCTGACTGGAGAGCGTCAGCCCACAACACGGAGACAAACGGGACATGAGTACAGAAAAATAGGAAGCTGTTCTAAAGGTAGTTAAAGCTATTCAGGAATATGAGCTCAAAGCATGGAATAAAAAGAAAAAAAAACAAAGTGACTATCTGTTTGGCAGGAATAATATTAGCTGGAAGCCGTCGTGTGGGTTAAATGAGCACCGTCCATCAGAAGGCTCTTTTTGGAACTAATTCAACAGTCCATAGAAATGGTACAATCTTGTGGTTTCCTTTACGAAAATAACTTTTTGTTGTTGTTTTTTTCAAGGCACATCATTAAAAGAATTTCCATACACACATTCAAGCCAAATGTTAACACCTTGAACTCATCCCGAGTGTGTGCGCTTGTGTGCTATGTACATTTTTCAATGACGGCACTGAAAAACACGTAATCTCATATCCGGCTTTGTTCATTTTCATGGAAGGTTCTGTGCAAGAGAATCCTCTCATCACGTTCACACTGGACTGCGCTGTTCGCTTTGTTGTTGTTGTTTTTACCAAGCTGAAAAAAAAAATTGTTTTCTCTTTTATTTGCTACAAAGAGTCAGTTTTTTTTTTTCCCTTAACGCGAATGTAAACTTTAATTTAAAAAAAGAAAAAAGTTTTTTTTCGGGGGGTTTTGGCCTCCTGCAGTGTTTTGGAGAGAGTGCAGATAGGAGGTCAAATCATCCAAATAAAAGTGTTGGTCACCAAAATAAAAGAAAATGCACCACAGAGTGAAAAGCAAAACCACCGGTTTGTCCTCAAAAACAAACGCATAAACAACCCCCTCCCTGTCCCTCCCCCCTCAGAAAGCACAAGATGGTAATATTGCTGTGTGTCAAGAGGTCCCCTGATCAATGGATAACACTAAATATATATTAGAAGGAGCACTAGGAGCTCGGAGGATAACACCTTAAGCTGCCATTGATTGGATTATTCACTTATCGCTCCTCTCCCAGTGGCTCCCACTGAACAAACACAGCCATCAAACATTTGTAATAAGAAGATAGAAACAAAAAAAACCCCCAGGGGATTACGACCCCGTTGGTGACCGTCCGGAGCAACTGGAAGCTGCCATTGGGAAGAGAGGAGGGGGGGTTTACCAGTGTGTTCGAACGCACATTTTCCACGACGGAGGTGGTACTGGCATCATGAGGGAGCGGGTTGGCGGCGGTGGTGGTTTCAGCAAAAACCCCAACAGAGCAATGAGGGGGGGGGGGAAATTTTGTCCTTACTGTGCTGAAAATTGCATCCTACCCTGTTGTTCCTCGTGGCGGCGGTTTGCGTAGTTGAAATCACCGCCACAAGCAAACAGAAGGAAGACTAGGGAGGAACTGGAGAGAGTGGGACCTGAGGAGGAGGAGGAGGAGGAGGAGAGATGTAAAAGACTCGCCAAGGCACAGAATGACAGCAGAAATGTCACCCAAGGGAGAAGGAGGGAGGGGCGGGTCAGTGTATTAGCTTTGTCCCCGGGTTCCCTTCAAAAAGCCCGGCTTCTGCCCGTCTCTCTGATAAATATATTTATAGAAATGTATCGAAGGTAGAGATGAGGAGGGGGATAAATACATTTGCTCCATTTTTATTTTTTTTACATTTTTTTGTATTTTCATCATATGAGAACATTTAGGAAAATATAATACAAAATTTAATACAAGAAATATAAACTACACTAGCTAATAGGATCACTTTTAGTGACAAGTAGTTTCTTTTTGTTTGCAGGTTTTTCTTTTTTCTGTACTTTTATATTTTTTTGGTCAGACCTGCCGACTTGGACCGGCCCACTTTTGTTTTGTTTTGTTTCTTTTGTTTTTAACTTTAAAGTGCCAAGCTCTAGAGACTGCAAGAGATGGAGGCTACTGATTATTGAATGACCAAAGAACAGAAGCGCCTTGTCTGTCGGGATTGTGCAAAAGGTACAGTCGGGGGGGGGGGGTACTTTAGAAACACGGACCCCAAAGAACGTAGACGGAGGGTGACAGAAAGGAGAAGACTTTTTTTGTTTTTTCCCAGCATTCCTAGCTTTGACTTGTTAACCGGAACGCTGAAGGGAGATGCATCTGTGCACCAAACGCAACAGGAAAACCATCAGAGCTGCGCACGGACAGTGCCATTAGTGAATGAAATGGGGGGGGGGGTCTGTTTGAAAGTGCCAGCACGCCAACTACTGGCTGAAAAAAAAAGGGGGGGGGGGGACTTGTGTCCGACTTGCACCTTATGCTCCACTAGGAACTAGTCAACACCCACAGGAAGCCTCTTGTACTTATTGCTACATCAATCAGCTACTGAGAAGGTGATTTTATAGTTGGGAAACATTTTTCTCTCTGCTTGTGTGACATAGTAGTCCATCCACACCATAGGGTGCTACAGTGTAGTGGTCAGTAGTGTGGAGTAGTGGTTAGGCAGCCCAACCAGGCGGAACCATAAGGGTTTGAACAACATCTGTACAACTATTTACATTATTTGATCAGCTCTGATCCTTTTCAAGCGTCTTCATGGTCAAATGACATCATGGAGGGAAAAAAATCATTTCTGTCAACTTGTACTGCATGCTTAACGTTAAATGAAGAAAAATAGTAAAGCATGTGTTTTTAATGAATTTTAGAAACTGATATTTTGTCTTTCTCTTATTTTTTCTGAATTTTGGTTAAAAAAAACGTTTTTAGCATCTAGCATCGGTCCGATTTTAGACTTCTGAGGGAAAGCCTTAAGGCGTATTCCTCTGTAACAATAGCTGAAGGCCTGCGTTTGACCTCCTCTTCGCGTGCCGCTTAACAAGTCAAAGCTGTCCACCTCACCACAGAACGATCAGATGGAAAAACCACCAACTCTTTGCACTTTCTGAGCCTGCAGCAACAGAGGAAAGGGGTTGGAGGGGGGGTGGCAGGTAAACAGTTGGGAGTGTGGGGGGTATGCTTCCTGCTGAGTCGTGTCCAGGAAAGGAGGAACAAAAGTTCAGAGCGTACCGCCGTCGTGAACTACTCTGATGAAGGGCGAGCTGCAAATCAATTAGGAGAAGGAGGGGGGGCGGAGGCCTGGCGCCGTGTCTAACAGTGGTGTGGCTGCAGTCTGTGGGAATGTGTCGCCGTGTAGCTGGTGTCGCTGGAGCTGCTCTGGAGGCTGTAGTGGTCCTCCTCTTCCTCCTCCTCCTCCAACTCCTCGCCGTCACTGATGCTGTCCACGCTGTCGGCCTCCACCGGGGTGAACTCCATGCCCTCGATGTCCACCTCTGCACGAAAACAGAAAGCATATTAGAGACAAAAAAAAATAAAGCCCCTCACTTAGACCTCAGTCTCATCCACCAGTATGGGGGGGGTTGACATGTACAGTTTGCGTGGAAAAATCTAAAATTGCACAGGGACAGTTTGGCTCTACAGGCCACGGGCGAGCTAACTGACTGCCCTGTACATTATCGCCCATTTTTGCCTGTCCACACCCCACATCCACCCATAAAGGCAGTCCACGTTCTTATCGCCCTTAGCAACATGCGACCACTTCCAATGAAGTCTATGTGAAAAGGTTCATAGGTGTTTACACATAGCTATGCAAGTTTTTAGGACTTTTTTGGACCATTTGCAACCATTGAATGCACATTGAAAGTTAAACCAGGTCAAAGTTTGACCAATCAGGGCCTCTGATTTGGTAGTGATGCATTGATTGAACAGCTTTTAATTCACAAAATGCCCAACCGTTTGAAAATTGATCACGGAGGAGAAATGAATAATTGTGGTTTTTGCCTGGCTTGAAATCTATGATGCTAAGTCTTTGTGTGAAAGAAAACACCTGGAGCAAGATTGGCACCGCTTTGACATTTCACACCAAACCTCCTCCTCCAACTGTGGGTGGCGGACATGTGCTGGTAAACAGTAGAAAAAGAAGAAGAAGCCCCTCCCTGTTCGTCAAGTGTGAACACCATGGGCTATATGCGCATTCAAGAACCCGTGTCTAGCATGTTCTTGAACTCGTCAAATGCCCGGTGTGTCAAAGCTTCACGCATTAAGTACATCACAAACAAAAAAATGCAAGGAAGCATGTTGCACCTCAGGATTAAACCTAACCCTTTGATACGGAGTGAACGGACAGATCTTTGTGCTCCCACAGACAATCCACTGTGATAAACAACTGCATGTGTGTTTTCCTCATGCAGGATTAGGACGCATACTTCTGCAGCCTATAGCTTTCCAGGGAAGTGTGACCCGACAAGCAGACTAACAATCGCAGGGATGAGGAATGGTCTCGGAATCGCACGGCAAAGGGCCCGCATGCCGCAACATCTCCCTATAGCAGCTAAAAAAAGGGACAACAGACCTCTTTATCTGTAATCTAAGGGGTTAACCTTTAACCCGACTCTTTACCCTTCAAACAATCCTGAGCTAATCGGGAGTTTATCAGAGACCAGCCTTAAAAACCCCCCTAAGTGAGGCTTTAAGTGCCACCTCCACTTCAGAGAACACAGAGAAGCTCACATCCTTCTCATCTGTGTGCACTCAGGATTTTTTAGTATCCAGATTTGGGAGAAATTAGGGACTGAAGGGGGCCCAAGAAATTCCCATCTGAACCAGCATACCTTGTTCTGAATCAGTAGAAATGGTGGAGCCCATGCTGTCGGTGCGGATGCGCTCTACCGATCCCGACAGAGAAAGCTGCTCCAGGCGGCGTTTGAGGTAGCGGTGCTCTCTCTGGAGCTGCTCCTTCACATTTAAAGCTTTCTTGTCTTGCTCTTCCAGCTTCTGCAGACAGAAAAAAGGAAAGATTGGCATCAGGCTTGACTAAATGTTTAAGATTAAGATTTTTTCCTTTTTTGAATTTTCAGGATGCAAAAAGAAAAAAAAAGATAAAGATAAAATTCCTGTCTTTTCTTTTTTTCCATGTACCCAATTGTTGCAGTTTTCTATAATGTTGCATAGGCGAGACTGAGATAGAAATCACATCAGTGCTGTTCCTGATGTTCTGGAGAACAAAAGCCCCTCAAACATGCCTCTATTTCATGCCTGACAGAGTTCCAGAAGAAGAAAATGTACCAACAGATACTCAGATAGAGACAGACGTCAGCTGGAATTTCTCTGTAACCTCTAAATGTTTACCCATAAAAAGCTAGAAGAACAAACCCAAACTTTTCTGGGGTTTAGTCTGCTCTCGTTTGCATCTGAAGGTTTTTTTTTTTCCGGTGGTGAATCAAAGGCGCTCCTGGCGCGAAACCCTTCTGTGACACCAGAGCAGTGACGAGAATTGGCGCGCGTTCTCTCAAGCAGAGAGAAGAACATACACAGTAAACAGGAAACGAAAGGGTTAAAAAAAAAAAAAAAACCTCTGCCAACATCTTTGCCTTCCACCAACCACACTGTTGCTGCCTGTAAACAGCCTGATCACGAAGCCACGACATCAACTGCTCTTTGCATCTCAACAGCTGCATCCACACACACTCCTTCCTGGATTTCCTTTTATCATCCATCCTGCTCAGCTACTTTCTTTTTTGTGTGTGTTTTTTTTATTGCTCCTGTCTTCATTTCTGTCACCTGAATGGACCTTAAAGGGGAAAGGTGGCTCACAAACCCAACATCATGTTGTCTTCTTATCTACAGATCAGCTGACAGAATTCTGGTCCCCTTTGTTTGCTCGTTGGTTATAAAGGTTATTTTTCTTCCTTTCGGTCTTTTTTTTTTTTCTTTCAGGGTATTCCTAGAGGAGAAGAAACTAAGTTCAAACCCACAAGGTTGTAGATGATAACAAATACAGTTTTCCTCTTTTATGTTCCAAACACACTTGTCCCCTGTTTGGTCTGCCGTCATGTGAGCACATTCCCTCGGTTCTTTGTTTACCTTGATGTGCATCTTGGCCCTTTTGAGCAAACTCAGAGTGGTGTGTCTCGTGCTGTCTGGCCCCAAAGGCACCAGTTTCTTCAGCTGCTCCAAGTAGAGCCGCAGTTTGGCACGTCTGCAAGCACACAAAGACAGAATGAGTCAACGCTCCCATCTGCATCTCCACAGCTTCAAAACACACAAAAGCCAGCTTGGGTTTCGCTTTTTAAATTTGACACGTCTCCAGAGGGTCGAGTGGGGTCAGGAGTTTCAGGGATTGTTTAAATCAACTTTAGCTGACGATCAATGCAAGTGAACACCAAGAGCTGCAGCTACGATAAATGATCAGAAGAGCTGTGAGACGCATGCAGCCGGGTTTCATAACTGTGCTGTCATGTCACTGCAGTGTCTCCCACACATCGAGAGTTGTGTTGGCGGGAGACGCCTCCCCTGTTTGCCTACTTGCCTTAAATACCTCACACAGGGCATAAAAAGAGTCAGAATTGTATCAACAACATGATTTTCTTGTGAAAATCTTGAGTGTGTGTGGACAGGCCCTGCCCCTTTTAGATATATTATACATCTACACCTGACAGTAATGAATATAAACTTCCAGCAACTTGTTACTTAATAATTTATGATGCTTTATTACCCCCCCCCCCCTGTAATCATCATTCACCCCCCTCCCCCCAACATCAGTCTCTCTTCTTCCCTCCTCTTCTTTTATGTCCGGTCCAACAATAAACGGTTACAAATATATACAATATAAATAAAGTTTAGCCTAAATCACAAAAGGGGTTTATTCAAATATACTCCTCGTGTGTCAGAAGATTCATAACCCCATGTTGTTACAGTAAAATCTGTACAACACAAGAGGCCTTCAACTCTCATCTGTTTGCTCAGCTGTTGGAGAGGACAAGTAAAAAAATAAAATAAAAATAAAGAGTCCCCCTCTGAGTTGTGGGTGGGGCTTTTGGCGATGGGAAACCTCCATTCTTCTGCCTGTTGCTGAGAGCTCTCTGTTTAGGCGCATGGATCTAGTCTACTGGTGGATGCATCAGAGTGGAGCGGAAGCTTGTGGCCCGCCCATCTTTTTCCAGCAGTATTTTTTCGTCTGCTCCTAATTCACATTGATTTATATAAAGAAATACTCAGAAATACAAATTTAAGCTTAATTTTCTTTATACATGTCCTTTTTTCATCAGAAAAATGCCACAGAAACATGTTTAAAAACACCAAAACACTATTTACATCAGTCTGTCTTTATTGAGTTTCCATCTGTTTGGTGAAATAAGCTGCTAATTTATGATGCAAGTTTATTTTTTTATCATTTTTCTCATGAATTTTCCTCCCATCTATGCCTTCTTATCAAAACAGTTAGGTCTGAATCCGCTACGGCTTAACAAAATGTGCTTCACGCCGACTAATCGCTTCATATCTCTGTACAGATCAATAATCTTTCCCAATGGGAACCACTATAAGCTTCTCATCTGCTCTAGTGACCCCTGCAGACTCAAATCCAAGACACAGACTGTGAGTGACCCAAGAAAAATCCCCGCCAAAGCCCTGCAGGCCAGCAACCCCGGATCCTCGAGTAAACTAAGTTTGTTTAAGTGACAGCGAGGCTTAAACGGAGCTAATCTTCCAGCCCGTCCACTTTCTACAGACGCTTTCCAAGACCTTATTCCCGACTGTTCTAAACCAACCCCCCCTCTTCCTGTGTGTCCCGGTATCACATGTATTCATAAAGACTTTACAGTCCTCCCGTTTAGTCGGGCTGAACCCGTGAAGCGCTTCCTTGTTCTTTCAGCTAACTCTGGCTGAACGGCAAACAAGCTCCGACAATGTGAGATCTCCTCTGGCCATCAGCTCCAACCACAATAAACCTAATCAGGGAGATAGATCTCCTCTGCAGGGAACACAGAGGAGCACAGCTACCCTCTGCTCCCTTTTGGAATAAAAAAAAAAACAACATTTTCCAAGAAGGACATCACCTGCATTCTGCTTAAGGAAAACACCGTACGCCCCCCTCAAGTAGATCGGACTAAAAAGTTTTCTAAAAGATCAGTTGTGTTTTTTTAATCCAAACTACACCTTTAAATTGCAGTCACTGAATTATTTAAAAGTTTTTTTCATCTAAGAAAGAAGATTTATCGTAAAAAAAAAAGGCTTAAAACAACTTCTGGGCTCTACAGGTGCATAGAGGCCTTCCAGCACGGAGGCCGTGTGAAAGTGCTCTTTTTCTTTTATTTCCTGCTCTCTCGGGGGGGGGACGACCCCGACTGAACCCCTTCAACCCTCTGCTCCACCCTGCCAACACTAACACACCCTGCTCCCACTGGAAAACAAGTGTCTTCTGAGGACAGGGCGGGGGCCGCCCCCCAACCTGCCTCAAGTCCAGCCACATGAAGCACTTGGTCTGCGGCCAGGGGAAGCAGGCAGGAAGAAGCGGAGGGGTCTGCAGCACGAGGGGGGGAGAAGGGGTGTTGTTTTGGGAAAGGGAACGCGGTCTGAGCTCGCCTGTGACTTCTTTCCCTCGCGCTGGAAAAAAAAAGGGGGGTATTTGAATGCAGTGTGCTCAGCTACACCAAGGAGCACATCATCCAAAGGGTAACTTGAGCCAACCATCTTGCACCCCCCACCCCAAACCCCATTCCTCTCTAGTAATAAAAAGCAAAAACAAGGCGTCTCCCCCCCACCACCACCCAAAAAAAATACTCTGCTTGACTACCCTCTTTTAAAGAGCTCAGTGTTTTAGACCCTTCTTACGTCCTCCGCCCTCCTCCCCAACGTTCACTCACCACCTTTTTCACCTGACACTCCGAAAAAACAAGAAAGAGCTCCGGTGAATGTTCACCACTTTCAAAGCAAAGCGCCAACATTTATTTAGCTTCTAGGAAAACATAAAGAAATGTCTCCCCGGAGAGAAGCAAAAGGAGCGACGCCTAAAACGGTCAAACATACAGTTTATCCTGCCATCAAATAACATCTGCTGACCAGTGCATGCTGGGAAAGATGGAAACTATTTATGGAGGAAAAGAACTAAAAATAGGTGTTTACAGTTAAAATGCTAACATAAATAATGTGCAAAGTCACAGAATGACGGAAAAGAGTCAGTTAGGCATGACTGATGTGTTTGTGAGAAGCTAATGTGATGTAATGTTACAGCCTTTAATACAGTATATAGAAAACCTCACAGTCACAAAACATTGAAGTCCCACCCTGATCATCTTTGGATTTATTTAAAAAGCATTCCCAGTGCTATTTTAATTATTATTATGCCATTTTTAGCTCAAATCTAAAAACCTGTGTCGTTTTCTAAGACATAGTTTCTGCAGAGCGGCAGAAGTTCATCAGAAATTCATCTGAGATGTGGCTGGGACCGGGCTGAGTAAAAAGCCTCTGCTGATTTCCCATCATCCCTTTGTGTGCACTCTCACCCGCTAGCTTACCGACCCTCACAACACCAACCTAGCATCACAAGTGCAACAAAAATGCTGAGCGATATTGGAGCTGATCCAGTTTTAGAGTCAGACACCAGCTTGGATGAGGAAAACGAGTCGATGCATCAGAATGAAGCCGAGAAAGGAGCTTGAGGCCCGCCCAGCGTGTTTTTAATGTCACAAATACCATCTTTTTCCAACTGCTCTTGATTCACGACGATTAAAAATAAAGAATTCCTTAGAAATTCTATTTTATGTCTGATTTTCTTTCTATATGTCCGGCATCATCAGAAAAATGTTAAAAACTCCATTTTCCCTGAAGTGGGCTAAACCCTCAGTGAAGTGTTGTTTTTCTTGTGTTCTTGATGCATATCAATGAGACCTAAATAAACTCTGGAGCTTGTCTGTGACAGCTCCCTCACAACAACATGTGCTTCCCCTTCCACAACACAAACACACACACTCGAGCACGCCGACGAGTTGGAGCTGTGTGGGAGCGGGTGGGGGCGTTTGGACCCTCCCTCAATCACGTTTGTTATCCTTAAGCCAGGCTCTCCTCACGCAATGTTTATCAGAGCGAACGTGGCACCAGATGAACGCGAACGTTGTGTCCCTGAGAGGGCAAGACGGCGTGCGCTCCCTGCACCACGTGTCTCTGAATCACACATTTTCCTTCTAGCCAATTTGTCGGGGAAATAGGAAGAGTTTTGGGGGCGAGGAAGACTTGTTGTTGTTGTTGTTGTTGTGGGGGCGTAGGATCCTCGATTGAGGCCTAAAAATGCAGATCTGCACTTCACTGCTCCCACGTCCTGAGCTGTATGGGATTATTTGTGACAGACCTCCGGCCTTTCCTCCCTTTTTGTCCCCCTTCTCATCATCAGATCAGCACCAAAAGACTAAAAACGACTTCTTGTCAAAAAGTTTTACACAGCTTAAAGTAGAACATCCAAAGCCATCATTCCTGCTGATGTCTGCTCCATTACTGCTGAGTGCAGCAACTATTCCTGAGAAGGGCACATTCAGGAATATTCTGAAACGGGTTTGGTACTCCGTGTACACGTTCAAGTTTTCACGGGAACTGCCCTTGTGGGCACGCGGTGTCCCTGGACAGATCACAAAGAGCTGCAGGGACTGAGGAGCCAACAGACAACAGGTCTGCCCTCCGTGCTCGTGTTGCAGTGCTTTCCCACTACAGTGAGTGGCGGCTCGCCGGACTGAGGGCGGGTCAACAGGAGCGCAGCCGAAGAGTTCTGGGTCGTCCTGCCTGAGCAGCCTCTGCACTTTCTCTGCTGGGTTTAAAGGAAGAGGAAACGACGGGTTTGTTGTTTCCAGTCTGCATGCAGGACAACCCTGGTCTGACTCGACGAGCAGCCGAAGAAAAAAACAACAACAGGTCATCCTCAAGGATTTGAATTCTGACGAAACATCTTAAGGGTTACATTTCTAAGCTGAAATCTATTTCTCAAAGTGAGTGTTTACAGCGTGCACGTTCCACATGAGGGGGAAAGGGGAGGCCTCCTTGCGTGAGTACGACCACGGCTGTGGGGCCTTGGAATTTTTTTTTGGGGGGGGGGCTGCATAGTGGCTCTACATCTGGCTGGCAGGTTCCTCCGACAGGAGGGGAGGTTTGAGGTGCGGGGCAGGACAAGCATGACAGTCCCACCATCTGTCAGCGGCCCTTCATTAGTCGTCTCCGCAGGACTCCTCTGTCCACGTTCGAGGGCAGGAATACGAACCTGTTGTCCGCCGCGCTGCCCACGCCCTGCGGGACGACACGCACACACACACAGGCGCTTTTTAATCGCGCCGATATGAAATGTCAGTCGTCTGGGACAGGCTGTGTTTGTTTTCTGTCATCGAGGACGCCCCACCCACTGTGTGCTGTGACAACTACAAGGCGAGGCAGACGGATACAATCCCCCCCCCCCCGTTCACAGACTTATTTTCCTGACTGCAGGAACACGCAGCCCGTCGGCTCTCACATGACTCTGCCTTCGCACGCAGACAGAAAACAGAAACCTGAATGCAGAGCGGCCGCCCCGCGCACAAACCCCTAAAGAAACTCCAACAGCGATCCACGCTTAGGTGGCGATTAAACAGGAAATGGAAGAACTTTCCTGCTTATGCCCTATAGTAGCGTAACCACACGACAAATGAGGGTTTCCACTGGGCGTGCTCAGGAATGCAGAGTAATTGGATTTGTTTGATTGTTTTCGTGTACTCACCCCCCCCCCCCCCCCCCTCCATGTGAGCATGGATCATTACAGAGTCCTCTCCTCACGCGACCTGCTGATTGCGGCGTTCGCACAAAAACACATGAGGTGACTGTGCGAGCAAACAGAGAGCTGCGGCCAGAAGAACGGCTCCTTTGTGCATCACTAGATGTTTTTCTTTAACACCACCTTAAATGACAGGCCTGCACTTTTACTGCCTTCTGCTCCGTCCCCCACCCCACCCCAAAAAAAAGAACACATCTGCAAATGCTGGACTGACTAGCGGAGGCAAGTTCTGCAAGTTCAAATACCACATCGTCCCCCCCCCTCAACACGGAGAAGCTGGGGTTTTATAATGATCCTTCACAATGATTTGCTAAACGCGTGAGATGTTTTCAGGCTTCTTGAGCCGTTCACTCCGGAAGATCTCCTGACTGAAAGTCTAGGAAAGAACCAACGAGGAAACTCTGACAAATCCAGAGAGAACTAACTGACCTGAAAGCACACTGGAAAGCAGTTTTTGTTTTACAACTTTTTACAGATCTTTTACAGTTTTTGCAGATTGCAGAGCACGGACAACATTTCTAAGACGCTCACTGTAATAAAATGATCCTACAGAAATAAAACACAGTGGGATGCAGGAGCTTTAACCCTTTAAAGACCCACTCTGATGAAATTTGTGTTTTGAACGTGTTCTTGTGGCGTTTTTCTCATGATGGAGGACATAAATAAAGAATATTAAGCTCAAAATTGCATTTCTGAGTATTTATTTATTCAAATCGTTGTAAATTAGGAGCAGATGAGAAAAAAGCCATTTGAAAAAGATCGTATTTGTGATGTAGAAAATACGCTAGGCAGGGCCACGAGCTCCATTCTGGTGCATTCAATTATAGACGACTAGATCCGTGTCCGTCTTTTGTTCGTCCAAGCTGATGTCTGACTCAAAACTGTAGAGCTGGATAGCTGCGATGTTCTTCGCCATTTTTGTTGCACCGGTAATGTGTAACATATAGTAAGCTTTAACACATGTTTGCGTACCTGTTTACTCTTCAATGATTCCACCTTAACCTACGCAGACGATATCAGTTCAAGGTGGACTCTTTGTTCTTGAAACACACCCGTAGTTTGACTCATGTTCCCAGAAAGGTTTGTAATATGGCCTTTAACGCCACTGCAGAATGCAGATGGTCCTTTCTAAAGGCCAACCTGACGTCAATCATGCAGGGCTGAAAAACAACTGGACGTCTCTAACGAATCTTTAACAGGTCAAACATGTATGCAGAAGTATGCGGCTGGCAAAACAATTTACTAAATATAGTTTGTTCAGAAAGTACCTACCCTTATGCAAGTTATCTCAAAGAGCTACACAAAGAATGCAAGAACGCGTTCAGCTTGCCAAAGTTACATAAATCGTCAATTGCGATCAGATCTTTGGTTTCATTCCAAAATGTTTCTACCAAAATTTGAACTTTGTGTGTTTAAACTATAAAATGTTAAAGTATGTCTGAGACTCTCTCATACAGCCTTAAATGTCTATAGATTTTGTAAAAAAAGAAAAAAGCTTGTAAACAGAGAGCTCTCAGAGAAGTGCGGGCGGGGTTGCTCTGAGCCAACAGTCCCGCCCACAACTGAGAGGCAAATTTCAAATGCAGAAACTGTGTCCGACTAAAAATATCAACAAAAATGTTTTATTTTACAGCATAACTATAATTAAAAGACCACTTTTAAAATATGATCAGTGGGTTTTAAATGTTTCAGCAGGACAATTTACAAATTGCAACCAAATCCACAAGAGGAAAGAAAGGATTACAACCTTTTCTAGATTAAATAGAACAGTTTCAAACAGAACATATAGACCAAATGACACAAAACAATTACATTTTTTTTTAACTCTGTAGCAAAAAACACTCATTGTGGCTGCAGTCAGTTCAACATGTGATTTTAATCCTGAATTCAATAGGAATTTTTTTGTGCTACATACATGAATGTTAGTAATACGTTGTATATGATACGAAATCGGAGACTTCAAAGCAATGATAAATGTATAAACTGTAAACTGAAAATGCTAATTTCAAGTTTGTGGATCGCTAAAATAATTTGCAGTTATTTGCATCTAACAATAACTAATTCAACTATTTAATCCTTCACTTTTGTGTAGATAGAGCCACTGGTTTGTTAAAAACTGTTATTTGTGACCAAACAATAGAGGTTTTTGACTTATTGCTCAATATCTAATGTTTTTTTTCTTTTGTGGTTGTTGGAAATTAGCAAAAAAAAGAAAAAAAAATCTGGCTGGTGAACTCACTCATTTGCACGGCAACAATTTCCACAAATGTTTGACTGTGTTTGGGTCAACTAAAAAAAATTGAAAAGAGGAAAATAAAGGTGACTGACACAACCAAAGGTGGAAGCGGCGGCTGAGATCCCCAGCAAAGCTGAAGTGGGCTCGGTCTGTGTCTGCCAGGCATGGACTGAACTCCCCGTTGAATTTTACTGTTTCTACATTCCAACACTGGAGCGTTTGCCCCGCTGACCTGAATTTCAGGCAGCCTGACACACTGTAGCCGCCCCCCCCCTCTCTCTCTCCATTGCTTCTCATTCTTGTCTTCAGTTGTGCTTAAGAATGTCTTCATCTGCGCCTCCTCCTCCTCCTCCTCTGCCTCGGGTATACATGTGAACTTGTCGTCCCTGCACTCCTCCTCTTTGGCTTTTAAACTGCTTTTTTCCCTCTCCACAGTCACCCTAAACCCATCCACACATTTTATTTATCCAACATGACAATCGTGAAATACATGAGGAAGCTGATCCACGTTCAAAAATCAATGAAAGACGAGGGGTTTACCCGTAGAGGAAGCTCACAGGTCAGAAAGCCAGCCTGCGATTACAAACTTCTGGTTACAAGGAAGAGTGGATAGGGGAGATTAAATACAAAATTTGAATAAACAGAACAAAATAAAGGGAAAAAAGGGCTATTATCCACATTGAGAAGGAGAATTTGCACCAACCTGGTTACCTTTTAGAGGAAAAAACATTCAGCACAGCTAAACCTTTGTTTGCTAGGACGTAGACAAGACGCCCCTAATCTACCCGTCTCTGCATGACGGAACGACCTACCCTCATTGAAGCTGTCCGTGACACACTGAACATCCTGACAACAACCTGACTTATGGAAGAACTCACTGTCCTCCCGTTGTCTAATGATCCCATCAGGACGTTACCACAGATCACTGACATCAGAGGACGCTGTGCATTCACTGGTCGTGAAAAAGGTAAACTACACAACAGAACGAGTGCAGCCAGCTTTGACCTGAGTGACCTCTGAGATTCTGAGTTTGTACGTTTTAGGTACATTTGGTTTTATTACGCTGCAGCTCCATATGAAAGAAGCTTTTTGTCTTTAAATGTCGCTAATGGGCCGAACAGATCCCACTACCTGAAGAAAACTTCACAAATGCGACCCCCTCTTGCATAAGTACTGCTGATCATGTTGGCTGGATATGTGCAACAGACGAGCGTCACCGTTTAAGTAAATGCACGTAAGCATGCGGCGGTTGGGCAAAAACGAACTTGGAGGAAGTGACGAAATGTTCCAAACTTTTTTAAACGATCCTGCACAGGGGCAAACGTGACCTTTAACCCTTTTAAAAATATAAGGTGACTTCTACGTCCAAACTACCAAAAGAAATATGGCTTAACAGGAGCTAAAAAAAAAAAGGTTTTGCAAGTCATATTCTGCCACAAATTATACAATAAAATGGACTAATGGTCCAGATGGGGAGAAACCGGCGTGCAGGGGTTTTATTCTGCAGCACAGCGTGATGAATGTCTGAGGCCAGCTTTCCTCTGCTATTTTTTCTCAGGGTTCTGCTGACTCAGACACTTTTTGTGGGCCAAAAGGAGAGCCAGGGAGAGGGGAAGGAGAAGAAAGAAAAAGAAAAACAGAATAACCCAGAAAAAAACAGATGTTGTCTCTAGAGAGAGTAAGAGGTAAAGCAACAAGGCGATAGACGGGCCTCCCCTCCATCGAAACACTTGCATAACTTAAACAGCTTGGCAGGCCGCTGCTGAGCGTCCCTGCAGGGAAAAAGAGCCCCTCAGAAGACAAATAAGTCATTCATCAAAGCTGAGAGAAGATGACACAAGGGGAGTTAATTTAATTAGCAAGAAGAATAGACCATGACAAATGGTCTGCTTGTTCCAACATCCATAAAGTATGAGAAACTTTAGAAGATCAGCAGTTCTTATAGCACTTTGTCTGCAGAAGGGTTGCGAGTCATTGCAGTGTGTTTTTCACTAACGTTAATATTATTGATACTGATAAAAATAGGTCATTAAATGTGGATTATGGGGGGAAAAATTGGAAGCAAATCCTTTTTTTGGATCAAAGTACCAGCACAGACGTAGCACATGTTAACAAGTGGATTCTGATTTCCTGTAAACAGGTGGAAGCGAGTGGAGAAGACGAAAGCGTTGGGGCTTTTTTTTCCTCTCTGCTCCGCTCAAGAAAAAAGGAAATTCTGCGGCGGCGCGACTCGTCGCGAGGCTGATCGAGAGCGGCTCGAGTCAGAAAAAGGAAGGAAGAAATGCCAGCGGAGACCAACCGCACGGCCGCAAATGGTTTCACAAATGTCATCGGTGCTGATGCTTTGCTGCATTCTGCCTGCACCCGTGCAACTGCAGACACAGCTGTCACAGCTGCCCTCATGCTGCTGCAGATAAGAAGAAAGTGTCTTGGCAAATGACCCTGTGAGAGCCCCCACACCCACCAAAACAGATGACTAATTCTGATAATGGGGGCACAAATATAGCAGGGAGCGGCGCGACAGCAGTGAGGAACACCTCACTTGCACAGGATCAAAGAGCATTCAGCAAACAAAAGATCATTTTAAATATTTGATCATTTCTTTTGACAACTGTTCTAGTACCTGTGATTGGTTGATTCATCAGTTAGTTGCAGGAACTCCTATTAGAGCAATTTTAAGCTAAAATAAGGATAAGTTATGGGAAGTTTTGTTGATTAAATACTTTGGAAGTGCTGTAAAGTTGTAAAAATGGAAACAAATAAATACCAATCACACAAAATGTTAGGAAAATTGGTTTCAGTTTGACCAAAGAACCCAAGCCAGATCGAGGGAGTCGAGCTCTGCGTGACTTTGATGAGATAATGAAACTATATTTCCACAAAAACTACCTGTGAAGCTGAGTGTGAGCAAAAAAAAACAACAAAAAAGTTCATTGGTATTGGAACTGAAATTGTAGCTCTTGTGGCATGCTCACGCTGTTCTACTACTGATTTCAAGCCTTCCAGCATTTAAACCAGACATTCATCAGTCAACTCGTCTGCCATGTGAACAAACTACAGCACAAGGGATGGCTCTGTGGCGCAAAGAAAAACAAGACATGTGACCACACAAAGACAGTGAGTCAGGACCAAAACAGCAGCACCTCCCTGGACTGATGTCTGAAGGCGTGAAGGAGGCAGAGATTTCAGCGGCAACAGTCGGATTGCTGGAGATTAAACAGGGCTGAGGCTTTAAACAGACATTAAACTGGTCACGCATTTGGTAAACTGGTAGAACAGGCCCACCAGAAAGCTTTTGGTTTTGGGCATGACTAAGCTGTTTGGGGACTTTTCTGCATCCGTGTCGTTCCAGATATTTACAGAATGTTTACGACAAATACACTGCAGATGCCAGAAAGTTCGGTGAGTTCAAAAGTTTGATCAATGGTCAACATTTGAGAACACAATTACACCTGACTGACCCCCGTTTGACCAACTAGAGTTAGTCTAAATCATTTTATTTTTAATTTAGAACCAGTTTTCTCTCATTACCACGTGTTGGCGTACCTGTTTACTCTTCAATGATTCCACCTTAACCTACGCAGACGATATCAGTTCAAGGTGGACTCTTTGTTCTTGAAACACACCCGTAGTTTGACTCATGTTCCCAGAAAGGTTTGTAATATGGCCTTTAACGCCACTGCAGAATGCAGATGGTCCTTTCTAAAGGCCAACCTGACGTCAATCATGCAGGGCTGAAAAACAACTGGACGTCTCTAACGAATCTTTAACAGGTCAAACATGTATGCAGAAGTATGCGGCTGGCAAAACAATTTACTAAATATAGTTTGTTCAGAAAGTACCTACCCTTACGCAAGTTATCTCAAAGAGCTACACAAAGAATGCAAGAACGCCGAACCAAAACTCTTGTGATTTGTTTTCTTCTAATAGTCTACATAAGGTCAAATTTTTACAACTGCACTATAAAAAATGGTCTGTAGATGTGACCAGTCACACGATCGAAACAAGCAAAATGACCTCACAGTTTGGCAGGTTTTATGTGTGATTGTAAGTTTTGCTTTTTTACAGCACATTATGTTTTGATTGGTTGTAGACCATTGTCAATCGATATCCTCCGTGTTGTGTCTCCTGTACAGAAGCCGTTTAGCTTGCCAAATTTACATAAATCTTCAATCTTTGGTTCATTCCAAAATACTGGTCTTTTCTACAAAAATGTGAACTTTGTGTGTTTTAGCTAAAGATGAACGAGGGATCCCTGTAATCCTACAAACTGAGCATGCATCTGAGTGGCCGTGTGGTTCAGAATGTTCCTGTTTTCAACAGGTATGCTATGAACCATATAATTTAGGGCCAACAGGTTCAGACAGTGGTTGACTCACCTTGAAGGAGTCACAACACTTCTCAGTCAGTTTATAATCTGTCATCAGAAACTACGCTTCTCAAGTTTTTCCATTTAAATATTCAGCAGGAATGTGGGCTAAGTCATGACTTTTTTTTTACAGTTCCAGGTGTAGTTCATCTCTACGGTAAGACGAGAAAGCCCGCTCTTACAGAAATGGTTACTGATGAAATAGGAAGTGAGCTAAGAAAATTTGGAAGGTTTTCCTGGCATTTGTCAGGTTGACTGCACGTCATTTCGTTGGTAATCGACCACACCCATCACTGAATGGGAGTTAACTGCTATGGCTCAACATATGTAAGTGTAATCATCCCTGGCCTACATCTATGCCTCTCAAGTCAAAGAGGGGGGGGGGGATAAGTTCCGACTTGTTTCTCTGGGCGCCACACGCTCTTACTCACTCCCGAGACATGTGACGAGCCAACTCCGGGCCCTCAACGTGAGTGACAGCGTGTCACACGAGCAGACTAAACATGCCTATTTCAGCTCTCTACTCACATGCTGATAGCCGCATCAGCTGTTTCCGAAAACACCAATTAAAGGAAGTTTCTCACAAGCGCTGCCTAAATGCTTTTTTTTTTTTCCTTCTTTGCAAGGCAGCTCTGACTAAACACACACACAAACACACAGAGGGGTTTTCTGTCCCGTGAGGAAACCATCTGAATCTGTGAAGTCGTCTCCCTGCTGATGAAAGCCTAACGTCTATTTTACATCTATGAGAAAACGCAATAAAAAAAATTCCCATTTATGTGAGCTGGGATGAGGTGCTTAACGGCATAGGATAAGTAATGTGTCATTGTAGCTAGGATTACTCCATGACAGGGAATTGGTTGCAAAAATGGCAACAGATGTAATAAATGTGAAGCTCTTGGACATCGTCTCCGTATCTAATTTCTGACACAATTAAGTACCGTTGGAATCAAGATGACCTTCAATCTCTGACGTGCCTTTAAAATGAAAACCCTAATTAGCCGTGACTGTTTCGGCTAGTGAGTCGGAGCTCAAAGACGCACATCAACTGAACACAAGGTAGGGGCCGTTTAAATATGGACTCACCTGTGTTTCTCCAGCTCATTGTGTGACGATCTGAAACAAGGAAAGAGGAGTGTCAGTAAAGCAATTGCATTTATTAAAAAGTTATACTTACATTTATTTAAACAAAAGGTGGGAGATGCAAACAATCAAACATTTTGATGTAACAAAGAAAATAATAAAAGAACAAAAAAGTGGAAAATGCTGTGTCTCCCCTTTGTCTTTTGTGTGTCTTTTAGACCTTCAAATGAAGGTAGACTCATTGAAAACATTTCTGAGAGTTATTGGCTGTGATGAAGATAAAAGATAAAAGGTTGGAGTTGATCCACAGGTACTAGAGACTTGTCTGTATATGGTTCAAAATCACAAGCATCTTGGGGCCAAAGCATCAAAGACGTTTCCAGGAGCAGCTTAAAAGTCAGCGAGCTAACAATGGAGCTCAGGGTGATTGGAAGCAATTAGGGCCTCCTCTCAAATTGTCTAACGCTAATGCCCAATGATCCACATCAGGACAACAGCTTGCAACTATGATAGCAATAACAAGTCAAACCCAGTGCTCTTTGAAGACTAGAGTTCAATTTTGGTGAAGGTAATGTGGACAATTACCATTTTTCTGCACTATAAGGGGCACAGACAATAAATGTTCTTTTTTATAACTTATGTTATATATAAGGCGAATTGAGCAGACAAAAAGAGTCAGAGGTAGGTCCATCAGTTGGTCAGACTTTATTAACTGCATTCCCATTAACTCCATAACCTGTTTGTAACACGCTACACGTTAGCCACATTAGAAACGTTCGCCGCGTTAGCATATTCACCACATCTGTAACTCCCAACCCTTTTTTGAGACGTAAAAAAACAGATACCGTTACAAAAATGTTACTGTAAACGTTCACTCCAAACCTTTTTCGTAACATGTAAAAAAAAAGACATAAAGTCGGATACTGCGACATGTTAGCCCCCTTAGCGTATTCACCATACTTGTAACTTCCAACCTTTTTGGCGACATGTAAAAAACAGATACTGCAACGAAAACGTTACTGTGACTATGTTAACTCTCATGCTTCTTAGTTACATGTAAACAAAAAAACACAGCCAGACACTGCTACACGTAAAAAAATTAAATAAAAATACACACAGTAGGAAACTGCTACATGTTAGCCATGTTGGCGTATTCAAAATTCTAGTAACTTCCAACCCTTTTGGCGACATGTAAAAAACAGATACTGCTATGAAAACGTTACTGTGACTGTGTTAACTCCCAACCTTCTTAGTAACACGTAAAAAAAACACAGTCAGACACTGCTACACATACAAAAAAAAAAACACATTACGACACTGCTACACGTTAGCCGTGTTAGCGTATTCACAATACTTGTAACTCCCAACCTTTTTTGTATATGAAAAAGACAGACTAATGCAACTAAAACAAACATTACAAGAACTGTCACCTCCCAACTTTGTTAGTTACACGTAAAAAAAAAACCAAACATAGTCGAATACCGCTACCGTTAACCATGTTAGCGTATTCACAACATCTGTAACACGTAACCTTTTCTGATTGATTATACATTTGCATTTTTTAACAGTCTAGCAATTAAGAGCATAAGAAAGCCTGTGGGGTAAAAAGCTCTCTTCCCTATCTGCCCCACAATCGGGCAAACAGCATGCGCCCTCTGCGGCCATTGCTGCATGCTCACCGAACAGCAGCCTGGACAGCGAACAAAAACAAACTCAGACAGGTTCAGACAGTGGTTGACTCACCTTGAAGGAGTCACAACACTTCTCAGTCAGTTTATAATCTGTCATCAGAAACTACGCTTCTCAAGTTTTTCCATTTAAATATTCAGCAGGAATGTGGGCTAAGTCATGACTTTTTTTTTACAGTTCCAGGTGTAGTTCATCTCTACGGTAAGACGAGAAAGCCCGCTCTTACAGAAATGGTTACTGATGAAATAGGAAGTGAGCTAAGAAAATTTGGAAGGTTTTCCTGGCATTTGTCAGGTTGACTGCACGTCATTTCGTTGGTAATCGACCACACCCATCACTGAATGGGAGTTAACTGCTATGGCTCAACATATGTAAGTGTAATCATCCCTGGCCTACATCTATGCCTCTCAAGTCAAAGAGGGGGGGGGGGATAAGTTCCGACTTGTTTCTCTGGGCGCCACACGCTCTTACTCACTCCCGAGACATGTGACGAGCCAACTCCGGGCCCTCAACGTGAGTGACAGCGTGTCACACGAGCAGACTAAACATGCCTATTTCAGCTCTCTACTCACATGCTGATAGCCGCATCAGCTGTTTCCGAAAACACCAATTAAAGGAAGTTTCTCACAAGCGCTGCCTAAATGCTTTTTTTTTTTTCCTTCTTTGCAAGGCAGCTCTGACTAAACACACACACAAACACACAGAGGGGTTTTCTGTCCCGTGAGGAAACCATCTGAATCTGTGAAGTCGTCTCCCTGCTGATGAAAGCCTAACGTCTATTTTACATCTATGAGAAAACGCAATAAAAAAAATTCCCATTTATGTGAGCTGGGATGAGGTGCTTAACGGCATAGGATAAGTAATGTGTCATTGTAGCTAGGATTACTCCATGACAGGGAATTGGTTGCAAAAATGGCAACAGATGTAATAAATGTGAAGCTCTTGGACATCGTCTCCGTATCTAATTTCTGACACAATTAAGTACCGTTGGAATCAAGATGACCTTCAATCTCTGACGTGCCTTTAAAATGAAAACCCTAATTAGCCGTGACTGTTTCGGCTAGTGAGTCGGAGCTCAAAGACGCACATCAACTGAACACAAGGTAGGGGCCGTTTAAATATGGACTCACCTGTGTTTCTCCAGCTCATTGTGTGACGATCTGAAACAAGGAAAGAGGAGTGTCAGTAAAGCAATTGCATTTATTAAAAAGTTATACTTACATTTATTTAAACAAAAGGTGGGAGATGCAAACAATCAAACATTTTGATGTAACAAAGAAAATAATAAAAGAACAAAAAAGTGGAAAATGCTGTGTCTCCCCTTTGTCTTTTGTGTGTCTTTTAGACCTTCAAATGAAGGTAGACTCATTGAAAACATTTCTGAGAGTTATTGGCTGTGATGAAGATAAAAGATAAAAGGTTGGAGTTGATCCACAGGTACTAGAGACTTGTCTGTATATGGTTCAAAATCACAAGCATCTTGGGGCCAAAGCATCAAAGACGTTTCCAGGAGCAGCTTAAAAGTCAGCGAGCTAACAATGGAGCTCAGGGTGATTGGAAGCAATTAGGGCCTCCTCTCAAATTGTCTAACGCTAATGCCCAATGATCCACATCAGGACAACAGCTTGCAACTATGATAGCAATAACAAGTCAAACCCAGTGCTCTTTGAAGACTAGAGTTCAATTTTGGTGAAGGTAATGTGGACAATTACCATTTTTCTGCACTATAAGGGGCACAGACAATAAATGTTCTTTTTTATAACTTATGTTATATATAAGGCGAATTGAGCAGACAAAAAGAGTCAGAGGTAGGTCCATCAGTTGGTCAGACTTTATTAACTGCATTCCCATTAACTCCATAACCTGTTTGTAACACGCTACACGTTAGCCACATTAGAAACGTTCGCCGCGTTAGCATATTCACCACATCTGTAACTCCCAACCCTTTTTTGAGACGTAAAAAAACAGATACCGTTACAAAAATGTTACTGTAAACGTTCACTCCAAACCTTTTTCGTAACATGTAAAAAAAAAGACATAAAGTCGGATACTGCGACATGTTAGCCCCCTTAGCGTATTCACCATACTTGTAACTTCCAACCTTTTTGGCGACATGTAAAAAACAGATACTGCAACGAAAACGTTACTGTGACTATGTTAACTCTCATGCTTCTTAGTTACATGTAAACAAAAAAACACAGCCAGACACTGCTACACGTAAAAAAATTAAATAAAAATACACACAGTAGGAAACTGCTACATGTTAGCCATGTTGGCGTATTCAAAATTCTAGTAACTTCCAACCCTTTTGGCGACATGTAAAAAACAGATACTGCTATGAAAACGTTACTGTGACTGTGTTAACTCCCAACCTTCTTAGTAACACGTAAAAAAAACACAGTCAGACACTGCTACACATACAAAAAAAAAAACACATTACGACACTGCTACACGTTAGCCGTGTTAGCGTATTCACAATACTTGTAACTCCCAACCTTTTTTGTATATGAAAAAGACAGACTAATGCAACTAAAACAAACATTACAAGAACTGTCACCTCCCAACTTTGTTAGTTACACGTAAAAAAAAAACCAAACATAGTCGAATACCGCTACCGTTAACCATGTTAGCGTATTCACAACATCTGTAACACGTAACCTTTTCTGATTGATTATACATTTGCATTTTTTAACAGTCTAGCAATTAAGAGCATAAGAAAGCCTGTGGGGTAAAAAGCTCTCTTCCCTATCTGCCCCACAATCGGGCAAACAGCATGCGCCCTCTGCGGCCATTGCTGCATGCTCACCGAACAGCAGCCTGGACAGCGAACAAAAACAAACTCAGACGTCTGGAGGCTGAGACGCTGCAGAATTCCTCTGCATGTGGGCTATTCCGGGGAGAGCCCCTATTATGACACGCAGCTGGGAGGGCCCTGCAGTCCGTATAAGAAACAGCCTCTCCCTTCATGACACCCGTCATGGTTACCGCAGCAGCTACAAACAAAAACAGCAACAACAAAGAGCCAGACGGACAACAGGCCTTTTCAGACTTTTTCCCTGTTTGGGAGCTCCTTGTGCTCGCCAAGCAGTGGTTCCCACAGCTGTGTTGAGGAGGGAGCGGGCCCAGGGCCTCCACACCACTGCACTGTCCGCCCTATCAGAGGAGTCACAGTTGAGTCTGTGATAACAGAGAGTCTGCACAAATATCCTCCTAAGAAGAATCTCTGGGTGTCTCATTGGTGCCTTTCTACAAAAGCAGACAAAGAGTCGGACATGAAGGAAGTTATGCTCCTCAAACAAGCGCAAATTGGGGAAACATTAAAGTCAAAGCATAGAGTACGAACAGGAAACGACTATGAGGGAGGGACACCCGGCAAACCTGTAAGGACAGCAAATCGGCACGCTGCTTTACATGTTATGTAAAAGATGAGTGTCCCATATGCAAAATTACTTTAATGTCCAATTTTTTTTCTTTTTTTTTGCGATGCGCAGCATCAAAAGCCTGTCCTTGAAGTCGGGGTCAAAACCGCAGGAGGGGGTTTCTCTTTTCATCAGTGCTATTTATACTCTAATATCACTTTCTTCTGTGACAGAATTGAAGCGAGGCATCGCTGGCCAATCAAATTTCAGGCCTTTTTTAGAAGCATTTCTGATTTCACAACAGCCTATGAGTAACTCAGGAAACCCCATCAGGATTTCTTATTTCTCTATGCACAGAACATGCTTATTACATTGTAACAAAGCATTTTGCTCCTGAAGAGACAGATTCACCAAGCAAGCGTTGAGCCTCAAAAGTAAAAAAAAAAAGACGCTAAACATTTTGGCAAAGCCTATAAATGGCCGTTGGCTGGCGTATTTGCCAATCCAAAGAACTTGAAGGAGAAAGCGGGCCTAAAGCCCAGTGGGTTTGTTTGTTACAGAGTGTATGCATGTGTCAAGCACAAACAAACTCATACCTTTCACATCCACACGCACAAACCCAGCATGTTTCTGTGTCAGAAAAGAAATCAAAGGAACGCGGAGGGATCCGCGCCCTAAAAATATCACCTTTGATTTCACAAAACTACACATTTAAAAGTGTCTGTGGTGACATAGCACTCGCTCCTGCTGATCTTTCCTAACGGTGGTTGTAATGAATTTTTTTGTTCTTGCCCAATGGCGACATTTTGGTGTTTCTAACAACACTTTTGTCATATCGTGCAAGTCATGTCAAGCTGCCTGTTTACTGTAAATGGCATAGATAATGAACAGAAGGGTCCACTGATGCACACAAGGAGGGCATTTTCTTTCTGTTTTGGATTTCATTGGTGCACATTATGTGCAATTAGCATTTGAAATTGTCTGATTATCAAGTAAACAACTGCTGTGCCTTATATTTTAGGAGTAGTTGAATTCTGTGGAGGAGGTTCGTCGAAATAAAAGCTTTTCTATTGTAAAATTCTCACACCTAACAATAGAAAAAAACATCCTTTTAGCTGAAAAGGCTGCATTATTGAGACGTTGTTATTAATCTGCAGCTACACCTGTTTCTGCTCGTCTGTTTTTTCCTTTTTTCTCTTATTTCAAAGTTAAATATTAACCTGCTGGTGTTTAAATGACCTTTAACCAGCTGTGCAGCTGTGCTCAAAGCAAAACGAGGCCGAAGTGAAACTGAAACTTACAGTATTGTAATACTACTCCAGAGGATTTCTTGCAGCAGCAATAATGGGAGGTGTCGAGTGTTTTTTTTTTTGTTTGTTTGTTTTTCCTGCAGGAGCAATGGTTCAGTGCAAAAAAACACAAGTTTAATACCAAGTGTTAATGCATCTAAACAGGGCTGCGGTTTCTGAGCCCAGGACCCGGCGTTATGTGACTTTACATCAAACACATCAAACTAAACACAGACACCACATGAAGAGGAGAAAAAAAAGGCATTTTGAAGCTTTTGGTGGAAGCAGCAGATCAGAGGGTCTGCATAAACAAAAGGTTAAACCCATGTGAAGTGTTGTGTTTTTAGATTGGTGGGGGTGGTAAAAGGTGAGAGTGAAAGAGACAGAGCAGAGGCTGCAGAGTTGACAGTGTACGCGTGGCACTGTTTATTGGACAGACCAAAACACCAGAGCCAGGCCCAGCTCCGTGAGAAAAAAAAAAAAACACCGTGAAGGCTGAACGCTGGCGGCCGGAAACCCACCGTGCGACTGGGAGGGTTTCCATCAACACAAACCGGGAGTTTAAAAAATAAAAGCCCGGAATTTTTTTAAAAAAAACCAAAATAAAATACTTACCTATTGTTTTGAGTTTTTCTGGACATTGTAGAGGTTTTCGTTTTCTTTCGAGAAAAGTCGTTGGTGTATGGTAAAACAGAGGCATAACCGTGCTCTGCCTCTGTTGGCACACAAAGCAAACATAAATGCTATAGCTTGCTGCAGGAGCAGCAAAACGAAATTAACGAGGCATTAAAGACAAGGCATAAAGACAAATGCATCAGCTTGGTGTCACTTTAAGGGATAAAAAAAGGGTGATCGATCGTTATTGGATTACAATACACTGGAGGGTAAACTATATAGTCGGTTAGATCTATGTTAGGCAGGCTAAATATTGATACACAACCATTTAAAGACATTTTGTACAATATTTGTTTACTAATTCGACACGCAGTCGAAATAAGTTTGAGCAATTTGTAGAAAAAAAATTAGGTCGTAAACGTGTGACAAATAACAGTTGGAAGCTGCTGTGAGGATACAGCTTGGACCCATCGCCCGATAGTGTCCCACTGAGCCTGAAGTGACATCATACCTGCACTATGGCAGGGCACGTCAAAACGTAACAACACACACAAACTTAAGCTAGCTGTTACTGGCATCCTCCACTCACAAATAATCGCAAATGTTTAAATACCTCTGTCTCTTCTTTCCAAGTACTCTGCAGCCTCCAGTAGAATTAAAAGAGAATTAAGTTCCATCTTCTTGTTGTCTTTATATAAAAAATAGAAATAGCCTATTTACACTAATGTACAGTTCATAAAATGGTGTAATGACCGTGTAAAAACTCTTTTAGAGCGGTGTGAGCGCCCTGCTATGATCACTTCTGAGTCGAGATGACTCCAAACTACAGTAACAACAGCACCTAACTCAGGGAAGTGAGTGATCGTACCTCCGTCCAATGAAAAAAGTATTCCGTCGTCTCTTGGGCGTGTCTAGACCAATGAATCGGTCGACACCTCCTAGGTGCGATCTGATTGGCTACACGCTGCGAAAGTCACAAGAGGCATGCCCTAGCAACAGCCGAAGCAGCCCACCTTTTCCGCAGCTGATTGGCTGCATGCTCAGAAGAGAGCGATTTGATTGGTTAGAAGGAAATTAATGTGTAGTTGCTGAACTTGGGTGTTGTTTTGGAGGCCAAGCTGGAACCTCCCCGTGTACGCCTTTCCTTTGAAATTATAAAGTAAACTAGATGTTTTCAGTCAAGATATTTCATATACCGTACGTCATCTGTCGTTAGCGTGAGTTTTTTTGGGAAGAGAATTGGTCATTCTTCCTCTTTTTTTAACTTCTTCTAATTTCCTGTCCAAGTCATGGTGAAAGTTCTGTGCAGGCCTGCACGTTTGCAAAGTTATCACAATTAATATATAAGAGCATATGGCGTAACATGGTTTCCTATTATGATGAAAAAAACACACAAAAGTGTAGGAGAAATGAAACACACAATCTTTGAAATGTTTGTCTTGAAGATGTTCATCGTAGAAATAACCACAGTTACAGGTTTTAATTTGCAGATTGTGGTACAGACATGACTCATAAAATATTATGTCCAAAAGCATTTCGCTTTCTAAATAAATCATAGGGTATGCAATTTGTTAGTGAAATATTATGCTATCAAAAAGTTTGTAAGCACATATAAAGGAATTAGAAGTAAAAATTCATTTTTAAAATATTACATGTTTTACGACTGTGAACCAAAATTCTTGTAAAGTAAATTAGATTGTGTTGTTTGTTTTAGTTGTCTAACATTGGATAGTAAAAAAAATTACATATAGTATATTCTCTAAAAAGTAAGTGCGTTGAGTTATTTAAGTTATTTGAGTTATTTGATTGCTTTTTGTTCCGCTGTATACACATTTGGCATATTATGAGTAATATGTTTGCTCATTATAATCTACTTTTATAGAGAATTTATGTTAAATGCATGCTGGGAGTGTTATTATTTTGCCTAACAATCATCAAATGCTAACATTTAAGTGTGGGGAGACCTTGATGTTATAATCTGATCAGAAATTTGTTTTTTTGTTTGTTTTTTCAATTTTGAAGCTGAAAAGAAACAGGAGATCATATATTTTAGATGAATCTTTAAATGCAAATCTGTAAAATATTGTGTGTTATGGCCTCATTATCCTGTACAAATGTGAAAATGAGGGTTTTGTCTATGGATTTAGTGTCTTAATATTTTTTCCCTTATGTAACCGAAGCTCACTGAAGAAAGAAAAAGAAAGGGAGAGAAAGAAAACCTTCCTTTTTGCTAACTAAGCTGGGTTTCATATCTATTTTTGTGTCTGTTGAGTTAAGTCTGCAAGCATGATTCGTGACTCAGGTGACTAAAGGCCATGTGAATAGAGTGCACACCCTAGCTTACAAAACAGATGTTCAATTTAATTTTATTAAAAGAAAACCTCACATCAAATGCCCAGTAAGCACGATTAAGGTGTCAAAGTTGCTGAAGTTGTGGAAAAGTTATGAATGTCTGAAGATGGGAGGACAGATGTGGTTTGCCAAGCATGGCAAGATATTAGTTCTGGAAAATGTATGACCCTATTATCGACAAATCTCAAATGTGGTACACAAGAAAGTAACTTTCAGAGTGATGAGTAAAAAGTCCACCGAGAACCACTGTAGTAGGCCCTGTTTGAACCACTGTAATACAGAATGTTTCATAGGGGTTAACTATCAGTCCAGTAATTTAGAGCTTCTACACGACAACATATGAGGCAATGCAATTTGCGCACAGCTGCATAAGACTGCCACTATGAAAGAACATTGATGTTACACAGAAACAATTGCTAAAAACATGCACGATCCAAAGGTGGGAAGTTGTTTTAGGTTGTAAATATACTGTATATAAAGAAAATGTACACATTTCTGGGTATTTTCTTTATTCAAATTATTGTGAATAAGAATAAGATGAAAAAAAGGAGCCTGAAGAAGAGCTTATTTGTGATGTAGAAAATAAACAGGGCGGGCCACAAGCTACCTGCTCCACTTCATTCTGATACGTCCACTTGTAGACGACTAGATCCATGAAGGTTTTCGCTTTTCTCGTCCGAGCTGGCATCTTGCTCAAAACTGCACGGCTGGATAGCTCCAATGTTGCTCGCCATTTTTGTTCCACTAGTAATGCTAGGTTGGGGTGTGAGGGGCTGTAAACTGGCGGGGACAGCACAGGTTATTCGGTTTTGGCTGAAACTGACATGGTCATAATTCAAAAAACAACTGGGAATTTTTTAAAAATACTATAGATTAAAATACCAGTGTTTCCAGACTGTGTGAATACCCAGAGTGCTGCTGCGTTTTGATGTGTGATGTACAAAAAAAGGTTCTTGTATTTGGCTCACCAAGCTCAAGCCATGCAGAAACCACATTCAGCTGCAAGCTGAGCTGTTTATCGCATGATCTATGCATATCGAGCACCTTCTCCCTTGTATTTTCCATCATTTCAGCTTCACACAAATAAGGGTTAGCAAAGTTGTAAATCTAATACAAACAGCAATAATAAAGACTAAAATCAGGTGGTCATTTCAACCAATGTCTTCACATTTAGAACAACTTTATTACATTTTTAAGGAGGTAAAAAAAAACTGTACGCAAGAAAATAAATTTACATTTAAGTTCGTCATTTAAAGAACATAAAAGTCATTTTTTGAATTTGTGCAACCAGTACATACTCATAGTGTAAGTCACACTGTCATTTCACCAGTAATATATTGCATATGTTTCACAAAAGCTAAGACCTACATCTAATCCTATACATTTTTATTCTAATTTTGTTTTTGATCACATAACTGTAATACAATATTGAATAATATGAGACAATATTATCATAGAGCGAAACTATGTGACGACTTTGATGTGATGTAGTGCCGAATTCTGTTTAAAACCACATTCCGACTCCAGCTGGTCTGAAGAGTCACATAAGGTATATGTCTCCTCAGGTTTAACATTTGTTTGACCTACCAGGAGGCCAGCGCACTAAAGCAAAGCCCTGCAAGTAAGCTGATCTCGACCCTCCAAGGATCTTTAATGTAAGCATGCATTCATCATCTTGAGCATGTAGTCACTTCTGTTTTACAAGTTCTGTTTCCTATCTTATTGACGTGGAATTTTAAGAAAAAAGTTCTGGTTTTTCTTAGCTTGTGCGTTTACTGCAAATGTTCAGAGTCATACTACTGAGTATAGAAACTCGTTATTTTTCCATTTAAACTGAAGTGTTGGAATGCCTTAAGATTTGACAAAATCATTTGTCTTTTGCATTGTTTTTTAAATTAAAATATTTTTGTGTGATAAAACAGCTAATCGTTCGGTCTGCAAGGTGACATTTGAGCTTCGTGACTTTTAATTTAAAATGTGACATGATCCAAACAGTCATCATGCTCCTGCTTTTGAACCTTCTTTGGAGATTTTTGACAGGTCAACCTTTTACATTCTCATCAATCAAAAAATATATTTAGGGGTAATAACATCTAGTCCTATACAACAGACCGAATGATCCTTCTGCCTTATTCGAAAGGGAAAAGCCTTTGTCCCAGTTTCTATTTATAGACTTATCATCTGCATGCTCTATGATCACTGAGGCTCAGGCCTCACACTGCACCTTGCCTCTGGCCTTTGCAGCCAAATGAGCACAGTCGCTTCTCTCCTTTTCATCTGTCTCCATCCTTCCATCTTGAGTCTCCACACACAAGCCACGGTTGGTCAGAGACCAGTGCCCCACATTAACAGAAAATATTTGTGAAAATGAGAATTGAGATAGAAAAATATTCAGTGTATAGAAGCTGTTTGCATTTGTGTGTATATGTCATGCAAGGCTTGTTTCTCAAATTTTTGTCTGTGATAACAACTGAGCCAAAAGCTGTTTCTTAAATTTCGCTAGGTGTACCACCAAACCTCAGACACTTTAAATGTCTTTAAATTGATGCAATGTTCACCTCAACCTCATGTCCGTCATTTCTGTTTCACTTAAAAGAGGTTGTTTATTAGGGTATTTAGAGAAGGGGAAGAAAACTGCACCTCAAATCATCTTTTGATTTATTTTAAAAGTGGTCTTTTAATTATGATTATGCAGTTTTTAGTCAAATAAATAAATAAATAAATAACCTGTATTGTTTTCTAGGACATTGTTTCTGCAGAGCAGCAGTAGTTTGTTAGAAATTCACCTCTGAGTTGGGGGTGGGACCTTAGGGTTTGAGCAACCCCGCCCCCCTTTCCTTTCCTGTTGCTGAGAGTTTGGAGACGGGAGCCTGGGGCTCACCAATCGTATTAACTACATCACAAACAAGCCGTCTTTTAAACTGCGTTTTGACTGCTCATGTGATTTACAATTTGAATACTCAGAAAGGAATTTTAAGAGTCATTTCAACATATATGTCCTCCATCATCAGAAAAATTTTCACAATGTCACAATTATTTGTCAACAGTTTAATTCTTACACATAGATTAAAGTATTTTGAGCCTTCATTTGTTGGTTATGACTTACAGATCATTTAAACCTTAGTTTGTTGAGTGTGTGTGGATGTGTTGGCGTCGCTGTCACATGTCACAGATGTTGGTTCCACAGCAGTCTGACTGCAAATAGGCCAAGAGTGCACAGAAATATTTAGCTTTCTCTGTCAGTTGAATTCCAAAATACAACATGCGCCAAGTAATTATGAGACCATTAAAGCAGATGAAAGACGAGAAAAGAAATAAAACCAGCTTCCCATGCTAAGATCCTAAGTATTTATGCTCACACTGTACAAGGGTCAGAGTGCTTCAGAAGGGGTGTGCTCTGATTGGTCATCGGCATCTCCTTATGCTTACTTGACTGGCTAAATCCCGTGACAATGATGAAAAGATACAGCTGACTCATTAAACCATGGCCTCACACTTGCTGCTCAAAAAATTTCCATCCGGCTGCAACACATGGCGTGGTTTGAGCGGTTGACTCTGACACAAACTGCTTTAGTCAGTTAAGGTACTGGTCATGTTCTATCACAACTCCATTACTGAAGCATCCTGTGTTTCATAATTAGTGACACACCAATGAAATAGCAGGGAACTGTTGAAGGGAAAATATTTGTCCTGACGGGTGAGTCGGCGTGTTCCCACCAATGGGTGGAATCACATCTATCACATGATCTCTACCTAAAACTCTTTTTTTAGCGCAAAAACTGGTGAAATATTGCCCCACATAATTAAGGTATGACATTTCTAAAATGCTTTGGTCAGTTTTTGACTCACTTCAGCTCAGACTCACAAGCTCCTCCAACTTCAAGCTGTCATTTCTGAACCTTTCTATTCAATCTTTTATTAATATTTTACGTATACACTCATCTGTGAGCAGGAACCTCAATCAGCCTTGAGCTAGCTCTTTGCCCTGCAGTCCTTCCATAAATAAGCATGGCACAGCAAGGAAGGACACTCACTCTGGCTGTTAAGACCTTTTAAAAGGAGGAATGAAGCATTTATGTGTTCGGGCATGTTCTGGGTGATTAAAAGATGTGAAATTCTTTTTTTTTTCAAAATTGTTTTTATTGGATTTTAGAGCAGCAATAGTAAACACATGATAACAACAATGATTACACTTTTTTTTCCCTCCCCCCCATTGAAACCTAGAACAAAAGCAAAAAAAAAAAAAAAACCAAACAGAAAGGCAATACACATCCCATCACTAAGCCTAATATACACCAAAGACTTACAATAATAGTAATGAATCATTAAAATTAAGAAAATAAAATGGCAGCACAACATGTGTGATATATCAAAAGAAACTCTCCAGGGATCACGAATAGGAGATGTGTAAAGCATTAGAACACACACAAAAAAAAAAAATACATAAAAAGGGTCTTCATAAATAGAGAACAAATAGTTCAGGTCAGTGATATTTTAAAGTAAAAATGAGTGAGCGCAAACGAAATAATCGAAATACCTAAAAGTATATTTTTTAGGAAAATGAGAGCCAGCTAGGTGGGTATGTTACGTGATTGTAAGGTGTTAACATGTCCAAAAAAGGGTTGCCAAATTTTAAAGAACTTGCCCGTGGCACCACGTAGAGTAAACTTAATCTTTTCAAGTTTACTATAGTGCAAAACATCCTTGATCCAGATTTCTAGCGTAGGAGGACAGGGAGACTTCCAACACAACAAAATCCTGCGTCTTGCCAAAAAAGTAAGAAATGCCACAAAATCAGATTGTAGTGTTGGCAAGTTTGTCATATTGGGGATGACCCCAAACAAGGCAGTTAACGGCTCAGGTTTGAGGGGCAATTTGAGGGTCTGCGATAAGAATCCGAAGACGTTAGTCCAGTATTGTGCAAGTGATGGACATGACCAAAACATATGAGTAGAAGAGGCGGGGGAGTGGTGACAACGATCGCATTCAGGATTAATATCTGGGTATATCCGAGAGAGTCGAGATTTAGTCCAGTGTGTTCGGTGCAAAACTTTACATTGAATCAATCCATGTTTAGCACACAATGAGGAGCTATGGACACGCTTCAGGATTTTGTAAAGATGTGAAATTCTGCCTCAAATTAGCACACATCTTTAGCCAAAAAAGTTGGCTGGACTTTTTTAGTCAGATCCATCATTTTTCTTTGCCATTAAGCATCCTTGCCTTTTAAAATTCAGTTGTACGTGCAATCGGTCACGTCCACCTAAATAATGCAGTCATGCCTAATTCAGCAATGTGCTTCTGACACATCTCCTAAACCTGAGAGTGTTACTGTGCATTCAAAGCTGAGCAACACCCTTCACTGTTTCAGCCTTGTGATCCTGCTTCTTAGTAGCACAAATGTCAGAGCCTGGATAACTGTCCGTGTGCAGACGTCTTGGCCTTCCAGTTCCTCCTGCTCACGTTATGCTGCAGCACTGCAACTGTGATTTGTTTATGTTGTATCCAACATTCGGGACGGTCAGGTTGGTGGTACCAAAATCCCACCTTTTTTAGGGCGGTTCAGAAGACGCCACACGTGAAATGGTCCACAGCTGCAGTGTGTCAAGAAAACACCAGAGGGTTTACGACACTGGTTTGTGTGTATGTGAGCTCAAAGGCTCAAATAAAACAAACATAATCATGACCATGGCAGCTGGTGAAGTTAAACCCATTCGATCCATAGGTTTCAAACAAACATGCTCCCAAAAAAATCTGCAAACCAAGCATATCTTTTCCTGCAGGCAGGCAGGCAAAAATTGTGTTTTTGGTGTTTTTAACGTGTTCATGTGGTTATTTTCTGATGATGATGGACATTCATAAAGAAAATTAATCTTAAAAATTGCATTTCTGAGTATTTCTTTATTGAAATCGTTAGGAATCAGGAACAAACAAACAAAAAAAATGCTGTTTGAACAAGAACATATTTGTGGAAAATGCACTGGCCAGCCACAAGCTCCCTGCATCGGAGAGGGGGAGGAGTTGCTCCATACCTAACGGTCCCATCCACAACTCAGAGGCGAATTTCTAATGAACTCCTGCCACTCTGCAGAAACTATGTCCCAAAAACGATTTTTTTTTTCCCCCCTAAATTTTGGCTTAAATTAATAAAAAGACCACTGGGAACACTTTGAAAAGACATCAAAAGATATTCAAAGTGATTATTTAATGAAACAAAAAGAATATGGAAGCATTTTGCATTAATGGACCCTTTTGCATGTCATATCTCCCAAACTGTGTTATTCTATAGACCTTGCATGAGTTGAGTTATTGCATTTCTGTGGTTCCAGCTGCAGGAATACTTAAGATCTCTTTCTGTTAGCACACTGATGTCTTAAATGCTTGTCAGTTTTGAGATAGCAGTGGTCTTGATTATACACCAAGTGACTTACTTCGCAGAAGAGACAAAACAGAAATTCATACATTGTTGAAAATGTGTTATAATTTCATATTTATTTGGAAAGCTTACTAGCCTATACATTGAAGGGCAAGTCTGAATTAGTCAAAAGGGACCCTGAATGCTCTTAGTTTAAAAAGACTGGCAAAAACACAACTTCATGCAAAAATGTGTTTACACAATCCGTAACAAGTATGAAACCTAACTGAAACCTTTCCCTCCAGGTTTTTTACCTTTTTTCCATGTACAGCCACCTTTACAAATGCACGTGTCCAACCACTAATCAGCTGTGTGTGCTCGCGTGTGTGCCAAAGCCTGTGTTGCTGAAATGCCTTGCTCAAGCTTTTCATCAGCTGGCTCACAAGTAATCAAAGGGTGTGGCATGGACACATGTCAGAGACAACACGCCACAGTGATTACCACTATCCCTCAAGGTCATGAATTCCGTGCAACTGGTGTTTTTTTGAGCTGTGGCGTGTGACCCCTTGTTTGTGTGCTTTCTGTGCATACTTGCATTGTGAGTACACTGTCTGTGTGTGTGTGTTTAGGTGTCTGTGTGAATTATTTTGCCCTTTGGGCATTTTGACCCGCAGCTGCAGGGTTTGCCTCACATCCGCTGCTGAGCTGGCAGTGGAGGAAGGATAGTTAAAGCAGTCTGGAGTGCAGAGACTCACCGCTGCTTTCAGGAAGCACAACCAAGTCGAGTGTTCTGGTCTTTGTGTGTTTTTTTTTCTCGTAAGAAGTGGTGCACATCCAGCCTGCCTTTTCCCACATATGCCTGTGCACTGGTGCAGCTTTCATAGACCCCGCTGTTTTTGATGCATCTGTGAGTTGCTTCGGCATGGTGACACATGGGCTATTGTCCAGAGCAGCAGGAGGGAAACACATTCTGCAGCTGAGCAAACTTCGTTTAAAAACAATGGGCAGAACCGTAGAAATGCCACACTGTTGCAGGAAAAGATAGGCAATGAGCTTCCATGGCTGTTTTTTTCTTCATAAAGGAAGTGAAAAGGCGACATTTAAAGGAAACACGCTCTTCAGAGAAGACAAACAACAAAATGTGTGTCAGCAAAAAAGATTCTCCAGACTTGTTCGCAATTTGATGCAGGAGAACGGCTCTCCAAACAGACGAGGAGACTGTTTTTGTTTTTCCCTTCTTCACGAGAATGAGAACATTTTAGTGCAGGGATCGTTCCTACTGTAAAATTTTTGCTCTGCACGGCTCTGCAATGCATGGCTGCGAGCTCCAGCAGACAGAGAGAGTGGCCCGCAAACACAGCTGTTTCTAATCGGTAACTCAGCACCGATGGCTGACCTACATTCTGCTGCTCGCACGTCTTTGAACCCATAGCCCTGCCAGATTCAGCCATGGGGGAAGGCAGAAGGGAGAAAAACAAGGCGAAAGAGGCTGAGGCAGCGTGGGTAAAAAAGATAAGGAAAAGAACTTTGTTTCATGCTCTGATGGATCGAGCAGGTTGCTTAATCCGCATATATGTTTTAATGACACAGCATGTCAGATACCCAACTTTGGTGCGTTCAAATGTTTCCACATTTTCAACATGCAGCTGTGCAGAGCAAAATGAGGGGGAAAAAGGGGGGGGGGATTCATAAAACACCCTGACCATCAGTTTTCAGCAGCCTTGAATGAACTTGTTCCACTTGGAAAACCCTGCTTTTTTGCCTTTCTTTGGCAAATCTCAGCTGTCTGTCAAACTTCACTAAAGTTCCTTTGTTTGGATCTAAATTAGTTTGCCTTTGCATCGAGGCTTGTGTGCATTTAGCGGGGCATTCCTTGCATGCAGAAAGGGGTACGGGGGTCCCCTGGTATTGACTTGTGGCCAAGTTCCTCATCCACTTCAGTTCTTAAACAGGGCGCTCTGCTGCAGATGGAGCACAGAGACCCGGGGTGGGTTGCAAAAGGGATGGAGAAAAAAAAGCCGCAGGAGAGGGGATGATCTGCTGCAAAAACAGCAACTGTTAACTTTAACATTTACACAGTCAACTTCAGAGAGAGGAAGGAACTGGAAGTGGGTCATTGTGTCTCAGGTCTCAAAAAAAACCCAAAGAAAAACAGACAAGAGGAACAGTGGGCTCATGCTGCAAAAAAAAAAAAAAAAGGATGCAGAAAGAAAGGAGGAGCGGGAAAACAAATTTAGGCACCAAATAAATTAGGAAGTTGCAGATTGATGCAAAAATGTGTTTGGAAACCTGTTTGTATTACAGTAAAATGGAATCTTTTTGCAGGAAAGTGTTTTCTTGATACCGTAGAATGTTTTTGTCACCATATCAAAGCAAGAATCATGTTTTAGTGCTAAACTCTTATAAGCAATAAGAGAACTTTGTAACTCTTTGAAACCAAAATAGTGTTAGAACACAAGAAAAACTTTTAGGACATGCACGTAAGACAGGTTCTTTATTTACAGAGCTCACACGGTAATCCACTTTTGACATTTATGACACCACACAGCACAAATATGTACAGTCTGAAGCTGAGTTCACACTGCTCTCAGCAACGTGCGTTCAAGTGGCCACTTCCAACGAAAAGTATATGTAAACATGCATAGATGTGCGTTTCAGACTTCCTTGTTCAAAACTCTCACTATCATGCGCAGCTACGCAAGTTTTTACAACCATTTTTTGGATCTACATGCAAATTGTGCAGCCACCGAAAAGGCTTTTCAAGTTAAGCCAGGTCAAACTTTGACCAATCAGGGACTCGGATTTATTAGTAACATATGGATTTCGTCCTCCTTACTTCATGGATGTGCCAACTTTTTTTAAATTTGAGAAATGAATAATCGCGGTTTGTGCCCGGCCGGATTTATATGACACCAGGTCTTTCATATGCCCACATAGAGCTGTGAAAGAAAAAATCCTGGAATAAGATTCACCAGATTTGCACCACTTTGATATTTCACACTAAGCTTCTTCCCAACTGTAGGTGGCGTTCGTGCACTAGTTAACAGTTGAAAAGAAAAAGAAGAGGAGGCCCCTCCCTGCTTGTCCAGTGTGAATGCCGTGGGTTAAATGCATGTTCAGGAAACAGCGTTTGGTGCATTCAAGAATGTGTATGTGTCCATGTGTATGTGGCTTAAAAGTTACTATTTCTAGCAGGTGACAATCCTCAGAGAATCATCTTACCCTCTGACAAGGGAGTTGCTTTTTTTTGCTGGAGTTTCCTCTTCTAACCGGGTTATCGCTTTCAGAGAGCCTTGCTGAAATGTCTTTGTCCTGGGCATTCTTCCCTGTTCCTTTCCTGGCCCGATTGTCTGTATTTGTGCCCAACTTAGACAAAAGTATTATGTCAGCAGCTTCAGCAGCAGAAACTAGTGAAGAAAGTCCAAAAAGTCAACAGGAGTGGGGGAAGAAAACATAGAACTTTATTCATTTGTTCCTCTGTGGCTTTTATTTTCTTAATGTGCTATACTTTTTCCTGCATTATTTACTAATTTTTAAGTTCGTCACCTAATTTGTTTTCTTGGTTTGTCAGACAGTTTGGAAACCTGAGTGAAGAATCCTTTGGGTTGGGGAAGACACTTTCCCTTCGAATAAGTTGAGTTGTTTAGTTGTCCTGTTGCACAGGTCAGCCCTGTGCATGAGGAAGTCTCTGAAACCCGTTGAATAAAGAGGCTGCAGCCAAATGCTGCTAAATCTGATGATGAAATTTCAGCTTCCTTGAGCTAGGTTTGAACAAAGGTGAAAAATACCGTGCTTAACTTCTATAAGAGAACTCCAGTTTGTTTTTCCGGTGAGACTCTGTAATCTAATCTCTACTATGCAGATGAAAACCAAAGATTTAAAGCCTAAATCTTTGGATTACAGTGCACAACATTTTTCTTCTGGCGTGTGGCTGCAACCCGACAAAGTCCTTTCACGTGATGTTTTGATCCTCTCACTCAGCAGCATGATAATCACATTTGATATTATCCACTTGTACGTACGGGCTGAAGTTAACTTTGGCTGACTTGTCAGGGCTTGTCGTGAGTCTGTGTTTGGCCTGTGGTTCCAGAGCTGAGGGAGGGTAGGCCCTGTCAAATTAAACCGCTATCGGATAGAGGAAGAAGGGCGGAGGGTTACAAAACAGCCCGCCAGTCATGTGTGCGCCTTCTGTGTTTGTTTCCTCTTCAGCCAGTCAACAAGCAATACGTTACAAGCCTTCACCGACAAAGTTAAAGATCTGCACTGGAAGATCAAACACTACACTGATGAGAAATGTAAACGATAAGCTAGAAGTAAAAACACAATCATCAGAGAGGTGGGAGAGAAAGTCTCGGGATCTGGGCAGACTTTAGCATTTCACATCATTTCTTTTAAATGCATCAAAGTTGCATGGAACTCAGGGGAGAACATCGTTACCAGACGTTTCTGAATTCCTCTGCAACCAAAAATATTAATTCAAAACATATGGAGAACAGCTGCATGGAACGATCCCTGCATCTATTTTCATGAAGTCACAGAACTAAAATAGATGAAATAAACCAGTTATTGTGGCACAGGTTTCGAGCTGCACAAGTAGAGTCAATAAAAAACCCAAAGATGTTGTAAAATCTGAAAATGAGTCCAAGACAGCCAGGTTAACAGCACCTATAGACAATGTTTACCAGGCAATGAGCAGAATGAGCAGCAATAAGCATTAACAGTTTCATTTTCTATTTTTTCAACTGGTAAAAAAAAGACAATTCGATACGAATACTATCAGTATCAAGGTATTTTATTGCCCAAAGCTAGGAATCTACAACCTTTAACGCTAAAAGAGCAATTTGGTCCAGTTTTTACTGTCGCAAAGCCCCATTTTATAATTTGGAAAAATACACCTTATTCATGTTTTTGTGGCCATTAAGCCTTTCGTTTATGAAATGTAGCTTTTAAATTATTACAATAATTGAATTAAACCAGTATTACAGTTTTCTATTCATAAAAAAGTTTACTTTTTTTTTTTGACAGCAACACACACAAGTTCCTTCAAAAATAAAATACACCATGTGTTGACTAAGATCCTCCTGCTGCAGCAGATTTACCTAAACAAAAAGCAAGAAATCTAAGTCAAATATGTCATTTTCTACTGTTATGACTTAGGTGCGCTGTAATGTTTTTTTTCCACTAAAAATAAATGCCATAATTTAATTAACAAAATCAAATAAACCAAAACCATTGTTAAAATTGTTAGTATTTTTCTTCTGAGTCAAAGAGCCACAAAGGATGGATAGAAGAGCCACATGTCCAGAGCCTCAGGTTGCAGACCCTTACCCAGAATGATGACTAAATTGCTTTCTTCTTTAAAAAATCTACCATCTCTTAAACGGATATAATTTTAGTTTTTGTCAGACCAGTTAGTTTGATAAGCAATGTTCACACAATTGTACACAAACGATATAACCAAACTATATTTTTATTACAAATTAACTCTGTTGGAGTCAGAATTTTAAAAAAATGTGTGCTTCTAAGTAATCCTTTGTTTGTGTTCCACCTGTTAAAGTCACTCCATTGGGTAATAGAGTGACCTTTGACATGACCCTTTTTTTTGCTTTCAAGCAATTCAGGTGTGGACCTGTGATTCCTATTGCTGACCTGTTGCATTCCGACTTAGAATACGTCTTTCTGTGGTTGACTCAAGTTCAGCAATAAGTTCCTGTTTGCTGTGGCAACCCTTTGCTGCATCTCGCTCTTTTGGTTTCAGGATGTTCTTGGAGCTTGTAAAGGTCAGATGATGGTTTATTGCGAAGTTCTGTAAAAAAAAAAAAAAAAAAAAAGATAAGAAAATGAGAGGTGGTTCACTTTCTGTTCTGCATTAGAGTAAATTGTGATTTTTCTTTTCGTGTTTGGTTAGCATGTGGTCGGTGTCGGCCCTTAACGCGGAACATCGAGGCAAATGTTTGCACCTGGATTAGCTGTGCGATCCTTCAGCAAACATCAGAGGAACCGTTTTTGTGTAGCCGTCTGCTTGCAGCTCTCGACACATGTAGTGTATTAAGGTTGGGACAATTGATTCACTGAGCTGATACTACAATGCAGTACCTCATACCTCAAACATGTCAGCAAAAGAGAGTAATCCAGTGACTTAATCTTTGACTGTGACTATGAGTATGCACAGTGTTGGAAGTTCGATGTAGCAAAGCGAAGTTTATCCGTTTAAAAGTGTTACATTCAGAGTTACTAATGGATCTAAGGTATGCAGAAAAACTGTCATATGTCCAGTTAAACTGCTTTTTCTGGTTTACGTGGGTGTTGAGTCTAAACCAACAGACTGTTAAATGCACACATAGTTTTCTTAGAAATGCAGGAGATAGTTAAACAAACCTATGCATTTATCTCTGCATTAAATCAAGTTCAAAATATGGTGATCCAAGAACTTTAAACCAGCAAAACCAATGTCTGAAGAAAGATCCATCTTTTCTTAGTAACAGTCTCTGGACTAATAAAAAAAGATAAAAAAGGCAAATTTTTAATCTAACGGGTGACAAAAATGTATTTTTTAAATGTTAGCCCCAGGGAAGCTTAGTTTTGTCCCAAAGTCTGGGCCTCCTTTACCTTCTGTTTTTATAAGGAAATTACTTCTCATAAGCTTCTCATAAACTTATAATGAATCTCTTTTTCTAGAAATAAACCTGCGATCCCCAAACATCTACATGATGATACTGCGCATTTTAAAAAAGAATGCCGTGGGATTTTTTTTTCTCTACAAAAATGTGCGTCTTTTAATAATGGTAAATGGTGTATACTTTACATTCACAGTCCCATTCAGTCACGCCCCTCAATCTTCAGATCAGAGGTCGACTGCCCTACTGCTGCACCTCAGCCGCCAATACCATACTAGACAACGCTAAGAATCAACTGCCCACTCATGAATAAGAAATATTTCTTTTTTTATAATAAATAATACAAAATACAAACTAAAATTGTTTTAGATAGGGTAATGAGGAAAACCAAATTTAGGAAAATTAAATTGAAATCCTGCATTTATGCAAATCATGACACGATTAAAAAAATATATAGGATCCCTGCACAGGTGAGTCTATAATACTGTAAAAAGCAGAAATTCTTCTGAAACATCCATCCTTCTTCAGAATCTGCTAAATTTCTGTCATGCGGGCCGCTGGAGCCAACCCAGATATGTTGGACGAAGGCGGGGTACACATTGAACAGGTCGCCAGTTTGTTGTAGGACCACACACACTCACACCTATAGAGGTAATTTAGAGTTACCTGATTCATGTTTTTGGACTGTGGGAGGCAACCGGAGTGCCCGGAGAAAAGCCACGCATGCACAAGGAGAACATACAAACACCACACAGAAAGGTCCCAGGCAGGATTCTGACCAGGGCCTTCTCGCTGTGAAGCAAAAGTGGTAACCGATATGGCATTGCACAGTCCTCCTCTGATGTGCGTCATTTGCTGCTTTATTTATATACGATTTTATGTGACAAGAATGTGTAAACCACAAAACGGAATTTATCTGCAAGGACCATCGACATAAATGTGGACATTATTAAACCAACTTTCTATGAAACTTTAACGCCCTCATGTGTGGACAGCCTTTTCTCAAAAAATGAATCATTAAACAAATTCTTTGTTTCTACACTCATCAGGTCAGAATAACACTGTTCTCTTGAAATTGTGCTGACATGTGTAAAGTTGGACCTTCGAAAGAGGTGATGAGATGAAAGAAACAGAAATAGAAACAAATGTTTTCAACACTAATTGGCTGGATAACTTTAAAAATGTATTCTTCTTTGCTTTGGAAAACGGCAGGAAATATAGTATGTTTTTTTTCTTTGGGGACACCGTCTGGGACCTTAAAACATTTCTAGTGGCATTTCCAAATGTCACATGTTCACAAGGCACCGGATGTGAATTGATTGAATGTAAATGTAATCAGGTTCGTGCTGTTTGAGCAGAAACACTCATTTGCATTTCTAGAAGTTAGCACATTATTAGGTTTTGCCCACAAAAACAAAGAGTCTTCTGCATAAACAATGAAAACACGTGCCTGGACTGCATCTGGATTCATGTTTTTTCATTCATGTTGGGTTTCTGCTGCAATACCAAATGGCTGTGCTGAGATCTTCTTTCTTGTTAAAACGGACATGTTCTTTTTGTATCATAAAATAAAAAATAAAAGTTTTTGCTTTATCTTTTGTGTACAAATCAATTTATGGATAGAGATGAGTAATAACCTAAATTAAGATGAAGTGCTGTCTTAAAATGGATTTTGATTTATCTCTAAAGGTTTTAATATTACAACCTTCTGAAGATAAAAATGAAAAAAATGCATTTGTTCTTTTGATCAGTGCACCAATGGTGTCTCTGTTTCACTTTGAATCCAGAAAGAGCTGTTCAGTGGCCAATGGCCAATGAGCATGCAGAATAATGCAGATTTTTTTCTGTAACTGGGTGTCCATGCATGTTTGTGTTTCAAATGGGTCAGAGGAAGAGTGGTTTCTTACTGAGATCTTTTAATCGGGTGAAATCATTGCATGGAATGTTTGATATCTCATCCTGATTTTTTTATGCTCAAGGAAACTAAGCTTATTTTTGTTTTCAGTTTAAAAATGTTTAGTTAAAAAAATGTTTATCCATACATTAAACATACATTTGAGTCTTGGGCTAAAATATGTATTTATTTGGCCTATAAGTAGTTTGTTTAGTATGCACGTGTGGTTTGCTGAGAAATAAATGACACATATTGTGGCTGACTAGTCGGTGTGGCTATCTTTGTGAATAGAGGACAACATCCTCCCTGCAGGAAACATAGGTGGTCTTCACAAAAAGGTGAACCTTAATGTAGCAAGAAATAGCTAAAGGATATACTGTTACTGCTTCCAGAACATGAATAAACTATAGGTGTGGCACTCCAAGATATCTGTTTCTTTTCTCCTCAATATAGACAGAAAGAGTAGAAAGTAACTTCTTTTGGCCAAAAAACTGCAAATAAAAAACGCAGAAATTTCCTTTATTCACTGCAGCTCTTGAATCTGACCTGTTTAGAAATGTTCCCCCACATGAACACTGAAATTAACTGGAAGGGTTTGAACAATCAAAATGTGTAATGTGCTGCCCTCTTCTGACTACTTTTGATAAAAGTGATTGATGCATTATTTTATTCTGCAGTATGAATGGGTTGTCAAATTATGAAAAAAAAGACCCAATATGCTGTTTCAGCTCATAATGTTTGTGCATACAGTTCAGTCCTACCCTTTTATAATATCACAAAACAAAGAAAATTTGTATTTGACGTTTGTTTTTTCTTTTTTTATGCATTGCATCATGATCTGTTAATTTCTCGTTCACCGGTAGAAACACTGCAAAGAAGTTTCTTAAGGAATATTTGTTACTTATAGGTCAGGGTTTAAGGTAGTATCTGGTTGATTGCTCCTTGCAGCAATAAGACTCAAAACCTAGAGGAGATCTTTCTGTGTGCAGATTGCATGTTGAAACTAATAATTCTTTGCGATTCTTAGCTAACAAACGATGAGAAGGAAAAGACAAAACTTTAATTCATAGATAATTTAACTTAAGACAATAAAAGAAAGTCCAACAAAAAGAGTTAAAATTATTTTACTGAAGATTTTACTTATGCAAATGTGATCCATTTCAAATTGGTGGCACCAATAGCTGAGCCCCTGGTCAGAAACGGGACCCTGAAAGTGTTCCCAGTGGTCCCAGGGAGCTTGTTGTCTGATGACTGTAGCTTTCTATGTCACAAATACAATCTTTCTCAAACAGCTTTTTTTCGTCTGCTCCTGATTTATAACGATTTGAATAAAGAAATATTCATAAATGCAATTTTTAAGCCTAATTGTCTTTATGTATGTCTTATACCATCAGAAAAAGGCACCAGGAGCAAATTAAAAACATAAAAACCCATTTTTAAAGACTGTAAATCAGTCACCATACTATTTTATGGTCTGTGTATACAGTATATATATTTACACATAAAGAATTTAGATCTATTATAACTACAAAAGTTTGTAGTTAGTAAATTTTTTGTTATGGTCTATTTTTAAACTGCAAGGTTTTCTTTGTAAAGGGTAAAATAAAGTTTAAAATGATCACTTTTAACATTATGTTTACACTTTATGTTATAATTATGAACTGTGCCCTATAGACTACCTTTAATATCAATCCTGTCTTTTTAGGGACTTTTACCAGGTTTCCCACAAAGGCTGTTAGTGCCCCTGAACCCAAGGAAAAAACAAAAAACAGAAACAAAAATAGATTGACAATTTTTTCAGAGATCAAGCCAAGTTTTACAAGTATATTAAACATGAAATGTTGTTTTTTTTCACAGACAAGTACTTTTCTAAGAAGAATAAAAAATTGTTGATAATTTCTGTGGATTTTAAACATACGTTTGCATGCTTGTGTTTGCATAGATATTTTACTAATAGAGCGGATGCGTCCTCCGTGTGGCTGTTGCTGGGAGCTGCAGCCAATCAAAGCAGCAGCCCTCCAATCCAATGCATGCACTTTGGTGGCTGAAGAGGTATGACATCATGCTCAACTGCAACATCTTCTACAATTAATTTATACTAAATGAACGCTATTTTTTTAAATAAAATAAATAAATGAAAGAATTAAACCGAGCGCACTGCATTGTTGTTCCGCCGCGCGCGCATCTACCTCTCTGTCTCTGTTATTATGGGCAGAGCTGCGCGTCTCCGTCCAGAGGAGGGGGAAGAGATACTCAGTCTGTGTGAAAAACAGCTGTGACTGGGCTCCGACCATGTAATATCCCGCCTGTGCGTTCTAGTATTGTGCTCATCCGCCGCCATGGATCCAGAGAAAACCCTGACTTTCTGCCTCGGGCTGCAGGCAGAGGAGGTAATGTAATGCAGTCTTTCTTTGACACACTGCTGTCAACAGCGTTGCTTTGGTGACTCTGCAGAGCAGCATGCTTCCCTTGGCCCACTGATCTATTGACAAACATGTCCATCAACCTTTATTCCTCCATCATAGGAAATCTTTCAAAATTATTTGAACTTCTTCACCAATATTAAGGAAAGAACTGTGCATTGTCCAACAAAGGATACTGCTTTTGTTTTTATTTGGATGAGATTCAATAAAATGTGTTTATAGTACAGGGGACATGTGATTGAACTCTTTATGGATGAGATCATTGGGGTCTCCAACCAACCACAACCAGCATTTCAGGTGAAGGACTGTAAGAGCTTGAACTCAGTACTGTTTATTGGTTAAATGATCATAAGTTATAATTCCTTATTCTATTTGATTCCATTTCTGTGTTGTTGACATGACAATTCAATTTAAATATTAGGATTCTCTCTGAAACGTGAGGTCCCATTTCCAAGACATGTGAAGGCAACATAGAACATCAGAAGAAGGGAAGTATGAATAACATAAATCCACAATATTTTTTAAACATATTTTTAACTAATTTCTAAATTCCTTTATCGAGCATTTGTTGAGCTCCAGTCAAATATTTTCCTTTATAGACCCACTCCAATGAAAATCGTTTTTTTTTTTGATGACGATGGACAAAATATAAAGCAAAATTAAGATCAAAATTGCCTTTCTAAGTATTTCTTTATTTAAATTGTTGTGAATTAGGGGCAGACAAAAAATGCGTATGTAACAAAAAAACTTGTAGATGTGACAGAAGCTACTTCAGCAGGCAACAAGTTCCCTGATGGATGATGGGAAGTGGGGGTAGGCTTACTTCGTACCTACAGTCCCTACCACAACTTCTAATGAACTACTGCTGCTCTGCAGAAATAATGTCACAGAACACGACAGGTTTTCTAGGACAAAAGGCATATGCATAATTCAAAGAGCACTGGTTTTACAATAGATCAAAAGATGTTTGGAGTGGGACTTCAATAATTGTGTCCTGAGCACATAAGACAAGTTTCTACATTATTAGTGTAGTCATATATAAATGCATTGCCAACACTAGTACCTGTAATCTTGACATAGATTGGAAAAAGTGTGGGTTCTTAGACTAAGGCCTTGTGGCATACCTGAACTCATGTTTAGAACAGTAAACAAGGCATTTTATTGCTTACAATATGAAACCTAACTTTAAAAAGACAATAGTTTGATTTCAAGAGACAGAGTTGTCAAATATTTGAGTTGATACAAGATTTGTTCATCCCGTATGTCACAGTATCATATTTAGCTAAACTGGAATGAGATTTAATGTATTACAAGTACAGCTATTGTTGGCCGTGGGGTTTCCAAATAAGGTTTTAGTTAAAATGTAATGTTTTCCTTTTGATGCGACAATTTGTGTTGTCAAACTATAGTTACTTGCACTTTCGGTACAGTTTGTAATCTGAATTTTCTAGTCGGGGTACTAATACCTAAATTTGACTTTTGTCTCTTGAGTTTTGTCTGTAACTTGGTAGACTGTGGGGGAAGCTTGGGTGGAAATCATTAGTGGTTAATCTGTGGTCTCTGTGGGAGGATAAGTAAATCCACTCGACACTCACTTGCTCCTTTGGTGTTTTTTGGTAGAGCTGCTGCAGGAACTCACCGTGACAGTATTTATGACAGCTGATTTCCCCTCTTGGCTCTGGCTTTTATAGCAGCTCGCACTTCAACTTCCTGAATTTATGCTTCATGGCAACATGCAGCAGCAAATTCTAAATTAGCGTGTCTTCTAATAGAATATATTCTTTTGAAAAAATAAAATCTTTACATAAAGCATTGAAAGTCTGTCTTTTTTATTTTTCCATTTCTTGTTTGATACTATTCTTTTACCAGCTTTCTGTGTCTATTTTTGTTTTTTATTATAAGTATTTTATAGTTTTAGAGATTTAGAGAACAGCCTAAACATTTTGAGTTCTTAAACAGAGATTGTGTTTATGTCATCTGTTAATCCATGTTTTAAAAGGGAAAACTTATAAACATTTCTGAAAGAAGCCTCTCATAAAAATGTTATCTGTGTTTGACAATTTTGGTTCTGGTTTTTAACAAGATACATAACGGCACTGTTGCACTCCTCTGCTTCTTATCAGATGACAATGTCCTTGCAGGGGCTGGTTGCACCTGAAGATGCTACAGTAAGAAAACCAACCTTTTACACAGCAAAACTTCCTAAACAATAAATACAAATTTTGCTGGGTGTACCGTTAAAGAAATACATTACATTATGTACGTAAGTAAGCATTTAAGTACAAGCGTGCCAACTTTAATGTGCAAAGTATTTTTTTTCTGAAGTGAATGTTAATCAATTTCATTAGAATTTACTGAGGATAATATTCATAAAAAATGTTTGTCATTAAGTTAACTCAAAACAGCTCCGCTGCTGAACACTGGTGCCAACCTTCCACCAGAGGCAAGGCGGGGTTCAGTGGCTTGCCCAAGGACACTTTGACAAATGGGTGGGCAAGGCGGGAATCGAACCTGCAATTTTTCGATCAGAGGTCGACTGCACCACGGCCGCCCGTCATGTTTCAATAATCACCTAGGAGATGTTTTCAAATTTCACCCAAATACAAACTGAAAGCATTTTTCTGAAAGGAACACACATATACATAATAATAATGATAATAAATGTTATGTAAAAGGCGCCTTTCTGAGCCCTCAAGGTCACCGTACAACATATATACATTATATTAAACCAATAAACAGTTAAAACAACAATTTTAATACATAGACATTTAAATAAAATATATATAAAAGAGGTAAGAGAGATACGGAGGTGCAAGGTTGTGAAAGACTTTGAATATGTAGAGCAAGACTTTGTATTGAATGTGGTATGGGATGGGGAGCCAGGGAAGCTGTTGACAGATAGATGTGATGTGGTTGATGGAGGGAGTACATGTGATGATACGAGCAGCTGAATTTGGAACCGGCTGAAGTTTATGGAGAGTTTTCTATGGAAGACTAAACAGAAGAGAGTTACAGTAGTCCAGGAGGGAAGTAACTAAGCTGTGTACGAGGACAGCAGTGGACTGAGGAGTGAGGGAGGGCCGGAGAGGTTGTATGTTGTGTAGATGGGACTTTGGCTGAGCGGGTGATGTTAATGTGGAAAGTGAAAGAGAGACTACTGTCAAGGATGACACCCAAACTCTTTACCTGAGGGGAGAGTCAGATGGTGGATCCATCGATGGTAAGAGAGAGGTGATTGATCTTGCTCAAGGTGGATTTGGTGCCTGTCAGAAGAAGTTCAATTTTATTGCTATTGAGTTTTAAAAGATTTGAGGTGGACCAAGATTTGACTTCATTGATGCATTCAACCTGTGTTAATGGAGGTCATGTGGGGTTGGGTTGGCTAGAGAGGTAGAGCTGGGTGTCATCCGCATAGCAATAGAAATGGATGTAATATTTCTGGAAAATATGACCTAGCGTGAGAAAGTAGATGATGAAGAGGAGGGGACCGAGGACAGAACCCAGAGGAACACCAGTTGTGATAGGTATATAATGAGAAGTGCAAGATTTCAGTTGAATAAACTAAGTACGGTCAGACAGGTAGGAATGAAACCAGGAGAGGTCAGTGCCAGAGATGCCACTGGAAGAGAGTCTGTTCAGGAGGATGGAAGGAGAAATGGTTTCAAAAGCTGAACTAAGATCAAGCAAAAGGAGGATGGATAATAAACCACAGTCAGCATAGAGGAGAAGGCCATTAGTGCTTTTTAGAAGAGTGGTTTCAGTACTAGGAAGTGGACGGAAACCAGTTCGGAAAAGTTCATATGAGATTATTATCTGAACCCGTTTTTTTTAAGGATGGGAGTGACAGCAGCAGTTTTCAGAGCAGAGGGAACAATTCCAGAGGTGAGGGAAGCATGGATTATGTTGGTGATGAGAGGACAAAGAGAGGGAGCTGTGGCTTTAACAAGGATAGTGGGCAGTGGGTCAAGATGGCAGGTGGAAGGTTTGGATTTTTTAATTAATGTGAAGATTTAACTAACTATCTATGATCTACACAAATAAATTTTAATCTTGCTGTATGTAGACAAATGTCTACACAGTAATGCACCAGAAGACAATGCAGCGAGTAGACCCATACTCTCTGGTTAAATCAAAATTCGCTTGAGCAATTTTAATTAAAAACTGCAGATATATTGGGAAATTTTGTGTTATCACTTTTTTAAAAACTTTTGCTATTTGGAAATATTGAAAGACCTTCAGGTTAATAAACCTTATGTCAATTTTGTTGCATTTTTAAAATCAGCACATTCAGGATTTAATACCAGCCCATATCGGCAGAAAAACTATCCTGAATTTAAATCCATTAAAGCAAAGCCTTCCTATGAGAACTGTGCTGTTAAATGTGTGTAAAAATAGGCCATACTTCTATCTTATCATCAGTAACAATGTTACAGCATAAACAAGGTTAACAGCAGATTTGCACATAGATTTTGCTTCCAAAAAATCTTTTTTTGACTTCTACCAAACTTTCCGAACAAAAAAATGTTTACATTTGTGTTAAAAAAAACCCTTAACTTGTTTTTCTCTTATTGAAGGTGCCAGCAAAGGAAATGGAAACGAGCACAATTAAGAAGGTATGTTTGTTTGTGTTGTATTTATCAATGAAAAACTTTGTTATGAGCATTTTATAATAGCAAAAACAAAGCACTGATTGCATTTTTTTTGTATGATTGTGGAGAAAGCTCCTTATCCTTATTTCAGACGATTTAAAGGATTATACATTAAAAAGATTTTTTTAAACTCAATGATCACTGCGAGCAAAATTAAATCTAATGGCTAAAATCTAATGGCTAAAACTTAATTAAAATAATTACAAGTAAAGATGGTCCAAACCATAGAGTACAGGTCAGCTGTTCTGTCAACTTTAATTTCAAGGTTTTTCAATCGGTAAAAAAAAATAAAACTGAATATAATCTACTGCAGTATTAGTTTTTCAGTTATAATTTTAGCAATCAGTTGGGTTATCAGGTGATAAAATAAAATAAAATAAACACAGTCACTGATTAAGAACATATTAAAAATCTGTTTTTTAATTCAGTTAAAAAACAATAAGCTAAAGTGTGAAAACCAAATGACCTCACAGGATTTTTTGTCATTAACCAGTTACCCTTGCTTTAAGTTTTATTACTGTAGCTGTTGACCTTTTATTTCTTCACTTTTGCCCGAGTTATTTAGCAATGTCTTACCAGTAATACTGTAAAATCCACTTATTAGGATGGGAACCACTTTTTTCCCCATGTGCAGCCATCTGAAGATTTTCCATTTACTCATTAGGGTCTGTAACAGAGGTTATCTTTTACAGAAATTTTCACTTAAATAAGTGATTCCAAAATGAGTTAATTTCCAAGATTGGGTGTAAAGTTTATATCGTTCCCTTCGACTTTGTGATTGTGGTGTTCTGTTTTGTCCACTAGGTGGTGAAGCATCATGGGAATGTAGACAGCAAGCCTGCAGTCAGTCCCAAATACTGTCCTGGGGTAAACAACAAGCCCGGTTACCTGTGTGAAACAGGACACTGCTGTGGAGAGACGGGCTGCTGTACCTACTATTACGAAGTCTGGTGTGAGTTGGCTAATGACCTTTCTGCCACCGACCTTCAAAAATTCAATATGTTGAGTTTTTCTAACCCAGGAGAGCTTAAAAAAATTTTCTTTCAAAAAGATATTCAATAGAAGCAATGTTTTAACCTCTTTTAGTACATGAAAATGTCATATTGCTATATTTATACTGAATTACCTTCATATTTGATGAAATTCTGGATTGATCACATTCTATATACGCAGAACTTTTGACTAAAAACAATCAATGGTAATCTGGGATTACAGCCATAGAAATTCAGTGAAAAAAATACTTATCTACTCCTCTTAATGTGTTAATCTGTTGTTGTTTGTTTTGTATTTTCATAAAGATTTCTGATTTCTCCAGGGTTCTGGCTGTTGTGGACAGTACTGATCCTCTTCAGTTGTTTCTGTGCTTACCGCCACCGCCGGGCCAAACTGAGAATACAGCAGCAGCAGAGACAGAGAGAGATAAATCTAATTGCATATAATGGGGCATCCAACTACCCTTCCTCAATGCTGGACCTCAGTATGTCTGTTTTACCTTATTTTAGTTTTTAAATAATTCACAACTCGACCTTTTCTTAAACAGACACCTGGCATGATTTTGGTGTAACCTCCAAAGCCAGGCTGATTATTGGAGGTTTTTGAGACTTAGTGCCTTAGTTTTCAGGCTATTTCTGTCTTACTCACTGTTGATAATACGGGCAAAGTGTGTTAGGTCATCATGGACTGTATTTGGGAACTGGACTGAGTGACCCCCCTCCCTTCTTGCGTTCCAATTAGGGAGCACCTGCTGGCTCTCAAAAGTCAAAATCTCACAGGCTTCTACAGATAAGTAAACAGCCATTATTCAGACACTATACTTGTCAGAATAACCATTCTTGCTCTGATACCTTTTTGTTAACATGTTTCTACTAAGCCAATCAGATGTCTCAATAAAGGAATGTGGTCTCTTGTCGAAGGTTTGTAATTTTTAATTGACATATTCTCCCGACCCCAGCTTCAAGCGGTAGGGGTGTAGACTCGCATCATGCTCACTCCTGATTGGAGACAGTGGTTGCCAAATAAATGATGACTCAGACCGACTGCTCGTTGCTTACTGACGTTGTCTTGATCCAACGTGGCGGCGTCTGTATCGTAAAAAAGTGATGACTGAATTGACTTAATTTCGTCAGAACTGGAATTTTTCTACAAGTACTCACTCATACTCACTCTGTCCAGTTCTCTTATACAGTCAATGTGAGTCATTCAAAATGTGGAAGACACCATTTTAGACAAGGGCAGATCAGACCAGATAAAGTGAGTTGGTATGTTCCATCTTTTGGCTGACAGAACACACTTGATTCCGGTTTATACAAGTAAGTAATGCTTGAAACAGTGTAGACAATGCTGAAAAATAAGCAGGGCAGCAGCTTGAGCATCCCTGACCTTAAGAGCATGTTGCTGTGTGTTTTTACATGCTTACTAGCAACTCAGATCTGTACATTTGCTCTTATTATGCAAGGTTGCTATACAGTTATTACCAGAATTCAAAGCTACTTCCACCTAATCCCATCTGGCACCATGTTAAAATACAAAAGTCCACTTGCTGATAGTTTAAATATACAAACAATTGCAGTTTTCTATCATTGGCTTTAAACTCTTGGTTTATATGCAGGCAAAATTACTGCAGACCCTGTTTCCCCACAATTTGACATGAAAAAATGAAATGCCAGTGAGTGTAATATTTCTGTTTCATTTCATAACGTCAGTGGGATCATCTGTCTGCTTGCTTTTTCCCCTCATACATGACACTCTCATTGGTGATCTGCACTGCGCGTTTCAGTTGACACCTCTGTTGCAGGTTTTCTGACCTCCCTCAAGCTGCCCACCTATGAGGAGGTGGCTGCACAGCCCAGCACCCCTCCTCCACCTTACAGCTCCGTCTTTGCTCTCCAGGGTGATGTAATGGGGGGTCCCAGCTTTTCTTACCCTCACTCTCATCATCACCACCCCTGCAACCCCTGCCCCCCCTACTTGGGCCCCGGCCCGAGCGTCTTGACCTCCTCGCAGAGCTCTGACAACTACACCAGCTGCTCCTGTGAGTCTTGCTCCGTCACCTCCCCCTCCAGCACTTCCTTTTCGGTCCAAGTGACTGATGAGACATACGACAGCAGCCACATCTCAACGCCCAGTGAGGCAGGGGGTAACCTTCCCGACATGGCAAGAGCCAGATCTTCTTGCCCGTCCACACCCTCGCCACCTCCTCAGTCGCAGCCTCCTCCTGATCTTATTCCTTCAACTACTCCTGATGTCATTCCAGTTTGGAGACGTTCCTCTAATGGCTGTGAAGAGTTATCCTTCAGCGCACCTCTGTCACTCCCCTTGCACTCGCATCCAACCCATCCTTCCCATTTCCCGCTCTCCCCCCTCGTTTTGATATCATCTGCTCCTCCCGGTCAGGTCTACCCGCCTTTACCTCAAGACCCGCCATCGGTTCCAAAATCAGGAGATGAGACCTCGCCTTACGATCTGCCCTTAAGCCTCACCCCCTCTCCTCTCACACACCCCCTCCACCTGACAAAGGTGGCTGTCTCTATGCACGGCAAAAACAAGGATGTTCAAAACCAAGAAAAGGAAGAAGAGGAGGAGGAGGAAGACGAAGAGGAGGAGGAGGACCATTTCCAACATAGGCGCCTCACTGGAGACTCGGGCATCGAGGTGTGTCGCTGTCATGTGAAGAGAGAGGAGCAGAAACTGCAGGATGAGTGCTTGGAAGACGGCAACAAAGACATCTTAAGAGAAAGGGAAAGAGCAGACAGGAAGAGGGCAGAGGACAGTTCCCAAAAGATGAGGCCTGCTTTACAGTCACCTCTGGACGGCCAGCTACCCTCACCCTCCTGCAACCCCCACAGTCACGGCGAGGTCCCCCTCTCCGCCCAGACCTCATAAATTGATGGCTAAGGGGGTGTAGGCTGGAAAGGTGAGAGGCTTTAATAGCACTCTATAGATCAAGACAAGTAAGTGAAAACGTTGTATCACTGAAGAAAAGTCTTGTAGGTTCTGGAGCCGCTGTGAAAGAAGAGCCAGAGGGACATGATAGTTTCCGCGGTTCAAGGTCGGAAAAGACCCACAGGATTTTCTAATAGATATGAGACTTGGACTTGGGCTCGAGTCCCACTTAAGACTTATGAACATTTTTCATCAGTTTAATCTTTTTATTATTTTTTATTTTTTAGCTCTAAGACATCACTATCATGTCTAAAATCAAAGCTTCTCTTTACAAAGTTTTTGCAATGCAGAAACACCAACTTTCCGTTATTGTGTCCCTACTTGTTAAAGTAGTTCATTTGCTACAATAAAATGTTCTTTTTGATTATTTTTTAAGACTGGCGACAACTTAAAATGACATTTAAAGATTTGAGACTAGACTTGAACTTAAATGCAAAAGTTTCAGAGTTGATTCATAAAAAAGTTTATCTTTTCCTAATTGTTCAAATAATTCATGATGTTCGAGGGTGAGAGAACTGTCGTTTTTAAACAAAATAGTAAAAATTCCCAATAAATATTTCCCCCTTTTAATGTCCCTTTCTGCCTAAGCCTCCACATCAATAGTACGAGTCTTGCAGGTTCTTGGCACATATCGCATGGAACCCAAACCCAGTGGAAGAAATGCTCGACTTTCTATCCCTATTCTCTATATGATTCAGCATTATAATAATAAAACACTCACTTTAGCTTTATTGGAACAGATCTATTATTTCAGTATCAGGTTTTTACCTGTTATGACTGAATTACACGAGAAAAAAGTCTTTTAGGTGCAAACAAATTAATAAAACTACGTTTCCTCTTGTTTTAGTGCAAAACAGCAATGAAACAAATCTGTTTTTATTTAAAACAGTTACATGAAATTAATGAGAGGATTCTGTATTTTCTGCATTTCCACAGAATGATCCAGATCATGTCACATCCTCTCTATTTAGGTAATTCTTCAAAAATATTGAGTCTTGTTATCCTAAAAATCAGTGTTTTCTTGGACTTCTCTGCCTTTTGCTCATGACTACAAAAGTGGGAAACTACTACTTTTACTGATTTGTTGTTTGAGAGAATCATTTATTCCTTTTTCTGTTTGTTTTCTATTGAAATGTGTGTAAACAGGTGGTTTACAGAGTTTTGGAGTGGTATTAGAGCAGCTCTGATGTCCTTGTTTTATACTCCTACATACCCGGTTATCACATTACCGCTTAACCAAGGACTGAATGTGTTTTAACAGGCGCCTGGCTGTTTGTTTTAGTCACGAAGAAGAAGGCGGGTCGTTTTCCTCCATAGATGAGCTATGGTTTCTGCCAGGTAGTCACTTTAAGCTCGTTATAAAAGATGAGTACCAGTATATAATGAATGTTATGTGTAGCAAAAAACAATTATAGACTTGTACTGTTTATTGAGATTTTTCTCCTCTGCTTGACGTTGGGCCAAAGAAACCTCCTCAGCTTAAAGACCCACTCCGATAAAAAAATTGTGTTTTTGCCTTTCTGAGTATTTCTTTATTCAAATCACAGGAGCAGACAAAAAGATGCTGTTGAAAAAAGCTTGTAAGTGTGACGCAGAACTTGCAACGGTGAGCCACAAGCTCCCTGCTTTACTCCGTTCTGATGAATCCACTTGTAGACAGATAGATCCACGCACGTCTTTATTTTCCTCGTCTGACCTGGGAACTGGCTTAATACTGTACGCCTGGATAGCTCCAATATTGCTTGCCATTGTTGTTGCACTGTTAACGTTTTGTTGGGGTGTGAGGGCCTGTAAGCTAGCAGAAGAGCATGTATACAGATAGATGATGGGAAGTAGGGGTAGACTTACTCGGCACCAACAGTCCCGCCCACAACTCAGAGGCAAATTTCTCATGAATTGCTGGGACTCTGTAGAAACTATATCCTAGAAAACGAAACAGGTTTACTGATTTTGGCAAAGAATGGCATTGTCGTAAGAACGCTTTGAAAATAAATCAAAAGATAATCTGAGTGGGACTTTAATGTGAGTCTGGGGCGAGACAGGTATGTTGGATGCTGCTGGGGGCTTGGAAGGAAAGTGTTTGGTCTTTGTACTGTGAGGAATGCTAAGTAACGATAAGATTTATAGTTTTATTGGTTCTGATCATTTGAATTAAATGTGTCTCTGGAGATTGACTGTTGTCTTCTTGATCCAGACCTGGTTTTGAGGCACATGCAGAATGCACTGCATCTTCTCTGTAGAGAAAACTCTTTGATTGTGGATTAGTATCTTGTACAGTTGAAAATGTCTCAAAGCCCTTTTTGTAGAACATTGTCAACCACATTCATTGTTTAGAGATCTTCAATGAAAATTCGACGTAATTACCTACTTGAAGCTCTTGACAGAAAACTTGGCCATGCTTTGCCGTGTGCCATTCGTTTTCCATTTGGCTTCATAAGTCGAAGGTTTATTCTTTGGTTTTGTGAAGGTCATACTCTAAGGTCATGCTCTAAGTTTTGTGCAATGGCTTACAATTACTGTGGATATTTCATCCACATTTGAACATAATTTGCCTCTGGCAACTATGTGTAATTAGCTCTAAATGTGTTTTCGTTGGTTCCCACTTGTCTGTGATGTTTTTCAAGGTGCCTAGATAAATGCAGACACTCTGTGAGGCATTCTGAAATATGTTTGCCAACATTCTTTGAGTGTACATGTAAGCGGTTCTATATGTTTTAATTCAAACAGTGCTTATCAGTAAAGAAAGCATACATGAGGGTTTAAACTGTTGTCTTTAGCAATAGTACTTTTTCCTTGTTTTCATTAACGCTGGTTTAATGAAAAAAGAAACTGTTGTGCAATAAACATTTACCTCTTTCTAACTCATCCATTAGCTGTGGTGGGTGGAGGCTCCTGATTGTACAAACACAGCACTGTAAATATGTTTGTCTTATGTCTTCTCTCAAGTCCACACTTAGACGATCTGGTTTAGCCTCAGCTCCAGTTTGAACCATGCGTTTTTCAAAAAGCCAAACTTCACTATTTCTGAAGATTTTGTCCCGATGGACAAAAAAAACAAGAGGCCTTTGGGACTTTGACTGTGTCGTCCAAATAAATAGAAGATTATGGAAAAGAAAAGCACTCGTCCTTACATAAGTCTGCATGAGCATAATAAAGTAGTAAAAGCACAAACTGGAGCCAGGTCTATCCAAACGCTGCTCTAAATTTCAAGCCAGTGTTTTTTTTTGTGGAGAAAGAAAATGTAAAATTGTTTTTCTGCAGCTACTGTGTACAGATGAAACGCCTAATCTGAAGACCAAGGCCTGAAGACTGTTACCTTGCTGGAGTTTTGACGTAGGACTGTTTATTTCTTCCTGTAAAGAAATTGTTCACTTTAGATTTTTACTGTTTTATATTGTAATGCAAATAGTTTAAAAAGGTCCTGTATAGACTGTTGGGTGTTTCACTGTATCTCCGAACCCCAGAGCCTTTCAGTCATTTGAGTTTTATTTCAATGTAAAAAAATAAAAGAAAAAATTAGTAATATACGTACATCTTAGACTTAGACCAACTAAAAAGTGTTTCTTATGGTTTGATTTGAAGTGATAAACCTTTCTTCAAGCTGCTACAAGGCAACAGGACAGAATATTTAAATGAGATCATATGTAAGGTCAATATTTGTGCAACATGTTGTGCTTTTTAAAGAGTATCTTTGTGCAATGCTCCCTGCAGCTCCTCAGTGTCGTCTGCATGTGTGAAAGATACTGTCAGCTTTGTTGGTAAAGTCATTGTTGCTTATAGTGAAGCCAAAGTTGAATGTTGACATACTGATCGTAGTTAATATTCAAACACGTCATTGAATTTTTTATTTTTTTTATTATTTTTCCCTCGCTGTAATTCTGTTGGAAAAATGTATGCTTCCTAACTTTAAAAAAGCAAAAGCTTTGAAATTTGTTACACAATAAATGTGCATTCAAGTAAATGTCTTTGTTTGGTCAACATGATGTATAATTGCAGTTTTGGTAGATGTAAACTGTTTCTTCCTTCGAAATGTGGAAAGAAGTTAAACTATTTAATATCATGACATTTACATCTGACCTTCAAGCCTATGTCACTTAAAATGGAATATATGTATACAAAAAAACACCCCTCTCACACTTCCGCGGGTGGTTTCTCACACAAGCTCGGGTCCTCTACCAGAGGCCTGGGAGCTTGAGGCTCCTGCACAGTGTCTTAGCTGTTCTTAGCACTGCGCCACTGGTGTGGATTGTTGATCTTTTACCAAAACTGTAAAATATGTAAAAAAAAAAAAAAAAACAAAGTAAAAATGCATAATCATCTTGTCCACATATTAAACTGTTTAAATAAAGAACGTAACAACTGAACAGGTTCATAACCTTCTGAGCTTCAGGGCTGTTGAATCAAATGGAAAAATTGTAAACATGACTTTCACATTAGTTGAGGACTGAAATTTGTGTGCAAATAATTTTTCATTAGATGTCACTTTATATTGGATTCACTTTTGCTTTGCTTTTTGAATAAATTATTAGCTTGTCTACATTTAACCCTTATTTGTTTTTTTTTATTAAACAACTTTTCGTTTTATGCTTTAGAGATTAATTTAATTTGCAAATGTTCTTTGCTACTTTTAAGAATAAACAAGATTGTTTGTCAATGCCAATTGTTAATTTACCTATAACACATTTTTTTAAATCCCAATTTACTCCTGACAAAAACAGAAACTGGAGAAATTTGAGCAACGCCAGAACTTTTTACTAATAAATTGCTATAACTTTCAGGTTCAGATTCTTAAGTATTTCATTATCAGAGTGAGAATTCTCACAAAACAAATATTTATCACTACTGCACCACAAAATAAAAAATTTGGCATATAAGGTAAATATAAAATAAAAATGTATTTTTTTATTAATTATTAATCCCTAATATCTTTTTATATGTTTTCAAGATTTATTTTTTACGTGTAAATGATATTTTTGACTAATTTACACTTAAAACATTTCCACATCTCTGCAAGTTGTCTATGTTGTGGGAAATTATGTTTTTTTGTCTGATAAACATAAAACATTTAGTTTGACAACATTTCTGGGTTTTAAAGTTTTGAGGCATCGATGCATTCCTTATTTAATTCTATTATTTCAGTATGTATTTAGTAAGTTGAAAAAGTTATTTTAGAATGAAGATCAATTGTTGTTTAAGCCTCAATGCTCATGTAGTTTATGCAGAACTGTATTTTAAAAAATGAAAATGTACCACTCCAACTAACTTCCTAGTAAATTAACTTTGAAACACAATAATACACTCTGCTGTTGAATATAAAATATAAAAGCATTTATGTCATCTCAGTGGTGGTGGATTCCTTAAAACCCTTGTGCTGTCTTAGATGACCCCACCCTTACATTGACGTGTTCTCCCTACCATGACAAAGGTGGATAAAGGTGGAAAGATTTCATGTAATCCATGGACACCAGTGAGGTTCACAAATCATTAAAGAAAAAAGGTTCAGCGCACTGTCTAGTGGGTCTAGATGACTCCCAATGTTAAAGTGCCTAGGATAGCACAAGGGGTTACAGGCAGTTTGCAGTAAAGTGTGTACAGAACTTGCGCCTTTAGCCCCACCAACTGGTTAAAATTGGAATGACATAAACATTTTTTTAAACATTGCGTGAATCTGATCTTCTTCAATGGTTCTTGAAATTAATATTGTGAAAAAAATTTACCTTACAATAATTCACAACCAAAAAACACTACACCCGTTTTTTTGTTTTTTTAAGTACATTTTTAACTGGGCTGTGACAAGCAACCCCTGAACGTTCCTCTGATAAAAGAAATGTACCATTTTATTTATTTTATATTTTCAATGTGATTTCATTCATTCTATTGTTAATCTGAGATAATTTACAGAACTAACGGCATTTTCAGTGTGACATGGACGTGCCACGCTTCTGATTGGTTCCTGCTGACCACTCCCCTCCCACATTTCTGACCACGTGACTCCTCTGCGAACGCTCTGGCAAAGTTAAAAACAGACTTTGTTTATCTTGCAAGCCCTTTGCTGAAATCCAATTCGACCAGCAAAATCGTCGAATTCGTAATTTGTAATCTCCCCAGCTCCTGGGATTGAGGAAAGTTCTGACAATATCTTCTATGCTCTTAAGGAATTAAAAGGATTATACGGGTCTATATATATTTTTTAAAAACCCACACCTTTTTAACAGTTTTCGAAGGGAACCTACTGCAACTGACAGCAGCCTGACGTGAGGAGGGGTTTATTCAATTGAACTGAGCACTTGAAGAGAGCCATGGCTAACGAAGTTGACGTGTGGTCAACGGCTGCTCCGGCGGACGGTGAGTTTGTGGTTGCAGCCATGCGTTGTGCGGCTTTATCGGGGCCCGCAGACGTGCACCGAGATGGCTATTGTGTGTGCAGGGGATGGTCTGCAGCGCCAGCCACGCTCCACCATGTGGCCCGTGGAAAGCCCACACAAACACTGAGCACACAATACAAACGCCGTGTTTTGACGCACATTTGCATTGCTAATAAGTGTGCGCGTTGTGCGAATTCAGGCTGAGTTGTTGTGTTTTGTTTTGTTTTTTCCTCTCACGGAGTAACCATTTTGACACGAGTGTGGTTTAGCTTGTCCACATTTAACCCTTTCGTGCTTTTGATTGGTGGAGGCCACACTTCCGCTTTAACGAGGCGGTCGTGTGCTGCTCCGACTGCAGATTTTTGTTTTTCTGTCGGTCTTGGACGTTAAACATTTAAAGGGATCCGTTTTTTCTTGAAGTCCGTCGTTTACGCATGCATTAATCGATCACAACGTATTTATTTTCACGCCCCCCTGCAGCAATTTTGAATTTATTGGCAAAAATGTCACCTCTTTAGCTGTCTACAACTGTATTTTCACTTTACCTGCAAACGCATTTGACCTCAAACTTTATCTCATACGTGTAACCGTGTAGAAATACTGGTTTTAATGTGTACACTCATGCAAGATCCATGTATGCGTTACGTGCTCTGCTTTTAGGCTGCTGGTGACGTCAGCACGTAAAGCCCTAAACCAGAAGCTAGCAAGAATATTTTTGCATTACACGTACCATTAAAATAGCCATTATCTTAAAGGTTTTCAGTATTTTCTTGCTATAAACTCAATATTTTCCCCCACATACATGTGTTGGTTTGTTACCGTACTTGAACAATGTATCTTGAGTTTGTGTTGAAGGAATTCCGTGTTTTTAGCACACCACGTGGTGTGTTGTGCTATGCATAATAATAATAATTATTAAAGCACTTTATTTTAATGTTACTGTAAAATTAATCAAAACCTTTTCACTTGTTTCCCTGTGTCATTTTGGCCCACTTTTGTCTGATTGCTAGACGTGGGTCATTTCAAACTTCGAGCTCATAATGCTTCAGTTTTTTTTTTAACCTCTAAACATTTTTGATTCGGTGTATGCTGGGTAATACAGAAGGTCACAATCTTGTGCATTTGGGGGGGCTTATTAATTATGACAGAATTGCTGTCTTCTTGGTGGGTTTTGGGTCTTTAGTTCTGACCAATGCAGTGTTTGCATCCAGTGCATGCAAACACTTATCTGACCAAACTGCAGCGCTTATGCATTTTTGCACCAAACTGCAATTTATAAATGAAATTGCTCACAAATTCATGTAAAACTGGCATCTAAAGGAGAAAAATCACACTTTACAAACCCTTTTTCAACCGTTTAGGATAATTTAGAGTTATAGATATATAAGTGTTTGCTAACATTGACATTTTGTAAGTTCCAACACCCAAAGTTGGTCAAAAACCTCAAATTGGCATCATGTTCTTGATTGTAAAAATTCAGTGTGACCTAATTTTTGCCACCTTCTAATAGCATCACAATTATATTTAATTGCACATATATCTGCACTACAGCAGTCAAGGCTGGAATAGCCTAGCAGCAGCAGTAGTAGTAGTAACTGCATGCATTTGTAGCTCTCTTGTGCATGTGCCTGGTCTGTTTTTAAGAGGCTGTGTCAGCAGTTTTGCAGTTCTCCACACATTTATTATCTTAAGGCCTGCAAATGCATCAAAACAAAATCTTTTCCCTGTGAAAAACTTTTTTTTCACATATCAGAAAACTGTAATATTCTAATATTTCATCTTTATGTGAATGAACTGATGATTTGCTATGACTGGAGTTGACATAAGCAGGGGTTTATTTAATTTTTCTTACAAGTAGAATTTTATTGTGATTTTCAACTGAAATTGGTAGAAAATATTCTGAATAAGCATTGCTCATTTACATCCTCTTTCCTAATTTGGGTTTTTTATGTCTAATGTTTAAGGAGCTTGCAGGAATGATGTATTTTTTGAGCTGATGATCAACTGCTAAGTGGTTCTGATGTCTTAGCGCACACGATTTAGTTTTCGTGCAAGCTTTAACCACAAACGTTCCATAGGTTCTGCATGTTTTCAAAGCAAAGCAGAGCAGGTCTTGAGCACGTTGATCCACATGCTTTTACAATGCTGTACCGGTGCACACGTTACACTATCATTAGGCTGCACGCAGTTATGGATTCAAACCCACCATCCATGCAAAGCGGTTCTTAGTGCTGCAGTATTGGATGTTAGCTGTTGATAAACATGTCATCCACTAAACTGCTTATCTGTGGGGGTTTTTTGTCCTGAACTTTGCCAGTGCTTCTGCTGAGTGTAGTTCTAGAAACTCTGGCAAGCCCATGAAGCTTTTATCTGTGTCACACGTGTGGTCCACAAATTCTACTGTTGTGTATTCAGAGAAGAAGAAAAAAGCAATCCACCACTTATCCCAAAGTTATGGCTGTTTATCTGCAACATGCATTTAAGCAGAATTCTTTTAAGAGTCTCCTTTCATTTAGCATAGTGACATTTCAGATCCCCCAAAAACCTCAACTCCCATTGCAGATGACCATGAAAGGGACCAAACATGGAGACTCTTGCTCTATACAAGGCCTATTTTCAGCCTTTGCTCTGAGGTGAAGTTAAGGAAGGATGATTTTTTTTAGGTGATGTTTGTGAACTTGATCAACTTTCTACAATGCTGGCTAAAGGAAAAAACAAGTTTTACAAATACAAAGCTAATATAAAATAAATGAAAGTACAACAAAGTGAAATTATTGCACCCCCCTCACATAGACCACCAATTGGTCCATGTGATCTTTAGAAGGATCTGCAAATATGTCAGTTTTTTTATTTCCTTGGCAACTGAGGTTTGTTTGTTAACTACACCCCCATATATTATTATATTATTTTGTTCAGCCTGAGCCAAGGATTGATGTATTACATTAAGACAATGTTCCAAAAAAAAAAAGGTGCAAGCAACAGGAGAACGCCACCTTTGCAAGCTCTCCTCGGCAAATCTCCATACTTAACCTCGTGGCATGCAGGTACAATTTTGTGAACATCACTCAGACATACGTTTTTATTCTCATACTTTGGGACAATGTCGAAATTTCACACTGTCATAAAATTGTCACCAAGCCGTAGGTCATATGGCCATACCATAATACCGTAATAATAATAAACTTCTTTCGGAAATCCCCCCGACATGTGATTTAGTTTCATTAATTTATCTATTTTTTTGAACCCCATTAGAAATCTTGGCCATATTCATTTGTTTTCATGGTTTCGCCTTTTGTGATGTCATCAGGTTTTATGTGTGTGTGTGTGTGTGTGGGGGGGGGGGGGGGGGGGGGGCCTTCATTTTTACCAAGTACTAGTTGAATACAAATTTTAATGAGTTTTTGAGTAGGTGGCAGGGATGACAGTTTTGCTGGAGGAGGAACAATTTCGAAATAATTTTGATCTTTGCAGTTCAGGACTGCTGTAGGACATCATGAAAAGTGTGCACAATAACTGTTTTTAAAGCAATTGAATGTACAGTTTTTAGGTTTTTATGTAGCATTTATTTGTGCATGCAAAGTAAACACAATTTACTGACTTCAAACACCCTATTAAGCTGTTAAATAATGTTTTCTTGGGTGGATACATTCTACCTTATTTACTTTACTCAATAGTCTAAATGCTTTATAGACCTTATAAAGTGTGTCCGCCTGACATTGATTAGGCCAGATATGTAAGGTCATTTATGTTCGCCGTAAAGGTGTCTAGAGGCACGACCGTCTTCATTTGGTAAGAGCGGACTTTAAAGATGGTCCGGATACTACAGGTTTAAATTTAGAAGTTTGAAACCTGTCTCTGCCCCCCATGTGAACCATGAGAAGCCTGGCCCACTGACCTGCTTCCTCACATATATGGATACCCAAAGTAAAGCCTTAATGCACCATCTTTTACTTTCAGCTTGCACATGCAACACTGGCAGAGTTAAACTTGTTAACTTTTGGCAACTTAGGATTTGTGTTTTGTTATTAGCGCAGTGGCACACCTCTACCGTTTCTTGCACAATCGGCCTCCACAGTCACAAAGCTCACACTATCTTTATTTGTGGATTTACTGCTTTTTGTTCAGCTTGTTTTACTAGTTTTGTCTTTGGGATAGAGCTTTTCCTTTTCTGCCCTGCGTCCCTCCTTATGTTATTCTGCTTTTGCCGTGCTGCCATTGGTTAGCTCCTTATTTTATGACCTTGGCAGGCTTACATTGAGGAAGGAGGGGGAGTTGAAGGAGAACATGACACACGGTCAGCTGTTTACAGATTTTTGAAAGCCACGGGTGTGGCACAGCCTTTTCTGTATTAAGTCAAGCCAGTAAGTTTACTTTTATTCTCCTTAGTTTTTTCTTTTCTTTACAGAAGTTTTGTATTTTTGAGCAACATTTTAAAAGCTCTTGTATCAAACCACATTTATGCTTCATTTGTTAGTTATTTTGATTTTTACTTTTTTGGTTTTTCCAGCAGGCTCTTTGAGAGTCCTGTAAGCCAAAACGGACAAAAGTCGCATCCAAATCCTTTACTACTTCTTACTTAGTGCACTATATAGTTTGTTTGAGCTATTTGAATCAAATGTTCCAAAATCAAGTGGCCTAGAAATTTCCTAGAAGTCACTGCGAAAAAGCAGTGTGCGTCCATGCTCACAAGATGGGAAAATACAGACCACAATGCACTGCGTCTGAGCAATTTTTTAATTTATTTTTTATAAACCATCTACGATCTAATAACATAGTGGATTCATAAATAGTCTTTGTCAAATCGCCATATTTATCAATTTTTACTTCAAGAATTTAATGATGTCATATTTGCCGTTTAAAAAAAATAAAAGTAGTGAGCATTGTGTCTGAATTGTTGAAAATCCAGAACACTAAATAGTCCCACACTATATATATATATATATATATATATATATATATATATATATATATATATATATATATATATATATATATATATAATTTTTTTCTTAAAGGAGGGCTTTTCTGTTTTCCCCCTCTATCATAGGTCCAGCCACATTCCATAAAAAAAATCCACTCAGCATGTTTTCCAGCATGTGCCCCCCTCTCCTCTTTCCCTTATGGCAGCTCCTGCATTCCACTTCCCTCCCATTGGTTGTGTTGTTGTCTTTTTATGCACACTTTTAACCTGGTTGCCCAAAATAGTCTGTTTTACCCTCATAGGAAGGTAAAATATTAAGTTCAACGTTTTATATTGGTTACTAGAATGAAGCACTAGACATGGAGTGAAAGTTTTATTTCAGTCAAAACCCGAATATCTCTAAGTTTTGTCCATTCCTGCTAACACTGCATTAGTTGGTTAAATAATAGGATTTAAAAAACATATATGATTATATTAAAATTTCTGAAAGTTAAGACAAACTGTCATCCTGTTAATGGGACATACTCAAATATCTGTAATATGGAACAGCTGGGCTGAGAGTGGAATTTTTACTTTTTACTCAACTAACAACCTTTTTATGTTCAAGTTCGACGCTCCTTTAAAAATAAGATACTGTAGCTTGATGCTGTTCCTTATGCAACCACTAGAGGTTGGTACCAGAAAGACTTGGCTCAAATAAGCCTGGTTTCATGAACTGTGCAAGAAGACGATTGTTAACCTCTTCTGACTTCCAGACGGCGTCTGCTCACACGCTGATGATCTGGCTCTAATAGGAGATGCACTCTTTTTGTCGGGATCAAAGGCCTCATAAATACTTAAGTTTTAGCCTTTAAATAGGAAACATGCAGTTTGTTCTGAACACATAAGCACGTGTTTTATTCTAACTCTGCAGCCTGTCTTGTATAGACTCTTGCTGGTTGCAGATCTGTTGTGGATCGTATGCCAGGCATCCATTTTTTAGCGCTAAAATTTGTTTATAATTACTTGCATGGGTAGGGTTTGATTGACAGCCAGATGGACCTAAAGGTAAACTCAACAAATCCTAAAAATATACTTTGACCTGACCTTTTGCACTCTCCAGTCAATGTGCCCATCTATTTCAGGCTACCTTTGCACCAAGAAGAGTCCACCCCAAAGGGATGTCAGTGATTATTAGTTCAGTAAATTTATGTTTCATGCTGAGTTACTTAAAATTTTCCACGTAACCCTTGTGCTATCCTAGGCACTTTAACATTGGATAGTTCGGTCATCTAGACCCACTAAACGGTGCACTGAACCTTTTTCCTTCAATGATTTGTGATCTTCACTGGTGTCCATGGATTACATGAAATCTTTCCACCTTTATCCACCTTTGTCATGGTAGGGAGAACATGTCAATGTAAGGGTGGGGTCATCTAAGATAGCACAAGGGTTAATAGGGATTCTTAGCCCTACAGCAGCTGTACTTTACATATTTTTTTTAACTAATTGTTCAGTTTGTTTCTATTTGTTGGCATATTTTTAGAAAGGCCAGTGTTTGGTGGTGTCATATCCTGTTAGAAATATCATTGATATTGTTGGATGGTATTTGGAGCAGCTTTTTCCCAGAGCAATGAATCATAGCAGCACATTGACTGGTCTATTATACAAATGCAAAACTGCTCTCTTTTAGGAGGAAACCTAGGAGATGTCAACGGCCCTTATAGTGATGATGAAGATGGTCTGGATGAGGCAGAGGTCAATGGTAACTGGACGCCCCAGGAGAAAGCCCTCCACGAGGCTCGTCTCAAAGCCAAAGCCAAACGCCGCCTGCGCAGGTCCTCGTCGCGCAACTCCGCCAGCGAGTCCTCCGAGTCTAAAGACTTGGCGGGGGCAGACCCACACAGTCCGAAGGGCAAGGTCGTCACCAACGACCGCAAATCCAGAATGGGCAAAGGCAGAGGCCTCCCGAAAAAAGGTCCAGTTTACTCTAACAACACATAACAAACCAGCTGACACTACATATGTCAGCAACGTACAGTTAGTTGTTGTGTAATGTATATGATCATATTTTGTGCTAAAAATTCTTTTTTAAAATTTAAGATCCATGCATACAAAAAGTCTTTAAGAGAAATAGTGATGGTTATTAATTGTTTGTGTATTTCTACAAATGTTTTTGATCATCTTTAGGTGGGGCTGGTGGAAAGGGAGTTTGGGGGGCTGCTGGAATGGTGTATGAAGATGAAGAACCAGATGTGAAGGACCCCAACTACGATGAGTCTGCTCAGGTGACTGTGTGTCTTCACATAAGACAGATAAATGTGATGTTTTAAGACTAAAAAGTGAAACATTTCCTATTTGATGGGAACCAGACGTTTGGAGGTTCGTTTCCTTAAAAACACGTTTTACTGAGCAGATGGCTTTATCCCATCACAATCAACACAATTTTACAATCTTTAACCCTGTTATCATCTAAGTGCTCCTGGTGATGCTGAAGACCAGGCCTACTTGTGCTTGGTTGTCGTCACATGACCGGGTGGGAACGGAGCTTATGTCTATAAAAGGCAGATAACGGTTTAGAAACTGCTCAGAAGAAAGTGTCATTCGGCCTCGACGCGCAAAATCGGTGCAAATATGTCAGGCATTGAGAGGAAAGTGGGTCAGAGTGCCACAGAAGAAGAGGTGGGACATGTGCAGACGGTGACCTTTGAATCACTCAGTAGATCAAGGACCTCTGAACTGTACAGGTCATCCCGTGCTTGGGAAAATGTCAGTTTGAGAACATTTAAAATAAAGATGACTCATGGTAACACATGCTTTTCTCTTGGTATTTTATGTTGAGATGGATTTAATTTTAAAAGCTTTTAAGTTGAAAGCAAATTCTTCTTGCAGGAGTTCTCGCAAAAATGCTAAATACACACAAGTTACTTTGCCTAAATTTGGCATTCATTTTTTAAAGACCCACTCTGATAAAAATCCTGTTTTGGGTATTTTTAAAATGTTCTCGTAGCTCTTTTCTGATGATGGAGGACATTTATAAAGCAAATAGAGCCTAAAATTGCATTTCTGAGTATTTCTTCTTACAAATTGTTGTGAGCGTGTAGACAGATGGATGACGGGGAGTAGGGGGGGGCCTACTTCGCCCCCACGACTCAGGTGAATTTCTAATGAGTTACTGCCGATCTGCAGAAATCATGTCTTAAAAAGAGGACTTTTTTATTTTTGCTAAAAACCATATAATAACTTAAAAACCACTGAGATTGTTTTTAAATAGATTAAAAGATGATCAGACATGGTCTTTAATGTTTTCTAAAATAAAAAAAATAAAAAAAGACTCAAATCTTACCGATTAGTGGTTCGATATTCTTTTAAAAATATGCATAATTTTTCATTTTTGACTTGCAAATTTCCCAAAGGATTGTTTTAAAATTGTATTTGTAAGGAAGTTTGGTAGCCTCAACTTTATTGGCAGTGAAAGGGAAAACATAGCAAAAGCTTCTGGTGGCAGGATGCTAGCCTCTTCTGCAGGACACTAATGCACAGGAACCAAAGAGTTTGATACATATTTAGTGCTAGAATGTTATTTTTCGTTAGTTCATGCACATTTGTGGATGTCAATAAACCACTTTTCTTATAATGGGTGCGTCTTTTTCCAGGGTGACACTGTTTATGAGACAGTCATGCCAGAAGTGGAAGAGCGGGAAATGGAGAAAATGGTCAACCCAATTGTACAGGAGTACTTTGAACATGGAGACACCAAAGAGGTCCAGGTAAATGACTTTAAAACAACAACAAAAACTTTTTTTTAGGGCTAATGAACTCACTCAAAAAGAACTTTTCCCACTTGTCAGATGTTACTGAAGGAGCTCAACCTGGGCCCCCATAAATATGAGGTGTCCTCCTTGGCTGTGTCCTTGTCCCTGGAAGGAAAAGCCAGTCACAGAGAGCTGACCTCGCTCCTGCTGTCGGATCTGTCGGGCAAAATGTTGTCGCAGGGCGACATGTCTCGCGCTTTCGACAAGATGCTAAAAGATCTTCCAGATCTCATCCTGGACACGCCGGAGGCTCCTCAGGTAGATCTCACTCATGCACAGGCGTAGACGAGTGTTTAAGAGGGTGGAGAAGCACTGCAGGACTCGACAGATTTAAAAGATTAAGTATGAGCTTATTATAGGCTGTATTTATTTGTTTTTCCATGCCTCCATTTCTGAAGCAGATTACATGTTGATTCTACTTTGCGTTTTGGAGAGTTTTCCATCATCAGTGCCTGGTGTTCCCTAGAAAAGACCCCTTTAACCTAACTTTAGCATAAAACAAACTTTTTTTTTTGTCAAGTAGTTCATTATATATTCATACAAATTTAGATATTTATATATGCATGGATATATTTTACTGTTGTGGCTGAAGGATTTTCAAACGATGTTAGTTCTTTGGGTCCTTTTAACAACAAAACACAAATAGTTAATGCAGATACATTTTTGGTTTTAAATTAGAATGGTAACCCATGCATTATGATATGAGATGAAAGAATGATAAATAGTAATGCAGCAAGTGTATCGTAGGTCTGGATTTAGCTCCATTGTCGTTTTCCAGATGTAACAGCAGATTTGACCAAATATATATCACATGTCCTATTTTGATGGAAAACAGTTTGTTGGCTCTATCGTCATTTATATTTTAAGATAGGGTTGTTGGTTCTTCAGCTTTACTCTGTGAAGCGGTACTTTTGTTTCAAGTTGTAACAGCCTGTTTCAAAGTGTTTTTCTATTGTCTGAATGTATCCAAATGATCCAAATGTTAGAGCAGGCGGTTGGCTTTTGATATAGAGTTTGGTTTGATGCCTCTTGTAAAATCGTCAAGTGTTCCTATGTGTTACGGATATTAACTGTGTTATTAAATATCGCTGCTTTTGTGTCTCAGATGTTGGGCCAGTTTATAGCCAGAGCCATAGCGGACCACGTCCTCCCAATGGACTTCCTGGACTGTCATAAAGGCAAAGTGGACTGCGAGCACGCCAGGTGACCCAGAACCAGCAGATTCTCAGTCGCAGACCCGTGCCTTCGTTTGCCTATCATTCAAAAAGTTTGCAGAGTCGGTCGTTTAACCGCCTTTGTTGTTCTTTCCAGAGTGGCTTTGGACCGTGCTGCAGTGCTGCTGTCCATGAAGAGGGAGATGGTTCGTCTGGATAATGTGTGGGGTGTCGGTGGAGGCCTGAGACCCGTCAAACATCTTGTCAAAGAGGTCAGCTCAGGCCTTTTTCTTAAGCCTTAAAAATGTTTTGCTTTTTTTTTGTTTAATTGATTTAAATGCTGGGTTAGATCGTTTTTAAGTAGTTTAAGTCAGGAGGTTTGTATTGACGAGCTCTGCAGGGTTTTTTCCCCTCCTTTATAAATCATTATGTAACATCAACAGAAGGCACAGAAGGCAAAAATGCATTCTGGACTGCTGCACTGCTGTGTCAGCAGGAAATGAACAGCACACATAGCCAACGTTTTTTTTTCTTCCAACAATTACTGCTTTAAAATCATTTTTGTTCAAAAATATCTTGGTTTAATTTAGTAAAAATGTGTTGTTGTTCATGCATCAATGCCAGTGGTCACGCTCCAGAATGAGAATAGTTCCACTGTATACTTCAGATTAACCAGTCAGACCTTCTGGACTCTCCTCTGATTGACTGGCTGGTGCAGCCTGAGGGAAACCTTGAGTCGGGGTTTGTTACAGGATTTTAAGATTTGATTTAGGAACTTGTTGCATTTTTGGTCGGTGCAGAAGTTCGGAATCAGCCCAGCTTAACTTGAATTGTGAGGATGGATCAGATTTTCACTCTATCTCTGGAATCAGTATCTGAGCAACGTGTTCAACATGTTCCTTTTTTGTTTAGATCTTCTCTCTAATCACATCATGTAGGAGTAGTTGCTTCCTCTTGTACTATAAATCATGAAATATGAGTCGACTCCAACGTTGTGTCTTTTAAGTCATCAGTACCATCAGAAAGTCTGTTACAAGCATCATCCCCCGAGCTCAGCATCATCTACACATCTTCTCTCATGTGTTAAGGATGTTGGCCCTCCTTCCTTATTGTGCTGCATATTCTCCAGTTCTGTCTATCCTCTAACAAGCACGCATTCTTGTATCCCCTCGACTTGTACCCAGAGGCAGAGCACCAGCTCAAATGATTTGGAGCACATTGCTTGAAAGAGCCAGTTAGTTCTTAGTTTTCAAAAGGAGCATCAGATGTTTGCATGAAGTAAAGAAGCTGCTGTTTTGGTGGTCAGCAGTGAGGGAAAACATCACCAAGGTTTTAAAAAAAATGAAGCTAAAAAATAATAGAAATGGAAAAAAATGTATTGGTTAGATTTAAAGTGTGCCAGTGTGAATAAATTAGAGGTTTAATATTTTTTTATTTCTTTTTGCAGTCGAGCTATTTTACCTAACAGCATAATTCACAGTGTGAAGCCCTGTGTTGTGATAAGTAAAATTGAATTACTACAGTATTGTTATATTACGATGTAACAGACATCATCCATGCATTTATCTGTTTAACATACAATAGAAGTAATGTCAAATATCAGCCTGTGTGCTTTTACGTACTGTGAATATGAGAGATGTTTATTTGATAGTCTGCTACCAACAATCTTTTTTACATATTCATCTAAAATTCCTTTTGTTGCACTTTGTTTTCCACAGATGAACCTTCTGCTCAAAGAGTACCTGATATCAGGAGATGTGGCCGAGGCCGAGCACTGCCTGCGAGACCTGGAAGTCCCCCACTTCCACCACGAGCTGGTCTATGAGGTGTTCTGCAGTGCATTCTGGGAGATCTAAAGTGTTTTCCCTATGAAGCAATTTTCTGCTACCACATTGCGAACAAAAGTCGGAGTTCTGAGATCCAAATTTTCTAAATTGCAAACAAAATGTTCAGTTTTCTAAACAAAACTTTCAAAGTTTTAAATAGAAATATTCAATGTTTGCTTTCAAAATCTTTTTCTTTGCTTCAAAATCCCTTTTTTTTGTGTTTGCAACACAAAGGTTTTCAGATGCGCTCTCTCTCATCTTGCTTTTGCTTTAATAACAAACAGATCTTAAAGAAAATCAATCTTTTTACCAATATTTTGCTCCAGGGGAATTAAAGATCACACAGGCCTGTTTAGTGTAATGCCAGCAGATAAACTTTACACAATTTATTATAGTTAGATAGATAGATAGATAGATAGATAGATAGATAGATAGATAGATAGATAGATAGATAGATAGATAGATAGATAGATAGATAGATAGATAGATAGATAGATAGATAGATAGATAGATAGATTGAAAGCAAAGAAAAACATTTCAAAAGCAAGAATTTAACATTTTTCTTTGAAAGTTTTGTTTTAAAAAATGAACATTTTGTTTGCAATTAAGTAAAATTTGATCCCAAAACTGTGACTTTTGTTCGCAATGTGGTGGCAGAAATATCACTTCATATTTTTCACATACGTATGACTGCAAGAGAAAAATACGAGTTAAACATCAAGTCCTCCCCTTTGTCCCACTGTAGTAGAATGTGTATGTTTTCCATTATATTTGATGTTCCTGTGCTTCTATAAACATTAGAATAGAATTTAACTTTATTGATCCCATAAAGTTGGACTAAACTAAAACGACATATTCTTCTAGTTATTACTGATTCCACTTTGCTGGTGTGTTTTTATTTTTGTAGGCTGTAGTGATGGTGCTGGAGTCAAACGGAGACACTGCCGGTCACATGATGATGAAGCTCCTTCAGTCCCTCTGGAAAACCGGTCTCATCACTGTGGATCAGATGAACAGGGTTCGTTCTTTTCATTAGTTCACAACCCTCCTATTCTCCAGACAGCGGCGAGAAAACGTTGTGCAGCTTTTGATATTTCACCTTTCTCCACAGGGTTTCGAGCGCGTCTACAACGAACTTCCTGAAATATGTCTGGATGTTCCACACGCCCACTCCATTATGGAAAACTTTGTGGATCTCTGCTACCAGGAGTCTGTAATTACCAAACAGCTGAGGGACACCTGTCCTTCCAGGTGAGGGCTGTATAGCTGTGCAGGGTCACTGTCAGCAACAAAGCTTTTTGTCACAAAGTAATTTTTCTGCTATGCTTTAACTTTTTTAGTATCATAAATGAACATTTCTGTAGCTAATATTCAACACAATTATTTTGGCATTCATTTTGTTCATTTCACATAAACCAGTGCTGAATAGCAATTATTGGAAGAAAAATTAAATGGTTCTGATTATTTCTTTCCCCATTTTTACCACTAGAGGGCGGAAGCGTTTCGTAAGTGAAGGAGATGGTGGGATGATCAAGAACTAATTTCCAAGAGGACAAGCAACAAGCGAGGGATAATGAGGAAGGGGGTGATCACCGTTTCTTGCACCCCGTGTTATGCCTCCCGATGCTTCCCCAAACCGGGGGATGTTCCTGTCTTGAGAATATCAAAACACAAACCAGCATTTCCGTTCAGAGTTACCTGAAGAGTGGCCTGGGCGTTCATCTAGTTAATCGGTTTTGACCATTTTTTTTTTTTTTGAAGAATATTCGTCGGGGTTGACGTGACCTTTTTGCCTCAGTCCTCATACTTGTTAAGAATAATTTAAGTTAGAACGGTTTGGGGACAGGTGAACAGGCTGGCTTTGTGTTTTCTTTTTCTTGTTTTTTTTTTTTTTTGGTCACTCTCTTTGTTCTGGCCTTTTGCCATTTTGCTTTTTCATACTGTGCGCTTTGAATGGGGGGGGGGGAACACTTACAGAACAGGGCATACTGTACCGCCAGCAAGCACTTGGCAATTTAGTGGAACAGCAAAGATCTGAACCCTTTATAGCTTTCTACCACAAAAGATTTGAAGTCACTTCAGACATCTCTGTATGTAAATTCTTATTCGAGCGGCTGACTTTATGACGGAGCATTTTATTGTCTTTTTCTTTGCATCCCGGTCATAAACGTTTTCTTTGTAAAACAGTTGTGATTCAGAGGCAGTTTCTCAAAAGAACAAATTGTGATGAATAATTGTGTGATAATTGACTTTGCTGGTAGTTGAACTAGTGTAGCTAAACCCCAAGGTAAGTGAATTCTGAGCAGGTTATTGAAATAAAAGCAGACATGGAGAGCAAAGTTGCCTTCATATTTCAGTTGTGATTGATTTTCATGTCTGATCAATCTCATTTAAAGTTTCATACCTTGGAAAACAGTTTGTTAATAAGACATTTCTACCCCTGTCAAACTGTTTTACATGTTGTCCAAAGGTTGTACTAAAAATTTTTTCTCATTGTCTTTCATTCAATAAAAAGGCAACAAACTGAGTGAGTAGTGTTTTTTTTTTTTTTTTTGTAAATGTTTTTTTTGCACCAGTTGCTTTGTGGCTACAAAATGGCGTGCAATATTGGAGCCATCCAGTCGTACAGTTTTAAGCCAGATCCCAGCTTAGACGAGGAAAACAAAGACATGCATGGATCTGTTTGTCTGCAAGGATGCATCAGAATGGAGCAGAACAGGAAGCCTCTACGTCATACCTAAAAGCTCTTTCTAATGGCATTTTTTGCGTCTGCTCTTGAATCACGACTTCTTAAATAAAGAAAGACTTTATTAAAGCTTAACGTTTTGCTTTAAATATGTCCTCCATCAAGAGAAAAATGTCACACTAGCACATTAAAACATTATTTTCATTAGTGGGTCTTAAAACTGTGACAAAGAGGATTCAGAGCCCAGCATTAAAAAGTAGCTTTAAAAGCAGGAATAATAATAAAAACAAAAGTGTATTCCTTATGGAAAATACATGAAGTATTATTTTATGGTAATAATCAGTTTATTACCAGATTGTAAATGATGGAAAAATAAAGCAAATGTTTTTATTTTAAATCTTATGTTAAAATGTATCTACATCATACTTTAGGTTTCTGTATTTTATATACGACCTTTGGCCCTGGGCATCCGTTGACATGTTTTAAGACTTATTATTTTTTTAACCCTTTAGCACACTAACAGGGCATTGAAAATCCAATTTTAATCAACTCTAATGTGAGAAAACAGTGCAATGTGACCATGTGTCAACGTTTACGACAATAATTTGGAAAAAAACAAACAAACAATAACGCTGTTCCTACTTAGGGCTGATTTATTTAATTATTTATTTTCACATCAGCATTTTTAAAGCGTTTTGGGACCACGGAGGCAGTGACGTAATCACGCGACGCCACGCAGCGAGGTACACGTCAGATGAAATCAGAAGGAACCCGGAAGTGGCTAGCGAGCGTAGCTAGCTAAGAGCAGACCATGAACAGCTGAGGCTGGTTCTTTGGACAGGTCAGTGACTATTTGCTCAATGAACACGAAGCGGGAAACGTAAAGCGGACCCGCTCCTCACGAACTGCCGAACTATCCAGAAGCAAATGTCGCCAACGGCGCTGGCGCGTGTCTGAGCTACCATTAGCATAGCAGCCTGACAGGACAGGTGGATCATTGGCGAGGCGTTCAGCCACTCACCAACTGAAAGTGTAACCTGGCTCTCAGTGCTTGATCTGCAAACATCTGGCATTAAAAAAAAAGATTAATGCGGAGGCAGTGTTTATTCATTTTGCGCAACCAGAGACTGCAGAAGTTTAATGTTGCCTTCTTTCTTAGCTTAGGACGTGAAATCATAACAAACTCATTGCTGTTTCAGGTGGCTCCATTGTATTTTTTTACTTTATTCCCCAGAACATGTATACAAAATGGCATCAATGCAACCTTTAGCAGCCTTTTTGTTTTTCTACATAAGCATTTTTATTAAAATTAGTATTGTATTGTATTCATAGAGGAAGTGATAACAGTAGCCTACATTAGACTTGAATTGCAGCTTTGTAAAAATGTGATCAAGGAAGCAAATGGAAAGATGTAGCCTGTCAGTATTTTCAGAATAAAAGTCAACACCAGTGATTTAGAAAAAAAATTCAGAATGTCCTTATTGTTGAAATAATATTTTTTCAATTAAGCTTTAACCGTTTGGCACATTAAAAATGATGTAATAGCTACATTAGATATAGAGACATGCAATACAGGAGTAACATTAAAACATCAGCAAGACAGTGGAGAAAAGAAAATTATTTTTTTAGAATTAGCGGCTTTAAAACACTTTAAAGAGACAATAGAACTCCCAAGACATTTGTGAAAAAGCAAATAAACAAGATAATTCAAAGTTTACTATCACATTGTGCCATCTGTATTTAACGTCCTATTATTTGTGTGTTATTTGGAATGTTTGTCTTCTAATAAATGAAAGAGGACCATCCATAAGCTGTGTAATCAAATGGATAAGAATCTGGGATCTAAAATGAAATGAAAATACAGTATTATACTATAACATGTCAGTGGATGTGTGGCGTGTCTTTAAACGAGATTAGTGAATATTTAATGGATTTTTAAAATTACAGAAAGATATTTAAAAAAGGCTCTTAATTAGAACATTAATTTTTGTTTGAATATTTAGCTAAATAGAGAAAAAAATGCATTAATCAGCTGCATTTCATAAAATGTGTAGTTTTATTTCACAAGAAACATTTTCATAATATTATAAAGTGCTTTTCTTACTAAAAGGAAGGAAATTAAGGAAAAGTTGATTCTATTGAAAAACATTTTTTTTCAATCACCTAATTTTTGAAAAAAATGTAATTACCAAGAAAAGAGTTGAAAGGCTGACAAACGGTGCTACATCACTAATTTCTTTTATTTAATTTCAATATTCAGATTTGCTTGTCTAATTCCAAATGGCAATTGAGTAATTATGTTTATGTTTGTGGCACAATATTCTGTCAGTGCCCTTGATGCTACATTGAGCTGATTATTTCCCCCCCAATTTTACAGAAGGGCAGGATGGGCAGGCAGAGGAAGAGGGTCGTGACCGGTGAAGCTCCTCCCCCTCCAAGGAAAGATGACAAACCCGCTGTGTTTCACCGCAAAGAGAAGAAAAAGAAAGTCGACATCGGAAAAGTCTTTATCAACATCTCCATCGGCCTCTGCATATTCAGCCTCATCTGGTTCTTCTACACCATCCACATGCGATCCAGTCTGGCCAAGCGAGTGGTGACTCTGCATCCAGCACCTCGGGTCCTGAACGCCAGCAGCACCAGCGCCAAGGCTTCTCCAGAGAGGTTCTGGGGCTCATACAGGCCCCAGGTCTACTTTGGGATGAAAACAAGGAGCCCCAAGTCGATTGTTACAGGTAGGCAATAAGCATCTAAGAGCTGGTTAAAGCAAACTGTACTTTGAGATTTCATTTTTACAGAGAAGATGAGTGATTTGAATAAATACCATTTCCTTCTAACTAAATCATTTTCAAAAACTTAAAATTTTATGAGAAGAATTACAATTCTTTGTCATCAAAAACTTATAAGCAGTTCTCTATAGGGTAAGATAACTGTCAATAAAAAAGTATGCATAAACACAAAATTATGCACAATTTAAAATAAGAAATATGAATACAACATTTAGTTTTACGTTTGAAATGTGTGTTTTGAATTGTTTTGATTTATATAAATAACCAAAGTATTATACCGGGCAGATCTCCTCCTTTAACATGCTGTGATTTGAAAGAAATTTGTATTTTGGGCAGCAGATATTTTTTATATCTAAGGACTTTTTACATGTATAAACTGTTGCTAAAATACCATCATGGCCAAAAAGTCCTCTTGCAGTTGCACCACTAGAAGTGCTGGAAACTCTTCTTGCAGCTTTGAAGCCAGAATAGTTAAAAAATCAAATGATCTTTTAGTTTATGCTTCTCTTTAAGTCTGTGCTTGTGTTTCTGCAGGCATGATGTGGATGCGACAGTTCTCTGACCTCGACGTGAATCTAAGACACACTTGTGAGCAGGGGGACCATTTGCAAGGATACGGCTGGCTGATGCATGACGGACTCACTTTTGGCGTCCAAGAAATTCGAGATGGCGATTTCACGCTAACCACAGAGTTTGTAAAGAGGGCCGGAGGACATCATGGAGGAGACTGGACCTGGAGGATCACAGCCAAACAACATGTTCGTTTTTAACCGTCTTCAGTCAGCTTTAGTTGCAGATCCAAAAATATCAGTTAGAGTAATTTTCGGACTATAAGTCACAGCAGCCAAAAATGCATAATAAAGAAGAAAGGAATCATCCCCTGTTGAAACTATGGAAATAACCATGACTTATTGTCTGGAAAATACAGTGTTGAAGTTTAATATGGGTCAAAACTGTACATTTTTCCATTTGATTTGATCCCCCAGAGTTCTGCTCCCCAAGCTCCAGTCATATCGCTGATGTTTTACGCTGCGGCAGACACACAGGGCTCACTGCGGGGACACATGGAGGAGAGAAATCGCCTCGGGTCCATCACCGGCGTCTCAGAGGAGCTTGGGAACTTTAAGATCACTTTCAGGAAGCCTGTCACTGGGGAGTTATCCAGCACTAAATATGCCAGGTAGTGGAAAAGACATTTAAAATTACAAACTGTTACATGTAGTCTATTCAGTCGAGCTCAACCTTGGTATAGTTCCACAATTGCTAAGGTTGACCTTGAGTAGACAAAAAAATGTTCAAATAAAAGAAAAATTATATGAGTTTTTCACCTCTAGAATCTGGTGATCTGTAAAGATGAACTTGCAGCCCTGAAGCTGAGAATCGCTCACAATAAGTTAGGTTAGCATACAGCGATTACTGCGGTTTGAGAGAAAATGATGTAGATGGGAGTTTTAATTGTTTATGCATGTTATTGAACAGTTAATTATATGAGGACTTCAACTTTTTCAAACCTAAAGAAAGAGCCGTTCATAAGGACCTCATAAGACATCACAGATGCTGTTTAATCAAGTTTCTGTTTATATTCAGAATAACACTTTTAAAATTAAGTTTGGCATTAACGTGCCAGTCTCCCAAGAGAAACTTTTCATTCTTCTTATTTTTTTAGGCTTTTGTGTGATATAGATAAAATTGAAGGATTTATCTTTCTTCATCATTAGCTTGATTTCTGAGGTTACAGATTAGCATTGCTTTCAAAACACACACAGATTGTAAATGGCACAAGGCGCTAATCACTGGGCTCTTGTTTTCCAGCTACAACCACCTTCAGACGGTCTCTCCTGGCCTGGAGAAGCTGACCGACATTGTAAAGCTCAGTCTGAACCGCAGGTTTGTCTACAGCCCCCCCTCTGGTGAGAAAAGGCATTACTTTGGGGTAGACACCTACAAGCCTCCCCATCATCCAAACCAGCAGAAGCCGGTAGACTCAAGGACAGAGAGCGACTTTGTGGTTCACCAGGTGACCGTCCAGCTACCTTTCCAAATTGAAGTTCTGTTTGAGTCCGGAAGCTTCTTCGATCGTCCCAACCAGCTGGTCGGTTCTGTCATGACGCAGGAGCTAGAGAGGAGGAAAGCTGAGTTCAATGCTAAGCTTGAGAGCATATTTGGGCTTGAAAGCAAAGGTTTCAGTCAGGCGCATATAAAGTTTGCCAAAACGGCTCTCAGCAACATGTTGGGTGGATTGGGTTACTTTCACGGCCAGTCGGTGGTACAGTCGGCCTTCAACGAGTACCCACTTCTGTACCCTGAAGGTGCTCTATTCACCGCCGTCCCTTCGCGCTCCTTCTTTCCCAGGGGGTTCCTGTGGGACGAGGGCTTTCACCAGCTGCTCTTGAGCAAGTGGGATCCTGAGGTAACGAGGGAGGCTATCGCCCACTGGATTGACCTAATGAACATAGAAGGCTGGATCCCCCGGGAGCAGATTCTTGGGGATGAGGCTCGCAGCAAAGTGCCGGCAGAATTTGTTGTTCAGCAAAATGAAAATGCAAACCCGCCCACTCTCTTCCTAGTTTTTCAGGATCTCATTGAGCAGCTCGCTTCTCACCCAGATGACGCAGCGCTACAACCGACGCTGCCTTTCTTCCGTCAGCTCTTCCCGAGGCTGAAAACCTGGTTTGAATGGTACAACACCACCCAGAAGGGGCCTCGACCTAATTCTTACCGTTGGCGCGGGCGTGATAAGGACACCAATCTTTTCCTTAACCCCAAAACCTTGACCTCTGGCTTAGATGACTACCCACGGGCGTCACACCCCTCAGTGGATGAACGGCACGTGGATTTACATTGCTGGATGGCGTTGTCCTCAGGCGTCATGGCTAGCATAGCTCAGCTTCTAGGCGAGGACTACCAAGACTACAAACTCACACACGATGTGCTGAGCGATAACAACCTGCTCGATGAGCTGCACTGGTCTGAACAGCTCAAAGCTTTCAGTGACTATGGCAACCACACACAAGCCGTGTCTCTGCAGCCAGAAAAGGTGTACGTACCTCCAGGACAACCGCGTCATCAGTTCCCGGTGACTCGCCTCGTTCGCTCCGTTCGCAGAGTCCCCAAGCTGCAGTTCGTAAACGCCTTGGGCTACATCAGCTTATTTCCCTTCCTTCTGCAAATCCTGCAGCCGGACTCGCCCAAACTGGAGCACATTTTCCGAGACATGAGAGACCCCGGTAAGCTGTGGACGCCCTACGGCCTGCGCTCTCTGTCTAAAGCTGACCCTTTGTATATGAAGCGAAATACGGAACATGACGCCCCCTACTGGAGGGGGCCCGTGTGGATCAACATCAACTACTTGGCAGTCAGAGCCCTGCACCACTACAGCAACGTAGAAGGGCCATACCAAGAGAAGGCAGCTGCTCTTTATGAGGAACTCAGGACTAACATTATAAATAATGTTTTTAGACAGTATGCTGAAACAGGGTACATCTGGGAGCAGTACAACGACAGCACGGGTAAGGGCCAAGGAAGCCACCCCTTCACTGGCTGGTCTTCCCTGACCGTCCTAATGATGGCTGAGCAGTACTGACTTCTACAGAAATCCTTGTCATCTCAGATAATGGCCTTTATTTATATGGACAAAGTTAATGGCTACAATATGGTCCAACAAACTATGCTAAAAAATGTTCACCATCTTTTCGTTAGTCCCCTCTTCTCTTTTATACAACAGATTCCATTGGGGGTTTGTGGAGGGTAGATTTAACAAGAGTGAAATGCAAAAGCTGTCAACGGTATTACAAGAACTGGTTCTTAGTTTGTTTTGGTTTGTTTGTTTTGGGAAGTAAGTCAAGTCCTACTTCTGTTTGACAAATAACGGTCATTATCTGTAGTTGTGCCATTTTTCCACTCTATTCTGTAATATCTCTTCCCGTCTTGAACATCGGCCATTGTATTGTTTATTGACAAATTAAATGGCAACATATTTTATGTCACAACCTGTGCTTTGACTGGGAGGGGGATATGCTTGTTTCTGTGACATTGGGTTTGTTTTGTCAAAAGAAAATAAAAAAAAAAAAAAAAAATCGTAAAAACCTTCCCACTGGTCTTTTAATTTGATTGTCTTTTTAGTCTAAAAAACCGTGTTGTTTTCTAGGACATAGTTTTTGCAGAGCGGCAGTGTTTCATTAGAAATCTGCCTCTGAGTTGTGGGCTCCTTCCCTTCCCCACATCCATCTGTTTACACGACCTCCCGCTAGCTTACAGCCCTCACAACACCAACCTACAACACCAAGCAGTATTGGAGCTATGCAGCCGTAAAGTTTTGAGCCAGATGCCAACTTAGACGAGGAAAACGAAGAGATTTATGGATCTACTTGTTTGCAAGTGGATTCAATCAGAATGGAGCGGAGCAGGAAGCTTGTGCCCTGCTCTAGCAGCTTCGACATCACACTTGCAAGCTTTTTCCAACTGCATTTTTTTGTCTGCTCCTGATTCAGAATTATTTGGATAAAGAAATACTCAGAAATGCAATTTTAAGCTGATTTTCTTAATGTATGTCCCAGTCGTGAAGAAAAAGCCACAAGAACATGATAAAAACATGATTTTCTTTGGAGTGAGTCTTAATATAATTTTGTGTGACATGTATCTGAAGAAGAAGATTTGAATAAATGAAGAAATTCAGCGTGAATTACCTTGTGACTGTCTTTGAAGTTAAGTTAGGCTGTTGACTCTTTCAGGCTGGCAATTACTTTTCTTTAGCAATTAAGCTGTTTTATTGATTAGATGTTACTGAAATATCTCAAAAACTCCATTTCGTAACTTTTACTTAAAGGGAATTTGTTTACTGTATCAACCTTAAAACGGATATAGTTCTTCCCCTGATTCAAGTCCCTCACATTCTGCTCAAAGTAATGTGAGCAGAATGTAGTAGTATGTAGTATGAATGGGTGTGTGATCGTGACCCTGCGTCAGACTGGCGACCTGTCCAGGATGTCCCTTGCCTTGTCCGAAAGTGGCTGGGATAGGCTCCAGCAGCCCCGTCACCCCGAAAGAGAAAAAATGGATGAGAATATAAATGAGCTGTGGAATCTTTAAACTGGCAAACCCACAGGGTCCAATTTGGCTGCTCTTTTAATAAAAACAAATTTAAAAAAAAAAATCAATTTTTTTATTTTGTTATTTTTATTGCAGCTACCTAAAACAGGAAAAACAACTTAACTATAAAACCCCAGAAGAAAATACTTGGGTTTCATGGTTTAAATACGCGACCCGTTACATTTGTTTTGGTTAGTATTACAAGGAACCCACACAGAAAATTCCACGGCCCTTATTTGTTTTCATTGTTTTAACGAATGACATTTTTAAAGAAGCACCTATTCCATTTCAATAAAGTCAAACCAGGATCTCTTCTAAAATGTTCTAACAATTCAGTGTACACTGGTAAATATCTTTTATCAGCCCAGCATAGTGCAGCGATGAACCTGGAGCATCACTGAACATTAACAACCCTAAAGAGCCTTATTTTCTGTTTGCAGCTCTCTTGTTCTCCAGGTGATAAAAAAGTATTGAAGTAGCTTTTAGTCAGCCCTGTCATGTGCAATAGAGACGTCGCCTTTTCTGTCACTCAAAGCAGACGGGAGCTGCAGCACTGTGACCTTAAGTACAACAGCCGTATCATTTTTCCTTTTTCAAATGGCACATTTGAAGGCCTCTAGCTGACGTCAATTTTTTTTCCTTTTTTTTTTTTTTTCTTCACGGTTTCCATGGAGCGCAGTTGTTGTGTGAGAGCCTGGTGCTTAATTACCCCACATCAAAAGGCATGAAGTACATTGATGGCAAATTCTTTTCACTCCTTGACATATGCTGGCATACAATCTCACTCTGGGGCATACAGTAGCAGCGTTCCTGTTAATAATTTTTCCAGAGAACACAAAAAGCTGGTACTGAGATCACTGATGCGGGCACTCGGCATGTGTACATGACCGCTGGATTCCAGCCTGTAGACTTTTCAGAAATCCTTTGAATGGGTTAGATGCGCAGTTGTATAGTTGAAGGGAAAGGCATGGTGCTGTAAGGTTGTGTGGCTAAAAATAGGGACTCTGTTAGCAGAACAGCAGATAGGCTGTGAAGCTGGTGGTTTTACCAGATGCCTTGCAATCTACAGTCGGAGATTTTTCCATGTCCAACAAATGTGGACATTATGATCACCAAGGCCTCTGTAAAGATTGTTAAAAAAACCAAAATGTGTCTGCAAAAAGCTGCAAAAACAATTGTTTTGCGGAAATAATATATGCAATCAGTATTGACCCCCCCTCCCAAAGCAAGTTTTTGCCATAACAAAATGAAATCGGTGCTTTTGGCACACCTGTAGGAGACTCAAAATCATTGTTTGACCTCTGTGACCTGCTAACGCAGAGCAAAGGATCCAGGGATTTGGGGCACAGATGAGCCATATCCTCTGCCTTGTGTTGCTCCTCTCAGAGGAAATAGATTCCACATCCCCTCAATACAACTGCAGTCAAAAAAGAAAAAGAAAAAATGCATTTATTTCTTTGAAGAGTGAGGACGATCTGTGTGACTAAAGCACTCACTGCGCAATCCATCCCCCTCACCCAAGACCCTTTTTTCACAGGGAGATGGGATAATAGCTAAACACCAGAGCTAACTAATGCGACTGAATAATAAACAGATGAGTCAGTGGTCATTTGCATATCATGTTATCCCATCCTAAACATGATCTCCTATAAGTCTGCTGGGTGACAGGTGAGCGCTCTGGACAGGAATCTCAAACAATGTCCACGTTTTTCCTCTTTACACTTTGAAATGATGATAAATGTGCGGAGTAATTATAAAGTTGTCTCGGTGTGGCCCCCAGCTCCCAGTGCTGACTGCTGTATTGAATGTAATTACCGGGCAGGTATGCTAGAGGGAGCTAATTAATAAGGCATTTGTGAGTGGAAAAGTGGCTTTTTCAATACAACTTAGCTATCATTTTACTTTCAATGGAGAGCTACTTGGAATTAAAGTAGTATAAGAGGATAATTATGCTAATGGCTCAATTTGGATTTAAGATATGTTGGCAGGCTGTATTTCTCTGTGATGGCTGTTCGTGCATTACACCGTTCCTGCGGCTCTCACACGGTCTCTATATTTTATATTGTCTCAGCACAGATGTCAGGGGCCACATCAGGTCAATGTGTGTCCATGTGAAGAATCAGCACAGCCAGACTGACCAGCCGTAATGTTCATTTTGTCACTTGTTTTGTGTGTGCGTTTTCCTCAAGCTGAGTTATTTAATCCTCTTTAAGGAACTCTGTCTTTGACACTATAGTGGCATCAGGACACCAAGACTGACTCCCTGTTTGGAAGCGGTGAGCATCATGATCCACACTGATGGTTGTTTCTACCTAATGTGTTGCTGTGAAATTTTGCTCCAGGATGTAAACACTCTCCACACAGCCTGCTGTTACCCTCCTCGAAGCAAAGCGTTTAGTGCCAAACTTGCCTCAGCCAACATAGGTCTATGTATGTTATGTAAGGCCCACTATAAATAGGTTCACCCGGGATCTTTTGTCTTTACCTGATTCGCTCTTAGCCCAACAGTTTTTGTTTCTGGAGAGAGCTGTGGAAGCTAGTGCAATGTAGAGCTGGCCGTTTCCATAGTTACTTTTGTTAGCTGCAAGCTCTTAACATTCTTCATCTGTTTCCTCACATGTCTACTCTTATGGCTATTTGTTTGGATCTGTTTGCATGGCTTTTTAGTGTAACAGCGGCATCAGCTGCAGCGGTGATGAAAACAATGCTCACTAATTAATAACACATCTTTTCATAAACATTGTCATTCGGTTATGAGAAAGAGCAGCAAATAGAAATTAGTGTGGGTGCAGATGAGTCAGAGACCAGAATATGCAGACCTGTTAACTTCTGCTGGTCAAAAGTGTGTGCAATTAGTCCCATGCTGTTTGTGATAGTGGATGTTTATTGAGCTTTAGAGTAAATGTTGATGTATGTTTGACTCTGCTGCAATCCAGCGTTAATAACTGGGGTGTTTTTTCCTTCTTCTTTTTTTCCATTTGAATGTCTCAAAACAGTCATCAGATCATTAAAAAAAAGAAGAAATATTATGCATCTTCGAAAAATGGCCAAGCAGTTAGGTAACACCAGGTGCAGCAGTTGGAGCAGATCCAAAAAAAATGGACCGGGAGAGCGCTGCGAGCATGGATCGAGCAGAGAAGAGAAGAGGGCAAGGTAGGAGCCGTGCGGAGTGCACTGTGTGTGGAGGAGTCTGGGGGCATGGTTACAAAAACACCGGGGCATTCCGCAATCACGATCAGAGAGCTGAGTATGATTCTCACCCATCCCTGTTGTAGAAGCAAAGAGTACAGGCGGCTGGGGACCAAAGTGGGCGAGCGTGAAAGTATTTTTGGATCGCACGGGAAACCTGCCACACCAGCAGCAGCATCAGCAGCAGCGGTAGCAGCATCGGGGCCTGGTACCGGGCTTCCCTAACCCACTCCCACTCTCAGAGGGAGTGGGTTAGGAAGAGAGGAGCCGGTGAGAGATGCTCCTCCAATGGAAGCACCACGCTTCCGCCTCTTTTATTTTTCTTATTTTTTCCCCTCCCTTTCTATTGCCCAGCGTTTGAATGGTGATGCAGTATATATAACCATGCAGAGCCCAACATGACAGAAAGGGAGAGTCAGGCAGAGAGAAAATAACGAACTTGGCAGCCGAGGCGAGTATCTCATATTTATAGAAAGTCGTGTTTCCGGCAGAGGTTTCTGAGGTTTTAGCTCTTCGAATCCATTTTTGCGGTTTCTTCTGGGCCTCATTGTGTTCAGGTTTAGATTGAAGATGTTCCCTCATCTAACGCCTTCAGGGGGAGATTTGGCTGTGAGACATGTCAGAATGTGATTTGGGGGAGGCACACAGATTTCTCAGGCTCTGTTCAGGCCTGGCTTTACTAGTATTGATCCAAAAAAATGTTCTTCGCGAGACATTAATCAAAAGTGCAGCACAGCACCAGAGGCTAAATGTAAATGAGTCTGCTGTAGGCCTGTGATTTACATTCATTTAATTACTTCCAGGATGCTGGCAAAAGCATGCTTTCCTTTAAATGATTTTCTTTGGAGGTCTGGTAGTGCATTTGGTTTATAACTTCTCAAATTTGCCTGTTTTTTGTTTTTTTTTTAGTGAGCAGCCTCTGCATCTCAGTGGAATTCCAGGTTCTTTATTATTTACCCTAAAACAGTGTGGGCTGCATGGTTGGTTGACAGAGTGCCAAACGTTGAGACATTCAGGAGCAATACTTTAGATATCAAACACATTTTTGAGTAATAATGGGTGAAATTCTTTAGCTCAGTCTTGCAGTCCAGACTTCACACTGGTTCTATACAAAGAAGGAGAGGAAGTTCTCTGCTCGCTGAATTGAATTTTCCTTTTAAATCCATGCATGAGATGAAGCTTCTCATTGGTTGGCAACAAGAAACATTTCAGAAGTCCTAAAGTCAAATTTATCCATCTTAAATGGGCGTGTTATGATTCATTTTAACAACAATTTGTTGATGACGTGGTTCATTTTGAACAATAAGATTCGATCCGATTCACTGACCTGAAATCGATCCAGGACATCTTTAGCCAAAAACTCCACCAGTGTGACTGTTACGGCTGTGGCTGTCATATTGTTTTTTTGGTGAACTTTTTGGAATGTTTTTCCGTCTCTGTTTTCTTCCATTCAGTTCAATTCTATTCAATTTTATTTATATAGCTCAAATTCACAACAACAGTCGTCTCAGTGGGCTTCGTACTGGTAATTGTAAGGTAAACATACAATCAAAAAGGATCATAAATGCATAGAATTCAATAGAATAATACTAAAACTTTAACTAAACAGACTAAACTAAACTGGCATCCCTGCCCTTAGACCCCCTTCCCGGTTTTCTTTTGTTTTCTGCTGCAGTGGGAGGTTCTATCTTTCTTTGTCTTCCCCTTCTAGATTGTGTGCAGATTGGAGCCCAAATTGTTCGGAACGCCTGAGTGGCTGAGGACGTCCAGCTCAGGGTTTAAATACTGCCACATCATCTGTTGGACCCCCGTTTTGTTGTTCTGTGTAGTTTTGAGTTTTTCTGTGAACACATTCCCAGTTTATTTTTCAGCCTGGGTTTGTATGTGAGAGTTTTTGAGTCGTTTAGGTATTTCATTTGTTCCTTTTAACCTTTATGTTACATCCTTTTACAAGCAAATAGACAGGGGTGTAACAAGTGATTTAGAGATAAATACCTGGGTACTAAACAGTAGGTACATTTTCCCCCATTCCTTGTATATCTTGCAAGATAATCAATTGTAAATTAAATATATGTTCAAACAAACAAGTAAACAAGAATTAGTGGCAAATCCATTCACATTTTAGTTTCTTAAAGTTGAGCCCACTGGGGTTTTTCCACCTAAAAAAATAATCCAAAGGGAACATTATTAGAACATTCTACCAAACTGCATGGTCATATGTCAAGTATTTCCACACATTGGACTGGAATGATAGATTGATTATCTTTTGCTGCCAACATATGTTGTGTATTGTGATGGTACTTGCTACTGTGATTGATCTGGTAAGATCATAGGAATATAAATCGATTCATCGTTTAAGTCATTTAATCGTTACACCCCTAATCCTAAAGCACTGATCAAATATAATGTGGTCCCCTAATAACACGATAAAAAAATAGTTTTGTTACGTAACATCAGTCTAAAGCATGCTTCAGTTCATTTCCTTTAAAAAAAACAAAAAAACAACAGTGTTTTTAAATGTTTAGTTTTTTTTAGTTTAAATTTATCGTTACTTAAATGATTTTTGGTTTATTTTTTTAGTTTTTTTGCTGGACTCTCAGTAAAGCAGAAAAATGTAGATTTTTAATTAAAAGTATTAAGAGCTAAAATGTAAGAAGACATTCATGTTTTCCAATGCTTTACAGCCTCACAGACTGTCACTCATTGCTGCTCCTTCCCCTTCCACCTGCAAAAAAACCCTCTACCTCCCACTCCCTGTCCAGAACTGAACCTGAAAATACCAAGGTCAGTGGGCTACAGTGACACAGACACAGGCTACTTTTCTTTGTGGCACAAGGACTTCTCCACTATAAAAATGCATTTTTACAACAGTTTAACCTTCAAATATGTTTTTCTTTCCTAATAAAAATGAGGTTTGACAAGTCACAAAAATATTTTACAGATTGGTAGAACCTGCTTTTTGTGCTAATTTTAATAGACATTAAGTATGTTTACCGCTTCATCTCACTAAGGTATGCTTTAACCAATAAGAACGGAGACCAATTTTTCCTTCAAAATAAAATTATGTGAATTAATACCACAAAACAAGTGGAACACATATGTTTTTTTGTTACAATGATGTCACCTTGGGTTCCTTTGGAATAATTAAAACAATATTTAATGCCTTACACTGTAAACTTCTGCCAAAGTCAATTTTCTTATTTAATGTAGACTTGGCTTTCTTGGCATTATCTCAGAATTCCCTCAGAAATACCATCATTTTGTCTCCTTAAATATTCAGAAATTAAACAAAAGCCGTTTTTCTGTTAAAAGAAAAAAAAAACTTGTACAACACCGGCCTGGCACTGAAATGTCAGTAAGTGCTAACATTACGTAAATCCATTACTTAGTCAATGACATTTTATGGAGGGGAGGTTAGCCACACTGCAGTTATCATAACAGCATCCCATGATCTGAACTCTGTGTGATCAGATTGGTGTTAATAGATTCTGGATTACTTGAAGGCAGTTCCTCAAAGCTAAACATCTTTGGGGCTGGAATTAGAGTGCACGGCAGAGGTGAAAACGATTTGTTCCGGAGAATGTCACAGCTGCAGCAAAAGACCTCATATGCTATTATCATACCTTGCCTTAAAAAGATGACAGCGTAGCAACTTAGAGATCCTTTGATACATTTTCTGAGGCTCATTATTGATGGAAATAACATAGTATTTGTGTAGACTGGTATGAGCAAGCTGTTTATAATGTTTATCTGCAATAGTGCGGGACTAGACACAGCCTTTTCTTCTCCACTTAGAGTCAAAAGTTGTTTTAATCTGTTAGAACCAGTCAATGATTCTACACCAAAAATCTTTGTATGTAGTTTTTATAAAGGTTTTATGTGAACACAATAAAAATTCTGGTTTATAAAATTCAGCTTTGCCGAGTTGTATTGGACTATATTCACCCCTATTGTAAGAATCCTGGGCAGCTTTAGTGTTGTCATAAAAGGCATATCTAATTTTAACCATTTTTATTATCAGAAAGACAAAACTGTAGAGAGTATTTGGAATTTTACAAGCTTCTAATTAAGAGTTAAACCTTTCTAAAACATGGATGTAATCTCTGTTTTTTTTTTTTTTTTGAGTGTGGGCTTGCACTCTTAAAACATTTACTCCTTCTGGGTTATTCATGTTGGGATATGTCTTTGGGTTACTTTTTGGAGCAATACTAATTTTTTGAGTTATAGTGGCTTCATTTTAACCAAATTTATGTTTTTTTCCTGAGTTTTTTTGTCTTCCATAGTTAAAATAACCCATAAATAATTTAGTCCCTTTTTAACCTTGTAGTGGGGTTAAAAACAACCCAATTGGGTTATTTATAACCATTAGATTTTTAGTGTGTTTGTTTTGTAATGCATCAAACGAATGGTTTCTATACATTTTCCAATCCAAAGAAGTCTTTTATTTTTTAAAACGTTTCAGAGAATAAATATAAACAGCCACCCTGATAAACTGTTTATTGTGTGTTGTCTCCTCCCCAGTATAAAGCTAATCCTCCCCTATTAGTAAGCGTTTACTTTCATATTACTTATAGAGTGAGGATTATTTGTGACAAATATTTCCATGAATTTGATGTTTTGAAAGAATACCCGCCAACCAGCACATGTCAGAGCCTGAAACATAAGCGTGCACAAACTTAAAAGCGCATATTTTCATTTTCATGTCAGATCAAGAGAGAAAGGTTAACATAGAAAAATAAACAGAAAAAAACAACCACATCAGTGTCAGACCATTATATCATGATTATATACGTACAGCAGCATTTATGGATGGAACCGGGTCATCTGTGCCATACATCAGTCATTAAAATGTCTGCTGAATTTCTGTCAGACCTGGTGAAGGAAAGCAAAGGCTGAAATTAGTCAAAAAGCTGTCTTGAAACTAATGGTTGGTCACAGAAGAGGTAGTTTCACTTATGGAAGAACTTTTCTATTTACATTGAAGTTAAAAATTTAAGAGTTGATCAAATGCTGTATAAATTGTATTCTTTCAAAAGATTGTCTGCTATAGTATGTAATTATAAATAAAAATTGATTAAAAAAAACAGGATTTTTGTGTTCCGTTGTGTTCATTTTAGGAGGATTTTCTGCACACCTATGTGTGGTTTCGTTGTTGGATTTAATAAGACTGTTCAGCAGAGAACAGATCTACAGGAAGCATTCAGGATGAAGTCAAAAAGGAAAGGCTTTTGTGCGTCCTCCTGGTTCATGTGTGTTTACACGCTGAATGCGGCGCCGGCGCTGTCCATGGTCCTGAACCTCCAGCCAGAGCCAGAGGTCTGCTGCAGACAGCAACGTCCTATGAAAGAGTATCGACTTTTTGTAATAGGAAGTGTGACCACAGTGTGCACCCAGCAACAGATGCGAAATAGAAAAGGAGGGAAAAAATGCTTTGGGGGTTGAAATGTCATGTGAACAGTTGGGTTCAACCACTGAACACCTCAGGGGTGTTATCGACTCCCTTCCATGCTTTTAAAGGCCAGGAGTTCGTTCAGACTGGGCTTTGCAGTTGCTCGCCTCGAGCGTAAAAGCCACCATCATCTCCAGCTGCAACCTCGAGGGTAAATGAATTTGAGACAGTAAATTTAAACTGTGAGCTGACTGGAAGAGTGCTGGAAAGAAAGGAAACAAAACAGATCCAGACCTTGCAGTCTGGAGAACAGAAAAAGACAGGATGAGTGGAGTTGAAAGAAATGCAATGCAGATGGTTCTCAAATGTATCTTTGACAAAAAGAAAATGTTGATATTTATAGATTGTATTCCGAAGGAGACACTACACATGTTGTCTTGCTTCATTTTTCTGCTAAACTGTAAGACATTCAGACCAAGATTAAGTCAGCTATGGCTACATGCACTGTGGGGTGCATGTGAACCATTAGTCTGGGTGTGCTGAGAGTATGGGCTGTCATAGCCCCTAAAATGCATACCATCATCAAATCACTTAATCTATCCATATATCTAAGTCGTATACGTTTTATGTTGAATGCTTTTCCTGACATATACCCTCTACATTTACCGGGCTTGGGACAGGCACAGGCAGGACACTGCTAAAGCTACATTTTTCCTTTTATGCATGTTTGTTTATCTGTCTGACTGTCCATCCTTACGTTATATTTATTTTTGTTTTTTCTGTGTTTTTTTTTTTTTGTCATTTTTAATTTCTTAGTTAATCATGGATTTTTGAGGCCATCAGATCTTTTTTTTAGGTGGTGGTGGTGGGGGGCTGGATATTGGCATTCCCCATGCCTGTATCCAGCCTTGCAGATATTTATAAAACATATTTGCATCAAAATTTGATTTTTCATGTATTTGACGTTTAAACCTTACATTCTCCAATCTTTTAAAAAAAAACATCTGCTAAATGTTTTATTTAATTGTATTTGCTTTTCAAATAAGGTTAAAAGAAGCTAAAAACAAATACTTGTTAGGTGTCCTTTTTTTCCACAATATCTCGTTTTTCCCCAAACATTTGTTCCTGCTTCATTTTAAACGCACAGAAAATGTTAGTTTTGCCACTAAAAAAAGCTGTGGCATCCACTTAAACCAGTATTTTGTGTGGAAAACGAGCGTTTAATGTGGACAGGAGCGGCGCTCTGCATTGATCGCCACTTGTTGCAACGTCAGTCTCCATCTCTCCAGTCTGGGAGGAGGGGAAGGATTTTTGGAGAGGACGGGACTCCGTCACATCCTCTGTCCATATATGGGCATGAAGTTTACACGCAGCGGGGAATCCTCTCACTGGAGCTGATGAATGGGGAGGAGGGCTGAGGGAGCTGCCAAAGTGTATATAAGGAGAGAAAGGGGAAGTCGCTGCTGTGAAATCCACAGCAAGCAAATACCAACCGAGGAGCAGGGACGAAAAGGATTATCCTTATTTTTTATTTTTTTAAACAAACACAAACAAAAAAGTCATTTCGGATCATCTGGATCATTTATTAAAAGCCATCAGCAGAGAGGGGTGATAAAGAAAACCGGTGCTGTTTGATATTTCCCTTTTACCTTTTTCCCTGGGACGCACGGACTTCTAAGTGCATCATTATGTTGAACAATATGGATTTGAATTCGAAAGATTCTTTCCACCCCCAATTCGAGAACTGCAGCAGTTCCTCGTTGATGGAAAACACTGCGCGGAAGGATAACCAGGAGGTGTACGTCGATGGAGAACGGGGAGTACCTGCCCAGTTCGGCCACGGTGAGTTTCAGCACCATGGATCTTCATGCATGAAAATGATAAAATGTTAAACAACATTGCATGGGAGATTTAACACTTGAGTGCCACTATCAGCTTTGTTCAGTGTCACCTGTGCGTCAAAATACGCACAAATGTTTATGTAACGCATTCCATTTGACTTCACATTGTGAACAGGCGCACTGACAAAGTTTTAACCCCCCCCCCCCCCCCTCTCTCATTTCTGATTTAACAGAAGGAGCCCCCGCTGCCCTCAAAACCGAGGCTTCAAACTCGGAATTTGCCTTCAACCCATGCGAGTGCCCAAAAGACACCTACACCCCTTCCTCGCTTGCCTACTCCGGCAGTTTTTATGTCGAGGCATCTCAGGGAGCGCCGTGCAGCACGGAAACACTCCTCAATATGATCACGGAGATCGTGGGCATCTCTACGCTTCCACTTTCAGAAGTGCACCAGAGCGGCAACAGTCGGGGAACTTATCCGTCGCCTGCGCCCTTGGAAAGCGGGGACGACAGTTTTGGGGACTCGGGCGTGAAGAGGCAGCCTTACACCTGCTCCGGACCTAACCCCCCAGTTTACTCCCCGGACCAGAATTGCAGGAGATACACGGATGATCAGCCCAGCAGCCAAGTTCCAGATCCGTCCACTTCCCTGCTCAGCTTCGGGTCTCCACGTGCTCCAAACCCGAAGAAGACTGAGCCAAAATCGGAAGCTGCCACGTTCCCAGTGGTGGTCAAGAATGAGTTTGAGAGCAGCTGCTATGAGTGGGGAGCTTTCAGCAAGTCTGAGTGTTTGGAGTCAACTTTCCAAGGGGAGACATTCCCAATGTCCAGTGACTTCCCCCCTGACCAGCAGGTGGATGTTAAGGACCTTTTAGACACGTTTCACCCAATCTGTGCCAACCCAGAAATGGAGTTTAAAGTAGAAGGGGGGATCAAACAGGAGCCCTGTTTCTCCGACACCTGTTCTCAGAGCTACTCCAGTCCCCTCTACAACAATTACCTCCCCCCACCCCCAGTGGGACTCTCCAACATGAAACCCTTCCCCGAGCCCCCTCAGCCATCCAACCAATGCGACTCTTTGTACATCTCACCAGCCATCCCGAGCACAATAGACTCGCTCCTGTACTCTTCCCTGATGCCAGATTCCTTTGCACAAAGTTACAACAACCGTCCGACGAAGCCCCCCCGGGCCAGGAAGAGCCCCGCCGCCTCCCACGGCCCCGCCAAAGAGAAACCCTTCACCTGTCCGATGGAGAGCTGCGACCGGCGCTTTTCCCGCTCAGACGAGCTCAACCGGCACATCCGCATTCACACGGGCCACAAACCCTTCCAGTGCCGCATCTGTTTGCGCAGCTTCAGTCGGAGCGACCACCTCACCACCCACACCAGGACTCACACCGGCGAGAAGCCGTTCTCATGCGACGTGTGCGGCAAACGCTTCGCGCGCAGTGACGAGAGGAAGCGGCACGGACGCGTGCACCTGAAGCAAAAGGAGAAAATGGAAATTAAGCCGCAGGTGAACGGCGGCGCGTGGCCATTTTCTTTACCCGAGGGGATATGAGAACGGGAGCTGTGTCCATTTACGCACGCACACACACACGCACATTTATGGGCCTTCTGGGTCTGTCCGTCTTGGAAGACAAGCCAGGTGACCACCAGTCAACCTCTGAGCAGCTTTTGTCTGGAAATACAACTCACGATGTGTAGAGTTTTTATAGGAGCAGAGAGGAGAAAGGAGCACAGTTCCTGCCTTTCTTGCCGCAGCCGCGCACAAGTTGTCAAAGTGGGGGAACCGCTACACAGAGACTTGTTGCTTTTCAGTGGAGCCAAACCTTAGCTCTGCATTGCATGACTGCAGTTTCAGCACCTCTTCAGCTGGACAGCTCCTCCATCCATCCGCCTTTGAACATGGATGGATTGCACTTACAGAACCATGTTATTATTAACTCCATTTAGGATTCTTATTTTCTGCATTTAGCATTCTTAGAGCAATGGGTTTAGACTATATTTCTTAAGATGCATGTTTATGTTAGTTTTTTAAATTATTATTATTATTTGACTGGAATATAACCTTCTGTTAAGCTTACTCCTTTGCTTCACAGTAAAGGTGTTTGACCATAAAGCTGTCCACCTTTGAACAACAAAACGTTTGTTTTTTCCTCTCCTTCTTTTGGCCGTCAGTGTTTCCTGTCATTAGTCTTTGTGTTGTGTTCCAATCGTTTGGATTATTACAGTTGTGAAAGATTTATCATAAATGGAAAAATAAATAGATTTGTATCACTGTACTGCTTTGTATTTTTTTAGGAGACTGTATATTTTGAAACTGGTATATTCCTAGTGTCCTTTTCTTAAAGTGAAATGTGAAATCAATCATGAATGAGGTCTTTTGGTTTTTATGGAGGGCTACTGTTTCGTAACAATATTTTAAATGTGAAACTTTGATATTTCGAGACATTTTCTTTGCACGTCCTCCCATTTTTGGTGTGATGAGAGTTTTTTTTTAATTGTTGAATTACTGATTTTAAAGGGAACACACTCCAGTTGTGGTACAGCTTTTCAACTGAATGTACAGACTTCTATTTGCTGGAAAAGGCTTGCAAATCACACAAACATTGCTTTTAAGTAATCAGGTAGCACACATTGCTGCGAGTTTTTGTGGACTTTATGTCGGAAAAGGAAAGGGTTTGACCTCGTAATGTCTTTTTGATGGGAATATTGTACACAAAATGTTTTACTTTAGTAAAAAAACAAGTAAAAATATATTAATGTTGGTGAAATTTTTACCAACAGGCCATTGCAAAAAAAGAAAAGAAAAGAAAAAGACGTTATTTGATGCGCCTTAAGTTATATTAACTGTTCAATTCAAGATTTTGTACATAGACACTTTCTACAGTACTTTAAATTATTATTGATGTTGGTATTTTTATGAAAACTTTATGAATAAAATAAACATTTTCTGAAATCGGTGTGTTTTCTGTCTGGTTTACGATGTTTAAAAGTGTCCTTTATTTCTACTCAGTCTGTTTCTGAGTGCTGGAATCTTAAAAACACTAAGTTGGTTGTGTCACTTCCCAAAATACATCTCATAACAGGCCACCTGTAGAAGCTGGCAGCAGCCCTAACGGCATTGTTCTCCCTGTGACTCATCAGGCTCAGGCACATTAAAGGGTTTCCTTTTGGACATTTTGCTCAAGGCACACATGTAGAGGTAGACACCCTGAGTGCCATGGTGATCTTGTTAAAAGGGCCAATTTCTTGTCATGTCAGTGAAGCAATCTCTTCTTCCTTCACTTGTGTGTACCTCTTTTTTTACTCCAAATTTGCTAGATATGGGGATGTAGGTGATTTAATCAAACAAAAGAACATTTTGAAAATAATGAATAGTTAATTTGAAAATGTATTATATCTTTATGCTACTTCAGCGGAGACTGTTAACACCAAGAATGAACTCAAAATCGGCCTCTGTGCGGCTGCCTGCTTCATAGTTGGGCGTCAAGATCTTTCAATCTGTCTTTGGAAGGCTTTACTAGAGGGTCTCCACGGCAGTATGCAGGACATGCATGTGCCCGTGACGCAGTCGCCTGGCAGAACACTACTATGCTTGCCCACGTCAGTGCGTAAGTGCCTGCGTTGCCTGTAGCTGACAAACATACTGTACCAGCGTGAAAATGCAAGCTGCCACATGGAACACTGTGAATAGTATGTACCCATCTTCTCCTGTCTATCACTCATCATCTCATACAGTAATGCAGACCCAAATCGGCATCGGCACACATTCCCTTCTCTATCTGTTTTTTTTATTTTTGGGTGTTTTAGTGCCAAATGGTGTCCAGTGAGGAATGGATGAGACTGAATTGCAGCGATGTTCAGTCACAGTGACCATTATCCACATACTTGAAGACTGAAGAGGTATTGAACTCTGGCTACTGATGGAATTTCTGCAATTGTGGATCTGCAATCTCAAATTCACATTTGCATACTGTAAAATGGTCCTTGATGTTTCTGCAACAGCGGTACATTTTTCACCGGTCTTTATTGAAGATGTTTACCATGCGGCAAAACCTTTTAACTGAAGCTATAATAAAGGCAAAAGATGTGCAATAGTTTGTTGTTTTTTTTCTTCTTCCCTGACTGACATTTATGGTTTTTGTTTCTCCTGTGGATATGCAAAACAGCCAAAGCCATTAAGTGATTGTGCAGGGCGGGTACCAAGAACTATGCTTTCTAAGAACGTTGATCACTGTGAATGGTGGCATAGCAAGTCCATTAAATCCTTCCTAGGCCATTACAAATGCAAATATGTTAACATCAATGCTCTGGCATTTGGTTATTTATCCAAGTGAGTCTGTCTGTATGGTCTATAGAGAAAACCATAAACTACGTCACTTCACCTTCATATCTTATCAATTCAAAATGTGGATGGTTTTTGATGACTAATTTAAATTTAAGAACAAAATAAACACAAATTTGACATCAGAGTGGAAAGGAAAATGTCTTAAATCTGTATTAACACACTCTATTTTTCTATTTAAGCACATTAATAATACATTTTTTTCTCCTGTTCCTTTCCGTCAACTGTGGAGGAAAAAAATTCTGACCTCCACAGGTTTTATATGATGCAGGGTAATAAGTGAAGCATATCGCAATCCTCAGTGGCAAGCCTATTTCCAACTGCGCTGTCGTTAAACGTCCACAGCCTGCGAGAGACAAGTTGTCTGTGAAGAGCTCAGTATTTTTTTTTCATGCATCCTTGAACTCTAAACAATTCTTCCTCTACGACAATAATCCAATAATGACTTTCAGAAGGTATGAAAATGAATTTATTTGCTTATATGAATGATCACAGGCAGTCTTAATGGTTCAAGCTTCAGATAGCAGGTCACCTCAAGTGCCTATTAATAATCACAGTTCTACTTGAGACAGTCTATATGGCCACACAGTCTCCTTCGCATGTGAATTGATCTATTGTGGGGTAATCACCACGTAATTTTATGCGCAACTTTGAAATGTTCACCCGGGCACATCATGGTCCTTGGGGTGGGCTCGGTAATCAAGGTGCATAATCGCATGGCGGTAATGGCAATCAGGCTTAGCAGATTAATTCCTCGGATCATGCAGCAGCCCGTCGGTCCTGTATCTGATCATGAACAAGGGTGTAGGTGGTCTGGAGAGGGCAGGTGATTAAAAAGAAGAGAACCACTGCAGCAAGAAGGTGCTCGTTATGCAAACATTTCAAGGACCTAATTTTTTGTACTTTGTGCTCTTGCTCCCAAATTCTTCATTTGTATTGCTGATCAGCACGAGGCTCGGCAAAAACTTTCTCCTTCCTTCTTCATAAATTACAAGTCAACTCTTTGGTCAAGGAGTCCTGTCTGCCACTTTCGTCTTGTGCATAAAAAGAACTTCATCAAATTTAGTGGGAATGCTGTGTCTGACAAGGACAAAAGTGATGAGGTTACAGGGGAAACAGATGAACAAGTGAAATGCAGTTCAATTATTGAGATATTCCTGGGTTGATGCTGGAAAATGGTGTTGTAGAAATGCAACAATTCTGTTTACAACTCATGAACGGTTGTGCACTAATAATTTGTAAGAGTCTGAAACCATTCAATAAAGGGCACATTGATTGGAGTTGGTTCCATCCACTCCAACAGCATGCCGAAAATGGGTGATTGGGCTGGACAAAATGAGAGCTTTAACATGGGAGACGCATGGAAGTTGTGGTTATTTGAAGCTAACCTCCAGTGGTCTTTTAAAAACTGCATCATTTGTACTTTCAGGTTTGTGTCCAGTTTGGGAACAGGAGGTCGTGGCTTGGTCAGTGACATAATTGTTTTAGTTGTAGTGTAACCCTTTAACACCAGAGCTTCAGCTCCATTGGTTACAGTCTTTGGACTACTGTAGCTCGTTAACCGTTTACACAATAAGCTATTGGAGCTATCCAGCTGGAAAGTTTTGGGCCAGATGCCAACAAGTGACAACAAGTGGATGCCATGGAATAGAGCGGAGAAGGAAGCTTGTGGTGTATTTTCTACATCACAAATTCACTATTTGGAAACAGCACTTCTTCGTCAGCTTTTGATTCATCACAATTTGAATAAAGAAATACTTAGAAATGCCCCTTTGAGCTTAATATTCTTTATATATGTCCTCCATCACCAGCAAAATCCCACAAGGACAGGTTAAAATCACGAAGAACAAAATTTTCATCCCAGTGGGTCTTTAATGGGTTAACAGCAAATCCCATCAACAAACCAAAATGGGTCCTTTTATATTAAGATTTTTTTTTTTTTTACACTAGAGCCACAATCATGATTGACTTTTAAGTTACCTCATCTCCTGAGGTTTAGACATGGATTCTCCTCTAATCAGAAAACCTGCTTCTCTACAGCCCCCTAAAGTCCTGAAAGCTTCAGAATCTGATACAACTGTGACATCAAAAACATTTACTTTGCATATATTAGTAAATACACAACATTGAAATTTGTTTGTTCAAGACATCACACTGATGCTAAATGAGTCTGAATTCATGAACGTTTTGTTGTGCTTCATTACTGAATCTGTTTGCTTTGAAGCACAGCACATCTTTCTGTAGGGGCTTCAGCCATCGGGGAATGTTGCTCAGGATCAGGAAGTGCATGATCTTGACAGTTACGGATGTTGTGTGTCATGTCACATCTGCATGGAGAGTTAGCCTGAGGGTTGCCCAGCACAACATTGCCCTGAGCATCTCAACGCAAGCCACTACATTACCTTCTACCCATAGTGCATCTTGGTGCCTGCTGCTCTTCAGGTAAGTGATGCATCCGCCCATCAATTTGAAGTAAAGCAAAACTGAATTCAGAATCTTTTTTTTTTCTTTCCTCCATGTCAGTTCTGTTGTTTTTGTTTGGACATCTTGCTCTTTTTGTTTGGACATTGGAAAAACTGTGTTTGTTCTGACATGTTTCTGTCATACCCACCATCAACTGCAAGAGAGTATGTGTTGAATCAGACCACACACGCAAGTCCACACTTCACAGACCGGTTTATCACAGACTTGTTTTATTTCATTTTTTTAAATGTTGAACTTTGCAGACAAGAAATGACAAGATTGAATCTTGTTTCAAAACAACATTTTTTACAGCCTGGCTCAGTTCATTAAAGTTCCACTATGATCATTTATTCATCTATTTCAAATGCGTTCCCAGTGGTCTTTGATGGTTATGCCGTTTTTATCCAAAATTAAAAAAAACCTGTGGTGCTCTTCTAGGATATAGTTTCTGCAGAGCTGCAGTCGTTCATTAGAAATTCCCCTCTAAGTTGTGGGCGGGACTGCTGGCGTGGTCGACAAAGATGTACATGAATCAATTTCTTTGCCAGTGGATCAGAGGATGCATCAGAATGGAGTGGAGCAGGGAGCTTGTGGTCTGCCGATTGTAGCTTCTACATGACAAATTAGATCTTTATCAAAAGGCTCTTTTGTGTCTGCTTCTTATTCACAATTTAAATAAAGAAATACCCAGAGCTTAATTTTCTTTATATATGTCCTCCATCATCAGAAAAATGCCACAAGAGCATGTTAAAAACACCAAAAAGTTGGTCTTTAAGTGATCCCTCAGGGCTTGGAAGGACAGCAAAGAGTTTACTATATAAAACATTGGTACTTCCAAGTTATTTTAATTATTTTAATTATTTTTCTTTCACCAGCGCAACAATTATAATAAATATTATATATAATAATAAATATAATATGTATTATTTCTGAGGTCAATGTTAGATACCAGCTGGAAATGATCTTTTAAAGACTCAATATTTGAACATTTATTTGTTTATCTAAATCAATGAGCCTGTTCTATATTGGTCAAGCAATGAAGAAATTTAAAATATATTTTTTAATCAACCAATTAGTTCCCTTTTTGTTCCCTTTTACTGTATAACAAACTAAATGTTTGTAACAAAGATGATTTGAAGCTGCACAATGTTATTTCCTTCACTGTAAGATCTAATTTCTTTTACTTTATAGCCTTAGTAGATTCACCAAGACAACAATATATGTCAATGATTGTGTATGTCATGGCATTTGACTAAATCTAAAAACTGTAAACATACCTGGATTATTGGTGTTTTTAAAAGAAAAAGCATAGATTTTCAATATTTTAGGAAACTAACCATTTTTGATGTTTATAATAGTACAATCAGAAGCAAAACTATTGAGATATGACATAAATCTAAGGAAGACTGTTTATTAGCATGAGTGAAAATGTCTGCGAGCGTCAAAAAGATGATGAGTTGAACATCGAGCACTCCACTCAAGCAGGTGTTCATCCAGAAATCATTGGCCTTTTTTTTTTGATTGAAACTTAATTTCAACATCAACACTTTTTGAGTAAAACACAAAAAAAAGAGAAAAAACAAACCTGTATATAAGTAATTTTAAATACTAGCAAGATTTTTGCACACGGACTTCTGTCCAGTCCGTTGTACCACAGCATGCAATGACAACAGGATGAAATGTAATCAGCTGGCAGCAAAGCAATATATGAGTATATGTATAAGACAGAGACAAGCTTGCATGCTGTTACTTGTTGCAAATACCCGTAAATTTGCTGTCACATTAACATGCAGCCATCTAGTAAAGTGTCTCAAACAAATACGTGTAAAGTGTATACTTATTCATATTATAGCAATTTTATATAGCCTACTTGCAACTGTTAACCCCTCTTACCACTGAATAAATTACTACTGCATATGACCATGCATCCTGTAGAGCTGTGAGTGATTACTTTAGTGCTTTGACATTTGCAGCAGCTGTAATGAGGCATGTCTCTGACAGCCGTGTCACCACCGGCAGCCGATGTATCGGCTGCTCGGTTCAACTCTGGGAAGAAGGCACACTGTGGCCAAACACTGGCACTCTTTCTAGATAATGATGGTTCACCCATAGAGAGGCAGAGGGAACGTGTCGAAGTTTCAGAAAACTGTGCGTGTGTGTTTTAGAGGGAAGTGAATGAGGAAGGCCAGCTGAGAGCCTATGTGAAGTGAATTGGCGACTGTTTGTGTGTGTGTGTGTCTGTGTGTACATGTCGGCTGTTGCCAAGATGGAACCACTGACAGGGATGGGGGGCGTAGTTTGGGATATAAAGACTATCAGCGTTGAAATAACTGGACCGAACGTGCTCATACAGCTCCTGTCAAGTTAAGCAGACGGTGATTTGCATGTGCACACCAGCCCCAGAACCAGCAAACTGTGTGTGTATTGTGCATCTAAATTAAGCAGAGAAATCAAGGTGGCTCTTTGGAGGCTCCATGAAATGTATGCAAAATGTAGCTACTTCAGCCACAGCTCCCTGGCTTTCTTCTGCTGTTTTAATAAAAAGCTGAATTCTGATAGATGTGGATTGGAGCCATTAGTAAAAAGGCACTGGGAACAGAGGGGCTCGTTGGTCAACTCTGCATGAGAGGCTGTGTTTAGGTCAGATGATCTTTTCTTTATCAAAGGGGGAGCTTTTTGTGCTCTTCTTTTTAATTACATTATAGATAAAATATGAGTTTCCATTTTAATTGATTTTGGAAAAACCTCCCCTCTGGAGTGACATATAGCTTTTTTTTTTTGTTTTTTTTTTTGGTCTTTGCTGTTTTTTTTTTTTTTTAGCTGTAGCTGCTTGTGTTGTATTTTTACAACAAAAAAAGGACTGAGTCCATCAATTATGTAATTTGTCTTTCATTTCCTGCAGGTAAAACTCTATTAATTATCATAGTTATAGGAAACACTTATGGAATCAACACTTACTGAAATACCAAGCATTTGATTTTTTATTTTTACCTATTTGCCCAATTAAGCGACGAGCAATTAAGACTGTAATAACCGTTTTCGGTTCACAGTCCCCACATGTTTCTATCCCTATGGGTAGTTGAAAAGCCGGGCTTCTTCATATTAGAGCACTGTTTTCCCTTTTGTATCTCCCCCCAACTCCAGCAGTGCACAACAACAGTTTTGCCACCTCCCCAACAAGGTGGCTTTACTGCTGATTGACTGCTGCTTTCACCCTGGCTGGAGGAAAGTGGCGGAGGTGGGGAGGGCACGCCAGACTGTTACGCTCTTCCTCGTTTTGAGTGTTTGGAGCCACACTGAGGTCACATTGGGCTTTATGTTTCCCGAGCCTGGAAGACGCGCCTGTGCAACAGACATCAGCCGTCTCTGATCTCAAACCTGGGGAGGCTCACTGGAAACCTAAAGAGGCATGTTTTATCACTCTCCATGGGGTTTTCAGCACTTCAAATGCTGCCTTTTATATGGATGAGTCAGATCTGCAAATCACTTTCCCTTTGCTGTCAGTCCCCAAATTCCCTGCTCTCCCGTTGTGCACAATCACCATGTGATTTGCAAAATGTGATTTAGTAGTTTTCGGAGCACCATTTGTCGTTGACTTGGCTGAGAAGTGAACAGCTGAAGAAACTGAGACTTTGTGTTGAATGACTGCTGTGATGATCACTGTATATTTTTCAATCCTCTGAATTTCCCTTTTCATAGAGAACTCCTTCTGCAATAAAGCATCTTTCTTTTACTGCAAAGGATTAATGGAGTGAATAATTACCATTCCTGCTCGGAAGAATCAGCTGCACAAATGTCTCAACTAGAAAAGAGTCGAAGGGAAAGAAATGAGTGAGGGCTGCTGTTGTTGGCCATCTGTGATCCTGTCACTCAGTGCTATTGCGGCATAGGGTCTGCTTCCTGTTAACAAGCTATGTTTACAGCATCAGCACCGGGCTCCCGCCGTCTGTATATTTGTGAGTTAATACTCCTTGTCACTCCTCAAGATTGATGCGTCCAAATGTCTGTTACCCATTAACTGGTCAGGATCTGCCATCTTCAGGGAGACAGTGACAGAGTCCACGGCGGCTCGGCAGCACTCCAGCACTGAGGCGGGCCTTGCTTTTACAGGGAAGTGGCAGGATGAGGTGTCTACATTCCTGACACTGAGGTTTACTACTGAAATTCCAGCACAACAGTCGGGGGAAATTTTAACCCCTTCTCAGCCGGGGCTCTTCTTCTCAGGTTCAGTTAGAAATCAAAGAGATGCTGATCTTTTACTCACCATCGGCTTCTCCTTCCTCCCACTCTTTTACTCGCTGTGTTTGTTTCTCTTCTGGCACTACTGACAGGGACGTCTTGTAGAAGATGAAGAGAGGGATATTATGAGAGGTAATGCACTGCTTCCTGCTTTAAGATGAGAGAAGGAGAATATGTACACTCATCAGTCTCAAGATCAAAACAAGACAAACACAAATCTTATTATTGAGAAAAAAATCTTCCTCAAATGATCATTATAGCCAAGTGAAGAGTATTTGACAATAAATTTAGCAGTTAGCTCAGGTGTGATCAAAGGCTTTATTAAAGACACATTACGACCAGCTTTTGATCCACTTCGAAAGCATTCCCAGTGGTCTTTTAATTATGATTTAGCTGTCAAAATGAAAAACCTTTGCTATTTCTTTGAACATAGTTTCTACAGAGCGGCAGGAGTTCATTAGAAATTACACTCTAAGTTGTGGGCAAGACCATTGGCATGCCCCTCCCCTTCCTGTCATCCATCTGTTTAGAAGCTCTCCCAAGCTTACAGCCCCTCACAACCCCAACCTTACATTACTGGTGCAATAAAATGATGAGCAATATTGGAGCTTTCCAGCTGTACCGTTTTAAGTCAGATGCCAGCTCAGACGAGGAAATCAAAGACGTACACGGACCTATCTGTCTGCAAGCGGACGCATCGGAGTGGAGCAGAGCAGGGAGCTTGTGGCTTGCCGTTGTAGGTCCTACGTCTTTCCCATATTTTTTTTCTAGCTGTATTTTTTTCGTCTGCTCCTGATTTACAATGATTTGAATAAAGAAAAACTCAGAAATGCAAAATATATACATATACATACTACACAACTACATAATAACTACTTAAATGCCAAAAGATCATGTTAAAAATAACAATAACACACTTTTGATCAGAGTGGATCTTTAATGTAACACATGGAAAGTCCTCAAACACTTTTTTTAATATATCATTGATAAAATTCCACTTTTATCTAACTGGTTATTAAGTTATAGTTAGCCAATTAGGAAACAACCACTTATTTTAACCTTTACCCATTGCCTTGAACACTTTAAGGAGGTCACTGGTGAAATAAGTATCCTGAGTGGAAGAAGAACAATAGTTTAATGCTTGTAATAGGAAATGAATGTTGAAAAGGCCTTCCATACACCTCCTCATTGTGTTTTTGTTTAGCTAATTTACCTATATGGTTTTTGTTGTGACCTGGTTTACTGGGGGTCATCTTAAATCTAATTACTGCTAAGGTTTACTACTCTTCTATATATTGTTCCTATAATTTGAATGGGAATCACTAATGTGGTCTCATCTTAAATATTACATATCTTACACATTTAACTGCTGTAACTGACAAGTAGTAGTTGTGGTAATATTCATTTGATGTAGAGCTTTTAAAGTAAACAACTTGAAAATTCACATTCCACTTTTTTTTCTAACCAGTATTTTTAATAAATAAATATGATAAAATACATTATTTTACTGGTTGAGGTAAATGCAGATTGCCATCAGTAATGATGAAGAGTAGCCTCAAAGGGCTTCTCTGCTAGATTTATTTCATGATCTCTTCCAAACTGTGACAGTTATCCCAGTTTACAGCTTTGTTCGGCACCTTCAATGGTTGTCAGTAGTGTTTAACATCTCCAAAATAGATTTCCTCCTTTTCCAAGCTGTTAAACGAATGGCAGATTTAACTGTTGCCACTGCCATTAAATCCAGTACCCCTTCATAGAGTCAGCACACCTCCGCTGTGTCTCAGCCTCGAACCATTATGACCGCTCATGGTCCAAATGGACTGAGGGGCTTTCATGTGTCCTGAACAGTCTATTCCTCTCATTACTGCTCATACTGGTCTCACATCAAACAGTCTCATTATTTCCAACGAAAGGGGAAGCGCAAGTGTGCAACGAGTTGCAGCTACAAAGTGACTTCCAAGTTCAAATAAAATCTGCACTTTGTGCGTGTAATATGCAAGCAAGATGCTGCGGAGATTAAAGGTCTGTGTGTCTCCGGTCTGTTGATGCTGTGCCTCCAGTCTTCACTCACTCTCTTATTTACAAAGCATTCGGCTGAAAATTCTCTGAAAGTTGAACTTTTAATGCCTAAATGGGACATTTCAGCTGTTTAATGAACAAAACTGAAGTGATATTCTTTATGCACGCTGAGCCATACTGTGATAATGTTGAATAGGATTAATATTCCACCTCAGCACTTTCGAATATCATGCATCGTAAATGGCTTTTCACAATCTGACCGCTAAAGTGCAGCAACAATGTTTTGATATTACACAGACCGGCATATTGGCTCTCGCTGAATTATGCCTATTTATAGATTTGAAGCATTTTACATGATTTACATAAAAAGTCCCCATTACTAACATAATTTAATATAAGCTGACAACAATTTGACAAGGCAAGATCAAAGGTTAAGCTAACACACAATGGCTGTTAACTCTATTAACATGGAAATGAATGCAACAACTCCTAATAGCCTGTTGTCATACCTACAGTGAACAGCCTAAATAAGTTGCAGTGAAAAATCACAAGGGCTGTACTTGATAAGACATACTCGTGTTACTATGGCAACATCCATGGCTCAAGCTAAGAATGCAGAGATCTGGATAGTCATTGTCGCTGTGATGCACTGATTTATTTCCAGGGGATCAGTGCGTTTCCGTGTTCGGACCTTAGCGTGACTTTTCATTCAGAAATTCAGAACAATTAGAGGCCACACAGGGTTGAAAGTGCAACACAAAAGTGTCATCTAGTCACTGTGGTTTCATTCTCAGGGTTAACACAAATCTGATTTCCATGAAGGCCAACTCATTCCTGTGATTCTTCTTACTGGTTCAAACGCCAGCGTTCTGGCAGTTTCCCCTCACAGCAGATTGTTTTTCTGTACATCTTTTCTAAAAGACATTCACGATCCCAGCTTTGACTTACTTTCATCTTCCGCTGTGTTGTCGGCTCTTTTTTTTTTTATCTCGTAAGTGCAAGGCTGAATGCTTTTTAGTTTGGTTATTTTTCTTGGTATTTTAATTTGACAAATAGATTCAGGCATGAGTCTTTTTTATTTTTGTGAAAATGAAAGCAGCCATTCAAAGAACGGCTTAATGACCTTGACAACAAAAGACAGGAGAAAAACATACTACAAATTCTAATAATTGACTAAATTAACATTTCTTTGCTCATGGGGAAAAAATAAAAAGCTAGGGTGAGGTGACTTAAATACAAGTTGCTGATGAAATTTGTTGTACTTGCCTTAGACTGTTCATTTTGACAGCTGGACTGCTCGGGAAGAAAGGAAACACTCACACTGGACTTTCATTGTTGTGTGCTGTATGTGATAACAACTTTCAAGCTGTTAGCCTGCAGATTTCACATTTTATCCCTTTAATGAACATAACTGGCACTTGAGGTGATATATTGGTACTGGCCACACTCCCACAGGCGTCTCTGTTATTCCACTGTGTTACTCTGAGTGTTAACAGACAGAGAAAAGCCCATTTGACCCACTGATGGAGCAGATATTTCTCCTGCTTTGAGAGGGCAGCCTGTCATTTTGCACAGCGTGAGCTTTTTGAGTCAAGCAACTGTATTGATTTGTCAAAACATCTGCTCAATATTTACATCTTTACAGCTGTCAGAGTGTGCATTAGTGAAATAATACATTTTATATTTAAATAATTATGAATCCATTTTATTTCATGTTGCTGTTTCACATGATTCTAACGCTCTTTTAGCAATTCAGATACTTATGGCCTTTCATCCGTCTGTCCTTACATGCCACTGGCACCCTCTGCTGTTCATGGATGAAAATGAACTCGGTGAGACTTGCAGTCAATTTAAACAGTTGAGCAAAAGGAAGCTGGTAATATTAGCCTTTTTGAAAGTATGTTAACTCTTTCTCAGTAGGATTATATATATATATATATATATATATATATATACATAATATAAATATAGGTGTAATAAAACACATTGACAGTGTGGATTGGTAGCCAGAAATGCCTGCTAATTAAAATCTGATTAGGGAGAAAGCTAATCAGGCAGCGTTGACAGGCTATGATGGAACAAATGAACAGGGAATCAAAAGGTAACATGAGAGTTTGACAGAAAAATGCTAGACTACATGACAGAAAAACTGACATTTAAGTGCAGTGTGATCAGGTAAGTACATGCAGGTTTTCTTTTTTTGAATTTAGGAGCATAAAGTAGGTGAGTTGAGAGGTGAGATGGAAATCCAGGGACTGAAGACCTCCGGTGGATGAAAAGAGGCCAGACAGAAAGAAAGCTGTTTTAAAGATAAAATGAGACAGTCAACGATTGGAACCACTTCAGACTGATGAATCTTCCATTAAAGGAATCAAGAATGCAGGCATTTGCTTTGAATAAACTGTATTCGAATCGATGGGGAGCAGATAAACGCTCAATCAGTTTTCCTTATGTTTATATTTTTCTCAGCATTCTCACAGCCAAAATAAAATAACTCCAGGAAAAACCATTTTTATCTTGCAAAAAATGTCAGACTTGTGCTGTGGTTGCTAAGCGAACAGTAACTAATAATATCTACATGGAAGAGGTTTGCATTAGTGCAGCAAGCCAAAGCACAGCACGTCTCTGTTACGGGGGGAAAGGGAAGTACCCAGGCGCAGAGAGGAGAGGAGGCAGGAGGTTGCAGGAGAAAGGGGTTTTAATAACAAAACTAAAGACAAAACCAAAACCACTGCATACGGCAGGCTAGAAACTCGAAACACTAAAAATGCACCAAGCTCGAAAACCGGGGAAGAATACAATATGGACCAGCACAGGAGGAAGGGAAAGACAGGACTTAAATACATACAAGGCAACAAGACACAGGTGGAAACACTCAGGACTGATGGGGCAAGGTCAAACTCGAAACAACAACGGAACAGGAAATACTACAAAATAAAACAGGAAGTGAAACTCAAAACATCACAGAACAAAAGGAAACAAACCACAAGGGCAAAGAAACAGAAACCGTAACATCACCCCCCCCTCAAGGAACCGCACCGAGGTTCCTCAACGAAGCCCACGAGGAGGGGGTCCAGAGAACACACTGCCACATGCAGCAGAGTCCGGGGGGCGGCCGGGAGGCCGTTCAGTCCGGCGAGGCGGGTCCGGGGGGCGGCCGGGAGGCCGTTCAGCCCGGCGAGGTGGGTCCGGGGGGCGGCCGGGAGGCCGTTCAGCCCGGCGAGGCGGGTCCGGGGGGCGGCCGGGAGGCCGTTCAGCCCGGCGAGGCGGGTCCGGGGGGCGGCCGGGAGGCCGTTCAGTCCGGCGAGGCGGGTCCGGCCAGCAAACGGCTGGTGACTCGGGTTCACAGTCAGGAACTGGCGGCTCGGACTCAGCGGCGGGGGGCTCTGGATCCGCGGCAGGCGGCCCGGGTTCGGGGTCCGCGGCAGGCGGCTCGGCGTCAGGGTCCGCGGCAGGCGGCTCGGCGTCAGGGTCCGCGGCAGGCGGCTCGGCGTCAGGGTCCGCGGCAGGCGGCTCGGCGTCAGGGTCCGCGGCAGGCGGCTCGGCGTCAGGGTCCGCGGCAGGCGGCTCCGGGTCCGCGGCGGGCGGCTCGGGTTCAGGATCCGCTGCAAGCGGCTCGGGGTCCGCGGCATGCGGCAGCGGCTCGGGGTCCGCGGCGGGCAGCTCGGGTTCAGGGTCCGCTGCAAGCAGCTCGGGGTCCGCGGCAGGTGGCAGCAGCTCGGGGTCCGCGGCAGGCGGCAGCGGCTCGGGGTCCGCGGCAGGCGGCAGCGGCTCGGGGTCCGCGGCAGGCGGCTCGGCGTCAGGGTCCGCTGCAAGCGGCTCGGGGTCTGCGGCGGGCGGCTCGGGTTCAGGATCCGCTGCAAGCGGCTCGGGGTCCGCGGCATGCGGCAGCGGCTCGGGGTCCGCGGCGGGCAGCTCGGGTTCAGGGTCCGCTGCAAGCAGCTCGGGGTCCGCGGCAGGCGGCAGCGGCTCGGGGTCCGCGGCAGGCGGCAGCGGCTCGGGGTCCGCGGCAGGCGGCAGCGGCTCGGGGTCCGCGGCAGGCGGCAGCGGCTCGGGGTCCGCGGCAGGCGGCTCGGGTTCCAAGGCAGGCGGCATCGGCTCGGGGTCCGCGGCGGGCAGCTCGGGTTCAGGGTCCGCTGCAAGCGGCTCGGGGTCCGCGGCAGGCGGCATCGGCTCGGGGTCCGCGGCGGGCAGCTCGGGTTCAGGGTCCGCTGCAGGCGGCTCGGAGTCAGGGTCCGCTGCAGGCGGCTCGGAGTCAGGGTCCGCTGCAGGCGGCTCGGAGTCAGGGTCCGCTGCAGGCGGCTCGGAGTCAGGGTCCGCTGCAGGCGGCTCGGAGTCAGGGTCCGCTGCAGGCGGCTCGGAGTCAGGGTCCGCTGCAGGCGGCTCGGAGTCAGGGTCCGCTGCAGGCGGCTCGGAGTCAGGGTCCGCTGCAGGCGGCTCGGAGTCAGGGTCCGCTGCAGGCGGCTCGGATTGGGGGTCCGTTGCAGGCGGCTCGGATTGGGGGTCCGCTGCAGGCGGCTCGGATTGGGGGTCCGCTGCAGGCGGCTCGGATTGGGGGTCCGCTGCAGGCGGCTCGGATTGGGGGTCCGCTGCAGGCGGCTCGGATTGGGGGTCCGCGGCAGGAACGGAAGGGGTGGCGTCCGGCGACCTCCTCGGAGCCGGAACCGGTCGTGGACGATCCGACACCCTCCTCGGAGCAGGAACTGGAGGAGTTGCGTCCAGCAACCTCCTCGGAACCGGAACGGGTCGAGGTGCGACCGGGACCCTCCTAGGAGCCGGAACTGGAGGAGTTGCATCCAGCAACCTCCTCGGAGCCGGAACGGGTCGTGGTGGGCCCAGCACAGTCCTCGGAGCCGGAACGGGACGGGGTGCATCCGGGACCCTCCTAGGAGCCGGAACGGGACGGGGTGCCTCCGGGACCCTCCTAGGAGCCGGAACGGGACGGGGTGCCTCCGGGACCCTCCTAGGAGCCGGAACGGGACGGGGTGCCTCCGGGTTCACCTCCGGGACCAGGGCGGGACGTCGAGATGGGCGGCGGCGATGACGGCGGCCCCCTCTTACAGCCAGTCGACTCCCGTTGAAGATGGAAGCAGGGAGCTGGGGGCAGTTCAAGGCCCACTGGGTCTCGACCCCCTCCTCCTCCAGGTAGGAGTCCTCCCACAGCCACAGGTCCTGGTCCAGAGGGTCCAGGAAGGCCCGTGGCTGGAGAATGTCCAGCTCCATCCAGGAGTTTGGGGAGGGCTTGCGGTGAGGGCGGCGGTGACGTGGTCGACCCCCCCTTACGGCCAGGCAACTCCCCTTGAAGTCCCTGTAGACCTGGGAAGAGCCAGAGGTCCACCAGAGACAGGTCCCCTCTGCTGGGTACTGGTAAGGCTGGTCCATAATGTTACGGGGGGAAAGGGAAGTACCCAGGCGCAGAGAGGAGAGGAGGCAGGAGGTTGCAGGAGAAAGGGGTTTTAATAACAAAACTAAAGACAAAACCAAAACCACTGCATACGGCAGGCTAGAAACTCGAAACACTAAAAATGCACCAAGCTCGAAAACCGGGGAAGAATACAATATGGACCAGCACAGGAGGAAGGGAAAGACAGGACTTAAATACATACAAGGCAACAAGACACAGGTGGAAACACTCAGGACTGATGGGGCAAGGTCAAACTCGAAACAACAACGGAACAGGAAATACTACAAAATAAAACAGGAAGTGAAACTCAAAACATCACAGAACAAAAGGAAACAAACCACAAGGGCAAAGAAACAGAAACCGTAACAGTCTCAGTCTCCACCAATCTAAAAACAATGAAGGTTCACCACACTGTAATTACCCAACAATGAGTTTGTCAGTCACTTCTCATACATATGAATAAGGGGGGATGGATAAAGGTGTTCAGTCTAAATTTGCCAGGATTTTTGACGTGAGAACGAGAACTCGGCCCAGCTTCATATTCATCCGATCAAAATCTCCGGAGGGAGAGAATTTTTAAGCTTTTGTGTGTCAGTCTTTTCTTGTCATGACTGGATGAGCGAGGCATGTAGAGGGCGTAAAGAGGGTAAGAGATTGATGTAACAGGTTTAGAGTTGAACTTTTTTTTCCCCCTCTTAAATAATGACAAGAAATATGAAGCTTGATGGTGTCAGCCACTGCTGTGAATCACAGTAAAGCGACAGCATGGCCTGATGACAGCACATACATTAGAGCTTTGGCTGTGAAAGACCTTACAAGCACTACATTTTCCTACATTTACCATGAAAAAAGGCATAATTGTAACAAATTTTTGCCACATATCAAACTTCAATCAAAGAGTTTTGTTAAAAGAAGCATTCGTTGGTCCCACTGATGCTTTTTCAGCTTTAAAACTTTGTTTTTTATAATGTTCTCCTTCAATAAACAAACATCGTCTAGTTCTGTACTTCTCTGTCATTTGGCAAAGTTTTTTAGTCATTTTCTCCATTTTCACTTAATTTGTCAGTCATTTACTCTGTAGCAGGAGGCTGTTCTTCAGGACAAATGGTCTTTCAAAGGTTGATCTGGAGGACGTTTTGCTGTTCGTGCTCCTTCAGTTCTAGCTGCTGCTTCAGAGGTGTGGCAAAAAGTTAAATAACTATGTCATGCAAGCATGTGTTATAGAAAACTATCCACGGGTTATCAGAATGGCTGGCTAATGTCCTCTCACTTGATGTGGTTCAGTGGTGGTGGCGGTCATTAGTGGTTTATTGTTCATGTGTGGGAATGGGCCAGAGGTTGTTGTGGAAAAAAGACCAAAACAGGATTGTGCAGGAGAAACTGGAAATATCTCAAACCCCACTCCAGGTGAGAGGAACGCTCTCCATTTTAACATACACTCACTTTCTTAGGTAGACCTCGCTAGTAACGGGTTTGACCCCCTTTTTCCTTCAGAACTGCCTTAATCCTCGGTGGCATAGATTCAACAAGGTACTGGAAACATTCTTCGGAGAGTTCGGTCCATATTGACATAATAGTCTCATGCAAGAAAATATCCCCCACACCATTACACCACCACCTCCAGCCTGAACCGTACAGGCAGGATGGATCCATACTTTCATGTTGCTGACGTGTCGGAGCAGAAATGGAGACTCATCAGACCAGACAACGTTTTTCCAATCTTCTATTGTCCAGTTTTGGTGGGTCTGTGTGAATTGTAGCCTCAGTTTCCTGTTCTTAATGGCCCCCGATGTGGTCTTCTGGTAGCCTATCTGCCTCGAGGTTGGACGTGTTGTGCGTTCAGAGACGCTCTTCTGCAGACCTCGGTTGTAACCAGTGCATATTTGAGTTACCGTTTCCTTTCTATCATCTGGAATCAGTCTAGTCATTCTCCTCTGACCTCTGGCATCAACAAGGCATTTCTTCTCACAGAACTACCCCTCAATTGATATTTTCTCTTTTTTGGACAATTCTCTGTTAACCCTAGAGATGGTTGTGGGTGAAAATCCGAGTAGATCAGGAGTTTCCCAAATACTCAGACCAACTTGTCTGGCACCAACAACCATGCCACATTCAAAGTCACTTCAATCAACTTTCTTCTCTATTCTGATGTTCGGTTTGAACTGCAGCAAGTCGTCTTGACCATGTCTACATATAAATGCATTAAGATGCTGTCATGTGATTGGCTGATAAGAAATTTGAGTAAACGAGCACTTGGACAGGTGTGCCTAATAAAGTGGCCAATGTCTTTTGTTTGTCAACTTTAGTATTTTTTTGTTTTGATCGCTTGAAATAAATAAATTCCAGTGTACAGAGCCATCCAAGAACAGTAAACAATTGTCTTTGGGGTTTATACCTAATGTATGTGTCCATTGCATTGATGTGGTAAGGGATTTCTGGGTCATCTAGGAACTTGAACCACTGTGTGGGTGCAGTTCAGTTCCAGGGAAGGATGACAGGATTTTGTTTCTTCTTCCTCACTCATACAGTTTCACCACTGGGGACACTGCTTGGGTTGGGTTTTTGCCTGTAAAGTTTTCCTTGAAACTGGTAATAATTGATGTTCAGACGAATGTCCACATAACAGATGTGTTTTGGTTTTGGCTTGATTTTTTTCAGGCTGAGTTGATCTTGTTCTTGTCTTCTCCTCACCGGTTTTGTGGATTTTGTGGTGGTAATACAGGTAAAAAGGAAGGTAACATTGAAATAAATCATTGTGCCATCTGTCACCCAGCAACAGACTGAGACAAAAACTGGTCCACCCCAAGGACAAAACACAGAGAGATGCAGAGAAATGTGTTTCATGCCATTCCGTGTAGCCAGGGATGCTCTGATCCGCACTTTGGGGAAACTAAACATTGCTTCAAAATGATGGAAAAGCACAGGAAGGTCGCATCAGCCTCCCACCTGAGGGATTGCCTCTGCTTACATCTACAACACTTTGGCACGCGTCTGAAGCAATCAGCACAGAAATAACCTGAATTCTACATCAGCATTTAGAACTAAAGAAGCAACTCAGATGAGCAGCAAAACATTCTCTGAGTCCCACATTGAAATAAAGTTAATCTGCCTTTTTCTGAAGAAAAGAATCCAACAAAAGCATGATAGATGACTAAGTACAGACCTTCACAGACCCTTTGTGCATCATCTTTGCTTTTTACTGTAAACTTTGCTGCATCTGCAGTATTGATGAACGACACTATTCTTTCAATGCCTTTACTGTTTTCAGTAAACCTACGACAAAGATAACTTCAGAGAAAGGAGTTTAAAAGCAATTCTGTGTATGCATGTTTTCCACTTGTCTTAATGGGTCACCTCTGCATGTTTCAGGTTCATTCATCTGCAAAACCTGGATAATTAGGTTAGATGGTCAGTTTAGGAGTTGATCATGAGCCTGATCACTTTTTATTTGAGCATACCTGTGATAGAGAGGGAATCTGTCACAGGTGTACCCTTCTTACTTCATGTTTAGGGACAAGGCTACACTAAATTTACAATAAATCCCCTTAAATGTTGCTTTTTATTTGCTATATACATGATTAAATGATACAAAAGTATTCCCTTCTATATACAGTAGGAGAACAGTTCCAGTTGCACCTCTTTTCTTCCACCAGGAAGTGGTGCTTAAGCTCCTACATGCAAGTCCACTGATATTTTCATCTCTCTCAGCTTTCTGTGTTGTTTGTGCAGCAATATTCGCCACCCTATACTGACTCCAAGTCATCAGACAGCCTGATGTTGTCTTTAAACACATTTCATTTACCATCTCACCCAACTTTCTTTGGCCTCATTTAGCCAATAACATTGTGTTCACTGCAAAAACTGGATCTAAAGGCACTAAAAAAATACCATTATTTTAAGAAAACTTGTCTTGCAAGAAAAACTTTCTTATCAAGAAAGTTTTTTAATACCTAAATAATTTTACTTTGAGAAAACATTGCTTTGTGACTAGAATTGTTTTCTTAAAACATAAGAATTCCTTTTTTCTTACACCATTGGCAGATCTTGCTTATTTTTTTAATTTATTTTTTTAATCTGCCAATGTGGTAAGATTCTTTTCAAAAAAGTACCCCCACACACACAGTTAGAAAAAAGGAAAACATGATGTAGGAGATTATTGTCATGCCAAGCTGAGTTTTTGACATGATCATATCAAGGGACACAGAAGATTTACTTTCTTTTCACAGGCTTTTATTTATTTTGGGAAGTAAGCATCTGATAATATTTCTTATTACTGTTTTTGTGAAAATAAATCAGACGTCTGAATCTTCATTCATTGGCTGAAGTCAGTAGTTGATCAAACTGATAAATATGGATATGACTTAAACCCCTAATTATAGAATCACTCTTGTATTTTTTTGTCTCCATTTCTGGTTGTTTGGTGTCACCTTTTACAACTTTCATGGGTTTACTCAGCCATTCTCTGTGCTTCAATGTGAATGGATATTTTCTTTTTTCTAAATTTATTTCAGAAGCGAACCTGCGTCTTCTGTCCATCATCCTCTTCTCTCCTCCTTCCGCCCTGTCTCTCCTCCCTGCTCCGGTCTGGTCCTCCACTGCGGGCCCGCTCTCTGCTGCAGAAAGGGGCTGCGTGACGTCACTGACGGCACAAGCGGGTCCTTGATTGGCGAAAAAATAAAAAAAAAATGGGGAGAAGATTGCTAGGTGAGTAAAAAACGCACCTTTTTCTTTCGCAGTCTTTGGATAACCCCCTCCTCTGCAGCGGCGTGTGCGTGGCCGGTCGTCCGTGCATCATGCCCGCAGCTCACTAACGTGACGCCAGTTCTGCTGCGGTTTCAATTCATGCGCGACGTCGGGAGTCCGGTCCAGCCACGGAGCCACTGTGAAAACAGGGGAGAAACCGGGGATGGGGTGGGGTGGCGGGCATGCCCGGTTTGCCGCTCGTGTCTTGTCACGGGAGGGCTCAGCTGCGTCCGCGCGAACCCCCCGGGCTGGTCCGGTGCGTTTTTCGTTGTCGCTGCGTTAGCGTTGGTCCCCGAATGTCAGGACGGAGATGCAGCCCGTCCACACCCACATGATGAGAACGCCGCGCGCCCATCCATGTGCAGTGCAGATGTGAGGACTGATGGCTGTCAGCGCTGAGGTGTTGGCTGTCCGCAGCTCACCGGAGAAGCTCAGCCGGTCCGCCTGGCCTGCAAGTGTCGGAGGAGGACCTGCAGGCACGTTCAGGATGATGAGGATGCTCTCCTTAGAGTATGCACACTGTCTAACTTTGCATGCTTTGCATTGTCACACTGGTTGATGGTCTGATGTGTTCAGTTGTTTGGTTTGCTCCGAAAGCATCCACTAAAACAAACAGCCAAACAACTGAGGCAGATGTTTGTCACCATGAGTCAGTGGACTTCCACTGATCCACTGGTAGACCCACTTCACTAAAGTTCATGCATTAATTTTGGCACTAGAGAAATTAAGTTTTAATGACATTTAAAATCTAGAATAATTCTCATTATGCAAATGGGCAGCTGAATGCTAAAGTTGCAGCCGACGGAAGCAACGATTCCCTACCAGGGGTTCCCTGACAGCTACTTAGCAGAGCTGGTGGAGTACTGCTCACTCTAGAGCATTTGATAATTAAAGTGCATACCTTAAAAACTTGATGAGGGTGTTTGACATGTTGCAGCAAAGCATGTTGCAGTCTGGGCTGCGTGGGACCTTAGCGGTTAGTGTGAAGGCCCTGGATCAAATCCCGGCTGGGACTTTTCTGTGTGGAGTTTCTCCGGGCTTCCTCTCTAAGTCCAAAATAGGGATGTAACCATTCATTTTAACGATTTGATTCTTATCATTGATTCCCAATCACTGACCTAAAATCGGTCCAGGACATCTTTAGCCAAAAATCCAACCATTGTGACTCAGAGATAAATAAATACCTGGCACTCAACAGTGCTGCTGAAGTTTTCCAGATTCCTTGCATTTTTCTTGCAAGATAATCAAGAGTAAATTATGTGAAGAAACAAACAAGTAAGCAAGAGTAACTGGCAAATCCATTCACATTTTAGTTTCATAAAGTTCAGCCCACTGTAGTTTTTCCACCTCCAATAATCCAAAGGGAACATTATTAGAACATTCTACCACACTGTATTGTCACGCCTCTTTGCTAAATTCAAAGTGTTTCCCTAAATTGGACTGGAATGATGGCTTCATCCTGTTTTGCTGCCATCACATGTGTGTTGTCCGCTCTAATGCATTTTGTCCTTTTTTACGTTATAGTGAAATAAACCTCAAACCAAATGGTATTTTCCAGAATCGATAATTGATTCATCAATTAAGTTAATGAATCTTCACAGCCCTAGTCCAAAAACATGCCTCATAGGTTATTTGGTGTTTGTAATATGGTAAATGGTAAATGGCGTATACTTATATAGCGCCTTTCTTCCTACAAGGACAAAGCGCTTTACAGTCACAGACCCATTCACCCAGTCACACACACATTCACACACACAGTCACACACTGGTGGTCGCTCCGCTGCCAAACACAGGCGCCCGCCTACCACCAGAGGCAAGGTGGGGTTCAGTGTCTTGCCCAAGGACACTTCGACTCATGGGCGTGCAAGGCGGGAATCGAACCTGTGTGCCAGGTGTGCATGTGAGTGTGATTTTATTGGCTCTGTAACAGACTGGCGACTTGTTCAGGGTGTAGCTCACCTTCATCCAATAGTAGCTGGGTTTGCTCCAGCAGCCCTGTGACCCAGAAAGGGAAAAAGTTGGTTCTGAATATGGATGAATGGGCTACAAGTCTCACTTCTGTCAGTTTGAACTCAGGGAAGGTTCAGTTAAATCAGTCGAGCCTTCTCAGCCGTTGTGGCAGAAAACTTTGTGAGGTCACTGCATCAACATTGGCGCAGGCGCACTAAAAAACAGGAAACAGGAAAAGCTTTAAACAAAAGAGTTCATGTCTGAGTTTGAAAGTTTGTTTAGGGATTCAAATATTGATTTCATTGAATAGTCAGTCATCATATGTTTGGTTTATGTCTTTTTAAAGAATCATCAGCACAGAGTCCCACATTGTATAACGAATAAAGTTCCCAGGATACACAAAAAGGTTAAAATCTCTGGTTTAGAGTTGCCTGCTGGTTGCAGGCTCTTAACACTTAACTTTCAGCAAAGAACAGTGTCATTATAATACTAACATTTACATCTCAACGCAGATAGATTGTTTCCATTTGATCCCTCAAGTAAAGGCTTTAAAAGATTCCGTACATTGATTTACTTTTTAATTAAATAGGTTAAGTTTCTCATGCTGACAGTTGTCTACGAGTGTCAGCTCAGACTAGAACAAAGGTGCACAAAAGTTTACACTGATCGCACACAATAGGCAATTATCACATAACCAGGCATCCCATGATGGTTTCTTGGGTCTGTTTGTCCGAGTGTTTCCCATTTCTCTGCCTAAAGTGGAAATGAAATACAAGACTGCAGACAATACTATAAAAATCACAATATTTTAAGACATAGACTGTAGATTGTTGATTAAAAAAATGCAGCGCTCTACTCAACATTTGCATTATTTTATTGTCGCTGTGACTAATTTCGTTTAGCTCCTTATTATGATTTTATTATTCCCTCTCTCTTTTTACTTTAAGTATGACAGAATTGATTTTGAACGCAGCTGGCTCAGGAATCTCCTGACTGCTGTTATAGCATCTGCTTGTAAAATTGTGCTCTCTCAACCGTCACTTAGAGACCAAGAATCATGTTTAATTGTGAGGCCTGCAAGAAGAGATAGGAGTGCTTTAAAAGCTTTGATGCATCAAGACTCTCCCTTTTTGTGGAAGCAGGTTTCAGACAGACACCCTTTCTATCCCTAGTACTAGACTTCAACTTTTCATTTGCAAAAACATGTTTTTTATTTAAAAAGAACATGTGACAGAACCGAATACATTAGCAGAAATAGATGTAGAAATGTAGAGATATATAGTGTGTAGTGAATTGAGTAATGGAAGCATCAAAGACTTTTTTATGAAAACACTTCAAATTCAAATTTATTTATAGAGCACATTTCCTGCTACAGACACCTCAAAGGGCTTTACATGAATAAATAAATAAATAAATAAATAAATAAATAAATAGTAAAAATATTAGTATAACTATTAATCAGAATCATTCTACAAAAACAAACAGTCCATTAAATCACATTAAAACATGACGACATGTGAAAGCTAAGCTAAAAGGATCTCCCAGTGCCTTTGGCACATACTATCCAGTACAGGTCAGTCTCATATTGAATCTGAACAGGTTATTAAAGCTGCTGATAAGCTTACTCGGGTGTTTTCTACCTCTTGATTGACTGAACACACTGGATCAAGGTAAGCAGCGAGCAAGAAAGAGCCGGAAAACTGTCAGGGTGGTAGATCTCCAGGACGAGTGTCGGGAAGCCCTGTTCTTAAGATTTGCATGGTCCCTCAATAAAATCTTTCTAACAGGTATTTGTAATATGCCATATGTACCATACATTCCATATTCAATTTTGACTGTACTATTGAAAAGATGAAGTTGAGATGTTTTGGAGATCAACAGTTTGGACATGTTTAGAGTCAGTGAATGTGGTAAAATGATGCTGAGGTTGGAACTGCCAAGATGAAAATTTGGAGGTTATGAAAGCTATAATTATGAACACGTTTAGTTCTAAGCATCAGATGTGAAAAAACATATTTTCCATTATGCTAATTTGGAACACTTGATTAAGGACTGAGAGTGGTGAAGGTGTAAAGGAATATTAAATATAAAAAATGCATGATCTGTGATGTGCTATTTTCTCAATGTGGACAACTTCTTGCTTTTGGCTTTGGTCACATAACCTTCGTCAACAACAGTGTAGAGCTACGATCACACTGGCCATGTGATGCATGTTCAAGAACACGCTCATTCTTAAACACGTTTCAGCTGACGGTGTTCACACTACTCTGTCACGACCCGATACTAGATCATGTCTGCCACCTACAGATGGAAGAGGCAGGGTGCGAGATGTTGAAGTGGTTGCAAATCTTGCTCCTGGCTTTTTGTTTCACAGCTCTAATATGAAAGATTTGGTGATATATATTCCAACTGGGCGCAAACCACAACTATCAATTTCACCTTGATCAATTTCAAACATTAAATTAAAAGGAATGCCATCCATACGTCATTACCAAATCCAAGTCCCTGATTGGTCAAAGTTCAACTGGTTTAACCTCGGTTGCGTGTTCAATAGCCGGACAATTTGCCCCAAAACTGACTTTCGAGAGTTTTGAACATGGAAGTCCAAAATGTGCATTTACACACTTCTACTTTGACTTTTCATGGCTTGAACACGCGTTGCCGAGGGCGATATAAACACAGCATTAGTGTTTACAGAGACGTGGTTTGTTAAGTTCATTGTGGAAACGCTTCTCTGACCTCTCTGAATCTCAATCACACCCAGCATGTTGGGACATTAAACTCTAATAATAAATATGGAAAAGATGTCTGCTAGACGAGCCTAATAAATTAAAATTTGAAAGTTTCGCTTTCATCCATTTGAACACTGCAGGAACCACACGTGCTTGTGGATTCATCATAATCAATAATCACATTATAATATTATGGAAGAAATTATGTGATTTGTTCTTTACTTGAAGGATAATTTCCCATTTCAAGTGATATAACTTAGAATTTTGAATAAATGAATTGTAACTAAGTTAAGAGACGTAAGGAAGTAATGGAAGCAAAATACATTTTGAAAAAAATGCCATAGTGTGAATCAGAAGAAATTAAAATCTAGAAAAAGTCAGAACATGTTTTGTGAATGGACAAGTGTGGTGCTCTGATAGATAACTATTAGGATCATTTTTCATGTACTATGTACTTTCTGGATTTATTTACACTATACATTTTTTTTAAATCTTTCCTTGTTATTGCTTGTTTTAAGCTTACCCCTAAACTAGTTGCTATTGTAGACGTGGGAAATTGTGCTTTGTTAAAGACAAAAAAGGTGAACATTTTCGACATTCCACATCTGTCAAGTCCTTACATGGACACCATCTGTGAGGATTCTGAGCTGTAGTTTGGTTTTTCAGTTGTGCTCTTGGTTTTGGTCATGTTCTCCCTCCGTCAGTCGCACCAAGTTTAGGTTGCCAATCATTCACAGCTGTCTTGATTTTGTTAATGATACTCAGTGTATTTATGGATTTGGTTTTCAGTTCTTCATTATCAGGTCGTCTGCTCTTCTTTTCCATCTTTTTGGTTCTCCATGGGTTTTTCCTAATGCTTCAGATGATTAACTAGTTTCTGCCAGCAAGCCCAGTCTCCTGCATAATGGGTCCTACACCACCAGTTCCTGACACTATCAGTATAAATCTTTGAACTTTTGCTTTAAGATCTTTTAATACAGGTGCAAAACTCAGACAGTAATATACATGTACTATTCTTTAAATATATAGGATTCTTTATTTTATAAAGCCTAAATTCTTTGAGAACACGGCTTAGATGACAGAATACCATTGAATGGGGTTTAAAGCTGGGTTGAAAATGTTCTTATAGTTTTCCTCTTTGTTGCTGTTTGAATTGAACTTATGACATGGGGTGCAAAAGTGATGTTATGGACAAGGGGACACTTTGCATCACTGCGTTATTTTGTGTATTTGTGTGGAAACAGGCACTAGGCCATATTTAGCATATTTCACATAATTTTGCTATTCCACATTTGGCTTGCTTCATAACACAATTTTATGTGATGTGAACACTTTAGACTTTAAAGGTGGGATTTGACACCTCCCATAAAATCTGGACTTCTTCAGTCCAATCTATTTAGCATGACTCTCACACCTCCAAGCAAAACACCAGAGATTGCAGGCACACCGAAATAAATCTCACCTGACTTTGTGGTAGAGGCACAGACTCTGTGTGAGACTTCCATGGCAAACAATGAAATTATAGGTGACATTTAAAATCATATTTATGGTCAAACAAAAGGCCAACAAAAAGAAGATTACATACATTTAAAACAGCTTATTTTCAGACTAGTGTGTGCCTGAACACAGGGAAAGAAATGGTGAAAGAAATTGTATTACCACATCGGCTTACATCATTCCCAGTTTGAATCTTAACTGGATGACCTATTTAACAGGAATCAGTAGCTAAAATTAAAAAAAGTACCAATAATATCTTAGAGGCCATGATTTGATAGTTACAGAAACAGAAGAGGCACCTGTATGCACCTGTTTGGGACAATTTTCCACATATGTATAGACCTGTAAAGAAATTTAAGCTAAAGTTTGCTAAAACAGAAAAAAAGTAGCTCATTCGGATAATGATGAATCACAATCTACAAAGAGTGAGTTCCTAAAACTGATTGTGATAGGCACTACTGTAATGGAAAAGTAATGGTCAGTATATTTTTACAAATATGCCTTTTCCTGCTGGAAACTGTGTATGTTATACATTTGATTGTTAGGTGTATTGTTACCAAAACGTCTTTTGAAGCCTGGGGACTAAGAAATTAGGTACATCTATATGTATATATATATATATATATATATATATATATATATATATATATATATATATATATATATATATATATGCATTAGAATATTTCCCCTGATTTGTAATTTTACTGTCAAAACCTTCTCTCAGAGTGATAAAAATGGGCTCAGAGTAGAGATTAGCTCGGTCTTACTGATACAGTTCTTCGGGTTACTGCCCTCATGTAGGAGAACTAGAAAAGGAGTATTTACTGTGGCGCTGACATCAGTGTCACTCATGACCTTGCTGCAGCGAATAGATGTTTCCTTTAAGTCTCTTTATGTCATGCTTTGACAGGTTTAAATGCATCTTTTGTCCTTTAAGATTTTTTTTTAGTCTGGACCATATATGTTATGGTCCATTATTTAAGCTACAAAGAATCATTCAGGAAGCAAAAATGATTGGATCTTTACTGATTTACTTGTGTTCTTGTTATCTTTAAGCAAACATTAGGCAAAAATAGGGAAGTTTTGTGATGCATCTTGATGTTAACTACCACAAAGTGATTTGTTGCCAGAGTGCCAGGTGGCTACTATGCGGGATTGTTCGTAGAGAACCATTTTGTGTTTGCTTGCTTCCCAAAATAGCACCTCAACCAAACTGCGGCTTTGACGTCTTCACAAATCTGATCAGTTCAGAGCAGAGACTGAATTAGCCGTGATGTGGATTTTACCTGATTTTAAAAGACCCAAACTGACTGGAAAAAGGATGTAATAAAATAAAGTGGTTACAGTGCATCTGTAAACCCTATCATAAAGGCTGTTGTCGAAAGTAATATCTGAGATGTACTTCCTCATTGATTTTCTATAGCAGTTTGTGTTTTAAATAAGCTAAATGTAAAAAACAATATCTGTGGGGCAAACATACAAGTCCTGGTTTGGTCTATATCGACCCAGATATCTGTTCATAATGCCCATATGCTAAATAGTGTCAGTTTTTGTATAAGCTGCATCAGTCAAAATATTACCAAGCAGGCTTTCTTCCTTCCATTACCATCCTCTCTCAACACCTCATTCAGTGTACTTTTCGGTAGATGGGATTGCTTTCTGTCTGCACTGTTGTGACTGAGTCTGTTAAATCCCCCCTTGTTTAATTAGTGGGCAGGACTTGCCAGTAAACTCCTTGATCCAGCCTAACCAGACGTCTAATAACAGCCTCTGTGGCTTCAGGGGATTGCCAGTGTGTGAGCCCAATGTGGGTCTGTATTTGTGATTTGTCATTACTGCTCCATTGCCTACTGCTTCCCTCATTATCAGCAGACGTGGAAAATCTCTGAAAATTAATAACGTTAGAGTCTGCAGCAGTTTAAACTCTGGTCTGGGATGGCCATTTCCAGCCAAATATGAGTCCAAGTGTTTAAATAGACACCATAAGTACATGTTTGATAACACGAGCGACTATTTAACACCAGAGCGAAGCTATCTACAAATCAAGCATGTGTGACGCGTTCAAGAGCGTGCTGAACGTAGGTTATTGAATGTGCTTTTACCTATGGTGTTTTCAGACAGGTCTGTCACTACCCGATACTAAATGATGTACCAGACCATGTAATACCTTAAATACATTTTTTATGCTAACATTGGCTGAGAAACACAAAATAATTGTGGAAGTATTGGTGCCCATTTCTTTGGATTCCTAAAGGTTGTTTGGGTTCCTTGATTAGACTTGTGAATTTAATTTTCTCTTATGTTAATCTGCTAGTAATAACTGCTAGAACATGTGTTTCACGTGTTTCATTAGCCGCGTTTGTCCTGGCTAATGTCAAATAGCTCTCATACATTGGTAATGCTGTGGAACTACTGTAGAAGGTTCTGTTTCTTCTTCTCTGACTGATGTGAATGCAAGACAAATCTAGTTGGACAATCTGATGTGGGAGAATCAATGCAAGCCTGTCAAAATTCTATTCCACTGGGAGTTTTACATGCTGGCTAATTGGATAGGAAGGTCCTGCAGTGTTCTTTACACAGACTACTGTTCAAACAGCACAGAGAAACGAAATTATTTTTATTTATTTATTTTTTATAGGAGAAAGGTGTACCTTTAAATTGAAAACAAGATGTTTTAGAGCCTAAGTGGATTTAAAAGAGTGTGACTTCTTAGATTTAAGACTGAAAAAGGGTTCTGGCACTAACATCCACTCACCCTAATGGATGGATCACTGCTGTTGCCAAACCAGACTTTCCACTTTGTGTCTGGGGAGTGCAGGGCTTTGCTTTTAACCCTTACTGGTGGTCTCGTGTTTCTGGCCCATTAGAGCTGGAGATCCTTGTTACTGAATGATAGATAGGACCGTGGATTGTGCTGGACTAGAGTAGACAGTAAATACTGAAGGCGGCACCTTTGAACATCTTCAACGTCATGTATGATTCTTTGTCTGGATTTAGATGTTTCAGTATTTCTTCTGTATTTCTGGAGTCATTTATTGTTTGTGCTTATTTTGGTGTACTGTGCGTTTATTTAAATGGGATTATTTCTCATAGAGGTGTCTAAATTAATCCCAAAATTAGGATATACAGATAATCTTGTTGAAGGTGTTTTGACAAAGATATAACCAAATGCTGAAATAAAGAGCCTCCTGTATGAAAATGTAATGTTTTGACTTTTGTTGTTGTTGCATCTTTTAGATTAAAGGTGACATCGTTTGAAGAAACTTTTAGGATGAATACCTACATATTTTAATGAACTGTTTTTGTTTAGTGAAGGTCTGATGTTTATCGTACATCCTTTTTTGAAATGAAGCCTGTATAGCTACGTACACACTGGCCTCTTGAACGTTTGTTTGGCCAATGGTGTTCATACGGGCAAATAGGATGGGAGGTTATTCTTCTTTTTCTACTGTTTACTAGCGCATGTCCATCACCTGAGAGGCTTGGTGTTAAATGCCAAAATGTTGCAAATCTGAGATTTGAGCACAAAACGGTTCATTGGTTCATTGCTGAACACTCTGTGTGACCAAGCGGTGTAAATGCAGCTTCACAGTCGTTTTCTCTTCCTCTTTTCAGGACCTGAGGTGGAGGAACCATGGGAGATGTAGTAGGGGACCAGCTGAATGGCTCTCTGTGAAGTCATGTAACTAATAAGCTTTCCATTACACATGGGATTTTTCCTTCACTGACTGACGTCCCCCATTTCCATATTCTCACCATGAGAGGGTCTGTCACGAGCCTGACCTCTGTGCCCTCATACTGGCGCTGTCACTGAGCCACGTGAGCGCCGCCTATTCCCCGGCAGTAGCTGCACGGAATGGCCTCTCTGGACCTTCCATACCGCTGTCCTCGCTGTGGGGAGCACAAGCGCTTCCGAAGCCTTTCGTCCTTGCGTGCCCACCTTGAGTATAACCACACCTACGAGACTCTCTACGTCCTGTCCAAATCCAACAGTGTGTGTGACGCTGCTGCTCTGCTGCCCTTAGTTGCTGAGGGAGCTCTCCTCTCACCTGCCAACAACAACGACCCTTTTGAGCCCCTAAGGCCTTCAGCCCTGAAAGAACGGCGCTTTCCTTGCCGTGAGCTTCCTTGTGTGGATGACCTAAGTTTGACCCCAGCCAACTCCAATTCTGCAGCCAGGTACATTCCTAATGTGGAATTCCCCTTGGGGGAGATCTTCAGTACGAAAGCTATGACATCCACAGACCCAGGTCCCCATGGAAACCCCAGCACTGCTGTAGCGGTTGCAGCGAATGTTGCAGCCAGTGCAGTGGAAGCAGCGTATGAAGAAGGCCTGGCCAGGCTGAAGGCCCGAGCGTTCGAACGTCTGGAGCTGGATGAGAGGCTGGAAAAGCTGTCAGAGGAGGTGACCTAAATACATTTCTTTTCATAAACTTTATTGATTTGTCCAGTGTTTGATCAAGATTAATTGATTTTTCAAACTCTATTATGACGGAGTACAGTGTTTGAGTTTCTCCCTGCCTTCCAGGTGGAGCAGAAAATAGCGTCCCGTGTCGGGCGTCTCCAGGCGGAGCTGGAAAAGAAGAGCTGCGAGTTAGAGCGGGCCAAACAGGAGAGCGACCGGCTCAGCCAGGAGAAACAAGAGCTGGAGGACAAGGCCTCAGAGCTGTCTCGACAGGTGGACGTGTCTGTGGAAATGCTGGCCAACCTCAAGCAGGACCTGGTAAACAAGGAGGCAGAGCTCAACCAGAAACAGCAGTAAGTGAAGCCCGCCTGTTCCACCAAGTTGAAGTGTTTAAAGACTTAGTACAATCATATTTTGATCTTTTCCCCAGTGGTCTCTTAATTATGATTATGTTATTTTAGCCCAAATAAAAAAAAAATCTGTGTCGTTTTCTAGGACATAGTTTCTGCAGAGCGGCAGTAGTTCATTAGAAATTGGCCTGTGAGCTGTGGTCGGGACCGTTGGTGTGGAACAACCACAACCCCATCTTTCCTTCTGCAACCTTACAGCCCATCACACCCAAAGCTAACATTACCAGAGGATCAAAAATGACTTACAATATTGGACATATCCAACAATTTGAATAAATGTAATTTGAGCTTAATTTTCTTAATATACAGTGTATGTTCTCCATCATAAGAAAAATGGACGTGACTTTTTGCAGGTGCTTTTTTTTAATTGTCCTTTCACCTTGTGGGCCTATGATGTACTGCTGACCTTTACGGAACGTAAACTGGTCTTGGCCAACCTAGGACTACAAGAAAAAAGCATGAAGGGTTATTTGTTGTTTAAATCTGATGCCCTATAAATTTAAGATAGGTCTCCATTCATGGACTGTAAACAGAAAGAAAAGCCTTCATGGCATCTCCTACTGTTTCATTAACTTTAGCGTAAAGCATTGAGTTCAACTTTTTTATATAACAATCTTGATCACTTCAAGAATAATAATGAAAAACCTAGAAATATGTAAAAATGTAAAAGGCTAAGTAAAATCTACATGTTTATAACTGTTTGAACCAGTATTGCCTTGTCGTGGCCCACATTCCCTCCAGTTTTAACACTAAAAAAACGAGACTATTATAGTCTCTGACATTACTTTAAATCAGACTGTATAAAGTGGCTCCTCCTTTGTAAGGAATTTGTGAACAATTATTCAGATAACCATAGCATAAAGAACATGCTAACTAAATACTTTACAGACAAACACTATATAGTGCACGGTATAGTGCGTTCACCATTTTGTGGTGCTGTCCAAATCAACAATTCCAAAAGTGCCCTAGAAATTTCCCAGTGTTACTGGACCTTGCATGTCGTTTCTGCGGCAACAAACATACAAAATTAAGGTTTTAGTTCTGTGAATTTGGCTTTACATTTTATTCAAAAACCTGCAAGGTGATATGCACAAAAGCATTAGCTGCAATACTGAATCTACATGCCAACATGTCGTTTCTACATGAGCTACATCCAATTTTAACAGATTGTCTGAATTATCTCAGAATATCAGTAGTAAGTATGAGACTTCAAAGGTCAGTTAGAATCTCACCAGAGCATGAAGATGGAGAGTTATTTGGATGCATGTCATTCAAAGTCTCTTTTACTATTGACAGAAGGCCGTGGGCTCAAATTAATGCAACATACTGAAAACACGTTATCCTAAACATAACAAAGAAAGAACAGATCAGTAGGAGTGAGAAGTTTACATTTGGCATTTATTTATCTAAACATTTAACTATCAGCTGCTTTTCAAGATGAGTATGTTGCTTGTAAAATGAAATAATAATTTAGCATTTTAGCAAATGACAAAACAAACTAAATTTTCTAATACACTCTTCTTTTTAATCATACTTTTTTGAAATGATCGTTTGCGTCTGTATTAATTCTAAGGTAAATTTTGCTTTCACTGCAGAAATATCAAATGTCTATACAGACAATTCTTTTTTTCTCTTTCTTCATCCTGTTCCTGTCATGTATGCTGCCATCGTGGTTATGGTGTAGCCTCTGACTCCCTGTCTGAGGTGTGACAGCCATGTATGTATGTCAGCAGCTGAGCCTCCTTTCTTCTCCTATTGCGCCTTTCTCCCTGCATTTCTGCCTCTCTGAGAAGTTGGCATTCAAACAGGGAGCTCATTCACGCTCGGCACCGAGCAGGTCTGAGGTGGAAAAAGAGCTTCAACAGCTCTGATGACTAAGCAGAGACAAAGCAACTTAGGCCTCAAATAAGTCAAACTAACAGTCTGTTACTTTCAGCAGGAACGTGTTCAGTTCTCAGGGAAGCCAGTGACTGTTCAGGCTTTGCAAACCTCTAACAACGAGGTGTCAGAGCATAAAAATGTGAGTCACTTAACTGTGAGTTGCTATGCAACCAGAAAGAACTACAGACAAGCTTTTGCTTCTCGGAGTGCCATGAATAAAAATATGATTGACCTGATACATTATCGAGCACCAAGTACCTCTGTAAGTGATATCACACACACCATCTTAGTTGTTTTTTTTACTCCCTTTGAGCTTAATTAGTCCCTGAGCACGCAGCTCAGTTTGTTTAAAGTACATTCAACAAATAGTCGAGTTAATGGCATCCTACTTTCAACAGGCACAGACCCTTTAAACCATATTTTAGCACCTTACATATTCACTCATTCTAGACTAAGTAATCCAATCCATGCATGTGTGTCCTTCATGGCTGAAATCACAGCCAGAGTGCCCAGTTGGAAACTTTTCCTACAGTAAGGCACTCCACGTTACCACTTCCTCCACCCACCAAACTAAAAATAGATAAATATCGTATTTTTTGGAGGATAAGCTGTTTTTTTTCTTTTGCATTTTAAGAATTAAGCTAATATTTGACCTAACAGTACATTAACATTAACATTAACATTAACAGTAGGACCCCCACAGGGCCCCAGTTAAGCAGAAAAAAATCCTGAAAGTTCTTTGCTTTCTCCACTGGGCTAACTTGAAAAGGCCTGGTTGCTAGAGGACATGGAATCTGCTCGTTCACTTTTTTTTTGTTTTCATATTAGTGAATTAAGTTAGAATGTGTGGTTATTACCTTAAAAAAAGAAGATGGTAGTATACCGCAAAATACGATGTCTACACGTGGACCCATGTGGCCCAGGTCTTAAGAGGAGACTAAGGGAAAGACTTATGTGATTTTTAAAAATAAACGGTAATAACCGTTAGAGGTTTCTGTATCAGTATTTGCTACTGACAGCAACGCAAAAGAAGAAGGACCGCTCAGTCTAATGCTACGTGACACAGAGGAGGAAACATTCAATGGATTTAGGGATTTTAAGTGATTATAAAGAGTTCAGTTGACTTGTAAGCATGTTTGTCTTGGTTATCTTAATAATTGTTCACATGTAGCACTAACATACTAAATTCCACCTATGTTTTATGAAGCTAAATAAGCATCAAGGTGTTACGGTTGAGAAGTGTGTATATATTCAGTCATGATTTGCTATTTCAAGATAAAATGTTTGTTCTTGTTCCTGTTTTTTTAAAGCAAATATCTACCAAAAGTGCAGCTTATACTCGAGTGCAACTTATAACATTTTTTCTTCTTTCATATGCTTTTTTTTTATGCTGCGACTTATACTCCAGAGCAACTTATACTCTGAAAAATATGGTAAGCCCATTAAAATTTAAAACAGAAAGAAAAAAGAAAGAAAATTGTGAAGAAAAAGGATTTTAAGACCTTTTACTTTGTAAAGTAATAAGACATTCAGGGGAATATTATGCAACCTTGACCTTCAACATCTAAAAGAGGCGCTGTGACCTAAATTTTAAACCACCGGATGCCGCCCTGGCCTGGACTTCAAGTGGATGCTATCCGGTCGGACTAAAACAAACTAATTTGACACCAAGCTTAAAACAGTTTCTACATTCTCCAATCTTTCCCATTTTCAAAAACATTTAAGAAACTTATCTTCACCTGATTTCCTTTTGATTGTGGAATTTTTGTTAAGATATGCAATGAAGCTTTAACCAACACATACGTTACTTTTGAGTTGTTATTAAGTGCACTACAACTGTTTGGGCAGATGCAAACGAGAGAGGTTGAGGAAGAACCCAGTAGCAGGCAGAGGATTCCAGGGGAACAAGATCTTTAAAACTCAAAAACTAAACAAAACTACAAACCAAAAACCACTACTGAAGGAAGGCAAACTCGAAACACTAGAAACAGGTGATAAACACAAAACGGGGGGCAGCATAATAACAGACTATGGAGCAGCACAGGAGGACGGGAAGGACATGACTTCCAGAAAAGACGAGACACAGGTGGAAATAATGAGGGCAGATGGGGACCAAAAGTAAACTAGAAAACACGACACAACACAGGAAACCTTAAAAAATAAAACAGGAAACTGAACTCTAAACATGACAGAAACAAAAGACAACTAGTATACAAGACCGTGACAATTTTTGCTTTTTTGTCCAAAACTGGATGCAATTTCAAATAGGAAAGTAAAAGATTGAGCATAAAGCCCTGTACCACTATAGATTGCACACACTGTGTGTGTTTGTGTGTAAGAGAGCAGGCCTTATTTCCAGTGACATGTAATTCTAGCTGCAGACTGGCTGCAATGGCAGAAAGACGTTCATGGTGTTAACTGCAGTCTAAAAAAAAGGAAGGAATTACCGATGGAGACTGATAAAAGAAATCACACATTGTGCTGCATCTCTATCTGTTCAGTCAATGAAAATAAACTTTCTAAAAAGGTTTTTTTTTTCACCCAAAAACACATGATGTCATGGTTTGGGTTTCTTTGTATTAGTTTTTTGCTTCCATTATGTCACCATCATGATTTGAGTTTTGCTTCCTGTTTTATTTTGAAAGGTGTCCTGTTTTGTCATGCTTTTGAGTTTAACTTCATTGTTGCCAGATTGGGCGGTTTTCCGCCAATTGGGCGGTTTTGGTTCTAAATTTGCGGGTAAAAATGGCTTTGGGCGGGTATGCATAATTTGGGCAGTTTTAGTGTCGGTTCGGCGGGTTTTTCCTCGCATGAATATATAATAACGGACTACGTTAGGCTGTTTGCCTGTTGGAATCTTATGTACTGAAGCTCCGTGTACACACCAGGCAGAAACGATAATGGGCTCTGTCATTAGAACCTGTTGGGGGTGTGCAACTTCTCTTAGAAATTGTTCTTTAAAGGATGATAACGCGGTTGCGTGTGGGCGGAGCTAAAGTTATGGTCTGATCACTGCATGGAGCGATGTCTGTTTACTCAGGGGTGTCAAACATATGGCCCTGGTTTAGTCCGGCCCACACATGAAGAGTAAAAATCATAAGGATGTTTAAAAAAGAAAGCAAGTTTCTAGTCCATTCCTGTGGCGAGTTATGATTTTTTAAATAAATAACCGAAATGCGCAATTCCGCCACTAGGGGGAGCAAAGGAAAAGCTTAACAGGTGAAACAACATAACTCTGCATGTGCCAAAAACGAGACCTAACAGGCAGTAGTTTGGTTCCCTGTGAGCTTCATCACTGAAGGATGATTAGTAGTGACACCCTAATGACCAAAATGTTGTCAAAAAGAAAAAAAAGGTTGAAGTGAAGTCCTGAGCTTTCCAGGAAAATGGAAAGTGTTTTATTTGTTCACGGAGCTGAATGCAAACCTGCAAGCTATGTATGTCATCAACAGGTTCTCCAAGACTATAACATTCAGCACCACTATGAGACTCTCCACAAAGAAAAGTTTCACCATTTGCAGTTAAGAAAAAAAAGATTTAGCAACTATTAGCTGGACCGATAAATAACCATCTGGATTTACTGCAGCCGTGACGTCAGTGATGGAGCAGTGAAAGCTGGCTACCTTATTGCAAACAAGTTGGAGCAAACATCCAATCCTTTTTCTGATGGGGAACTTATTGAAAAATGCTGAAGGCTGCAGAAGTCTTGTGCCCCAAAAAGCAGTCGACCTCAAACATGAGTGTCAAGAATTACGACTCCAGATCCAACATGTCTGAGGAAACATGGGCAGGCATATGAAGGAATCCATCATTTATTGTATTTTCAGTCACTATTGATGAAAGCACCAACATCACAGATATGTACAGATGTGCATATTTATTAGAGGTGATGAAGAGACCGTCACAGTGGAGTTGATGGACACAACAACAACTGATGATATAGTTAGCCCTTAGTTACTGTGCTGGACAATGTTGGAGTGAACTGGTCACATTAAGTAATTTTGGTCACTGATGGTGCCCCATTAAAGGTCAGGAAGAAGGCAGGTGTAGCCACAAAATTCAGGCAGCAACCAGCAACCATGAATGATAATAATAATGGACATTTCATTGTGTTTTGCACACTTGAATGACAGTAAATGTGTTTCTGCACAGGATTTGAATCCTGATATCTATGGACGGGTGCAGTTTCAGGAGAGAAAGGAGGTTAACTCCAAACTCTTATGTTCACAAATGTTTGCAATTTTAATCTAGTGTAATTTTGTCATCGTTTGGACATTTACATTTTAGGAAGATGTTTCATTTTTTTCTGTAGCCCCTCTTGAATTTATTATCAGGATTGCTTCAGTGTCAGATTTAAAATATTCAGGCTGTATAAAATTGAATAAACCAATATTTTTTAAAGTGAAATTAATTTAATTTCAGATCCATTGGCCTCTGTGAATGAACGTGTAATAACAAATGATTAGGCTACCATGTTGGTTGAGGCATGTTTTCCAATTAACAAGAATAAAGCTGTTGTTTTGCCTTTACGCTACTGGTCCGGCCCACTTGAGATCAGACGGGTTGAATGTGGCCCCCGAACCAAAATGAGTTTGACACCCCTGGTTTACATCAATGCATGGTAGACACAGAGAATGTGGAGAGATCAAGTTTATTATTTTGAAGAGTTCTATTTGATAATCATGTTTCCATGTTTGAACTCATAAAATCATCACAGAGAAAGTCTCTGCTTCAACTTCCGCAGTGAAAGCTGGGTCTTAATCTGACGCCCGTGTTTCCATCTCTGACAGTCTGAAGCCAAATCCCCTCCCCCCGTCTACCTGTTCACCTGTTCGTATCCTCTGCAGCTGAGAGTTGTTTTTCCCCCGCGCTCCTCATTTTGTCCTACACAGAGAGCTCAAAATACGGTCATCATAGGTTGACACGATAGTCGGGGCGCTCCAGCGCAGCACAAGGATGAAAGAGCCGCCCGCAGGTTATAGCGGGGATAGAGCGGGTTAATAAAATGAATGGAAGAAGGCAGTCCACTGAAGAAATATTCAATACTTTACTCATTTTATATACATATATATTTATTTTATTTTATTTATGTATATATATATGTATATGTATATATATATATATATATACATACACACACACACACACATATATATATATATATATAAAAAACGCCCCTCTCACCCTCTTTCTCCTCCAAGTTCGGGTCCTTTACCAGAGGCCTGGGAGCTTGAGGGTCCTGCGCAGTATCTTAGCTGTTCCTAGCACTGTGCTTTTCTGGACTGAGAGGTCTGAGGTCTTTCCAGGTATCTGTTGTAGCCACTCCTCCAGCTTGGGGGTTACTGCCCCGAGTGCTCCAATTACCACAGGCACCACTGTAGCCTTCACTTTCCATGCTTTCTCCAGTTCTTCTCTGAGTCCCTGGTATTTCTCCAGTTTCTCATGTTCCTTCTTCCTGATGTTCCCATCGCTTGGCACTGCCACATCCACCACAACGGCTTTCCTCTGTTCTTTATCCACCACTACAATGTCTGGTTGGTTCGCCATTACCATCCTATTAGTCTGGATCTGGAAGTCCGACAGGATCTTTGCCCTCTCATTCTCTACCACCTTCGGAGGTGTTTCCCATTTTGACCTTGGGGTTTCCAGTTCATATTCTGCACACATGTTCCTGTATATTATTCCAGCCACTTGATTGTGGCGCTCCATGTATGCTTTCCCTGCCAGCATCTTACAGCCTGCAGTTATGTGCTGGATTGTTTCAGGCGCTTCTTTGCACAGCCTACACCTTGGGTCTTGTCTGGTGTGGTAGATCTGAGCCTCTATCGCTCTGGTGCTCAGGGCTTGTTCCTGAGCTGCCAGGATGAGTGCTTCAGTGCTGTCCTGTAGGCCAGCCCTTTCTAGCCATTGGTAGGACTTCTTGATATCAGCCACTTCAGTTATGGTCCGGTGGTACATCCCATGCAGGGGTTTGTCCTCCCATGAGGATCTGTCCTCCAGCACTGTATCCTCTGTTCTCCATTGCCTGAGACATTCACTGAGCACACTGTCATTTGTGGCCTTGAGCTTGATGTACTCATGCATCTTGGATGTTTCATCCTGGGTTGTGGCTTCTACACTCACTAGTCCTCGGCCTCCTTCCTTGCGGCTAGCATACAGTCTCAGGGTGCTGGATTTGGGATGGAACCCTCCATGCATGGTGAGGAGCTTTCCTGTTTTAACATCCGTGGTCTGTATCTCTTCCTTTGGCCATCTTATTATTCCTGCAGGGTATCTGATAACTGGCAGTGCGTAGCTGTTTATTGCCCAGGTCTTATTTTTGCCATTGAGCTGGCTTCTCAGGACTTGCCTTACTCGTTGGAGGTATTTAGCTGTTGCAGCTTTCCTTGTTGCCTGCTCCAGGTTCTGTCGACCAGGAGTTGGTGTTTGGCTCCTCTGGAGTCTCTACCAATGCCCTTCTGTGTGTTACTCATGAATTGATCCATGTGCCTATTTATTTTTATTTGGTTGCAATGATGCCTGACATGAGCTTCCATGTTGTGGACAGACAGGTTATTGGCCGGTAGTTGGATGGGACTGCACCCTTTGAGGGATCCTTCTGGATCAGGATCGTTCGCCCTTCCGTTAGCCATTCAGGGTGAGTCCCATCTCTTAGCAGCTGGTTCATTTGTGCTGCCAGGCGCTCGTGGAGTGCGGTAAGCTTCTTTAGCCAGTGGGCATGTATCATGTCAGGGCCCGGTGCTGTCCAGTTCTTCATACCTGAGACTCTTTCTTGGATGTCTGCCAGTGTGATGGTTACTGGATTCTGTTCAGGGAGGTTGCTATGTTCTTTTCTCAGAGAGACCAGCCACTGGGCATTGCTGTTATGTCTTATCTCACATCTGAGATAAGAGATGTGAGATATATATCCCTCAAGCTCCCAGGTCTCTGGTAGAGGACCCGAGCTTGGAGGAGAAACCACCCGCGGAGGGTGAGAGGGGCGTTTTTTTGAAATGCAAAATAAATTACACAATGATAAACACAAACTTGTCACGTGACAAACCCCCCCCCGTTAGGCGGTTTTTGGCCGAGTCTGGCGGTGTTCAGATGACTTTTGGGCTGGAAAACTGTGACTCTATCTGGCAACACTGTTAACTTCCCTGGTCCCAATCTCTCCTGATCATGTTCACCTGTGTTTTGTCTGTCCTTTCTGTATTTCAAGCCTTGTCTCTGCCTTCCTCTTGTGCTGGTCCATTAACTCCCTTCTGCCATGTGTTCATGCTATGCCCACAATAAGTTTAGTTTTGTTTTGTTTTCCTGCTCTGCAGCGCTTTTCGTTAGTTGAATACATCCCTTGCCCTGGAACTGTGTGCCTGCTGTCTCTGCATTTTGGGACCTTCAAGCTCACCAGCCCTCCCTACCTGACACAAGATCATAAACTGATTGAAAATTTTGTGTCTTAAGACCATGGGGAAATATTTGAAGCACTGAAATGGGTGTTGAGTAAGCATAAAAAATGACTGCCTTTTGATTTTAGCCATCTTTGTTTTCACAAACGACTGCATGAAGACCTTTATTCCTCGTCTACATTTTGATCTATCTAGGCTCCATTATATGTGCAAAAGATCTGCAGTTGTGCCAACTTTGAGGGAGTTATGCTCCGTGAATACCAAATATGTCTGTCTCGATACTGCATTCATGTTTCCTGCAGTGAGATGAGGGGGGGGTTCCAGCCTGAGTGATTCTGAACGATGGATAACAAAGACTCTAGTGTACTGAGGGTTTGGCCAATGTTGCTCCTTATGTAGATGAAGATTTATGAGTGGAGAGCTCTTAGTGTCTGTTACTAGATGACAGAAGCTGACAAAAATGCTCTTGACGTTGGGCGGAATGATTTGAAGAGGGAGGAAAAAGGAGCAGAGAGGCTGCTGCACCCAGATTTTTTTAATGAAATGGTCCTGTTTCCTTTTTTTTTATAGGATTTAGACAAGAGAAGGAACTATCTATTTGTGATAAAAATTAATTCTAGGGTCATGTTTTCCTGAGTTGTTTCTTTATAAAAAAAAAAAAATTCTACATTTTCATCTTTAAAATTTGTAATAACAATATAGCCCCGCCTGAAAAGCGATCTGATGTGCTTTAAAGAAAAAAAAGAAAATAGTTTTAACACACTTAAAATGATTTTAATGAATATTTTATCTGTATGTGAGATGCTGGAAGAATAAGAAAAACTGCATAACCTTTTTCACTTTTTTTGGGGGGTACGTTTTCGCCAGGGATTGCTCATTTTTTTGGATGGGAACTACACTTGTTGGCTTATAGATGAAACATAAAGATGCCAGCTTGGCTTCAAATGCTGACAGCAGTATTCTCTTTGCTCCCCCATTCAAAAGCTCACATTTCCACAAATCTCCTATGTGTCATCCAATCTCTTTTTTTGTTCCATGCACCTTTTTTTCTATGAAAGAGGACATTAGAAACAAGTATCAAGCACATGTTTTATTTCTATTTCATTAAAACTCACATAGCTGAATTTATGGTGGCCTTTTTTTTCCCAGTAATGGATCTTTTTCCTTTCATACTTTGAAAAAATCTTTACATCTCATCACCTCTACACTAAATCTCTGAGTGGCAGAACCTAGGATGTTTTTTGTGTTTAGTTTCCCTTCAGTGATGAATAAACTTACTTTTTAGTTGAAAATTTACATTTAAAAAGGGCTGTCCATCCACAATGGCATGTTTACTCCCCCTAATTGATAAAAGAGAAGACCCGGATTCACAATTTCTTTGGAAACAGGTCCTTTTGAAGCCGCACATATTCAGCTCGCATCACCCTGTTCCCTCATCCTTTCACCTCTAACCCACACTAACCTTCCGCCACACTGGAATTGTTTCCACCAGTGTGTTTTGGCAAATGTGAACAAACGAAGAAAAAAATGAGACGAAACCACTTAAATAATGCTGATCACCAGCCAATCCCAGTATGATCAAGTATTAAAACTGGAGACTGGCCATCCTGTTTCTTTAGTGGGCAAAACGATGAGCTAAATCAAATATGGCAATTACCCATATTTGTGTTTTATATATCAACATTTGCTACTGTATGCAAATGTATTAGTTATCATTATCAGTTAGTTGGTTTTGAACAGTTTGTTTCATAAAAATACTGTTTGATGTTTAAGACCACTTTTAGAACTCTAGCGGGTCAGCTCTACAGCAACAAGAACAGGTTTTTTAAGCTAATTGTCTCATTACAGGTTCAGTTTTATTCTGTGGAAAGATCCACATCATTTAAAGATGACACATCATGGAGAAATGTGCATGTATTTGAATTATTTGTGGTTATTATGCATGTTTTTTGTTATTATTGTTATCTATGCAAAGTAGTTTTTTACAGCGTTAGGCTATGAACCACAATCCTTGCAATTATCTCTCAGGACCATCAACTAATTTTTCTGTCTAGCAAGGCAAAGATTGTCAACTTATTGCTGTTTTCATTGAATTGTAGTGTTGTTCTTGATGGATGAAGGTTTTTCAGTGAGGTGGAAGTGTGTGCACAGCTCTGTTGGGTGTGTCAGGAAATGAATGATACAAGGAGGTGACAAAGTTTGTTTTCCTTTCGTCCTCTGTCAAACCCCCTTTTTTCCCCTCAACTACACATTTGTAGTTGTAGATGGTCTGACATTTTAGTGGGAAGAACTGTATGGTTTTTTTTAATGTAAAGAAGTTCTCCTCTAAATACGATGTGTGTTTGTTCAGAGGATGTCCAAGTTTGTTAAGGTTCTCCTCTGCAGAGTTGTAAAGCTGCCGGGCAGCTGTGTAGATCCTCTCCGTTCCTCCTGATGTGGTTGGTGTTTCTATCTCCAATGAGCAAAAAAATAGAAACTATTATAGCTGAATAATTTAACAAGACAAACTGTATGCTTATGCACATCTCAGAACACAAACAACCTAATTTGAGTTTTATACAAATACACCTCTACAATGATGTTTCTGAAGGTTAGTATTATTATTTCCACAAGATTAACTGAAAAACTTCTCTCTGTTTTCCTTCTTTGTCAAACTGCATGGACTCCAAATAACAAATTTACCGCTTTAAGGTGGTTACAAAACATTTTTTTAAACCTTTGGATCAAACTGTTTATCCAGTCTTCTATTCGTGGATAGTGCTTTGCAGGGTCATTGTGGTTGTTGGAGCCCATCCTAGCTATTTTAGGCAAAGGCGGGCCACACACTGGGCCACACACACAGGCTAGCCAGAGTTTAAACCAGAGCTATCTTTCTGAGGTTAAAATCTACGGAAAAAATTAATGAAAAGATCTGTGACACACAGAAAAGTCACTGAAAGCCCCTCTGGACACACCTGAATTTGCCTGATTTCTGCCCTAAGCAGTGTTGGACCTGGTTAATTCCTGGATGGGGGACTTTACACAATCAAATGGAGACACCCTCCAGCAACACCATGTTTGTGTGGGGCATCTACTTTAAAGCAATAAGCAAAACCTGATGTGGTAATTTGCTGTAGTGATTTGTAGAAGGAAGGGCTAAAAAATAACAGCTATACACTGAAAACGTCTTTATTCTTTTTTGCACAAAATTAGGAGAAGAAATTCCTGTTTAGTATTTTTCAAAAGAATGCATGTCCAAAGCTTGTCTTCTGATCATTAGTTTGCTTTATATCATATTCATTCCCTTTTCTTCAATTATTAATCTATTTTTTTCTTTAACTTGTATCACCTTAAGCCCATAAATTTCTGCCCTTGTCATCACATCATTTTTCTTTCTCTATCTTTTAGCACAAATAACTGAATGAGTCCAAATCTTAGGTTTGCTATTCAATAATTCCCAAAACCTTTTATCAATTTTTTCCCCAGATAGTTTGATGCTGTCTCAACAAATTCAATAGTACTGTACATACTTCTTTTTTGCTTCCTGCCTTTTTCTGTACCTTATTGTGCCTTTGTAATAGGTTCTAAATTTGAGTCAGGAGAGCTTAACAATGCTGTTTAGCCAAAGGGGGAAAACCAAAGAACTCAGAAACATTCATTAAAAACATAAAGATGTAGAATTAGGACAGAAAGTTTGTCCACTCGGAAAAGAATGTATCCAGTAAACATCATGTGACCCAGACCCCTCTACGGAGCCGCAAAACCCCACAGAACATTGCACTGAAGCTGGGACATTTATAGATAAAAATAGTTTGACTTTCTGAACTTTTCTTATCTTAAGGCAAATGCCAAATACAAAAATTCTCAGTTCGTCAAGGTTGACTACATTAAAGATAAATTTCCATGTTGTGGGATCAATTCAGTTCTTTTCTATTCTACTAAAAAAACATAAAAAAGAAAGTATTAAATCTGCTCAATTGTCATGAGAACTTATCCAAAAATAAATGTGAGAATGTGCTCTGTAAAAGTTGATAATATGAAGGAAAGAAAGATAAAAAAAGGATTTTAATCATGAATTTTCTTTTTCTTTCAGAATTTCACATTGGGCTCCTTTAAATTATCTACCTCTATGATACATGTGGGAAATTTGTATCACGCTGATCCATAATAACTCCTAATAAACAAAAAGACTAAAAACATAATGAATGTATTGTGTTTGAGATGGTCCACATATTTCTTGTGTATTTCTCTGTATCTGAGTAACTCTTTGTCCAGCGAGTTGAGAGGAACTTGGCATTACTGTGTTGGCTGTATACAAAAGCATCCCTGACCCTTCTGGTCACTGTTTGCTCTGCTTGTATTGTATTTTGGTTTATGTCACTAGACCTTTTGTGTGTTTTGCACAAAAACTGAATGGAAATGTGGCATCAATGTCAGAGGAGTGTTTTGTCGTCACACAAAGATGGTGTGGCCTTTACATCACTTACATAACTAACAGCCGAAAAGTGTAACTTCCTGCCACAGCAGGCATTCATCAAATCTGCAGTCCTCCTCCTGGCAGTTCTTTTTTTTAGATGAATTTTAAATTAGAGCATGAAAAAAACAGATTTTTGCTCATTTGTTTCTTGTTGTGTTTTGTCTGCAGGGAAGTTGCCCAGATTGATCAGTTCTTACAGGAGACGGCAGCGCGTGAAGCCAACGCCAAGGTGCGCCTGCAGCAGTTTATTGAAGAGCTCCTCGACCGGGCTGACCGGGCTGAAAAACAGCTGCAGATCATCAGCAGCTGTGGTACCACACCGAATGGCAGTCTGGGACGCTGCAGCCTGCAAGCCTCGAAGGGCAGTGGACGCCAGGTTCGGCATGACTGTATTTGTATTGTTTTGCTCTTTTTCTGGTCTTGTAATGGAAACACTACACTAAGAATGCATAGATGTAGGATTTTAGTATCATCATGTTGATGGGGAGTCATTTAGGTGGGACAAAGTTAAAAGACATCCCCTTAGAGACCCACTCCAATCATCTTTTGATTTTTTGTAAAATTCCTCCCAGTGGTCTTTTAATTATGATTATATTGTTTTTAGCCAAACTAAAGAAAAAAAAGTTGTTTTCTAGGACATAGTTTCTGCAGATTGGGAGGAGTCCATTAGAATATTGCTTCTGATATGTGGGCGGGACCGTTGGTGTGAAGCAACCCCACCCCCTTCCTCTGCCACCAGCTTAGAGCCTCTCACACCCACACATAACATTACCGGGGCAAAAAAAATGGTGAGCAATACGGGTGCTATCCAGCTGTATAGATCTGAGCCAGATTCCAGCTCGGACGAGGAAAATGAAGACTGACATGGGTCTATTTGTCTACAAGTGGATCCATCTGAATAGAGCAGAACAGGGAACTTGTGGCTCTCCCAGTATATTTCCAACATCATAAATAACCCCTTTCTAAACAGCTTCCTTTGTCTGGTTCTGATTTACAACGATTTGAATAAAGAAATAGTCAGCAATGTAATTTAAGCTTAATTTTCTTTACATGTCTTCCACTATCAGAAAAAAGCCACAAGAACATGTCAAAAACACAATTTTCATTTGAGCGGGTCTTTAAAACAACATACAGCTGTAATATTTCTTCATGAAAAATCACTGGTAAATTGTTCCAGATCTTTTGAGGAGCTGCAACATCTGATATTTCATACATTCCTCAAATTTGGGAATGCAAAGTGTGGATGCTTTCAACCACATTTCAGCATTTAAAAATTAAGAAAAGATGTCACAGTGTTTATCAGTCAATCAATCAAACTTTATTTATAGAATGGCGCTGCTCATGCAGTTGCGCAGCTCGAAGCCCTTTAACATTAAAAACAGAAAACACACAATATCACAGTAAAAACCCAACCCACCCTTAAACCCCCCATTAAAACATATGACCCATGGCCCCCACGTACAATGAATAATGACTATGTAACTGTAAAGTAAAGTAAAGTCAAATAAATAAACAAACAAACAAGTAAGGCTTGGCTCTGCTGTGAGGAAACCGTACACGGGAATCTCTTCATACCAGGAGCCAGCCTGGCCAAAGGAACGTCGCCACAGTGCCCACCCAGACTGGGACAACACTGGAGTCCACTTTACAGCCGTGAAGCTGCAAAGTTAGACTCCAGTCGCCCCAGCAAGGGCGACAACTGCAGCAACAACCACCGACCAAGCCGGCAAGCCCTGGAAGAAAAGATCCCCACGAGAAACACTGGGGCTAAAATCATGATAAGATGCTAAAATTAAAGACATGAGATGTATATAAAAACATAAAATTGAGAATAAGATGCATAAAATGAAAATAAATACATACAACAGCCTATCCTAAAACCTAATAGAATAAATTAGCAGTTAAAATCAACTAAAAGCAAAATTAAAAAGGTAGGTCTTAAGCCTCTTCTTAAAAACCTCTACAGTCTCTGCGGCCTTGTAGAGGTTTATAAACTTAAAACTGTAGAGGTTTACAAACTTATAAGCTGCTGATGTTTTTTCAATTTATTCTAACAACTGACTTCATCAGGATGACATGATATTATAAACAACCCATCTATTGGAATGTATTCCATTTGACGTTTTCTGCTTTTACACTTTTTATCATCCGAATCAATACAATTATGTAAATTTGTATTTTTCCTGAGACCCCTCCATCTACCAAACTGGAAAAAAAATAATTTGTTGACGATCTGTACTTAAACTTTTTGGTTGTGAAATGACATCGAGACCCTAAAGCACCACACACTAGAGCTGGATATCGTTGCCATAATACTGAACTACTTTAACTTTGTTTCATAAGTTCAAAATTTTAATTAGTTTACTGTTCAAAAGAATTAGTTTAATATAAAAATGCTTTTTTGTTAAGGAAAGGTGTGAGCAATTTTACATCGGCTCCCATATTATAAAGCCCAATTTACCCCAAGATAAATATAATGGTCTTAAACGTTTTTCATGCTTATTGCTTTGTTTTCTGGTCATAACAACTGTGGGGGGGTTGATTTGTTTGTGTGTGATATATTGTTTTGGTCTAATCAGTGCTCAAATTTGGGCAACATTGGAGGTGTATGGTTACTTTGTGTGACTGGCTTTCCTTTTGCCCCGCCCAATCACTCTCTTTTGGATTGTTGTTCAGATAGTCGGATCAAACTTAACTCAGTATGTCCGACCCGATTTAGGCTTTTAGTTTTATCATTTAGAATCCTTTGAGTAACAATTCAAATCAAGTCAAATACACTAGGAGAATTGGAAAATTGCCCAAATAAATGTAAGGGTTTGAAATGTCTAAAAGGAAGGAAAAAATATGACTCATGTTTTTTTTTTTTTTTAATTGTAAGAGTTGATCCACACTTTCTGTCGTTTTTTTCTACCTCCACCCAAGTCTCCCACTCATGCATCTGCTGTGTGACTGCATGCAAATCTGACTCTCCTCCTCAAGAATGCAAACTACAGATTTCTGAGTTTCTGATGTCTGGATTTTAATTTATTTAAAGATTCTCGGAGCACCTGAAATACAAATATTAGTTGATCAGATAAATATTGATGTGATCGAGTCTTACATGTTTAAAAAAGGGTCTTTGGACTTTTTATAAATTTACGGTATGTGAAACAGGAAGTGGAGTTTTCGTCTGATCAGCATTCAGCATCCAACAATAAAGGTCTGTAACAATTTGCCCTTTCCAGATGGTGTGTTTTACATAAAAACTAGCCTCTTGTGTCTTTTTCTCCTGGCTGGGTACTACTGGAACTGTGATACTTCTCCCCTACTCAGTCTTATATCACACAGCAAGAAGAAAATAATCTAATGGTAGGCAGAGGTGTCCTTAAAATGCCCAACATTCCTATTATCGAGACCTGTAGAAAAAGAGGTGACCTGTTTCACATTTTAAAACCGTGTGCTGCCATGGAAACCAGTTCCTTCTCTCCCTCAAGGTTTTAACATGATTTTTAATCAGATGTGATACTGTTTTTTTTTCTTCCTGCAACACTTGCAGCAAGAAGCTGTGTCGGCGTTATGGGCTGCTTAACAATTTTCATCAAAAAATACATCTTCCAAAGATGCTCCAGAATTTCCTTCATCTTTCTACAAATATATTTCAAAATTGGAATGACGTGTCGATTTACACATTAATCAGTGTGAAGGGATAAAGTCTGCATGCTATGGAACGCGTGTGGAGTCACACTTGCATTGATTGACGCCATGTGATGCTGCCAAGGGAAACCCAGAAGTGTCACCGCACCCTCCACTCACCTTTAAGGCCTGCCTCATCATCTCCCCATCTGGGTTTAGCAAGGTTGCCCTCGTCTCCTGAGGAGACAGGCTTCAGAGCTGCAGAGGTATTTTTAGGGCTGACGGTGAGGAAAGGGATAGATTGCTTGTTTCCTGCTGTCACGCTTGTTAATATCTAGCTGAGTAACGGGTGGAAACAGGGGGAAGAACAGCTTTGGTGTTACATCCCCTCAATTCTGCCCTCACTACCGTCTGTCCCGGAGTGAACCTTTTTTTTTTTTTGCCTGTTTCCGTTTTCTTTTTTCCGTTAAGTTAAAAGGAAGGGCAGAAAGGAATGGGGCATGGTGTGGGTTTCTGCACATTTTTCTTTCTGTGGCAAAGGTCCACCTGCCGCAGCTTCACACAAAGTGTGTGTGTGTGTGTGTGTCTGCACTTGTGCAGACAGTTGGCACTTCAGTGCACAGGCACATTGTGTGAAATAGAGAAGCAAATAAAGTGAGTCCGGCTGCACATCAAGGACCACAAAATCTTTGAAATCCTGTTTAAAAGCCAGCAGGTGTATTGTGTATATCAGTTTATGCTCCAAAAAATGTCCTTTTCAAAACAATTTGAAAAATATTGAATTCCGAATGTTGCTATGAGTGGAAAAAAATCTGCCAGGGGAACTAGTAGAATTTGTCTTGGTAAGCTTTCCTAATAGAATTTGTGATGTCTTGCCCTTTTAAGACTAAATTGAATCTTGAAAATTAGCTCTAAACACTCATATATGGGTGTACTGTTCTGGTTATTGGAAATAATGTCTTATATTAAGTGTGTATTGCTGAGAAATAGTTTTGTATCTTTAAAGTATATATGTTTATGACAAATAATATATACTATTTTGAGCAGTAAAACAGTCCAACTATCTGTATTTCTAAGCATTTTAAAGACTAGAGTTACACATTTTAGGATAAATCTGTCTTAAAAAATTACACGTAAATGTGTGTTTACTTACAAACTTCTGTCCAGGTGTTGTAAAATGCATTTCTTCTGTGTTATGAGTCAAAGTAAACTTTCCAGTTTCCCTAAATCAAGCAAGCTTGTCTCTTGAAGTGTACTCACCGTTCACCATTGTCTGCATAAAAAATATGAAGTAAGGTCAAAACAACTTGCTTCTTTAGAATTCTGCTTTAAAAAATATGTTTTAAAATAAAAGGATTAAACATCTCACTAAATCCTCTCACTAAAAAAGTTATGACGAAGGTAGTTATGTCTTGCGTGTAAAAAGACATTAAAACTAGAAACTAGACAAAAATACTTGGTGAGATTGCATGTTTTTGCAATGCAATCTTAATTTCTTACTGTAATATTTTAAAAACAGTTAAGCATTTATTGTGTTTTTTAATTAATTTTCCAGTAATGTGCGTCATTTCTTGGTGTTTCAAAGGGAATACTTGAGTTTGTTTCACATTTTCATGTCAGTTTATGATCAAAGGCAGCTGAACACTGAAGCGCTGAAGAAAGGATAAGAGTTTGTGCATTCTGTGTTTCTTTTGTCAACATTACGATGGCGTGATGCTCTCAGTCCTGATAATAGTCGTCTTCCATGCCACGGACAAGTCGTTGTCAGTCTTCATTTCCCTGTTGCCCTGCTCAGCTACAGACCTCAAGTTTAAATCTGATAACATGATCCTTAAATGAAGTGTAACGAAAGCAGTAATGTCTGTAATTAGATGAGCAAAGTCAGTTTTTCATTTTACTTTCTGCCTTTTAAAAAGCTTGTCTGTCGAGACACATTTAGGAAGATTTCCAATGATTGCAGCAAGCAGCTGTTTCATGTCAGATAATGATTCAATTAAAATAATGGGAATTCAGTTTCACTTTTTGCTGTACACTTATAATCTGTCAGGAAGTGCATTAAAAGACAAAGCCTTCAGTGTTTGTGGGTATTGACAGCATTTTCTGCATTTCTTTCTCCAGAGGAACTCCAGCCTCTCTGGAAGCACAAGAGGAATGTACCAAGTTTCCGAGAGACGTTCTTCCCCCAGCACTGGGTAGGCTGAAAGGAAATTGAACATGGTCCATCTTTTCACCTTAGCAGTATAGTGAGTCATTTGAGCAATGTTTTAATTCATGTCATAATTTGTGGTTGCCGATTTGATTCATAGTCAATATTGGTTCAATTAGAACGACGCAATTCGATCAGATCCACTGACTTAAAATCGATCCTGGACATCTTTAGCCAAAAGGTCAACCAATGTACCTCAGAGATGAATACCTGGATACTGAGTGGAGCTGAAGTTTTCCAGATTCCTTGTATTTTTCTTGCAAAATAATAAAGAAAAAATGATGTGAAGAAACAAACAAGTAAACAAGAATTAATGGCAAATCTATTTACATTTTAGTTTTTTTGTTTTTCCACTTCAGAATAATCCAAAGAGAACATTATTAGAACTTTCTACAACACTGTATGGTCACGCCTCTTTGCTAAATTCAAAGCGTTTCCACATATTGGAGTGGAATGATTGATTATTTTTTGCTGCCATCACGTGTGTATTGTTAATTATGTCACCTAATCATTACACCCCTATTTAAGACTTTTATGTTGTTGTCTTTGGCCTAAAGAAAACTTTATTCAGAAGTTCACTGTGAGTGTGAGGACACATATATGCAAACGGTAGGACTACTAAGTAACTCCTGTTCATTCTTTTTCTAAATGATTTTAAACCAGTAAGTGGTCTATATCTTGTATCTGTTTGTTTGTTTTATATTGCTGGAGTCAAGGATTCCTTTCCAAAACCAAAGTTTACGGTTTTGTAAGACTGAACGGAAATGCTTTATTTCTTGTCCAGGCTGTTAATTTTTTGCTGCTTTGAGCTAGTTCAAGGTTGTTTAAGACATATTTAAACTCTCTTAAAATCTAACTTGATCAGAATTTTGAGGGGAAAAAAATAACTTCTGTCTCACTTTCTGTTTTTTACTAATACTTCTATTTCTATTTATTTTTATACCCGAGTTTTATTCATATTCAACTTCAATTTTATTTGTATAGCGTAAAATCACAACAACAGTTGTCTCGATGGGCTTTGTGCGAATAAATGTAGGGTAAAACATAAAATAAAAAGGATCATGAGTATATACAATTCAATAGAAAGATTCTAAACTGAACTAACTAAACTAAACTGGCATTCCTGCCCCTAGACCCTCCTTCGCAGTACGGAAAAACCCCCCTGTGTGTTTTGTAATTTCATTTATAATTTTCTTAAGTCTGCAAAGTACTTTGCGTTTCTGTTGTATAAAAGGTGCTTTATAAGTAAAGTTTCATTTGATTTAATTTGTTGGTAAATCAAAATGCAAATGAAAACGTTTGAACCGAAGAGCCAGTTGCTGCACTTGATTTTGGTTGATGGTTTTTGCACCTCAGATGCCTCATTTGTAATGGTAAAAATTCATGACACACAAAAGAATCCTAAAATGTTGTGTAAATCACACATAGATCGCTAGTCTTGTGAATGAGTCAATTACAGTTGTGGTCATGAGCTCTCATTCAGCAGCAGTTCCGTCATGTAATGTGGATTTCTCACTCGCTGACATCCGACCTCAGACACATGGCTGTGCCCTTGCAACTCTGACTAACCCAACTGTCATCCCCTGTTGGTGTGTGAATGTGTTTCTTGTTGTGACGTCACACAAACCCTGTCAGGCCTTCCCCTCTGAATCACAGACACCCCACACACACACACACACAGAGGGTTGCCAAAAACCCGCCTGTGAGCCGTCTGCCTTGGAGTTAAAATAAGAGCTTTATTGCTTTATCATGGATCAGTAATTCTAACCCTTAGTTGGAGAAAAGGTCAGGTTCTGAACAGAATTATGATATGATGTAAAAGCTTTAATAGTTGATTAATTATAATCACCATGAATGATGTAACAATCTGGAGACTAATCTGGTAATTAATCTGTAATCAATCAATAACTTTATTTGTATAGCACTTTTTATGTAATGCAACACAAAGGCTTTACATCACCCAAGTAAAAGGAAATAAAAACATATGCACAATATAAATAAAAGAAAAAACAAAATAAATAGGAGAAGCACTCAGAGGGCTTTATGATTTTCATTAAAATCATAATAAGAGGTAAAAGTGGAGATAAAATAGGAAAATATAAAACAATACAAATGATAGAAAGATTTATTATCTTTATATTATTTATTAACATAAAATATATTAATAAAGATTAACATGAATAAAAAATTCAGGTAAAATAATAAAAAATATTTGTAATGTAATGCATGTTTAAAAAATATATAGGTTAATTTAATTAGATTAATAAGTAAAAAAAATTGAAATTGATATTTAAAAACTAAGTGTAACATGAATGAGTAAAATGAATAAATAAATTACTAGAAGATGTAAAACACCTACATTAGGTAAAATATATTTTAAAAAGATAGTTTCTGAACTTGTGTTTTACAACTCTTAAATAGAAGCAGCTCTCAGGTCCTCAGGGAAACTGTTCCACAGGTGAAATGCAGCCTGTGAAGATCTGAGACTTCTAAGGGGTCTGTATGGCAAAAGAAGATCTGAAAGATAGGTAGGACTGAAACCATTAAGAGATAAAGATAAAAATATTCATTCAGAATTTTGAAATCTGCTCTGGAGCTTCTCCTCCACGTCTCTGTCAAGAAGAGAGCAGCTGAGATTTGAACTAGCTGTTAGTTAATCAACAGCTTTTATACATTAATACCTTTATCCATTGTCTTTGGGTAGGGCTTTCAGGCGTCTAAATGTTCAAACCTTTGGCAGATATTTTTACAAAACGTATTCCCTTCGATTTTTAGACTATTTTAGCCCAGATTTGACTGGTACCTGTCAATCAAAATACCTTGCCCTGTGTGTAAAATTTTAGGATGTAAGCTTTATTCTGAAAATCAAAAAGGTGATTCATACTTTAAGGTTTCAACTTTATTCCTTCTTTTAAGGTTTTTAAAGATCCAAATAATATACATAAACATAAACACTGAATCCTTACAGTTTCTCTTTTTGTTGTTATTTTTCGAGCTGCTTAAAACCATAATTCTTTAGTGATTTAAAGTCTAACATAATTAAACTGCTCAGTTTTACTTAGATTTCGTCGTAGGCATGATTGCATAAATCTGTCGAATTCGACTTAAAGATTTTTCCCATAAATGCAGCATTTGTAAATATTCAGATAGTAATAATGGTCAAGTATTTTGATGTAATTTTATAAACACTACACTTAAACAGATATAAAAAAAGTGAAGACAACATATGTTGAGTATGTCGAGTTGAGAATTTTTAGTTGTATAAGTCTGAGAATATTCTGTTTGGATTTGGCTTTGGGGGTTCTCAGTTTCTGCTGGTTGCCTGGCAACCCCATGGTAGCAATGTCTGGCAAACAAGTAGTCTTTCACTTGAGGACTGTTCAAACCATCATCTGTGATTGTTTAATACTTTTTTTAAGAATAACAAGCTTTTTACAGCTGCTGTTTGATGAATTTAGTTACTTTATGACTTGCCAGATTCCAAACTGATTGAAGTTATTGTTTTTAATTTATACTGTCATTTGTTCAAACAATTTCCAGTTTAGCTTTATGTTTCAAAATGACTCATTTAGCTGTCCGATGCCCCTGTCTCTGCTGCAGTGCATCGGGGAGGATCAAGTCCGTCTCCCAGGGCTCTGGAGGCTACGACAGTGACAGTGTCGAGATGCATCCCATGGAGGAGTGTCCAGAGGTGCAGTACTATCAGATGCAGTGCCGGCTAGGTGAGGGAGGGTATGAGCGCTCTCCTGGATGCGGCTCGAGAAACTGGGGACTCCGGAAGCAGGCCATCCAGAACTGGCAGCGGCGACCTTACAGGAACAGCACCGAAGGGGATGAGGGAGACATTTCAGACGTGGGCTCTCGAACTACGGAGTCTGAAGTGGAGATGTGGGAGCAGGAGAGGAGAGCTGTGGCTGAGGTCCAGCAGTCTGCCGCACCCTATCCCCACCACGGCAGGGCCGCATATCGCCCTAACGCAGGTAACAGATGTCTGAGACGTCGCTGGGAGTAACTGAAACTGTTAAGCTACGGACACACCAGGCTTGTGACATGCGTTCAAGAAAACTCGTTTAGAATTGTTTTTTAAATGCTCCATCAGTATAAATAGAACAAAATGTTATTTTTTAAGTGTGTTTTGGCATTTTAATATCACATATATTTTGTACCAAGTTACAAGTAACATAAAATGGGAAGAAATCGGTTAAACACTGACTTCTCTGGTCTTTAAGGATAGACAAACAGTGGGCTCACAACAGGAAATGCCATGATTGATGGCAGCAGACCTGGAAAGGTGATCAGATTTTTTCCCCTATCCTGACTAGCACTAAAACTGATTACCGTGCATTTTCCCATTATTATTGTGTATAACCTGATCACCAGCAGGATTTGGATTACAACAAATGTATCCAAATGACAGATTTTCGAAACTTTAGTGACCAAACTGGCATTTACTCAGAACTGGGACATACAAATATTTTAAATCTTTCAGAGAAGAGCTGACATAGGTTTACATGACTTTCTTATAAAATAAAATAAAATATAATCAACCCAGTGGTAGTAGTATAGTGTAATAATTTTTAGAAAATCAGTTTATTTGACAGTTTGTGGTGCATCTCAGACAGATATTTTTAAATCTAAGAAAACCAAATTCAATCAGAGCTAATTAAGTGACCCTTTTTGTATTTTTTGAACCATAAGAGACTCTTAAAATATTTGAGTTTGTTTAAAAAAAAAAGACAATTTTTTTATAATCTGGTGTACCTTAATTCTTGTTGTGCTTACTGACCTTCTATTTATTTTCCGTAATAAATAAGTCAAAATGTTTTAGTTCAACTTAATGTGTCTTTCAACTGTTTGTTAAATAAAGTTTCTAATTAGTTTACTTGACTTACTTTTTACTTTACTACTTGCTTATTTTATAAAGTTAAACTTTTTATTTTGCATTATTTAGAGAGCAACTATGGAGGGGTAAAAGATCCACATGCCTCTGGAGTCTGAGGTTGCAGACCCACATGGTGTAGGAAGAAAATAATATTAAATTTATATAAACTTTTTCAAACAATTTTGAAGTTAATATTACAAAATTGAAGTTCCGAATATCTTGGTATTTACCGTTTTATTAAACTAAAGGGTCTTGTGTACCAATTAGTGAAACTAACACAGTCCAATAGAGCATCATAAGGGCAGCATGGTAACTGTATTAAAGGTTGAAAGACATCTCTTCCTACAGGGCGGTCTGAGGGAGTTTACAGCAAGTCATGCCGCCATGAAAAGAGCCCCTCCAAATCCAACGAGGTCATCAGTCCTGAAATCCTGAAGATCCGTGCAGCCCTCTTCTGCATCTTTACATATCTGGACACCAAAACCCTGCTGAGGGCAGCCGAGGTCTGCCGCAACTGGAGGTTTGTGGCACGCCACCCAGCCGTGTGGACCAGGGTGCTGCTAGAAAACGCTCGTATTTCTTCTAAGGTGAGATGTCGAGGTTTGCTTTTGAGTTTAAGTGCGGGAGAACAAGGAGCAGTATGCTTTAACGTGTCAACATTTTGCTTTTTCAGTTCCTGTGTACATTATCCCAGTGGTGCACTCAGACGCACTCTCTCATTCTGCAAAACCTCAAACCGAGACAGCGGGGAAAGAAGGAGTCCAAGGACGACTACCTTAAAAGCACACGGTGAGAGCTGTAGGCAGGGATGAAGCAAGTGTTCTCTTCAAATGTTAGTGCCAACTTCCCTTTGCACTCAAGTTTTTATATTTTCTATCAGCTAACAGAGTTTAGTGAACACATTTATATCCACTCTAGAAGGCTAAGAAACTTCTGGGCTTCACTGTCAAACTAGCTGGAACTTATTTGTTTTGCCAATGAATATTGTAGTAGTTTATTTCAGGGGATTTTGGAAACAAATGGTGCAAAAATGAGTGATATAACAACCCCTTTGTGTAATAGAGCATCCATGTTTTCACAAAATCTGTGTTTCATACAAATGAAATAGTTTATAATGTATGCTGCTCTAAAAAAAAAGAAGCAAACTCTTCATGATTTAAATGTTCTCAAAAACAGTAGAGTGTGTTTTTCCTCCTGACCTTTCTCTGAATGTATTTCCCAGTGGCTGTCTTGAGGAGGGTCTGGAGGCCTTGTTAAAAGCCACAGGAAGTAACCTCCTCATACTGAAGATTTCACACTGTCCCAATCTTCTGACTGATCGCTCCCTTTGGCTGGCCAGCTGCTTCTGCCGAGCCCTTCAGGCCGTGACTTACAGGTACGCCACCGCACACAAGACCGTCAAGATGAATAAAGGTGTCTATAACTTGTAAGTCATGATCAAAACTGAAAGACCCACTTTGATCATATTTTGTTCAATTTCAAAAGTGTTCCCATTATGATTAAATAAAATCTCAAGAGCCTGTGTGGTTTTCTAGGACATAGTTTCTGCAGAGCGGCAGTAGTTTATCAGAAATTTGTCTCTGAGTTGTGGGCGGAACTGTTAGTGTGATGCAACCCCACCCCTCTTCCCTTCCCCGTTGCTGAGAGCTCAGAGCAGGAGGCTTGTGGCCTGCCCAGTGTACTTTCTATGGCTTAAATAAGCTCTCTTTTCATCACCCTTTTTATTTCCTCCTGATTCACAACTATTTTAATAAATAAAATATTCAGAAATGCAATTTTAAGCTTCCTTTTCTTTATATGTGTCATCCATCATCAGAGAAATGCCACAAGAACATGTTATAAACATCAAAAACATCATTTTCATGGAATGGGGCTTTAGGAGTTGTATTTTATTTCTTATACATTTAAAAATGTCGTTTTTAGTGCTGCCATGTCTGTTCACATCGCTTTCTTTGACACGCTATTTTGTCTCATTTTTTTTCTGAAAACGCATTTGATTGTGTGAAACTATATTGGGTCACTGTGGCTTTTTGCTCCCAACATTTCCCATTAGACAAAGGTCAGACCTCCTCTGTACCATTTTGTTTCACAGCAGTGGGTTTGTGCAGAGTGTCAGTCTTGTTTAAAAGGCAATGCACTTGACAGTGTTGAATTTTTTCAACTAAATGATGCTTTCATTCATGCTTTAGTTACAGACAGATTTTCTCATTTGCTCAACAAATGTGTGACTTTTGGTGCATTGCTTGACTAAGGTTTTTCTCGTCTAATGAATTATTGGTTTGGATAAATGACACTTTCTTTCAACAATGCTCTCCTTGTTTCCCCTTAAGGCTGAATTCTCCATACACCTTGAATTATTGAATGGCTTGCACACTCTAATGGAGGGAATATGCAAATGTGTAGTGTTTCTTGGACCATTGATTTTAAAGAATACATAATTTCACACATCTTTCATGTACAGCCTCCTGTATATGAAAGCTCATTTTTGACCCATTTTTAAAAAAAAATGTTTTCTGTTTTTGTGGCACAAAAACTCCTCCATTTAAACCTATTTTAATGTGTTCCAGGTATAAAAAGGCAAGAAAAGGCTAAATAGGAAATGTGAGGTTAGTGTGATCTTTGGTGAAAAACATTTTTTGATTTTTCTTTTTTCTTTTTTTTGTACTTTTGCTGTTTTGTCCAAGGAGTGCCACAGATCCAGTGGGTCAGGAGGTCATCTGGGCCCTTGGTGCAGGTTGTAGAGACATTATTTCTCTGCAGGTGGCTCCATTACATCCATGGTACTATATGCTTTAAAAACCTATAATACTTTTGTAAAATGTTGCTTATAAATGGAGTGCTTTCTTTAATATGGCTTTTTGGTGGATTTTTGGTTGGTTCCAGCCAACAACCTGCTCGCTTCAGTAACCGATGTCTGCAGACCATTGGGAGGTGCTGGCCCCACCTACGAGCTCTTGGAGTGGGGGGAGCTGGATGTGGCATTCAGGGACTCGCCTCCCTGGGTAAACGTAGCACAATATTGTGGCTGTACTTTTACTCTGGTCTAATTTATAATACATTGAGGTGGAATACAAACAGCATAAAAGAGGGGAAAAAAAGCTAAGTTACATAAAAACAAATATATTCCATGTAAGTTGCTTCTGCCTTATATTGTTATGAACTTATCTTGCTCTAACTTAAGTTTTGATTTGATTTGGAATGGTTTGTTTTAAGCAATCAAGGAATAATGCACTAAACAATACAATCAGCATTCATACATTCATACAAAGACATATCAAACTTAGGATAATTAGATATTAAATTAAAGATTGCTTGAAAGGGAGTGGAAAGAAGGGAACTTCTAATAATCCCATCCCTATTCTACAATAACTATTTTTTAACATAATTTATCATGATCCGGTTCATCACTTTTCATCTGATATCAATGCCTTACCAACTCAGTTTCAGGTCTTTACGTATGCTAAAGAATCAATAAATCACATGACAATGATGAATTACTTAATAATTATGTAAAGTAGAAATAACTATTTTGTATAATAACATACCACATACAGATCAGTTATCTAAAATGTATTCAGATTATTTTCATTAAAAATATCATGGTTATGATTAAAAATAACTATCAGAAAATAAACATACACCAAATGATGAATGTTGTTTATCTGGATTTAAAAAATTCTGTGTTTTTCATAATTTACCCTTTTGTGGCTTTTTAAATAAACTACAGTTACTATTTTTAGGCTCTTTTTACTCCAGTCTTTTGTTTTAACATTTTAAGTCCGGAATTGTTTTATAACAAACCTTTGAATCCTTCTAGCCCATAAAAAAGACAAACAGAACACAAAGTCTTTATGCAAGTCTGCAAAGTTTTCAATCCTACCTTTACATCTCCATCTCTTCTGTCTGTGCAGCAAGGAACTGCATGCGCCTTCAGGTGTTAGAGTTAGACCATGTGAGTGAAATCAACCAGGAGGTGGCAGCAGAAGTTTGCAGAGAAGGCTTGAAGGGTCTGGAGATGCTGGTGTTAAGTTCCACACCAGTCACCCCAAAAGCCCTCCTCCACTTTAACAGTAAGTTTATAAAATCCTTAAACAAATAGAGATGTACCAGTATTTCTCTTTTTTTGTCTGTTTTATTAAAGAACTCTAATCTAAAAGTAGAAAGGTTGTTGTTTGTCAAACTTCTGTCATTTTTTGCTTTATATATTTTGACACTATGTAAATCTTTCTTTTTTGAAGTCACTATGCATCTTAAATCTTTTAAATTTCAACAGGTGTTTGTCGGAACCTTAAATCTATTGTGGTTCAGATTGGAATCGAGGATTACTTTGAGGATCCCAACAGCCCAGAGGCGAGAAAACTCTTTGATGAGATGGTTAACAAGCTGCAGGTAAACAGCCTTGTGTCTCACAGAACATTCACAGTATAGATATGTTACATATGTAACAGGCTGGTCATGCAGAAGTTGTGGACATGTAGCTGCTCTGCCAAGTGAGCTTGATATTCAGAGAAGATTTTACTGTAAACATTTGAACAGAAGTGTTATGTTTCTCGTCATTTTAGATTCTCGACTAAAGTGAAATACATTCTTCTTTTGCTGCTTCTTTTGGAGCTGAACAGCACATGATTCATCTGATAGGAGTTTTATTTTACAAAGGTTAGCTTGGATTTAAGCATTACCTCTATGGCAAGTCATAAGGGCAAATGATCATCAGTTCTGATCACTGACTATATGAGTACTGGACAGGACTTTTCCTTACCGCGAAGGGGAGTCTAAGGGCAGGGATGCCAGTATAGCTTAGTCAGTTTGTTAGTTCATTTTAATATTTTCCTATTGAACTCTATGTATTCATGATCCTTTTGAGTTCATGTTTCACTTCGAAGCCCATCGAGACGACTGTTGTGGTGATTTTGGGCTATACAAATAAAATTGAATTGAATTGAATTGAATTGAATTGAATTGAATTGAATTGGACTGACTCCTCCCCAAACACGAAGTACATGCTGGCTCCAAATAGCAAAAATCCCATCTATTCAGAAATAAACAACAATTACTCTGTCATTATATTTGTCAGAATAACCATTCTTGCTCTGGTTGCCTTTCATGATTTGTTTTCTGTAGTGCAAGTTATTCAAGTTATAAACTGGCCAATTAGATGCTGTTACTGGTCGTAATGCCCTAAAAAGTTGTCTTTTAACTTCTAAAGGCACATTTGTAACAGTTAAGACATACTGTCAGAGGCAACGCCTGTTTCATTTTCCATACCTACCAATTAAACTGCACTCTGACATGACATACCTGGTGGCAGCCCAACTTGAAGTCGGCCATCAGTTGGAACAAAAACCTTTTGCCAATGCCACATGTCAACTGCATGCCCTTCTTTCTTCTTTCACTGGATACACTCTCATTCATCAACAGAGACGTTGAATTATCGGTTTAATTGCTAACATGTATTAGCTGTTTAAATACTGTTTAGTTGGGCTCTTTTTTTTTAAGTTGGTCTTGTTGGATTCCTGGATCCCTTGTAGCAGCCAGTGAAGCCTGGTGATTGTTTGTGTATGTGTCCCGCTATTAATTCACACCAGGAGAGTTTTATTCTGAGCTATTCCAATGCTGACCACACAAAATCTGAGATATGAAAGGCTTTGGAATGTCCACTTTTGTTTGTGAGTTGGGATGAGTCAGACTCCAGTATGTTTTTTTGGAAAGTGAGAGGAGGCACACTGTAACAAGCCTTCCAAAAGTTGCAAAGAGATGTGATTCGTTGGCTCTTCTTTCTGCAAAAACGAGCTAATGAAAAAATAGGTTTGCTAGAGCTCAGTCATTTTAGCGCATCAACTGAAAAGTTGAAAAGATTGCTTAGAATATAATAGATCCTACCATTTTTATCAATACACTTCTTGTTTTCTTTCAGGCTCTGAAGAAAAGGCCTGGATTCTCCAAGATTCTCCACGTGAAAGCAGACAGTCTCTGCTAACCCTCTTGGTGGATGTCTAAGTTCTTGAGAGGGCAAATCTAAGCTGCCGTTACTCAAAAAGGGTCCACCTGCTCAGAGCTTATTTCCCGGAGTTGAATCCATGTGCAACAACAGCACAAACAAGACTTGGTCCAAAGCTCTGAGTCCTTTTGTCGAGAGGTAATGATCTAAATCTAAAAATGTGATTAAGGCTAACTTAAGGTTTCTGTTGCCATCAGACTCGCAGCGGTTACGTGTTTCAAATAAGAAGACAGTTTTGAAATAACAACTCCAGAACGACAGCAACTCTCGGACTCCTTTGTGGTGTTGGTTATTTCAGAAAAGGGGTCTGTCGTCGCACACAGCATCTGGAGCTGCATTTCCTCTTCCTGCATACATCAAGTACCTTCAGTCTCAACAGCTAAGAGGACGGTTGTCAAGTAAATTTGAAAAGATGTACATAAAAACAGCAGCTTTCCCAAGAGCTTTGACCTCACATACTCAATGGGTTAGCTTCTTTTGTGCGGCTGAGGAGGAAAGTGAACACAAAGGTCAACTTAATGAGCTTTTTAGGCTTCCGCCCAGAAACTCAGAAGTGCTGCAGCCGCTCCATGCACGGAGGAAGTAGAGACAGCTTCTCTGTAGCGTTGCAGCCATGTAAATCACCTCTTTTAACTATCCTCTGCTTCCACATGCGGACAGAACCAAGTCTCTCATCTGGACTCAGTGTTTTTGGGTCATCGGTCCTGTTGGGACGTGTTTATGTCAGAATACAGAAGGCAGTGTTATGTTTGTAACTGTGTATGTCCAGTGAACGTTTTCTTCTGTGCCAATAACAGGGAAATGGGGGAGGGGCATGCAATATATGGGACTGATGTGAATGGAAACAGCTCTCCCAGAACATAATCCTACTCTGAATGTGTTCCTACATGGTTTGAGTTTCCAAACACACCAGGGCCAATCCAAACACAAGTCTGAGATCCTCTGCCTCCATCTGCTGGTATTTCCATGTAATGACATCTCTCACACAGATGCAGACTCATCCTTTGCAACCTGAAACAAAAATAAACACACACAAAAAAAGCGTCCACAAAATGATGACAGTGATCTAATTATATCTGCAGAATGTCAAAGGATGATTAGCAATACCCTCTGAGTGTGACTGCTGTGAGTCAAACAGGACAGTGCCGTGACACGCTGTTTCCTTTTTAGGAGTTTAATCCCTGTGGGTCAGAGATCTTCTCACATCAGATCACCAACCAGACGTTTGTTGCAAATCATTATGGTTGTAAAAATTACACGTTTTAAAGCAGAAAGACACAACAGGGAGCTAGGGACATAAACAATCTTTTAATGGGTAGCTGTTTCCAGCATTTTTTGTGAGATTTACCTCACAATGTGGACCAAAAAAAAAGGCTAGAATTATTTTGCACAGCTTTTTTTTTTTTAATTATCTGTCTGGAAATGTTCCCCCTAGTTTTAAAAACAAGTGCAATATTCCTTTACCGTACTGCAATTATACTAAAGGAAATCTTGCAGACATGATTGTAATGATTACTGTAAAAAAAATAAAAAATAAACACGTCGACTTTCTAAAAGTGCTAAGTGAACTCTTTAAATTAAATATTTAAAAATGTTTATGTAAAAACAAGCCAGCTTCTGATTATGGTCTTGTAAAAACTATTTATTTCTGGTGAAATGATGTTCTTCCATTAATACCCCACACATAAATACTGACAGTCCATTGGGACAATCTGGACAAAAGCACCTGCTGATTTTAAGTTTTTGACAATCTTACTTACGTTATCAGCAACTCTGTACAAAAGGTTTGCATAGAAAAAAAAATCTATCAACATGTAACGTTATATACTATTTTAATGTCAAATTCTGAGTGGGAATGTTGGACGTTTACAGGTCTTCATTATATACAAATTTGTTTTTTCCAAAGGTGAATGAAAGATAAACATAGAGAATTATATTAAGTATAACAGTAGTGTTGAAATTGCAGTTGAGTAATAGATACTTTATATTAACTGTGCATCAGAGTCATATAGAGATGGAAATTATTTAAGAAGAGGTAAAAGATAATTCTGCTATTTATTTCTATAAAAGAGCGCTGTGTATAATGTTGGCATGTTTGTGTTCATGCATCAATCATTGAGTTGCCTTCCTAACTGTTTTGCTTCTGTGGCAAAAGAAAATGTAAAAACTTATTAGATGTTTAAAGAGCTTTGATTGCCTGCAGATTAATATTAGCATTCCCCCTTTTTTTATCCGTCTGTTGTTGCACTATATCAAAAAAAAAAGATATTTAAAGATGTTCGCTATAGGAGTGTTACTTTTAATGTTTATTGATATAAAAAAAAAGAATGAAGCACTTTTTCTTGGACACTTCTCGGTCATCGGTTTGTCAGACGTTTCTGTCTGCAGGACGCTTTCCAACATTGTAAAAAGCTGAGCTTACGTCGCACTTTTCATGGAATAAAGATAAAGACACTGAAAACAAAGTGATGGCTTCGAAATATCAGTAAACGGATGTACACCTTTTGCCCTCATGAAGTGTCTAAGTTGATGAGAGGTCAAAGATGTATCTGACACAGATATGTTTTTTTTTTTTTAAATAGAAATTTATTCCCATTTTTTGTTTATGTCTGTCATTATTTAATCAAGTCATTCCTCTGTAAATAACAGGCTCTTTCTGACAGTGCTCCAGCTGTGTTGTAACTGATCTGCTGTAGATGCTGCAGGACTCTGAATCTGCAGGCTAAAAGTGCCAACTACTCTGGGGGGGGAAAAAAACAAATTCCTGCTCTCCATCTACAGATTTCTGCTATTTAAAGTCCAAAGCATCACCTGAAAATCATCTTTACTCAAGTGTTAATTACATGTTCTTATCAAGTGTCCTCTTTTGCAGTGATGATGCTGTGCAATAGAAAAGTCATGTGGGTGCTCATGTACATACTTTATGTTAGAATGATTGTAATATGCCCATTCATGAACAGTGTTTTACACATTACCTCAACACTTAAACGTAAGTGTGTTTATTAATATTTTTTTTGACTTCCACCAAGTTTATTCAAGAACTTCATCCATTTTTTCTCATGCAAAAAATAGATATTTGCTGTTAGAGGACAAAGGTAAAACCCTGCCTTCTCTGATGACTGCAATAGATGGAAAAGGACAAGTTTTGACTCTTTTGTTGTCATGAATAAAATTTCTTTAATTGTAACTGCCTGTACAGAGTTTTTCGTTACATTTGTGTAATTATAGGATCACTAAGTTTTTTATTACAAAAAGGTCAGATGTTCCAAAATTATGATGGGAAATGTTTTGATTTTTAGCTTTCGACCAAATTTGATAGCTGGAGAAAGAAAACATGTCTTTTTTGTATTAAAAACGAAATGCAACAATCATTAAATCTGTGAATCTCAATTGCATCTGGGCATGTCAATAAAAATACCCTAAACTTTAAAAAATCTATAGGAAGAGTTACCAAGTAATCAACATGTAAAGCAAAGAACACAAATATATTTTTTATTTTTTCCTAAAAGACTTTGGAGCCAGAGTAGGTAAATTAATCTAGAGCCCTGTCAAATCTTTGATTTTTGGAATATATTATTCTTGTAAGTAGTGGTGCAGTCGTTTTATATACACCTCAATGAATTGTAAAGATTCTCATTCACCCGGATCATGTTCTCACAGGATTTCAAGTCTTCAAAGGTTCATCTAAATCTGTGTTTTTCAAATTTTTTTGAGCCAAGGTCCACTTTTTCCTTTGAAAGAAATCCTGTGGCACACCAGCAACCAAAACAAGCAGCTATTTTTTGCGATAATTTTCAATAATCCTTTTCAACTAAATTATTCAAAAATATGCCCAGGTAGTTGTAGTTCAGTTTATTATTATGCAATTTCACGTAAACCTCAAAAAAACTAAGTAAAATGAGATTCTTTCTAAACTGTAATTTATTTTTAAAATATTTTTTATTTGTGTGCAAGAGCAATATATAATCACAGCATGTTTTAAGTTTTAGGCAAAAAAGACCAACATTATATTCATGTTTAAGTTCAGCTTCAACTACACAAAAACATGAACACGCTGAAGTTTTATTAGTTTTTTATTAATTTATTTTTGTCTAAACTAAAAATGGAACTTTAACAAAAATGTTTTATTTCTTTTTGGCTGATCAAATTGTTTCAGTTTAGTTTAAATGTTTCTGTGGCCACTTCACCTTAATGCTGTTTCTTTTATATTTTGTTGTTACTTTTATTAAAATTTAACTTAAAGTTTTTCAAAAGTGAATAGTTTCAAATTGAATTTGTCATTCATTTCATTGCAGTTCTTTCTTTTATAAAGATGACTTGGACCAAACACTGGAATCTTTGTCTGTTGATGATTCATTTGCTCTTCAACACAAACCTTGAAGGAGAACCAAACTGCTCTCCTACTGTTAAAACAGATATTTGTGTTTGTTGTGCTTTATGACAGTTAGCATTGCAGTAAGTGATGCCATCACAGTAACCCAATGAATCATGGGAGTTACATACTAACATCTTTTAGCTTTATTATTTTGTTCACTTTTTACACAGTTTGACAGCGGATCCCGCGGGAAGCTACTAGGGGAGCACAGATGATTTGTGATTCGTACCCGGTTCTGCACAGACGTGTGCCACGGATCCCCCCTCCCTCCGCGTGCTTCATTTAGATCAATTATCTGTTCTCATCAGACGGAATTCACGCATCAAAATGTGTGTCCTCCGCCTTCGTTTTTAAAACGCGTCAAAGTCGCTGCTGGATGCTTGTCCAAAGGTATGTTTAGAAACCAGACGCCTCCAACGCGTGGGGGAGGAGCTACTGTCAGACGTTTTTCTCGCCCTCCTTATGGAAGATGCTGAGAAGAGGCTTTTTTTTTTAAGAGCTCCAGTAAGCTTTCGGCAAACTACTCTGTATGAAAGCTGGGCCAATTTTGATTATGATAAACTGATATTCTGGTGAAAATGAATGTTTTTGGATCAGTGATTCATAGTAATTTCCTGGTTAAAAAACACTGATCTAGAGGATTCTTTGCTGGTTTTTCTTGTAACTTCTCCAGCTCTACTTTCAGGGACTTAAAGGTTATCATCAAAAATAATATTTATTTTCCTATATTAATTAAAATAAAAGTGAAGCTTCCAATTATAAATCAAGCTGATTTATAACATCCCATAGTCACACCAGTATCAGGTTTAGTATGATTCACAGCTTTCTTCTATTCATTTACAAACCCTCAGTCTATTTGAGTGTCTGCTTTTCAGGTTGTCTGTTCAGCTTTGTCACCTTTTTGTTGCTCACTTGAGTTTGTCATGTTTAAATGTATTTCTTATAGGTAAATTAATGTGGCTGTTCCCTCTTGATCTTGACACAAGAGTGACCTCACACATGTGATGTGATGGTTGAAGTCCACGCTTTAGATAACACTGTGATTCATCTTGAAGCTCTGACTCCAGTCGAAGTTCACAGCTAAAGATTCCCTCTATAACCTCTCTAGTGTCCTAAAACATTTTTTTTATCCATTTAAGTTTTCATTAATAAGCTTGAATGCAGCACTTAGCTTCTTTGCCTTTTGCGTGTTACAAGCAGCTTTTCAATGATTGTCTTCTTAAAGGAAGTGTTGTGGCTGGCTGATAAAGGTCCAGAAAATCTTTGAAAGTGTTTTTCATTTAATGATATTATTAGACTTTAAAGTTTTGATAAATTTTAAATGTTCTGAAATACTTATTTTTGGAATTTTGTTAACTGGAGTTATAATATTTAACCCTAATAAAAAAATCACATTGCAAATTAATTTTTCACATGTAATGGTCTCACTTTTTGAAAGGACTTACAAGAATTAATAGTGTCTTATCACATCAGATTTCACCTCATTTTAGGCCTATCCTAACAGATACAATGGGAAGAGTAAAAGTGATGAGGATTTAGTGAATGTGCAGCAAGATCCAGAAAAACAGGTATCCACTCTATGTGAACAAAATTATTTACTTGTTCTCTGTAGTTTGGCAAAATCGGATAGTTTATTGTTCTGTCGCTGGAAGATTAAAAGTATTTTCTGAAAATTCAGATACGGTATTTACTTCCAGTTTATTAGAAAATGTGATTTAAAAAATGTCAAGCATCCTTTTGATTGTTTGGTGTGATTTTATTGATGTCTACCTTTTTTCTACAGGGTCCTTGTGCATTTTATGACTCAAAAGATTTTTTACAACAATTACCTAAGATTAATTGAAGAATCACAAAGAGAAAAAGTAAAGAAGAGGAGATCAAAAGCCATAATTAGGAAGATTAATTAGTCAAAGCTGTAATCTATTAACTGGAAGTCTGACCTTTAAGCAGTGAATGAACAAAATCAACTTTAAAACTAATTTCTTACCTATTTCTTTACATTTCTTATGTACTTGTTTAACTAAAACACTAAACAGTCTCTACTAACAATAGTAATATCATTCATTCATTTATTAATTCATTCATTTATGTATTCATTCATTCATTCATCCATCTTCTAAACCTTCTCTGTCCCTCTCGGCTATTTGTGGGCGAAGGCAGGGGACATCCTGGACAGTTGGTCTCAATCCTTCTCATTTGTCATTAACCTCAGCGGTAGCTCATTGTTGTGAGGAAGGCATCCAGTCAGTGTACCAGTACATTTTGTCCCTCTGGAAAAATAAATAAAAGCAAAGCTGACAGAAGAGCAGGAAGGTGATAAGACCTTTTCTCTGCTAATTTATTTGGTAACCATTTTTAGGAAGGTCACCTGCACACTGAACAGATGTAGAGACGTAGCATCTGTGGATGGAAGAAGGAATGGAGTAGGACAAGGAGCTTTTTAAAAATGTTCTGGAGGTGGAGAGAGTGCCAGATAGAGTGATGAGCCTGAAGCTGGAAGTTGAAGGTGTGATGTTGAATGTTTTTGCTGGTCATGTCCTTCAGGTAGGATGTGAGCTAAAGCAGCAGAAGTCATTCAGAGGGGAGATAGATGTGATAGGGAATCCCTAGAGGGGAGAAAGTGGAGACTGGAACAGACTTTAACAGACATGTGGATGAGGGAAACAGATGTGATAAGGAAGTGATGGAGAAGTTTGGTTCTCAGGACAGGAATTCAGAGAGACAGATGGTGTTTTTGCCAAAGGAATGGAAATGTCAGTGGTGAAGTAATTTTTACCAAGAGGAGCATCGGGTGGCATAAAAAGTGGAGGAAGGACCACACAAGTTGATTACATGATTCATTTACATGAATGAGGAAAGCATATAAGGAGACTTAATGATGGAATGAAAACATTCAGCAGTCTGTGGAAAAGTATAAAAGGTTGCCCAAGATGTGGGACACAGAAGACAGCAGTGAATGAGTAGAGGGAGATGCAGCACAAGGGATGCATGAGGACTTGTTTGATGAGATAGACAGAAAGGAAGGAGAGGTGATCTGTACATGTTTATAATGCAGATCAACAGAGGCTGAAGGATTTGCAGCAGGTTATGTGTTGACTGGTCCTACAAGTATAATGGAAAAATTGAAGGAGAGCTCTGAAGAGCTGATAAATGAGGAAAATGTTAGAACAGAGTAGAAGAGGTGGCTGTGGAATGGAGTGTTGTGATGCCCAGGAGGAGGGACAGGGGTTGTGCTGGTAAAAGGGTGATGTATTTGGAAAGAGTTCTAGAGGAAGACAAAAAGGAGATTTATTGAAGTAAGGATGCAGAGGAGCAGGATGTGAGCATGGTTGCTGTGAAGGAGATGGATGCAGATGAGAGGCTTACATGACGCAATATGCCAACGCTCGAAGGGAACAGCTGGAATACAAACATTTCAGATGTCATACAATGCAAAAGATTTCATTTGCAACCTTTTGTCAGTATCATGTAGTTTCAGTTCTATCATCTGTAAAGTTTAAAGACCCAACATTAGTTTATGTCAACTTTGACCTTAAAATGACCCAAAATTTAGAATGACATCAAAAGTTTTAAAACCTTAAATTGTATAAAAATAATCTTCATCTGTTCCAAAATACTAAATTTAAAAATATTTTATGCAAAAAACGTTTTTATACATTGAGAAGTAATACATTATTTTGGACAACTAATAATTCAGAAACACTGGACAAAGGATTAATGAGCTTTATATTAAAACAAAATAAAAATAAACGCGAAAAAACTTTTAATTTACTCAAAATATAGTGTCAAAGTAACACAAAGTAAAGATAGAATAAATTGGTCACTTTATGTATATTATATCAACACTGAAAGGACTGGTGCTAGTTGGCCAATAGTTATTTTCAGTACTGTCAAGGTTCATGTTATGCTCTGCTGTTCTGTTTTCAGGATCTGTGTTTACTCCGTAGTAATGTGTCACCTAGTTTCACTTGCTAACTACCCACACCTCCATTAGTTAATCATTCTCAGCGTCTTCAAGTTTGCTCAATTAGGTATTCTGCTTTCGGGTTTTACTATTGTTTTCCGGTTTCAGTCATTTTAGTGCTGATTTGTTTTTGTTTTTTTTTTGTTGTTTTTTTTGCCTCTTGCTTCATCTCTTTCAAAACTATTGACATTTTCACTCATTCAGGTCATTTTTCTCTGTGAAGTTTTAAATCCTATCACCGGGGAACCTGCAAGTGGGAACTTTCATCTCTACCTTTCCAGGAAAAAAAAGATGAAATTATTAGTTTTCTTTTCCATTGCACACCTTTGTGTTTATCCAATGCTCAAGTAGGGGCTTCCTGCATAAAAAAAATAAATAAATAACAAAACAAAAACCAACCGTCCTGGACAACAAAATTAAAAAAGTAAGGAAATGTAACAATTTGCATTTTTTTCAGAGAAGTCAAATTGAAAAAAGGAAAAGTTTTTTTGAGGCTGATAAATTAATTCAGCCGCTCGTGTTCTGTTCCTTTAAAAACTGTCTCCTAAAGTACTGAAGCACAAAGCTGTCTCTGAAAGCTGCAGCTGAAGGGTTAAGTCCAAGGCAGACTCACTGTTCTCTTGCCAGAGGAAGACTCCTGCCAGGACTAAGTCCCAGAGTTTCCCTCTCTGCTGTCTCAATAATGAGGGACGAGGGTGAGTACGTACACTGCCAGCAGAAAACAAGGTTTCAGCTTACAAACATTAACAATATCAATTAGTCTACATTCACCTGTGAGTCCGCGCTCAATTCAGGGAACATTTACTTTTTTTAGTCAGTCAGATCGTCCGACCTTTCTATTTTTTTAAAAGGACTTACAAAGAAGTAATATAAGTTCCAGAAAGCAAAGTGTCAGGTCACAAGAGCCAAAGAGGAGAGCGTAATGACGACAACCAGGTCAAGTTTCAGAGGCAGAGGTAAAGGGATACAGTGAGCTTAGCAGTGCGACATGGTAAGTTGGGGCAATAAAGAGGTGCATCTTGACAATTTATAACAGAGGAAGGCCCCTGTTATTAATCCCTGGGAGAGCATCATTCTAAAAGCATGAAGAAACATGGGAAAATACTTTGTGGTTTCTGATTATGTCTGACAAGGTTATTGTGAAGGAGACACAGCACCAAATTGAATGCTATATTAAAGTCAATAGATCAACTCAATAAAAACAAGGGTCATCTCAGGGCTGTCTATCCTGCATCATCCTCAGGGGTATCTGCTCTTTATTTATTTATTAGGAATGGCATTTTCCTTGGTAAGTCTGCCTAATAAGGTGGAGAAACAAGAAGTCATTTTGGCCAGGTTTACATGTGTTTACATGACATTGTTTTTTTATTATTATTTATGTACAGATGTCAAGAAGCAAGGCAAGTATCTTTGCCAGGAATGTGTCATCATGTGGGTGAAAGGGGGCTGAGCATCAGCCCAAATTCTAATATTTAATTTTTTTCTTTAATTAAAGAGTTAATGGCAAAAAAGAAAAAAGGAACACTAGTGCAGAACCCTGAGGTACACCAATAAAGATCCAAGGAAATGTATGTTAAAGCTAAGCTTATTCAGGAGGATTAGTATGCCTTTGTTATATTTTTCCCTTCTTTTACATACTTGTTGTCTTTGGAACAAAGTCATGACAGACAGCAAATGTTTTTAACCCTTGTGCTATCTTAGATGACCCCACCCTCATATTGACGTGTTATTCCTACCATGAAAAAGGTGAAGAAAGGTGGAAAGATTTCATGTAATCCATGGACACCAGTGAAGATCACTTTTTCAGAAAAAAGGTTCAGCACACTTTCTAGTGGGTCTAGATGACCCAACTCCCAATGTTAAAGTGCCTAGGATAGCACAAGGGTTACATGCATGTTTTTTACATTAGGAATCAGGAAGATGCTGTAATGTTGATGCTGCTTTGACTATCTATCAAATTTAGGATAACATATTTTAAATGACCACACAAACTCAATCGTGACAAGTTTTTAGCTACAATATGTCTGCAAAGAGAATTTGTAATAACACAGCCCAGCTTTAAATGTATTTTTCATACTTACTTGCAATCCTTTAACTTTATTTATTTCAAAGAAAAAACAATTACGAGTCATAAGTACATTAAAGTGTCACATTGCTGGTAAAAGCTAAGACATTTAGAGTTTAGTGGAATTAAAAATGTTCCAAGGACAAGGCAGAAACTCAGAGGGGATAGAGCCTTTGCCATTGCTGGCCCCAGCTTGTGGAATGCACTCCCTATGCAGGTTAGGGAGGCCCGTTCAATGAATGATTTTAAATCCAAGTTAAAAACTCACTTTTTCTCCCTGGCTTATAACACAGTGTGAGTTGATGTTTTTAATGGTTTTTATTTAATTTATTGATTTTATGCTGTTTGTTTTAGTTTGTTGTTTTGTTGTTATCCTGCATTGTTAAGCACTTTGGTCAGCTTCTGCTGTTTTAAAAGCGCTTTATAAATAAAGTTGACTTGATTTCTAAAAGTATTTTGGACATATAACTGGTATAAAGTCATTGTTGACATTTAAATCCACCCGTGTTTTTGTTTTTTACTAACAGAGGTCACAGACTCCTGCATGTTAAAAAATTCAGACTCTTTCTTGTTGATGGCAGCTGCAGTCCACAACTATTTATAGTTGAACAGACTAGTCTGTGGGGGGGGGTGCGGGCCCCTTGGCGATGGTGGCCGTGTCCCTTGGGTGCCGGCTCCCTGGGCCCGGCGGTGCTCTCTCCGCACGGTGGGGGGGTTCATATTACACCTGAGCCGGGGGTGTTCGTGTCCCTGGGGGGTGGGTCCTGGTCCTTGCCCCTGAGCGCTGGGCCCCGCCAAACTTCCAACATGGCCGAGCCTGGTCGGGCCATATTTATAACACCCCTTGTGGGCCACCCTTTTTTCCCCGGGGTTCCCCCCTCCTGGGTGGGGGCGGCGGGCCCCTGCCTTGCTCCTCCCTGGACCAACCGTGGGCCGGGTGGGTGGCTGCCTGGAGTGCGGAGCGGGTCTCCCTTGGGGGTTCCTGGCTCGTACCTGGGGTTGGGGCGGGGGGATGCCCGGAACTCCTGGGTGGTGGTGGGGTGCTCCTCTGGGGCTGTGGGCGTCCTTCTCCGGTGGGGCCCTGCGTTGGGCAGGTGTGTTGATAATATTTGAGTGTGTGTGAACAGGCCCCGCCCTTTTTGTACTACATTTGAACTGTACCGTAATGATAAACAACCAGTAAACCTGTCTGCTTTATGCTGCTTCATGGTCTTACCCCCCCCTCTCACTATCACACCCCCCCCCCGACATCCCTCCCTCTTCTTCCCTTCTTTCCTTTTCCGTCCGGTCCAACACCAAAGATTTTCAATCATGGTTGAAATGAATAAAAGTTTGGCCTCAATTACAAAAGGGGTTTATTCAGTCATACCTTTGGTTTGTCTGAAGATGAATAACCCCTCTTGTTAAAGTAAAATATGTCCAACACAAGAGGCCCTCAGCTCTCATCTGCCTGCCTAGCTGTTGGACAGGACAAGTTAGAAAAAAATAAAAATAAATAAAATTTTTAAAACAATTATAATCAAGCTATTTTTCTACCAGGAAATATGTGAAAAATTATGTTTTTCCAAAGATAAACATAAAATAATTCCATGGGCTACAAGCTCAGAACAGTGTGCCAAAATAAAAATGTAATAAAAATGATTTTATTTTGCTGGAATGAATCCCAATTTGAAACAGCAGTCTAAAGATTGATTGACTTTTGAGGACTGACTGCTCCACCCAACAGAAGCTGAGGTCTGTTCAAACATAATGTGTTACTTTGGAATGACACTGCACAGCGTTCAGCCACTTGGCAGTTTTTTCCTTCAATATCATTTGTGCTCAATTCCTGTTTTCTGTCAGAAATTCTTCCAAATGCCAAAAAGATGGTCAAATTCAGACATATTAATTGGAGTTTTACTGTCCTCCAAAATATTATCCAGCATAGCAGAAATCCAATCTACTGTCGGCCTTTAATGCTAAATTAATTAAAACATTCTGGTATGATTTGTAGATCAAACGTTTATTGTTTATTTTTTTGAAATGTTCTCAGCTTGTGTTATTTCTCTTTAACATTTTCATCATTTTAACTAACATTGACTTACATAAAGAAGGCACTTAAAAAACAAGGGAAATTACAGATGCTGCTTTTATGAACATGAATTTACTGATTTATAAAAAAAAATATAAAGACAAATGAAATAGACATGAAATAATAGCACCGTTGGCAAATTTAGAAGCTCATTTAAAAAAAACAAATTAGCATAATTCCTGATCTACAGCATGTCAGAAACAAAACTTGATTATCAGTATAATGAAGGCTATGCTTTACTTGGGTATAAATTAATCATAATGACAGAAAGCATTAACTCAATGTTTCATTTTTAATATTTTCACAGGTCAGAGGTTTTGGGTTCTATGTTATATGGTAGGCTTTGTGGTTTCGGCTTTGTGCAAGTCCTGGTACATGTCTATCAGTCGCGTGGCCTCTCTCTGTCCTGATAGCAAAGCACCATGCGTTGTGGAATAGTATTTTCTATGAGTGGCCTCTCCAGCAAACAGGACCTGCAGGGGCTGCAGAAAATGAAAAAAAAGAAGGGGGGGGGGACAAAACAGTGTCATCATCTTGACATATTTTTGGCTTCTGTCAAATACTATTTTCTATTCCTGCTTCCCTTTGTGCCACACACGAGAGACTGCACTGGCTGTCCTGGGGTCTGATGTGTGATTTGTGTTTGACAGGGCTGAAGGACTCCCAGGAGAGGGGTCTCGCGGTTCCTTCAGCAGTGTCAAGCTTGGTCTTAAACCCCTGGCAAGTCATGAGTGCTCGTTGCCATCCTGACAGGGTCATGGCATTGATGATGACATTTATGGGCTGACTTTGAGCACTTAAGCCTGACTAACAACAGCGCTATAATACTTACATCTTTCATTTCTATACTCACTAAAATATTGAAAAAAAATCTGCAACTTTTGAGCAAAAATATCTTTGCCTGCTTGAGAGATGACTGCTTACAGCAAAATAATTAAAGGACTGTAAACAAACTACACACACTTTAAAAGTTATATGAAAAACACACTCTGATCATATTGTGAGCTATTGTCAAACCATTCCCAGTGGTCTTTTGGTTATAAATTTTTAGAAAAAATCAATAAAACTGTAATTTTCTAGGACAGTAGTTCATTAGAAATTCACCCCTGAAATGTGGGCGGGACCATTGGCGGGTAGTAACTCCGCCGCCCATCCCCTTTCCGTTGTTGAGAGCCATCTGTTTATGTGCTTACTCGCTAGCTTAAAGCCCCTCACAACCCCCAGCGCAAAATTACTGGAGTTACAAATTGAACTAGCTAAATCAGAGCTTTGCAGCCGTACAGGTTTGAGCCGAATCACAGCGCCGACGAGGAAAATTAATCTATTTGTCTGCAAGTGGATGGTGCGGAGCAGGGAGTTTCTGGTCTGTCTAATGTATTTTCTGTCACAAATGTGCAACAATTAGAATAAAGAATTCCTCAGAAATGCAATTTTAAGCTGGATTTTCTTCATACATGTCCTTCATGATCAGACAAAATGCCAGAAGAACCTGTTAAAAAGCCCAAAAACACAATTTTCATGGAGTGGGTTAATGGGTCACCCTCTATGTTCTTACAGGAGCCTTGGTGCTGTTGGCATAAGGCAGCGGCATTGACAGCCTCTCACAGTCTGCACCACTGGACCCAACCCTGGTGAAGGAGTAGGAGCCTCGGATGTACGGGTTACTGCCCCATGACGAACGCAGGACATGGCGGGGCTTCGGAATGTCAGGGTTCCCTGCAGACAAATGAAAGAAGGGAGTCAACGATGGGGATGGTGGGACTGGTGATTAAAAAATCAAAAACAGGGCAATTATCTGCCACTATGATAGAATTCATCTCCATCTGAAGTTTGTATTCCACAACATATTCACACAGTTAAATGCAGTGTTACACTGAGAAACATGTTTTTCCCCCCAGTATTTTTAAAATCTAATTTTGTCAGTGTCAATTGAATGGCTAAGTTATGGGGAATGGGAAGACCCTTGTCACAAAAATGTTTACTTGCATAATATCTTGTTACGTCTTATTAGCAATTAATGACTTTTTTATAGTAAAAAAAGAAGTCTATATAATCCATCAACATAAACCTAACAAGCGTGCTTTGGAGTTGTAGAAAGAAGCTAAAATACTCTTAAAAGATCACGCATAGTAAGGCACAAACACTACCATAATTTAGCATCAAAGTAAAGCTCATAGTTTGGATTAAAATGTCTTCACAATATTGACGCAGCAAAATAAAAAGATTTTTGCTGATTTATGTTAAACAAATAGATCATAAAATTGAGAATGTAAGATGTATCTTTAACTGAAACTACAGGATTTGAGGTCTGGCGAGCAATTACAGCATTTTGTACTGAAGAAATAAGCTTTAATAAATGTATCCTTGAAGTAACCGGAGGTATGTAGGATATGCTGACTTTTTTTTCTACAAGTGCAGCACTTATGCATCTACAAAAAGGTTTCTAAATCAACGAGTCTTATTATTTCCAAGTAGGAATGCAGCAACTGTGCATTGAAGTCTTTCACCTGCGATCCTCTGACAGCAGCGAGCTCCGACTTTACATGATGAAGCGGAGCTAAGTGAGGGCGGTGTGGGTTTCACAGTGACTATTGAGCAAACACCAGTCCACTGAAGTGACAGTCTCTGCCTCTGTAGTCACACTGTGACCTACTTGTGAGCCAGACACCAGCCTTTCACTCTCTCCTCCTCCTTCCTAATGTGTGACCAAACAATACATCAGACCACACAAAGAGCTCACATTCTGGGTGTGCACAACTCTGTGTTTTATGTGTTCTCTTCTCCTGAAGAAGCAGTTAATAGATATCTTGGTTTAAAAAAAATTAAAAATAAACGCCCCTGTTTACTTTGTGCTGCCTCGCCTCACAGAACAAGAAAGGCTGGAAATGAAAAGTGAATAATTGAGGATGCTTTGTGACGATGACAGACCAGTTAGCTAGTATTTTTATAACTCACAAAAAGACATCTAAGTCATTCAGCTCCTCAGTATTCTTTTCTTTCTTTTTGAGAAGGATGTGGTGATGCCACATCCTCATGTCAGTTGACTTTCTGAGAAGAGCTGACTTATTTAATTTCCGCCATCCCACGGTTACTCTAATTCTGATGTTTAAACTAAAAACTCTTAAAAGTGTTCAATTTATTAAGATATATATATAAATATAAAAAATCTCATAGGATGTGAGTACATTTCTAGTGCTTAAGCTTAGATGATGTGATTGTGCCCTGACCTGTAAAACGCCGCAGCAGCTCAGTGCAGGTTTCAGCCACGGTTTCGTCATCGCAGCGCTCCATGTACAGCGCCTCCTGCCCACAGATCCAGCCACTCAGCATGTAGCCGTAGCGCTCAGGTGGGTAGAGGACATCAAAGCTGCAGATCTTTTTGTACCACAGCTCCTCGGGGTATGCCAGCTGCTCAAGCTGAGCTTCATCCTCCCACACAAACTGGATGCTGTTGCATTCTGGACTCCAGAAGGGCTCTTCAAACTCTAAGAATATCTTGTTGGTGGTGCTGATGCCCAGCTTCTCGATGGCCAACACTTTGTCCTCTGGAAGAGATGGGAAAAACATGGCCTCGTGGTTCTGCTTCAGCACACCGAGGGATGCCGTTACTATCACATGGTCAGCCGTGATCCACTCCTCATCTTCACACTCCACACAAACAGGACGGCCCAAGCTGAAGGGCTCCTCTCGAGGTTGGCGGCCGTAGTTGTTATCATTGTGGTTGCTGTCGCTATTCTTGGCAATGACCTCCTGATGCTGGGCTGAGTAGTTCCAGTGAATGTGGCGCACTGGTTTGCCAAGACAGATGGTATGGGATGGGATGTCTTGGGCCAGGAGCTCCACGATCTTCATGAAACCTTCAGGAATGACATAATGTGCACCAGGGATCTCTGTCCACTCTCCAAACTCACTCAGAGATACTTCATCCATGCTGGGAGAGCTGCTTTCACAGCTTTCCACCTGAGACAGTTCACCACATTGACACAGATTCAGGTGAGGAAGCTACACTGTATAGTTAATATCAAAAGCTGAGTACACAAACTCGATTGCACATGTTCAAACAGCCCGGGGCAACTGATTGCATGTCTTTTGTTATCATTTCTTGGAATGCATCACTATAGTACATTCTATTCTGTCTATACGCCCACAGGGTGGGTTTATACAAGCTGGGGACGGGTTCTGTTTACAGCAGTTCTTATAATATGTGGCGTCTGTGGTTCAATAGGTAATTAGTCATTGTGGCTTACGCGTGACCTGATTTGTCACCTGTGCATTTTGCAACATCCTTTGTTTCCTGTGTGTCAATGTGTGAATGGAAGCATAAAAGGGAAAATATGAGAGAGTATAAAGGACATGCATTTGTTATAGTGACACACATTTCAGCAACAATAGTAATACTTTTGCAGGAATTTCATTGTTTTTAACTTTTTTTTTGCTAATTTAAAACTTAGTTCTACTTAACAGAATATACAGTTTTAGTAAAGTTTATTTAAAGGGAGTTTAGAAAATCCACGTTGTTTTCAGTTTTATAATTTTCGTAATCTTTTGTGGTTTAGGAATACATTGCAAACAGAATGATTGTCTAAAAAAGCTCAAATAAAATAATGTATTTGAATGTGTGTATTTCATTGTCCGTTTGCAGTAGTACTTCTAAAGTTGACAAAGAAAAACACAATACAAACAGAGAAATAAAATAGAAAAAACAGACACACACCTTGAGGTACTGTTGAAGCATTGACAGCTTGAGCTTCTTGATAATCTCAGAGTCATCTGGATCCACCGTGATCTTCTTGCGCACCACATCTCGAGTAAAAACGCCAACGCTGTTCTGGCTCTCAGCACAAACCGGCTTCCCATTTTGGAAGAACTCTTGAGTCAGCTCGTACACCTAAAAGAAGGACAAAAAAAGAAAAACGCAAACAGTTTTTCAAGGGTGAAGGGAGAAAAAAAGGAGAGGAAGTGTATGAAGAAACAAAACAGTGGTGAAATCGCCCAAGAAAAAAGAAAGTCAAAGGGCAGAGACGCCGTATAATGGTATGCATCAGGATGTTTCACATGAAAACAGCTCACTGTGTTGCTCATGTTTCACAAACAGTTCATGAAGACACCTTTATATTGTTTCCATATGAAACAATATTTCCTGTATTATTTACATAAATGATAAGAAACATTTAAAATCTCTTGCAGTGCTCAAATACATTACATACAGTCTGCATATCATTGTGATCATGCAAACTGCGACCCAAGATCAAAGTCTGCATGGTCGCTTTTCTCTATCTGAAATGGTTGTGTGCTCTGACCTCGTTGTACAGATCACTGAACTCCTCCACCAGGTCCTTGGGAATCCTTTTGCCCCCGTTGGTCTGGTAGTGAGCCACGCCGTTCTTGGCGTACAGGCTGATGCGGCCGACGCTCCTTTCTCCGTCTGTGGTGTGCTCCAGCAGTCCATTTTCCTCTGCCAGGTGATACACCGGGTTACCGTTGGCACCATGGATCCAGGTAGCTCCTAGTTCCAAGGTTGTTCCTCCTGAATACAATATAATAAAAAACTTTACATAGTAGTACAATTCTAGATATTTATAAATATAAAAATGAAGTAGATAATGTATTTTTTGACCAAAAGAACTTAAGAATTGTTTAAAATGAGTAAAGTTGAAGAAAATTCATGACTGAACAGCCAACAAGCTTGACAGTGAAACTCATGTAAATGTTGAAGTTTTCTGCTGATTTTGTTAAAGCACTCTTTCACATTTTTTAAAATCAGGTTGTGCTTGTAGCAGACAGTAGGGGCTACCTCCTGTTTTCCAAGATCTAGTGTTATCTTACATTCAAATATGTTCTTGATTTGATCCACAATAAAAAATGTTCTGGTTCCCAGTTGAACATCTGTTTCTCAATCTGTCATAGTCCCTTTGTTAACAGGACTTTTTTCTTTTGTGATTCATTAATAAACAAACTAAAAGCTTATTCAGCGCATAAATGTAATTGGATAATTGTATAGCTTTAAATCCTAATTAAAGCCTATTGTGAGATGACAGGATCACTGACACTTCACTAAAGTTAGCTAAGGATCATATGTTCTGAAGACCTTTACCCTGGGGTGTCAGATTCACCCATGAATGCTATTTGATTAGAAATAAGAGAAGGGAAAGCACAGTAATCTGCAGTTTCTCTAATGGAAAGGCTGTGTTGAGTTTTCACACAGTAAGTGGGCCCTTGCTTTTATCGAGCCATTTATGCCGTAAAATGTAAAAACAAAGAAGAAAACAAACAGGGAAGCATCATCTGACCGTGATGAACACTCTGAACTCTCCCACCGATGCGGTCTGATGCCTCTAGGACCGTGACATCTGTGAAGCCGTTTTCCAGTAGGAACTTAGTTGCAGCAAGGCCAGCCAAGCCGGCACCAATCACTACTATTCGAGGCTGTCGATGAGGGTGTGGGCCACTACAAAGAGGATCATCAGTGCTGTCTGAGGAAATTTCACAACTTTGCATGCCGTCCAAGCTTCTCTTCGATGGAGTCTGAAACAGATCAATGGCATATATATTGTTTATATTCTCCCCTTAAACACCACAAAAGGTGATATACACGATTATGTAGTTTTACTTTGAAAAGAATTTTTTTTAAGGTTTTCCAGATAAAGAATACCAGAAAACTGAAAGAGTTTTGTCCAAGCTGATGCTGGGCAAGAATACCCAGTGGTGACAAATGCCTTAAACCCACAGTAAGCTCACAAATCCAATCCATCAAGAATGGTATTTGTTTTAAAAAGCAGGCTGAAAAAAAAAAGCTATTAAACAGCAGAATCTTTGACACTTAAAAAATGTATAGCAGACTTTTAAATATTCTCTCTGAATGTAGATGGCAAGAACACCAGTCAAAGTAAGGAAAGACGCTGATGAGATGAAAAAGAAATGCAGGTTGACCAAACTTATAAAAAACACCTTTTAATCTTCCTTAACTGGCTGAAATAATCATTTTGCCATGTTTCTGCCAAAACGCCTGCTTTTTACTTCACCTCATGCAGTTGTGCTGCTAATTAAAAGCCTTTTTTTTTACAGCTGATATACGCTGCTTTATTGGTATTCTGTTTCCAACAACCCACATTTACAGCTATGTTTATGACTGTAATTAACTGAGATTGGGGCTTATTTTCCATCACGTGTGTACATTGGTCTGTCTACTGACTTTGTATTAGCATTTACTAATGGGAAAGGCCAAATTGGACAGGCAAGAACAGGATTTGTTGTCACAGACTCTTGGATTCAGGTGGATTCTTCTCAGTGAGCGTGGAGAAAAGAGAACTCCGCCTTGTGATTTCAACGCAAACATGATTGGTAGTTAAAAGGATATCTGTGTTGGGTAATAGCACGCAGGCGCCATGCCAACAGAGGAAATAGAAGTCTGTACTGTAGTATTTAGATTGTTAGTGCTACTATTCGAACATTCAAAAGGAAATCAGTCAGTTTAAGAAAAAATCCGTCTGTGTCTTGCTGTGACAGCTTGACTCCTCGCTTTGTTTCCACAGCAACACTGGACACAGGGCAGTAGATTATAATATGGAGGAGACACATGCTGACTTTCCCTCATGGAATTACTGATGTTAGATCTGTAACGATTCATTTTAACAACGGTTCTACTCATATCGTAATTTGTGGTTGACAAAATGATTAATATTCAATATTTATAACCTGATAACCCATCAGGTGGTTTAACTGATGCTGTCATTTTAAATGACTACAATGTGAGATCAGACCAACAAGCTGCCAGTCTCAGGACAAACCCTTTCCCATTAGGCCACTGAGCTGGTTTGATCTTGTCAGAGCTGATGAGTCAGCTTGATGAATCATCTGAGCATTCAACAGCTGACAATAGTCTTAAGACAAACACCACAAAAAATGGGAACAGGTTCACCAACATGAGGACGTAGGGGGTTTACAGTAAATCTGCGAATGTTCTGGATTGACAGCTGACCTCAAAAGCAAATATGGGTCAAAACTGTTAATCTACAAGTGTCAACATGCATCATCTGACAGCGGGAGCATCATCCCAGATGTAGGTCAGGCACCTCCTTCAAAAGTGGGAAACAAGCCTGAAAAAAATCATCATAAGGTTGTGTTGTGTCCTTAAAATATAAGCTGCACTGCGTAGTTTAAATGTTAATGGTTTTTTTTGCTGCTTATAGAAAGCTGTCATAAAAGATTAAAGGGATTTTTATATGTCTTATTATGAAATGGAATAATTTAACTAAAAGGAAATGTTGTTTTTTACATATTCTGTCATAAATTTGCAAAATGTATTGGTTTTGTTTGTACTGAACTCAAGAAACTTCACTTTGCAGAAGCAGCTTTGAACTCACAGCTGCTAAAACCGCTGATTTCCGCTGACTTATGTCTGTGTTTCAGAGAACAAAACGTTTCAGTTCCACTTCTGTAAGTTTCTTTGAAGCTGACATACAGTCCATCTATGCGCAGAAAACCTCAGCCCGGCTCCAGCTTTACTAACAGATTCTTTACTAACAGACAAATTACATATGGGATAATGCTGCTCTTTGAATTTTTAGAACAGTATACAGATCACTTGAAAGATCAGGACTATCTAATTTTTTTGAAAAGAATCTGGGGCATAATTTTTGCTAAATGGGAGTTTTTGATCTAGTTTGTGATCTCTAATTATCTGTAATTTGACTGCGCTACTAGTTTGGGTGGTTTGTCTGGTGCCGCCTGCAATTAGCGGCAGCATGTAGTTGATTTCACGTGGCAGTTTCCACTGTTGCTGCTGCTCTTTTACTTTAGATCTGTTACAGACCAACATGTCTGAATGACGGTAATTTCAGGCCAAAAATAACAAAAAAACAAGGAGAAAGTGTGGGTTTTCTTCTTGATGTAACTTACCGTATTGTTGTGTACGTGTGATTAAGTCTGATAGCATAATTGTGGTTTTTTAATCAAATTTCACAAAGCTTACATGATACTAAAATATTTATATGCTGCAAACTGACTGCAAGCGCATTAAATATGTATGATTTAATCATTATATAATAAATGTTCGGCGCCTTCTGACAGATCTTGGGTTTATTTCATTTTAGTCCAAATTTATGAATGATATCTGTAACAGACATTTCTCGAAGTTTAAAAGGTTGCTATAAGTTTTGTACACATTAAATATTATAGGTGACTCCTATGATGGGCATCATTAAAATCATGTCTGTCATGTTCTGCCTGTAACCTCTTTTCCATATCTGATGGCAACTAACATGAAAAACTGTATTATATCTACTTTTATTTTATTGTTTATTTTATTATATCTACTATATACATACTACATACATTTATTTATTACTGTATTATCGTTCTTCAACAGGCATTTTTAAAGACCCGCTCTCATGCAAATGGTGCTTTTGGATTTTTCAACATGTTCTTGTGGCCTTTATCTGATGATGGAGGACAGATATAAAGGAAATTAAGCTCAAAATTGCATTTCTGGGTATTTCTGTATTCAAATTATTGTGAATCAGCAGCAGACAGAATAGTCCAGTTTGAAAAAGTGCGTATTTATGATGTAGGTAAAAGCTCCCTGCTCTGAGCTCTCAGCAAAAGGGACGGGAAGAGGGAGTGGGGTAGCCCTGCACCAACGGTCTCGCCCACAACTCAGAGGCGCATTTCTAATAAACTACTGCCACTCTGCAGAAACTATGTCATAGAAAACACCAGGCTTTGCTGATTTTGACTAAAAACAGCACTTTGAAAATAGAATTTAAAAATATGATCAGAGTGGGACTTTAAGTGGACGCACTATTATTTTCTAAAACAAGTAATATGGTTAACTTCCTATCTTAACAGAACTACTAAATAGATAAACTCTGAAGATGTCGGTCCCTTTCGCAAAAGATTTTGATGTTTTAGGATATTACACACCTTGATCAAAGGTCTAAGTGAGGTTTTACAAGAATGGTTTTCCCGTTACAGAAACAAGGTGACCAAGCCATCGTACGTTCTGAAGTAAGTAAAGAAGTTAAATAGCTGTGGCGTTTTTCCCAGAAAAAATCTTTAAGTACTGAACAAACCAGGTCACATTATTATTTATTCCTGGATAAAACCAGGAATAAAATGTATAAGAGATAAAAATAAAAATAAAACCCATACAATTATGAAATTGCCAACACAACCCACATTTTGCTGAAAGGCTGATAAAATAAAAAGATCTTCAGGTGTCTTTTGCTTCTCAGGAAATTGAACGATGGTCAGGCAATTGTGTTGCAGTGCTGCAATGCAGGAAACCGGGGATTTCCATGTGGAAATCACTGAAGATTTCCTCTTTATGAACTATCTGAAGAGCAGCGAGTTTGTTTTTGAGTCACAGATTATTGTTTGGGCTGCTCCTGGTTGGAGGAGAGTACATTGAGGCGAGGGGTTACCACTGACCTAGAAATTGCAATCTACAGAACAATGCTGACTAGCCAGCAGCGAGGTTTACTGCTGCCCCATGTGCTGCAGCAACAGTTCAGAGCTTTTGAACTTCTACGTTTCCAAGACAAAATATCAAGTCATGCTGCTTAGCCTTTTAAATGTTCTTTTTCTATACATTCCTTTTATTTGATATGTACATTGAATTTCTGTACATGACGACGGTGCTGCAGGTAACATAAAAACATGGCATTTGGGTCCATTTTTCTAAAATTCTGTGTTGTAAGATCACTCCCAGTTTAAAGGAAGTCTTATGGATTTAGAGTTTGATCTGTTTCCATGAAAGCAAACACTTTCACACACACAGCTTTGGGTAAGAATCAACAAATCTGATCTTTGGTTGTAAATATTTTTCAAAACGTTTTTGCAAAAACCTCTATCTGTCATTAGATTGTTGGAGCAAAAACAATCTACATTTTATTATATATATATATTTTAAAAAAACTGAAATGTGGAAGATGTAAATATGAGCATAACTTTTTCCTTTTCTTTGAGAGTTTCCACATTAGGCTGACCTTGAAATAATAACAACGCAACCACAGCACGGTCGCTGATCTGGTTGCTCATTGTTTCCTGCACCGCAGCATCCGAAGGACACAGGTCTAAGATCTACAGAAATGATGTCGTCAGACCAAAAACCGGAGCTTTGGTGGTTAAAGCTTAAAGTACAACACACTCTGAACCACTTTAATGAAAAAAAAAGTCTTTAGATGACCAGATGAGCTCCTGTTTCTCCACTTTACCCACAGCTTTAACTGTGGACCGGTCTTTCCAGCTGCCTTTACACTCAGATTTGCATTTCCTCTATCTGTCCCATGAGAGAAGTAGCATGAAAACAGACTTTGCTAGATTCCTAGATTAATTGTTCCAAAGTACAGTCTTAGAAATTCGAGCCAAAGGCCAGACATTCCACACTTCTCTACAAAGCTCTGGTTTTCCAAAGCTGAGGTGATGGAGTGGAAGAAACCTTCTATAGATGCAGATAAAAGCATAAACCTGTATTAAGAGAAATAATCACATCAAATCAAATCAAATAAAACGACTGCCTGCAGCTGAACTTACATAAAAATAGCCACCAGATAAAATAACAGTGTCTAATCTTTAAACCAAACAGAAATACGTTTAAAGCACTTTTTTAAAATTTTGTAATAATCCATCTATTCATTATTTTATTTTTGGTTTAGGCAGGGAAAGCTGGAGTTTAACTGAACAATCAGCTGATTAGAGGAGGAGTGGGAAATGATGAGTTGCCCTCCTTTAGAGGCACTTTTCTGAGAAGAAACCCCATCAAACGCGCTTGGAAACTTTCAGAATAAAAGCATGAAAAAGAACGAGTCAGTCTTAAAGAAGGCTGACGGAGGAAAGTTGGGGAAACAGCTGGTGTGAAAATCAGCTGTGTGGCAGCGGTCTGCCACGTATTACAGGCAGGAGACAGCTGTGGGACTACAAACTGGGAAAGTGGAACTCTTAAAACGTATATAGTGGGGAGAAAAATAAACTCAAAAGAAAAAAATAATAAAATATTAAATAGAAATAGATGTGTATACGGATAACAAATGAGTGATTTTCTCCGAAACGGCGCCCCTTTTTCAACCACACACGACGTCTTTGTGTGACTGTGAGTCATTTCAACACAAACACCTGTGTGTGACATTTATTACATTGTGTGCCGTAACGCTCACTATCGACTAACGCTGACGTTACAAACGCACAACACACTGGTTTCCGCGAAATGAAGCCTCGCGCTCCCGGTTCGTCATCATCGTAACATGAAAGCTCGTAGAGAGGAACCGTTACCTGACTCTCTTAGTCTTCAGTTTGAAAGCAAAGACTGCTCCGTTCCGCGTCCCTTTGTGCCGCTTCTCCCTCAGACCGGCTACGCTTTGTATTTATGCCTGGAAACCAGCAGCAGCCAGTTTTTCCGAGGCCGCTGCCTCCTCGTGAATTAAACATGAGCCGCGATGACGACCGGGACCAGCCCACAGCCGAGCCCCGCCGCGGCGCCACGGGCCAAAGCCCACAACGGCACGTGCCCACCTGAAGCCCCAAAGACAATATGTGATATAACAAATCTTCCTTTTTCCCTTTTAGTCTTTATTTTCCCTCTCTAAAAAGTAATACAGAAACAAAAGGGAGAGAGAAAAAAGACCTTTCCCAAGAAATCACAGACACTCTATTATTTTGTCATTTACGTTTTTAAATGATTTCTGCACATTTTAAGTAATATAGACAAGACTAAATTATTTCTAAAAAAAAATTTGTTCATATAGTAAATATACTAACTTATATATTGCATTTTTTCTGCTTTCACGTGTTAACACTTTTAATTCCTGATTAATAACTCTGTCAATCATAAATGAATTACTTTACTTGTCCACTAGTGGCAGTTAAATAAGGGGGAATGTAAATTAGCATCACACTGAATGATAATGTTGTATGGAAGCATTTCTGTCTCAATATTCCAAAATAAAAGTCAGTTGGCCGGTCTCCCCCTGGAACTGCTGACTAGAATTGAATTTCGCTTAAATTATGTCACAATGTGAGTGGTGAAAATGAAAAAGCATTTTGGAGGATTGATTTTTTGTTTTATTTTTGAGTCAATTGATGCAGTTGCATTGTGAAAATGAAAAAGCATTTCTGTTAATCTATTTTAATTGTCAATTAAAATTGTATTTCTAATTGAATTTTGGTACTCATTTACTCGAGAACTTTTTGAAAATGAAATGTCAAATACCATTTTCCATCTCAATTTAGGTTTTAATTCCTGAGTTAAAATCCCTTGGGGAAAATATAATTTTAACCCTTATATCTTACCCTTACATTGACGTGTTCTCCCTACCATGACAAAGGTGGATAAAGGTGGAAAGATTTCATGTAATCCATGGACACCAGTGAAGATCGCAAATCATTGAAGAAAAAAGGTTCAGAGCACTGTCTAGTGGGTCTAGATGACCCAATTCCCAATGTTAAAGTGCCTATAGGATAACACAAGGGTTAAACCAGATCTCAACAAGCATTCTCTTAGCTGTGAGGGTTCTGTGGTTTTGTTTGGTTTTTGTTTTGGTGATGTTCTGAGTTGCCCTGTTAGTCACACCTGGAAGTTGTTTAAGGGTGTGTTCAGACTGGACACATTTGGTCCGCTTAAAGTGAAACCAGAGTTTGTTTTCCCTGATGATCCGGTACATTTGTTTCCAATCGGACTGAGCTTCGGTTCGCTATAGGATTCCTTAGTCTGAATACAATACGTCCTCGGAGCGGAACAACTGGACAAAACGGACACCGAAGCTGACGTAAACAAAGTAGAAAAAGAGCAACAGATGAGACGCGGACAAATGTAAAGCAAGGATTGTCGTGTTATCAAACAGAAAAAGAGTCCAACTGTTTGCTTTTTAGAACGTTTATTTTGACACAGCTGAAAACATGTTTAACATACTCTTTTGTGTCTCGTTACACGGCCTAAAGGCCCGTTCACACCGGGACGAATTTCGCCGTCGATTTTCGCCGACGTTTAACGCCTCGTGACTAAACAAAGGGCACCAATGAGAGTGTGCACACCGAGGCGAAAAAACGCCACGCGTCAAAGCGTCAAAAAAAAAAAAAACGCCTCGGGTTCGTTTTTTTTTTTCGACGCATCGCGTCGTAATCTATTCGACCAATGAGAATGGCGCTTTTGCACACGTGTCTGGAGCTTCTGAAGTTACAGTAAAACACAACTTGGGGGCGCTCAAACACAAAACTGCCTTGCTGAGCACACATACCAGCGAAGAAGACAGACGCCAAGTAGCGTCTACACAGCCGCGAAGAAATAATGACAGACATTCTATAATATCCCCGAACCAAGCACCAGTTGGAGCTACTGGTGCTTGAAATATTCATGTTTTCTTTGTATTATTCTGACAAGCGCGTAAATACTTGCTCTCTTCTTCTGAGTGAAAAGCGAGTTTAAGAAGCGTAAAGTTGCGCAGCGCCACCTTGTGTACAGGAGTATTTCTGTTTACATTAAGCGCCATCTAATGTCAGGGAATGAAATTGCATGTTCGCTCGGCTCATCGTCAGCGAAAATCGCCTGGGTGTGAACACAAAAAACGTGGCGAAAAACGCTGGCGAATAACGCCTGGCGAATATTCGTCCCGGTGTGTACGGGCCTTAACACTGTGACACTTTCATCCTGAAAGCTACCTTGTAGTTTCCTTTACAGAATTCTCTTTAAAACAATGCCATAACACTATGACGATGAGACACAGCAACTCATTGAAGTGTGGTCGGATAAATGCAGGCTCATTAGCCCAACCTTTAATGTGACACATATTGCTTCTCATTGTTTTCCAGACAATATGTCATAAACACTTAGCAGCGTACCTTCATACTCGACGTCTCCTCATCACTGCACTTACTAGTATCCTCCGAGTTAAAGCACACACGGCGCGTCTTCTTGCCAGTAACCGCCTTGCAGCATGCCTTCGCTGTACCAAAGTAACAAGTAAAAAGTGTTGTTCCCGACGTTCAAAACTGGTACTCAAAATATAAAGTTTTAATAAATGAACTGTAACGACAGGAATTGTAAAGTGCATTGTGTGCGTCTTTCTATTGTTGTTTTGACCCGCCCTCATAGTTCGTGGTCAATGACTGAAGAGATATTTAGTCAAGTGGTTTTGTTTACAAGATTTGTGCCCAAAATGGACCACTTGATGCCAGTCTGAATACAGACCAAATGATTATAGAATGATTAAATCCCATTCATAAAATTTAAATTTCAAAAAGTTTGTTTCTTTTTACAAGTATTGTTGATCCACAAGGGGGCACAATCCAGTCCTCCTGTGTGCCAGTCCCAAGTCTAGGTAAATGCAGAGGCTCATGTAAAGAAGGGCATCTGATACATCTGATACAAAACCAGATCTAATATTTGAATCACAAATATAACTGTCTTGCCAAATCTACTGTGGTCTAGTCAACAACAATCACCATTGATGCTGTTGATCTACAAGGACACATGTACTGTTCTCTTTCTTTGTCCACCATTCCTCCTTTCCTCTTTCCCTCCAACAGTACATGTGTCCTTGTAGATCAACAGCATCAATGGCGATTGATGCTGTTGATCTACAAGGACACATGTACTGTTGGAGGGAAAGAGGAAAGGAGGAATGGTGGACAAAGAAAGAGAACAGGGTGGGAAGATGGGAACTTTGAATGTAGGAACTTTAACAAGGAAACCTAGAGGGTTGACTGACGTGATGGAAAGAGGAGAGATTCAGGAAGGGGATGGATCAGGTGATTTTGAATCTCTAGAGGGGAGATTCTGACATCACAGTTCAGATTAACAGCCACAGTGTAATCAAAGAACCATGAACAAAAGATCTTAAGTTTTAAAAAGTATCATCAAATGGAACCACTTAAAAAACACACGGCGCCTGAGGACGGTTAGTTAAATGTTTTTAAGCAGAAAACTGTTTGTCTTGGTCACCTGACCTTTTTACCGACTTCAGTTTACAGATTCACCCACACATGAGCCAGAAGGAAGTTCTGTGGATGATAAACGAGTGTGGTGCTTGAATGTCTGTTTTCCTGTGAGATGGGTCAATAGTCATCACTGACGTCCATGCTGTAGGTTGCCTCCCTTCCTGTTCTGTCCTTTGTCTGGGGCTTTGTTCAACTAAGGAAGTTTGTCCTGAAATACAGCCTGAGAAAAGTAAAGTTAAAAAGGACAAGGCCATCACGTGATTTTAAAATTATAAAAAATAATTTAAGTATACATAAAAAGAAATATAAAAAAAAGTAAATACTTTTAGGAGTAAAGTTTTTTTAAGAAGCTGTGAAGCTGTTTGCTGCACTCACTCACTGATATAATCAAAATTTTGGGAGGAAGCAGTGTGATGATATGGGGTTGTTAAAATACATTAAAAACTGCCTAAATGTCTTGCTCCCTTAAATTCCATTTAAACTACCGAACACTGCCATCTGTCAGAGAAACTGTGTGTTGTTTAAATTTTGGCTATAAGTCGTTTTACAATATTTTCAAGGCCGACACCTTTGTTCCATCGTGAGGACATAAACTCGCACAAGATAAGAAAAAGTGCAATCTCTTGCATTTTACTGCTATGAACTCATAGCACTCACCCAGATTGGGTTTCTTGAGAAAATGAGGCATTAAAAAGGGGAAAGTGAAATCCTTTAAGGAACTGATCCCAATTAAGATTACAGAAAAATATAAGAAACACACAGCCTTATCTAATATTAGAATACAGCGGTCAAATCCCCAAAACTTGATGTTTTGCCAATAAAAAGCCAAACAATTACATTGTAGTTTGGTCTTGAGGACTGTTATTTACAGAGATCCCGATAACAATTCCCAACAACTAAGCCACTGTTACCAGAAACACGACTCCCTGGAAACCTTGGATGTGGTTGGATGACGTGAACACACTGTGAAATAGTCTGCACGTAATACAGAAAAACAAGTCAAAACAAGTTTCCAGAATGTGAGAAACTTGATCTCCGCATACATTTTAGTCATAAGCTGTAAATGTAATCACTACTCATTTAATACCAGTTCATTCTGCAGTTTTGTTTCAAATTAGTTATGCTATGTGCAGATAATTTGTCTTCAGATATTCATGACATATCATGAAATTTCAATGTCCCTGTGGGGGAAACAAAGGGAAAAAAAAGAAGTGTTGTTTTAGTCAGATTGATACATTTGTAACTGAGCTATTTTATAAATGCTCTGTTAGTGAACACCAGAAATCTGCTTAGCAAACTAGCTATAACAAATTATGATTTTTTTTTATTTAGTTTTTTACTAAAATAGATTAAGCAGACCTTCTAGTGGACTGCTAAAAAGTTCATTTCCCTGTAGAAATAGCTAATTACAGCTCAATTTTTCTGACCTTACAAATGTTTTACTGCTGTGTCAGCTAAGCTGGAGAGGAAAATGTAGCTTAGGGTGCAATAAATGAACTCAGAAATCCACCCAAATCTAGAAAACCCAATCTAGGTCACAAAAGCTCTAACACTTTTGCACACTGAATTTAAAAACCCACTCTGGTGAAACTCCTGGTTTCATCATAATTTTTTTTTTCAGAGTATTTTTTTGTTGCATTTTTCTCATGATGGAAGACATATATAAAGAAAATCAGATCAAAATTGTATCTCTAAGTATAAGCAGATAAAAAAAGGTTATTTGAAAAAGCCTGTAGCAGTTACGAAGGTACTACAGTTGGCGGGCCACAAGCACTTTGCTCTGCTCCGTTCTAATGCATTTACTTGCAGACAACCGGATCCTTAAGCGTCTTTGTTTTTGTCGTCTGAGCTGGCATCTGGCTCAAAACTGGGTTGTTCCACTATTGCTCACTACTTTTGTTGCACTGGTAATGCTAGGTTGGGGGTGTGAGGGGCTGTAAGACAGCAGGAGAGAGTGTAAATGAAGGGATGATAGGGAATTGAGGTCACGCTTACTCCGTTGTTGAAGTCCTTACGCGTGTTCCACCTGAGACCTATGAGTTTAATTGATTGAACTTTATCCTTTGTCTTCTTTTACATTTGATCTTCCAGCTATTTTGCAATGATTTATTCATTCAGAAACACAGCATAACTTTCAAGAGGGAGAAGTAATGCTGAATTGTAGAATTTAGCTTAATTGAGCTCATCATGGAATTCAACACATATGTCTGGAGTTTCAGCTGAGGTGATGTGATCGGCAAGTTAACATTATCTGCAGAATTCAAGTGCGGAGTAATGCTGGCGTGGGATCGATGAGGCCGTTGGATCGTGAGAAAAGCCTCTCTGTTAGTGGCTCCACCAGGGCACAGAGAGCTCACATTGTGTGCCCAGCCAACTCTGGGTTACTGTATTGTCCATCGTTTTGCACACCTCCCTCTCATTCTGCTGCCCAGCCACGGACCACAAAGGGGGAAGAAAGTGGCTTTTCATGGATGGGTCAGTCAGTGCATGCACAGGAATATATATGCATACACTGACTTTCTTCCCCAGTGAAGAGGGGAGCAAGTCAGTCAGCTGCATATGCATTGAATGAGCATGGTCCATTTCTCAGTAAATAGAAATCTCTCCTAACAAAAATATTGAACCAACATAAAGTAATGAGGATGGATTACGTAAGTTTCTTATTTTTAGCCCTGTGTAAACTGTTCTAAATGTTTAATGTTGGCTATTTTAACCCTTGTGCTATCCCATGACCCCACCCTTACATTGACGTGTTCTCCCTACCATGACAAAGGTGGATAAAGGTGGAAAGATTTCATGTAATCCATGGACACCAGTGAGGTTCACAAATCATTGAAGAAAAAAGGTTCAGAGCACTGTCTAGTGGGTCTATATGACCCAACTCCCAATGTTAAAGTGCCTAGGAAAGCACAAGGGATACTGCAGTGGCTGCAAACAGCTCTTACTTTACAACAGTTCCCAAATAAAAAAGGGATTTGGGTTCCTAACTGATTCACAGCTGCTTCATTTGAAAATGCATAAAAAACGCTTCTATAACCTCCACGCAAGGCTTTGCTGAATACACTGATTTTCATTTTCTCTGTGAATGGACATTTACTCATAACAGCATATTAGCATAGTGTTGAATTAGGGTTAATATGTATATTTTTTGGAGCAGTAATTTACAAACTTTGGATATTTCTTTGAATTTAAACAGTCAACAATTAGAGATAATTTTCTAATTTGTTAAAAAAGAAAAGAAAGTTGCAATAAACATACTTAACAAGTCATGAAGCATCATGAAAAGACCTAAAGACATAATCCTCTCTGACTAAAAGCTAAAAAGAAAAAGGCAACTTAATTAGTTCTCAACGATTCTTTGAAACCTCTGGGGCACAAAGTTTAATCCAGCTCAATTCAAATTTAGAAATGTTACAGGAATTCATGCTTCAACAAGGCAAAAAATTAGTAAAGGCATAAATTCATTAAATGACTTTCGTTCCTTGTGGGTCCCGACCATTTCATGATGTCAACCCATAGCCAGCCTGGGCAGCCTGTCTGCGTCTCGCCCACGAAAACAAAAAACAGTCAAACATTTGCAAAAAACGAATGTGCATATCGTGCATATAAAAGGGAAGCGTTTTTGTCGAACACTGTTAGCTCCACGGAGAAGATGGTGGGTGTGTGTGTTAACCTTTGGGTGGTACTGGCAGTGCAGACTCTTCCTGGAAGGGGCTTTTCCTCACTTTGTGATATCAAGTTTTAAGAAACACATTTTTGTGGACTGGTGCTCAGAGCAGAGGTTTTTAGAGGAACACTAAAAAATGGATCAAGATACCGCTTTGGGGTTTCTTTTTGTGTGGAATTAACATTACAATGCACCTAAAAGCTCAAAAAATTCAATTTTGTATGAAATAGGTCCTTTTATATATTTTATACCTTCAGACCTTATCATGTAGAAAAATAATATTTTAAACTAAAAACAGTATCTCTGATGTGGAACAGAAAAGTTTTCCTACATTTTTAATTGCATTAAAAATTAAGTAAAGTGTAGTTTTTATTTTTATTTCAATACAGATTCTACATAAAAAATCTTATGCTGTTGAATGGAAAGCATTTTGGTTCACTGCTTTGAGAAAAAGTTGGGGGGAAAAAGTCATCACCTTTACTGAAAAGCAAGGTGAACACATTTAAATGCTAATGAGAGCAAGTGGAGTTAATTGCAATGCTTGAGAGGTTTTAAAGTTAGTTCCAGGTCACGTTTTCCTCTCCTGCCCTTTTGTTTCTGTTGCCCCTGTCTCAGCTTCACTCTTCTTTGTATACACTATCACACCATCTGTTGCGCAACAAGTCCTGGTGGTTGGAGGTCTGCTGATGTAACAAGGAGCCTTGTTAGTGTGTTTGAGCCAAATCTGTCCTCCCTAAAACTCAAAGCTGCAACATTCTCAAAGCTCTCTATCAAACGTGTCCACTCACAGGCTGCCATTTGTCTCATCTTTAAAGTGGCTCATCAAAAAGCGAAGCCTTACTTGCTTCTTTTTTTTAAGCTTTCAATATAGTTTTAATGCAAAATATTTGCATTAGAAATGTATTGAAAAGTTCTAAAGTAGAACGTTATGTTCTACTTTAGACATAACGTCAAAGTTCTGGTTAGTTGTGTTAAATAATGTGTTTCAATGTATTAGTGAAAATATGTATTACATTGATTTACATTTTATAAAAGAATGTGGCTGAGAATGATAATTATATGTAATTGTATCTCCAAACAGATGAATGCAATGACAAGAAGGGATAAAATCCTGGGTTTCTATTGTTAACATGAATTTCTTTGACTGTTTTGATCCGCACAACAGAGACCACTGGAAATCATTTTCTACTAAAAATTTCACTTTCATATACCGGTACTTTGGGTTATTTAGAAAGTTATAAATATATTATAGCTAAATGTTAGGAAACACAAGAATTGACCTTTTTTTTAGTGATGCTGCTTTTAGGGATGATGACAATGTAGAATAGGACAAAAACACATCCCTAAACATATTCGTACATTGCTAAATGATTGTTGTTGAAATTAAACCCTCATCTTGTTCAAGACAAATGTATTTGGTAAACTTAATTTGCAAATCAGGCAATACTTCTTTTTGATACAACTGTGAAAAATCTTAGGAATTCTCTCGTAATTTGTCCTTTTTGGTGTTGTTGTTTTAATCCAAATTTTCAATTTTAATGTGTTTTCTAGACAGACGTTTTTGGTTTTCTGTTCTAATGGTGCAACAAAAATGCCTTAATGTTAAAGAAAAATGCTGTTGTTTTCTTTGTTCAAAACAAGGTCTTGGCTCTTTGTCAGTTTTCTTTTTTTGCCAAACTTGTATTATCTAATGAGGCTTAACATTCTTAAAAGTTAAAATTTAGAAAGTAAATTGATTAAAATGTACAAAAAAGTGACCCAGAAGCTCATTCTTCTATCAAATAACACACAAAAGTGGAGATTTTAGTCACTTGGTCAAAGTCTTTGGTTTAAATAAACTATACGTCTTAGATAACGGCACAGACCTGTGGCTCTGTGCAGAACCAGGAGCTGGTTTTATGCATTTTTTAAAATGCATTTTATGCGTATATCCATCTTTACCGAGATGCATATACGGTAGGTGGGCCAGCGGTTAAGGCAGTCTAAAGGTGGAGTGTCCAAACAAGGTGAGAGGTGAGGTGCAACCTGGAGAACAGGTCCAGTCTGTAACATTTTAACCCTTGTGCTATCTTAGATGACCCCACCCTTGCATTGATGTGCTCTCCCTACCATGACAAAGGTGGATAAAGGTGAAGAGGATTTCATGTAATCCATGGACACCAGTGAAGATCCCAAATCATTGAAGAAAAAAGGTTCAGCGCACTGTCTAGTGGGTCTAGATCACATCTGTCAACCTCAAGGCCCGGGGGCCAAATGTGGCCCTCCATGTGATTTTATGTGGCCCGCGAGAGCATAAAAACTTTTAATTTCTTAAAATAAAAATAAAAATTGGTGTGTATTTATTCATATTTAGGGGGAATTGAACTTAAACTATCGGATTGGGCAACTATACATTAGGGCTTAAACACTGTCCATATAACCTAACCTGACAGAATCAAATTTAAAAGGATTTATGCTAAAGTAACAAGCAAACATATGTTTTCCATGTAACTGTAATTGTCACTTCAAAAAGTTATAATAAATAAATAATGAGTTATTTAACATTAAGGATTAGTTACATTTATTTGTCAGTGCATTTAGTTACATGTATAAGTCAAATCTGGCCCTTTGAGGACAGCTGCTATGCTGATGTGGCCCTCAGTGAAAATGAGTTTGACATCCCTGGTCTAGATGAACCAACTCCCAATGTTAAAGTGCCTAGGATAGCACAAGGGTTAATAATGTTTATGTCTGAATTCTTTTCCCACTTACTACACAGTGAACAATATAGTGTGTTCACGATTTTGTAGTGCTGTCAGAATTCAATTCCAAAATCGAGTGCCCTAGAAAATTTCCCCAAATTCTGCGAAAAACCAGTGTGCATTGATGCTCACTATATTGGCAAATACAGAACACAATGGCTTGCATTTCAATCATTTTTGCAAAAAAAAAAAATTATTTAAATGTATTTTTCTTTTAAACTATCATTGTTTCCACCTGAACAAACTGAACATTGATTCGATTTTTATTTCATGTCATATTCGCACTTTAAAAAAAGAAATAGTGAGCATGGTGTTCGAATTGCTTTTAAAATCCAGGGTATATATATATCGTTTTTTTAAGTTAGGTATTAGGGTGGGAATTCGGACACATCCTCTGTTTATATAATAAATTGTAATATATACCTATTGCAGTATCTCAGAGTAAAACAAGGACATTTTGTGTGCAATTTGTGTTCTGTTATTTTCACAGAGTGAACAGACAGAAGACACCGTTGTTTGAATTTAAAAAAAAGTGTTATTTTGATTTTTTTGATTATGAGACTTTCTCTATGAAATGTTTGGTCTTTCATATCCTTTATGTAGATTTAACAAACCAGGTCAGCCTAAATGTATTTACATTACTGCAATGAAAGGGAAAATAGGACTAAATTCTTATAGCAAACGGCTCTGTAAATTTAACGAAGCTGTTTTTTTAACTCTTGTGCTATCCTAGGCACTTAACCATTGGGAGTTGGGTCATCTAGACCCACTAGACAATGCGCTGAACCTTTTTTCTTCAATGATTTGTGATCTTCACTGGTGTCTGGATTACATGAAATCTTTCCACCTTTATCCACCTTTGTCATGGTAGGGAGAACACGTCAATGTAAGGGTGGGGTCATCCAAGATAGCACAAGGGTTAAACTAAATAAAACTTTGATATAGTTTAAAAACCAAACACCAATCTCTCTAAAAGTAATTTTAAAAAATCATTTTACGTTAAGTGTTGACAAGTTATTATTTGAAAAAATGAAAAAAGAAGTTTTAAAATGTTCATGTAAATGCACAAAACCTCCACAGACTGTTGTTTTCATCAGTGTAGACACAACTATGGCAAGCAGTCTTAATAAAAGCAGGATGTCAACCTTATCTGTAACGAAGATAAAAGTCATTGCATTTTTATTCTATTTTTATTTATTTCATAAAAAATAAATGCAATTTTAATGCATTGACATAAAAAAAACATTATTTGGAAATTGGTCTCACTAAGCAAATCCTTCAGTTTTAATTACTGAAAAGAAAAACGACAATAAGGCGGATGTTAATTGTTCCAGACATAGGAAGCAGACAGAGATAGGCAGGGAGTGGCCTGATAACAAATGAAATCCTCTGTTTTATCTTTTTCATGGAAGAACAAAGAAATGATTATTAAACTCATATCACAGTTTCCCTTCCTTTAACCCAGTGGTGATGCTGTGAAGAAAGACAGAGGAATGATAACCCTTTGGACTCAAGTGGGCAGATCTGCAGGTTATTTTAAAAGTTCAGGAAGAGGATGAGTGGCCAACACCCTGACACAGGCGGTGCGTGACCCAGATCCGCAAACATCTATTTTAAGCACTTTGTCATTAAATAAACTAAACTTTCCCTGACAATAGTTTAGCCATCCTGTCCACATTTAAGAGCAGAGACACATTTTAAAAAAACTGGCACATTTAGTAGCTGTATGCTCCACAATTTTCCAGCCTATCAAGGTGTTTCAGTCACATGGTAAACACAATAATAATAATTTAAAAGTATTTTAAAGCAGAAAAAGATGGTTTTTTGTTGCAATGTTTACAACCAAAAGCCTTTTACCTAAAAAAGAAAAAAAGGTATTGCTTATTTACGAAGCCCCTGAAGGAACATTGAAGCCCTGGAAGTTTAAAATAAATGATTAAAAGAATTAACTGGTGCGCACCAGTTAATATTTTTTTTTACTTGAATTTTTTTCTTCTTCTTCAAAGTTCCTTTAGGGGCTCCATACTTAATAAAGATGAATGAATGCAAACAAGCCCAGCGGAGAACTGCAGAGAACTGATGTGTATTCGTCACAGTTAAGTTCAGTTCAAACTTTCAAAGACTCTCACGTCCATCTGGCCTGTGTTTGTTACTGGATATTCCGCCTCGTCACGGGCCAAACTGCAAAGCTCTCCTCAGTGGGAGACCTGGCAGAGCCCTGAGACTGTGGACCTCTCCTGTTACAAAACATGCACTGCAGCTGACGGCTGACTCTAAATGTCACGCAGACTGCAGGAGATGCTGACTCTCTCACATACGCGACATGCAGGATGTCCTTTTCATTTTCAGTCAAAGCAGATTGTAAACATTGAACAAAGTCTGGACTGTGGCTGATCTGTAACCACAGCAGCAGGAGTTGACTTGTGGTGGAAAGAATGCTGGCCTTTCTGACCCCATGTTAGGCAGGTTTAGAGCTTCAGCAGTGCAAAGACCCACACTGTAATGACATACTGGGCCTTTAAAGAGCATGGGAAAACTCAAGACAGGGACAGCCGTGCAGGTTTCCAAACATGTATCAGATGTATCATGATGCATTTCATATGCCAAATCTTCATATGCCAAATCAAGTGCCCCAGAAAAAATAAATCTCTTTGTGAAATTACAGTAAATTATTTGGCACCTGAAATAAACATTCTAATTAGCTTTCTTTTTATCCTTTTTTTTACTGAATTTAACATGTTTATAGACCTAAAGACTTGCAGGGATTTGAGTACATTTGTTTTAATGAATTTATTCACCAAAGATGAATGTCAAAATCAACCTTCTCAAAAGATTTTTTAATGAAACCTCCTTCACAATCATGACAATCGTGAGATATTAAAGGTTACAAGGGGTCCAAATTTCTATTGTGTAGTTATGCATGACTTGGTTTAAGTTAGGAGAACATTGACATCATCTAGCATGAATTAGGAAATCAACAGAACTGCTGAAATATAATTTGAGAATTTGTGAAAACAATTTCAATTTTAAAAAAAAGGTTTACACTGCATCTTATGACACCAACAAGCTGCATTGTAGTAACAAGAAGCTGTCTTATACCACCAAGATGTTTAATTAACACCTGAAATGTTGAATCTCAATAAAATATCACAGAATTATGAACCATGAAATGGCTGCCATTGTTTCAAAAATCAGGAGCATGAGATCCCAAAGAAAAGTCTACCATATAGGTTGATATATTGATTTATTTCAAGCATGAATTTTAAACAATACAAGAATTTCACAAATAAAGAAATACATTGGGCAGCACGGTGGCGCAGTGGTTAGCGCTCTTGCCTCACAGTAAGAAGGCCCCCAGTTCAAGTCCCGGCTGGGGGACCAGAACCAGGACATCAATGTGTGGAGTTTGCATGTTCTCCCAGTGGATCTGTGGGTTTTCTCCAGGGACTCCAGCTTCCTCCCACTGTCCAAAAACATGCTTCATAGATTAATTGGTTTATCTGAATTGTCCCTAGGTGTTAAGGTGAGAGCGCATGGGTGTGTGATTGTGGACACTCTACCCTGCAACAGACTGGCAACCTGTCCAGGATTGGCTCCAGCAGCCCTGTGACCCCAAAAGGGAATAAACAGAAGAAGATGAATGAAAAAAAAGAAATGCATTGAGTATAAAACAAAGATGTTGATGCCATCCTCTTAACTGTCACATCAGTCATCAAATTTAATTATTAGTAATTAAAGTCAAGAGTTTGATTTATTACTCAAAAAGGAGAGGGAAGAAATGAACAATATGTAATCACACTCCTTTTTAATTTTATATTTTTGCATAGTTGTCAAAGTCAAGTGCAGATTGTTTTGTCAAGTAACAAAATAGAGTGCTGTTGATTATCCTAAGTAAACATTTTTTCATCATTTCAGTCAACAATAATAAGTATTACACATCATGTATTAGATATGTGGTAGTAATTTGAAAATAATTGTAGATTTTTGCTGGTTATTTCAACAAGCTCATAAAATGCTAAACAGTCCTTTTCTGTGTCAAGAGACACATCAGCCTAAAGCGAATTACCACCTACGTCTTACTCCATTAAAAACTATGCAGAAATGCCTTTGAAAGCAACTTTGGCATCTTGTTATCATTACTCAGTGCCATCATGTCTACTTTTCTATGTGAGATGCAGTCCTGTCATGTACCTTCATTTTAAGTTTGACTGCTTGCTGGATCAATACTGAACTTCTGTGTGTGCCGATCAGCAGTCCAGCTGACGGATCCCTTTACCTTTATCAACTAACTACCCCTTCTAAATGTCAGACAGTTTCATGTCAGTTACCTCGCCAACATTTACAAAATAGAAATGTCACGGTGTCCGAACTGTCAGTCTATTTTATCTCATTCTGATGTCACAGAAAAAGAACACCTGTCTGAAGAACACCTAAACTGCATAATATTTATGAAAGCAATGTCCAAGGCTTCTTGACAAAACACGTTTTTCTACTATATTATTTATTTATCTAATAGGATTAGGTGAGGGTTTGTAAGTATAGCCAAATTAAAATAGTGAAAATTGACATTTATTGATCTCCTGGATATTCACCCCTTGTGCTATCTTAGATGACCCCACCCTCACATTCACGTGTTATTCCTACCCTGACAAAGGTGGAAAAAGGTGGAAAGATTTCATGTAATCCATGGACACCAGTGAGGTTATCAAATCCTTGAAGAAAAAAGGTTCACAGCACTGTCTAGTGGGTCTACATGACCCAACTCCCAATGTTAAAGTGACCAGGATAGCACAAGGGTTATAAGGTGGATGCAGTTTGATAAAGCTACCACTAGATGGAGGCAAATACACATCAATGTAAACCAGTGCACTCTAGAGAATTTTCCAGAAGAGAAGTGGAGGCTTCTAGTGTTATGGTTTTTCTCAGTCGCTTAATTCTCAGATCAGAATTGAAGTTTGCAAATACGTGTGTGCATTTCTCACTATGGATTTCTTGCAAAAGCCTGTAACTTTCTCAAAATCTTTAGTTCATCTCTCAAAACTAAGTCTTTATGTCATTGAACGTGTCAGTGCCATCAGAATGTCAAGTCCTTGTGACATTGTCTACGAACAAGACAGTCAAATTACTTAGTCATGTTGTCAATATAACTGTGTACTTTAGAGGGAGGTTCTGATGTAAACTATGGCTAAAGTTTGGATGACAATTATTGTAAAATGTAAGTTACACCTTTTTTGTTTGATTGCAAGAGACTGGACAAGATTCACATTTACACTTTACAGTTTTTCTCAGTCGATTTAGTACAATTCTCAGATCAGAATTGAAGTTTGCAAATACGTGTGTGCAATTCTCAAAACAATTTGTACAAACAGCAAAACACTATGGATTTCTTGCAAAAGCCTGTAACTTTCTCAAAATCTTTAGTTCATCTCTCAAAACTAAGTCTTTATGTCATTGAACGTGTCAGTGCCATCAGAATGTCAAGTCCTTGTGTCATTGTCTACGAACAAGACAGTCAAATTACTTAGTCATGTTGTCAATATAACTGTGTACTTTAGAGGGAGGTTCTGATGTAAACTATGGCTAAAGTTTTGATGACAATTATTGTAAAATGTAAGTTACACCTTTTTTGTTTGATTGCAAGAGACTGGACAAGATTCACATTTACACTTTTATTGTTCATGTTGTAATTTTTTGACAGACCATGTCATACCAACATAGAAAAAACCCACTGCAAACAGTAACACAAAGGGAGATAGGACAATATTCTGTCCAACAGTACAGGCAGTGCAGTAGGAATTGGTGTGGTCTTCCTACACCTCTTGTCGTTCCTGTATGTTAGGACACAAATTCTCATCCACATCACAGCGAATATCCTCTCTTGCAATGCAGCGAAATATGTTTGTCACATTACGACAACTTGGTCAACCATTTTGCAGTTAATGACTTTTACGATGAACTAATGACTAGGTGTTTTGAGGAGTAAGACTTTTGCACAGTGAACTATATAATACATTTTGATCAATATAACATAAACAATTGATAATGTAGCAAAGAGCAGAGAATTGTTCATAATCATTTGCATGGATGTACCAAAGCAATTGCAACTTGTTCAAAGAAGTGAGAAACTGCTTATATGATGTGCACAAGTGACATCATGATGTGAAGATTGAACAAATAGTTTTGGGAATTTCATTCTGATCTGAAAATTGTGAAAAACTTTAAAACTAGACAAACTGTTGAAACAGGTTGGGCCTGTGCTATAAGTCTATTTGAAATTACTGGAACTGTTTTAACACAGTGCAATGAACAATGAATAGACAGGACATGTTTTATTCTGCACTATTAATAGATGAAACTACAGTGTTTTTAGCATTTTTATTTTTTTTACACGCTGATGCACAAGCAGATTTACTTTTAGGGACCAACTTTTTTAAATTGTAATTACATGACTTTAACCTGTATGGGAGACAAATATGTAAAATAAATTTTAAAAAAAATAAAGCAACTCTGAGATCCAGCATACAAACTAAAACAAGTATGGATTGTTTTCATTTTGAAATTTGCTGTTTCTTTCTTTTCACAAATTATTTTTTTCTATATAATAGCATCTGAGGGGTTCTTTTAAAGATTATACAATACTTGCATTTTAATTAATTTTTATATTTATGCCTCATTGACACTAAACATGTTAAATTGTTTACTTCCAAAATAAGACAGAAGTAACGTTTTGACTGAACTTAGAAAACAGTCAGAGGTTTTCTAAGATCTTTTTCAAAATCGCACAACATCAGATGTTTTATTCAATAAAACCCATTTTCAAGACTTGAAATTGTTTAATAAAAACGTTTAATGATGCAATGAATTATAAATAACTGAGATGGAAACAAACTGCTTTCTTTCTTTCTTCTAGTATCTGGCAGAATAAAGCTCAGTTTGCCCAAAGAAATCCTGCAATGTTGGCGCAGAATGAATGACTGTCATATTCTGAGCACAACCTCATTGTGCATTTATGTGAAAAGTGGTGCTAAAAGCACAATGGCCCAACATTTTCAGCCACAAGAACAAGACAAAGTTGCAAATAACAAAAGACATGGTGACATAATGCTCATCAACAGAGTGGAGGAAGTGATAATAAACCTCCTCTCTCCAATTCAATCAAAAATAATCCCTCCATTCACTCAGTACCAAGCAGTGGCCTCCTCCTGCCATACCATGGAAGGGAAGGAGGACCAGTGCCAGTCTTGTACCTAGTCTGCAGCCTTTCAATGGGCCTTTGTAGATGCTACCATCCTCTCCCCCCAGCCAGCCCCGGCAGCCCATTCAGGAGTGTCACATGGCACTCCCACTCAGCGCTCATCTCACAATGCACTCCTGTCATTTGCACCTCATTGACATGCACTCAAAGTGATGTTCAACGGGGGAACGGCCGTGCTCTTCCACCCATTTCAAAGGAAATCGAGTGCCGGGCTGGGTGGCCAAAGTGTGGCTTCCTGGGTACAGACTTCATATTTCTTGGGAGGAAGTGTTTGAAATGAGGGTGTGAGTTAGGAGCTGCCATTGACTTGAAGCAAATCCAACTGAAATTCAGACATATTCTAAGAAAATACTAAACACTCACCATCAGGAATGTTCATGTTGAGGAAAGATTTGTAAAGGAAATTCTTGCGTTTGGTTCTCCTTTGTGGTTTCTAGAAATGTTACTCATCCCAGAGCTGATAAGTTAATTTTAGCACAAGGCAGTTTACATGTTTTGTTCATCACTCAGTGTATCACACTAGAAGTGTATTCTGCTGGGAATCTGACAGATATGATGACCTAAAAGGGGATTTTAATCTTAATTGATCTGATGTGTCAACATTTTAGTTCAGGGCAGTGGTCAGCACTCCCACCTCACTGCGAGAAGGCCCTGCTTCAAATCGCAGCTGAGATCTTTTTTGTGGACTTTGCATGTTCTGCCCATGCATGTGTGGACTTCCTTCCACAGTCCAAAAACATGCTTCCGAGGTTAATTGCTTACTCTAAAGTGCCCCTATGAGTGAGTGTGTGGGAGCGATTATGTGGCTGTGTGACAGACTGATAACCTGTCTGGGGTGTACCCTGCCTTTGCCCAACAGTAGATGGGACAGACTCCGGTGACCCAAAAGGGATAGTGGGTTAAAAAAATGTAATGGAACATTTTTTCATTTTATTTATGGGTAATAATGAAAAAGGTGGGGTCCCTGCTGGTTGTTTCAAAAATAATTTGTGATATTTTGTGACCTCAACAGGTTCATATGAGACTTGAGTTTAGCTTGTGACAAAAGAATTTGGACTTAACTTGGAAAATTGTCTCAGTATTTTAGTAAATATCTATCTATCTGTCCGTTAGGACAGTCAGTAGTGTGGCTCACATGTGTAACTTTGTACCATCAGATGTTTCAATTTCACATTTTATAGTCATGTTTAGGTACATAAAGATGGAATCCATCTATTTTTTTTTACTACATCACATGAACAAATAGTCTCTCAATGGATAAATGGCTTTGGAACTTGAAAAATAAAAAAGCACACACAAAAACGTGCAACTCCATTCATCATTAGATTTTATTCCATTAAAACTGATTTTTTTTTTTTTTTTGCAGAATGTGGGTTTGAATGGATGGATGGATAAAAGGAAAGTATGAATGAAAGGACAGACAGTTTGAATTCGTTTAAAGACGTTCTACAGCTTCAAAAAAAAAATAATAAGTGACATAACACTAACAATAAAAATAGTGTGTAAAAAATGAATTAAATACTTTTTAGGCTGTCGAATGTAGCCATTCTGATTCCCAAGCTTTTATGGTGTAAAAAAAAAGCCTAAAGGACATTGTGCACCTGTTTGATTTCCTTGCTGGTACAATAAAGTGCATTGAAACTGTCTGGATTCTGAAACGAGCACGCGCTTCTCAGAACCTGCATGCATGATGAGCTCTTCTAGTCCCGCGTGCTGCATCTCTCTCTCTCTTTTTGCGTGCTGCATCTCTCTTCCACCCTGGAAGTCGTCCGGGGTGGGCACTTCTCTCCTCCTTCTCCACCTCCTCCTCCCGAGAGCTGCCTCTGAGGAGGTGGGGTCTATTTACAGTGGTAGTGGGCGAGTAAACGTGTACGTGCGAAACGTGTCCACTGCCAAGGACGACTGCAGTTCCAAACGACGTACATTTTTGGGGAAAAACTGAAACACTTTCCTCCTTAAAAATTAAATAAATAAAAACGGACTCCCTGTGGGCTTTCCATCCACCCCCACTTATTAGAAACCCCGTTTCCGCTGCCGTTTGTTCCTCACATCTAGTATTAATACGTCTGCCCAACCCACCGCCCACCGTCAAGCTCGCAGTCGCAGACAGGCGGAGCCGGGGCTCTGTGATGAGGAGGTCGCTCTGCAGCGGGGGTTTGCGTAACATTGCCATAAGAGGGTTTGGGTCGAGAGTAGCGCTTTCAGAATTGCTCTTCGTTTGTCACTGAGGTTGTGCGAGGAAACAAATAAGCCCATTCGAGAAGAATAAGGCGGCTACAGGGGCGGATTGGCGACTGCTGGTAAGTGAACGGTTCTTTAATTCAGGTACAGTTCAGAGCTAGTAGCACAATTAACGTGCAACTTGATAGTTTTGTCAACACTTTTATGGCCCACTTAACACAATAATGTGTTTTTGTTTTTAATTTACAAATTAAATGTATTTATTTTCCATTTTAAAATGAAATGTCTATAAACAGTTGGGATGGTTGTGCTCGTGTTACGCTATGTCATTCGTGGCTACTGCTAGCTAACGAGCCGCCGCCCATTTGGCTGTCCTCTCATAAACTGTGGCGTCAGAATGCTAACACGCCGAAATATGTTTAGCCAAACGTGGATGTCGGCGAGCTCATGCATCCACTGCCAGTCAGTGAGCTTTTACTTTTTCCCTCGTGGCCGTGCTTTTTGTTTGTGTTTTGTGCCATGTGCACAATAAAGCTCATCCGTCAGGGTTAAAAGCTTAACTCCGTGTCGGGGGGAGGTACCAAAAACCCCCCAGTGAAAACGCGTGGAGCTTCGTGCTGACAACTCTGGTGGCTTTGTGTGAACACAAAGTAGAACAAAGAGGCTTCTGCCTGATCCACTATTGAAACCCCCTAATGCTAACGGAGGAGAATTTAATTGAAAAAGTTGTCAGTCAACTCTCAGGAGTTCAGAGGTGCCAGAAGAATGATTATTGCGTTAAGATCTTGCTTTGGAAGGAGCTGTCATCCAGCCTGGATGTGTTTTTGCCATCTTTTTAAATGTTTAAAAACCCTTTCAAAACCAGTTATTACTGTAAGATCACTGGGAGAGGAGTTGTCTCTTGAGCATGAAAGAAAACTGACTGGTTTTGGTTTTCCTTTGATTGGAACACACCCCATACATTCCAGAACAGTCTACATTCAAATGATTCCGCACATCAAAATCTCTACTCTCACATACAGTTTTTGGTGTATGGTGCTGTCCCCCCCCTTTTTTTGTTTTCATTTATCTTGCACCATCCTTGTCAATTCCCACATTAACCAAGCAAATAAAAAGATCCTATAGTTTATAGAAGACTGGTGATGGATTAGTCATCATTTGTGATCACATATTTCAAAAACTAGTGTACTAACTAACCCCAACCTTCCCAAAAAAAAGAACTGCAGCACGCAGATCTGTGGGCATTATTTACATGTTGGTACACACAAGTCCTGGGGCCTGTTTCAGAAAGGAGGTTCAACCAACTCTGAGGTTAAACTTGAACTCTGAGTTGGTCAATCGAGAGATTAACAACTCTGAGTTTTCTGTTTCAGAGAAGCTGATCGGAGTTAGGTCAATCAATTCTGAGTGGACTGATTCGGAGTTAAGCGTGCGCACCGCGACTATAAGAAGCCATTATCAATGGAGCGGAGATATTACGAGTCACCATGGCAACCGTGGAAAAAAAGGGGTCTGCATATTTTTCGTCAGCTGAACTTGACGTGCTGCTGCAGAGTTACAGTGAATATGAGCACATATTCCAGAAGAAAAGCAACACCGCTGCATCTGCAAAACGGAGACCGTTAGCGTGGGAAAACATAGCTGCTCAAGTTAATGCGTAAGTTTGCATTTAAATCATTGTTATAAAATATTGGCTGTAATAACTTTTTAAATAGCGTAAGGTGTGAAATAAAAAATGGCGATTATTTAGGTGTACTTTTGAAGTGTTATTCCTGGTGTAATTGCATGAAATGCTGCACAGTGTACAGAACCAATCTGGGGGAAAAATGCATTTAACGTCGGTAATGTTTAGAGGACTTTTTTTGTTAACCTTCCCCTCTTGCAAACGTTGGTCAGTTTAATATTAATACATTCAATTGTGTTTTTAAAAGTGAGCTTATGTCTACCCTTGTATTGATCAAGTGGTATAGGTTTATATGGGATTAAGAAAGTAAGCAGTGCTAGCACATTGTGTTTCCAAAAAGTAATTGTTACATTAATCTAAGCCAATGTCCCTGATTTCATTTTCATGTAGATGAAATCCTGCAGGAATTAAAAGAACATGGCAGCAGCTAAAAATGAATTATAAAAACATAATTCAATCAGGTAAAATTTGAGCATGTCATGGATGTAGGCTTTGTTGACAATATTTGACATATGAAACATCTACATAGCAATACATATCTAATGTTGTTTTCATTGTATATATGTAATTGACTGCAACGAAAAACGGTAACGCTCAAACAAAAACGTATGGGGAAATGACAAAAAAATCGAGTCTAGGTCTCAAAATCCTTGCACGAAGTAAATGTAATTCTCTACGAATTAATGCAGCCTCCTCGTCTATTGGGTCCTCCAAAAAAGGACAAGCCATTCTTGTCACTTGTCTCTGTGTGACGGAAATTTGGGCAATGAAGGTTAAAGCGAAAAAATACCGCTTCGTCTTTAAAAAGGGGAGGGGACCGGCAGAAACCTTGAGTTTAGAGAATAAAACCTGCTCCCGACCAGGTTTGGTTCACAGCGTAAGTAACCATGGACACTGACTCCGAGTATAAGTTACCTCTCTTTCAGAAACGGGTTTGACTTACTCTGCTTCTCTGGTTTAACAAACCTCCCATTCTGAAACGGAAAACCCAGGGTTTCCCTGATTTCAGGGTTAACGCACTCAGAGTTTACACTTAACCTCCTATCTGAAACAGGCCCCAGATGTGTTTTTCTGTGGAAGGTAAAAAATGCTCAGATTCCTAGAATTCGATTGGCTGACCAAAACATATACAAATTAACATGAATTTTGGCTGTTACTTTACCTTCCACTTTCGGCTTCTCCCATCAGGGGTCGCCACAGCGAACAAGTCGCATGGTAAATTTGGCAATGTTTTACGCCGGATGCCCTTCCTGACGCAACCTTCTCAAGCCGGGCTTGGAACTGGCAGAGGTAGAGAAGGGAACAGGGAGCAGCCCGGAGTCGAACCCGGGTTTCACGGACGGAAGGCGCCGCAAACCAGCACGAGCTAAACTGGCTCCCTGAATTTTGGCTGTTACTATATTCTATTAATATACTACATATTGTGGTTGTACCATAATTTTTTACTTCCAAAAGTTGGCAAATGGGCTTTTATTTTTTTTTATCCTCTACCAGAAACCCCCTAAGTAAGTCCCATCTGTTATAGCACTGTCATCACAGAATTTGGGGAAATTTGACAACTAGCATTCGCATATTGGGATGAAGTCCAATTCAATTTTATTTGTATAGCCCAAATTCACAACAACAGTCGTCTTGATGGGCTTCGTATCGGTAATTGAAAAAGTGAAACATGAATTCAAAAAGATCATGAATACATAAGAGTTCAACAGGAAAATACTGAAATGAACTAACAAACTGACTAAGCTATACTGGCATCTCTGCCCTTAAGGCAGAGATGCCAGTGCAGAAACCTTGCAGAAACCTTAGGGGTGCCCACATAAAGGAGGGATCCTCCCCCAGGACGGACAGGCGATTTACCAGAACTCATAGAGAAGAATTAACTTATCTAACTCTACAACTACATAAATAAAGTCCAGCAGACGAGCTTCATCCAGGTACACGGTCAGGAACAGGAGCATGAATGAGCCAACTGGAATCTGGAAGCACTCCCACTCCCCAGGAGGGGAGAGGGAAAGGGGGACAATACGTGACTCGCACTGCACCAAACAGAGGCATGGGAAGAGAGAAGAGAAGAGAGTAGAGAAGAGAGGAAGGGTAGAAGTAGATGAGGATAGAACCCCAGTGCACCATAGCTACCCAAGCTTCAACTTCTAGCAGCCTACTAAAAACAAATTGTTATTGTTATTAATTTTAATTTAAACACATTAACATTAAGTTAAATAATCTCTGAATACTAACTAGTCTGACAATAAGCCTGTCCAAGGAGGAATGTTTTCAGTCTAACTTTGAATGTAGAAACTGTGTCGGCCTCTCTTACATGAGCTGGGAGCTTATTCCATAAAAAAAACAGCTTTCCTTTGCTTGTAGTCGTTTGTATCTGATGATACACATTAACAGAAATAAATAAAAAGGAGGAGTTAATCATGTGCCTTCACCCATGCACCAGTTTTCATCTTTTCCCCTTTCAATAGGTAGTGTTGATTTACCAAAACTTGGATTCTACTAATATTTCCTTTGAAAGTACAGTTGTGTAACTGTTCCGGGCGATAAGGCACCACTGCTGCAAGTAATAGGCTATTTTCAATTTGGCCAAAAACTTAGTTCAACACTTCTCAGTTAGATGAGATGCAACCGGGATATAGTGGTTAAAAATAATTACTCTTTTGTAATAGGAATTTTAGTTTCTTTGTACACACCGCTCTGAAATCTTTAAATATGTTCAAAAGGGGAAACGTGTCAGTGATTGCTACATTATACAACACTTTCTTCAGCCTTCCTGTGGGGTTGATGCAACAGTGCAGGGTTGCAACTCCGGAAAATCAACAGACGCAATGCACCTTTAAGGAGAATAGTAACCTCTTTGTTGGTTACAGACCGGAAGTTGAGTTTTGATGTTCACGTCTGAAAGTAACTAAAATTATGACTGAAATAACATATAAAATGTCCCTTCACTTTGTGGTGAGGGCTTCCATGTTCAAAACTTTCATGTTCACGCGTAGCCAGCAAGTTTCTCTGACCGTTTTCTGGCTCTACATACAAAAAGTGTGGGCATTGACTGTGCTTTGCAGGTTAAACCAGGTCAAACTTTGTCCAATTGAGGGCTTTGATTTTGTAGTGACATATGAATGGTGTCCCTTTTAAATCACAGAAGTGCCAACTGTTTGAAAATTGATCATGAAGGGGAAATTTATAATTGTGATTTGTGCCTGGCCAGAATTACAAGACACCACGTCTTTCATATCTCACAATTGATGTGTAAAAGGAAAAACCTGGAGTGAGATGTGCACCACTGCACTAAACCTCTCCAAACAGGTGGTAGACAGACGTATTCTAGCAAAAAGTACAAAAAGGAGTGAAAAAAAGAAACTCCTCCCTGCTTGTCCAGTGTGAACACTATAGTGTTATGTATTTAGTGTACACACACAAAAGTATATACCTATAATAAACAAAGATGCAGTTATAGGCCTTATAAGCCAAGAAATTACCACAAATAAAATAATAAATATAACACCAAGTTTTTTATTTTTAATTTGTAGCTTTGAGATTAGTGGTTTAGTTGCTGTTTGTCATTAAGGCTGCAGGGAACAGAAATAGTAAAGTGTTTACTTGAAGAAGGCAATGAGGTCATTTAAACATATGTTATCTAATAAAGCTTTAGTTACAACTCATCACATTTCTTTTGACCGGGGGGGGGGGGTATTCCAGAATGTTTAAGCTACCCTGACTTTAACCCTGAACTCTGTCTGAAATCCGCCTGAACTTGCTTACTCCGGGTATGTCAGTTCCAAAAGACTGGATATGAGTTTTTTTCACAACTCAAATTTACATATTTATCTAACTAAATGTCATGTTACTCCAATTCAATTAAATTTACCATATGTCCGACTTTAACATTACTCAACTAATCAGTAGGGGTGCTAAATAAACTCATCATCCTCTCCCTCCCTCTCACTCATGGTCCAGAAAGAATTAAACATAACAGGACAAATAACTCGGCAATACACAGTACAACAGCTAAACACATTTGGTCAAAAACCCACATTTAAACCCAAATCCATCCAGACAACCAAAGGGAATGGTATCCCACAATCCCTTGCGGTGCCGACCGAACAGCAGCACCAAAGTTACACCTACTTAATTGAATTAATTTGAATGAAAGTAAAAAAGTAAAAAGCCATATCTGGCTCTTTTGATGGCCACGTCTGGCTCACAGACAAACCTTTAATTATTTAAAAAAAAAAAAGTTTCATTAGACCTGTCCTTCTCGGGCGCGATGCAATGCAAGTTTGTAACAGCCTGAAACCTGTGAATTGCCTCCCGTCTTTGAGAATGAAACAGGGAAGGGGTAGTGGGCGCAGGCAGCAAGGTGAGCTGCGCTCTGACTAGAACACGCTGCCCGTCAAATCCCAAACACTGCAGCGTTTGAGGGTTGCTGTACTGACAATGTTTGGCTCCACGTCTGCATGTGAGCAGTCTCTCACATCTAAAGAACATTCAGACCAACGACGATCACGTTTAACGGATGAAAGTTTCAACGCCTGGATTAATCTTAAACTCACCATGTATCAACCAGACAAGACCATCAGCAAAACCACCATGCAGCACCAGAAGTCGCATTAATTCTAAGAAATACTCCTCATTTATTAGCAATAGCGTAATGTAGCGTCCCTTTCCCACACTGAGGCACGGAGACTTAACCTCTTTTAATGTTCTTTATTGTGGTTACTGCAGGCCGTAACAAACGGCGTACAACTAATTCAGCAACTCCTGAATCTCTTCCACCGAGAGCGTTCCCCCCGCTACTTTATATTCTCCCGCTCCCGAACCAGCCCTCCTATTTCCCTTATTCGGCCCACAGCTGAACCCATTGGTCAAAACTCCCCAACAACAGGCTGAGTGATAGAACTGAGGGCCAATCAACATCTTTGCTTGATGCGTTCAATGAACTCCGGAATTTAAAATGCGACCCAACAGCCACCCAGTCCAACTCAGTCGGCTACAATAACAATGTTATTAAAAGAATCCACAGACATATTGTACTTTAAAAGTGTTGAAATTACACAAAATGCACAAATTCACTTGTATTTTTAGTTTTAAACATATTGTATCCCTCTCACGAAATTACATTTAAAAATGTGTGCCGTTTATGGCTCTCTGGGCCAAAAAGGTTCCCGACCCCTGCCCTAAGAGCTCTATGACTTGCACAGGATTTAGATTTTCATCTTGTTGGTTGTCTTAGACACTCTTTCATAACGGAGAGGTTTATTTTTAGTGACAGTGATCCTATCCTCAGCAGACCAAGGCTCTTCTTACTTTAATGTAGATAGTTGTGAAATTACATTCCCTGGTGTGAGACTTGCTGCAAGAAAACCTATCTTAATTTGTATGACTTCTAACAGATCAGTAAAATATTTAAATTTAAACAACCTGATTTCTTTTGGTGTGAAACCACCTTTGATAATAAATGATCATATGAACCAATAAACATACTTGTAACTTTAAAGGAGCTGCAGAGAAAATGAACACTTTATGCCAAATGTTAACAGTTAAAGAAGCACTAAGAGTTCTAGGAAGTATGGAGAATAGAAATCCTAAAGAAATGTCACATTAAAATTTGACATTAAGCCTAAAAAAACAGTTTGTTTTAATTAAATTAAAAGTAGTTTGATGCATGTTTTTTATGTCTTGTATATACTTTACCTTTCAGAGTTCATATTTACATTGTTTTTGTAAAGATGTCATATCAGTGTTTTATCAGTTATTTTCATGTCATGATTTATGTTGAGTATTGCAGTTTTTACAGTAAATGGTAGTCAGTAATAATAAAAACTCACAAATTTCCGACTTAGATTTTTTCAAATGCCAGGTCTTTCAGGAAATGCTCACAGCTCCATCAGTAGCTGCGTTTACATTGACAAAAGTAATCGGAAAGAATGCCTGATCGGAAGAAAAATGCGTCATATAAACACGCCGTTCGGAACACTCTGCCCCAATCACTCGTTTGGATCAAAATTTCTTTCCGATCGAGATAGGTGGGTTATGCCGATTGTTTATCCGATCGTGTTGCATGTAAACAGTTCATTCTGATTGTGTGTCACTACTACTGTGGTTTACGTCACGCATAGAAAGTGCGGTGCTCCAGAGAAGGCAGAGCGCATACAGGAGCGACCAGCTGCTCAGCGCGAGTGAACCTTGTCTATGAGCAGAGCAGCCGGAATTATAGCTTTGTGTTTGCGGACAGACCAGTGCTGCTTTGTTACGTGTGCGCTCCGGGGGTCGAGGCTTCCGACCCGCCACTCTGGGTTGGCGGCTGCCGGACTCAGGAGAACCGTGTTTCCAAGCAGAGCTCGGACCGCCAGCTCACACAGCGGCTTTGGGACGGTGTGCGAACTTTTCAAAGCAGAATGTGTTTCAGTCCTTAGAAACCATTCAAACATTCACATGGATTTGTTTCCAGTCGTGTCCTGACAAAATAAAGGCTGATGTTGTTCCCACATATCAGCCAAGATGAAGATTGCAGCATTTCCCGCATGGATTTTGTGTTCATCAAAGGCTAAATGTTGTTAGCGCGTGTAGCCCACTCCTAACCCTGGGTTCCTCCAGCTCCGTTCTTCCACCAAAAAGAAGCACTGACCACACGGATTTAAAATAAAATGAGGAGCGAACAGACGCTTCATAATAATCATAATATTAATAACAGCATGTTTAGAAGATCAACTCCTATATTACCGAGCTGCCGCATAAATGTATATGGCAACTCAGTTTATTTACTCAATTCCTCTTTGGTATTTTCAACACTACTGCGCATGCCCAAATGATTCATTCCTACTGAAAGTGTGACCATGTGAATGTTTGTTCTAATCGGAAAAAGGTTTTCTGGGCCCATGTACACGGTTGAATTTTAATCCGACCATTGATCAAGATATTTTGCACATGGAACCACAGCTACTATTTCTGCCTTCATGTTCCATGTGCTGCTTACAGTGAAGTCAGTTAGTCTGTATCCTGTAATAACTGAAATACTTGAACATTTAAAAAGAAAAGATGGTAACCAAAAGTTGTGACAAATAATTCAAACATTTTAAAGTTTTTTTTGTATAAAAATAGTTATGTAGTAAAATGTAGTGTAGGTTGCAGCCTGACTGTAGACTTGTATAAATAGGCACATTAAGGAGCCTGTTGGTGCTTCTCATTACATAGTAGATTTATGCGTTAGTGGCCAGAATGTAAGTTGAGAATTATATTAACGTGAACATTTGACCACCACAGCCAGCACATTTTGAAGAACTCCTTGCTTTGCCTCAGAGGCTCGGGTGTTGGTCGCTGCCCTTTGGCATATTAAGTTTCAGATGAGCAAATCACAGCACCTATGGTGGTAAGCTAGTGGAAATTTCCACTTCTCAGTCAGATGGCATGCTGTAAATGTGATCTTGAGGGTTGCCGTCTGAATTTCAGCTGTGCAAAGTTACAGTGGACTCGAGGTTTGTTTGCAAAGGCTGTTTGATACGTGATAAACTAAACTAGAAATTGAAACTATAATTATTTTTGGGGCTTTCTGTGGGCATGGGTTTAAAGGATTTTTGCAGGATCATTGCCTAATCCTTTCACATTTGCCAGAAGTTGTAATAGTGTTTAAGTCCTTTTGTTGCTTATATGATGAAAAACTGGTTCATTCACTATTGATCGTGGTTCTGGAAAATCGATAGTTGGTTTGTCTTATTTGGGAAGTATTGCTGTAATCCTGTTGGTTAAGGGGCAAAGTTTGTTGTTGTTGTTGTCGTCGTCTGTTAACAATGTTACAGATGTGTAAATGCAGAACTTGACATATTTGTGATTTACAGGTTTTCCATTCAGACCTGCCTCAACTCGTATTAATCTTTGGGTTCTGTAAATCTTTAAAACTGATTTTTTTTTTTTCACATATTGGCAAAGTGAGTAATAACAATGTGCTGTGCTGTGGAGTTTGTTTTTGAATGGATTTCATTGTGGAAATAGCCATCAGGGTTGGAAACATTGTCATACAGAAAATATTGTATTTGCTCACTGAGTTGGGAAGTGTAAGTATCCCAAGAATTCCACCACTTGTTGGATTACAGTTCAGGAAGTGGAAAATTATAGGGAACTTTCACTTTGTATTCTTTTTGAATATTCACTCCTACAAATGAACTTGTTGGAGTAGCATTCCTGTTTGATTTGTGCCCTTATCCAGTATCCTTCTGTTTTCCATCACATTTAAGAGGAATTGTTTTGGCAGCAGTGTAGTTTAGGAGCTGGATAGATCAGTTGGTTGAGCGCAGGACTGGCATATGGGAATCAGGGTTTGATTCCCAGGAGAGTTTCAACCAATGTGGGTCCTGCCTTACTATGCATAATACTCCGGCGTAAAGATCTCTGCCAAACCACCTTTGGCAATTCCTGTCTGGATAAGCCGAAAGGTGAACAACAACTGACATAAATATAATTCATTTTAGTTACTAAAGGGGCTAACAGAAAAGTTCTTGTTTATCAAGTTTTCACCATTTAATATTTTTATGAATAGTGTAGTAGAAATAAAATTTGAAACGCCCTCTTGTCCTCACTTTCCCAGAGTGCTTAATATTAGACGTTTTAAGAATTTTCTTAGTTTTTTACGTCTATGTTTTTATCACAACAGAGTCTATATTTAAAAGTTTGCTTGTTTTCTGGTTTTTGTTTATAGAACCTGGTTCATGGAAACTGTTCGTCTGCCTTTCCTGTTGCTGCCTATTACATTTGCCTTTGTTTACAGGACTAATAGCCTTTTACTAAGTATTGCTGCCATTATTGTTTTGGTAATAATAGTAGTAATAGTGGCAGATTCACATTTTCTTCATTTCTATATAACTATTGACTTATCACTTCCTTGACCTACTTGATTTGTTTTCTTCTCTGCTCTTTATACAGTTTTTCTTTTCACATTTTAACAGTTTGAGCTGATGTTTTTATTTGCTAAGATTACTGTAAAACTGCTGTACTTTATAATTCATCACCCTGAATTAATGTGGGTTTATGACTATAACATATCTAACATAGTCACGATTTCAGGATCTAGCTGGTCAGAGCCTTTTTATTTACACACAAAATACTAAAATATGATTTCTTGAGTTATCAGATCTTTCATTTCAATATCTAAGCAAAATGTGATGAGATATCAAATGACCTTATGTAGATATCTACTCAAAAAACATATATTTCCTGACATGTTCCCATGTTTTCTCTCTGTGTTTTGTAGATTTACATCTCCATGTGTTAACAAAACAAGGGAACTGGAAGTTGCTTAAGATATGAGAGAGTTTGAAATTCAACACAGCCACTGCTGCTTTCTTGTTTGTACAAACCGGTCACAGCTTTAGTGCGTAGTTTGAATATTGTTGTTTACTGATTACAACATCAAAGATTGTAGGTTATGGTTCTTTTCTCATAGGTCTTCTTGACCTCTTTTCTTACAAGACTTAAATAGAACGTACAGCATGTTTGTCTAGGAAACAGACCACGTTATGGCTCATTGAAATGCAGGAAGATGTAGTTGTCGTTGTGGTGAGACAGCACTGCCCCAAAGAGTCATAGTAAGGAGGGGCTTGAGTGGGAAAAAAGGCGCAGAGAAAGGCAGGGGTCCACACATCTGAACAGACAGAAATCTGGTGAACCTCAAATCTCAAGAAGATATGTCGGCGTTTAGCTCTTCAACATGAAAGCACCAGAAGGGTACGTATACAAAGGTGTCTTGTGGTTTACATTTTTTATTTATTTACAGTTCTTTTATGGGTTGCTCAAATATTTTATTTTTGTTGTTGTTATGAGCAATGTGTAAGGCTAAAAAATAGGTTATCATGTCTTACGTGGCAGCTAAGTATCACATTTTTATTTTTTTTTTTGTAGTAGAAGAGATGGTTGGTGACTCTTCAGTGCTTGGTGAAGATATGGTTTCTAGCGGTTTAGGGATTCCTCTGTTTTGTAGCAGAGCACAGGTTTTTTAGGGAGTGGTGTATTGTTGTCAACAGTACAAGAGTGGGAAATGTCCCAGCTAAAGTTGGCCTTTTTCACCAGAGTGTAGTGTGGCAAAGTGAAGTTGTCTGGTGAGGGAAGGGAACAAGATAGCGTCCCAAAAAAAGCTGCAGTTATTCTGGTCTCATCTGCAACCTCCACCTCCTCCTCCTCCTCATCCTTGGGTTAGGCACAGACATGCCTGGTCTTGTTCCCTGTAACACACTGAGTAAAGGATCTTTACTATTAAGGCCCATCTTCGTGTTCTTTGACAGTTTAATAAGTTATGTTTTTAAATTAATGTTTGAAACATCAAAAGCACAAGTTTCAAACTGAACCTTTTTTTAAGAGGAGCACAACATGTTTTACTTTGAGAACCTTATGGAAATGTGTGGCCTTGTTTTGCTTGTAAAAACATGCATCAGTTGTGTTTGTAACAGTATGTAAATATGCAGGTGAATGAGTTTTTAAACCTGTGGTATTGATTTGTTTATTTATTTTTTGATTATTATTATTTATATATTTTTCAGAATGTACATTTATTCCAACAGTACCTGCATAATTTCATACATCTTAGACATTTTTTATTTAATTGGTTAGTTTTATACCATGTCTGTATGTAGTTGGTCATTATATCTATTTGATCCAGGTATTTAATAGAAGAATTCTTAAAAATTAGATCCAAATTTTCACTTTAAATTTATTTGTCTTATTTCTATCTGTTTTGCCGTCTTTTATTTATGTAAGTAATTATGCACTCATGCTACATTTCTTTCTCCTTACAGAATATCCATGAGCTCCGATTTTCCACACTACAGTTTCAGGATGCCAAATATAGGGTTCCAAAACCTTCCCCTTAATATCTACATCGTGGTGTTTGGGACAGCCATCTTTGTCTTCATCCTTAGCCTCCTCTTCTGCTGCTACCTAATAAGGTATGAGCCAAACTCAATTATTATTGGAATAGAATGGGATTATCTTAGAATGAGGACCTTTAGGATCATGTTGTTGGTCTGCTAGGATGGCGTCATTCTGGTTTTTCTTCTTTCTGGGAACTTTATTGGGTTTAGAAAAATACCAACAGTCCTATCCACTCTTTGAAAAGTTCTAAGATAAATTAGAAGATTGAATAAGAAGAAGCACATTTTTGTTCTTGAGATGAATTGTATTACCCTCAGGCCCTACCATATTTTTTGTATTTGCCTTACAAAATCAGATTATTGATGTGAGTACTCGTAAAGGAAAACCGCATACCTCTGACCCACCAAATAGGAAAATAAAAAAACAATCATGATGAAATGAATAAAATGCATACCAAATTGAGATATAATTGCATGATGCTTGTTAAAGCACATTTGGCGCTATTTTTCATTTTAACAAGCGGTTAATGTGGTTGAGAATCCCTTACAGTTGGTCAGAATGTTGAACAGCACAGTTTGGAAGGTAACACTGATACTAAAACTGGAACTATTTTTGTAAAAAAAAAAAAAAAAAAAAAATCGCCCCTCATCATTCTGTTAAATCCAATTTTCAGGGCAAATGGTAAGTACAATCAAAATACATTTAGCTCTTTATTTTCCCATTAAAAAAAAATACATTGTCTTTGATTCAGTACCATGATTCAAATTTACACAGTAAAGATTTTTATAAAAAAGAAAAGCTGCTAAAGCTGCATTCTCCCAAAGGACTGGGTCAGCAGGGATCATGTATGCATGAAACTGCATTGCTGCGTGTGCTAGTAAACATTTCTTTACAGACATTAAATGCATACAATGAGGGTTTCCTATTCAGAAAGTGAAGTCCTCTGTTACATCGCTCTTTCCTGCTTTTGACACAAGAGCGAAACCCCACTCTTCAAGCCGATGTGACATTCCCACAGAGCTCCATTTGCACACACCCTTTGACAGAAGGCAGACTCTCACAGAAATACTCAACCGCTTCTCTCAGTAAGACACGAGTCTGCGGAGACAGGTGAAAAATCTGTGTGGTTTGTATAAGCAGTAGGTGTGTTTATTTAGCGCTGGGTTTTTCTGTGGAGAAGCAAAAGCTGCAGTTGGGCTGTTGATGCATAGTTCAGTAATGTGTAAAATGGATGCAATGAAGGAGAAATGCATCACAGTGTAGTTCATTTTTTTTATTTACTTAGAAAAGTTTTAGTTGTTTGAAATAATCAATGATTTCAATAAAAGTGTAATAATTATGATTACATTGAGTTTACTAGTCTGACCCAGTTCCCTTTAAGTGTCACACATCAGTCAGCCATGACCCTCTGACCCTCGACCTTGCCCTTTCCCCTTGGGAGTCTCTGCACCTTCACTCACTGACTTCCTTCAAAATGTCAGTTTCTCTCCTAGACTGTGCTGTTTGTTTTACAGATTCCTCTCACTCAGCTGCGAGAGGTTAAGATTACTAGTAATGGAGGTAAATCTTACAAACTAATGAATTTCTCTTATCTCTGCTCTTTATCCCCACCCTCCGTTTCTGCAAATGTAAATCTCCCTCTCAGCACATAGATTCTGCTATTGATCCGTGCTTGTCTTATTATCTGTTCACTGTGTTCATTGAGTTGATGTTGAATCCGTTGATGCTCCACTCCTAACTTGGAGTTGTGCAAGCCTCTGTAGACGTCTCACCAAACCTGCAGTTTTTGATGTTCTGTAAGACTGATTTTGACTGTGTACATGTTTATTTGACTTCAAGTGTGGCTCTTAAAAAGAAAAAAGGAATTCTTTATTTTCGTATTTGTGTGCTTTTTGCATTACTAAATTAAATCATTAAAATTCCTCAGTGCAATCTTGAATATGTTACACAACTTTTACTCGTTTGTCCCTATTAACTTAACTTTTGGGCTGTTTTGTCTACATGAAAAAAGGTATTTTAATAGCCTGAACCTGAATCTGAAAAGTTATGTGGAAGGAACAATTCCCCTTTACTTTATTCTCTTCTTGTCATTTTTGTCCATTTTTCTTTACTGTTCTGGGATTTATAAATGTGTCTTTTTTGCCCGTTGTAAATCATTAATTAATCAGAGAAATGATCTGTCTTTGCCTCTCTCCAGGTTACGACACCAGGCGCACAAAGAACTATATGCATACAAACAAGTAAGAATGCACGTTTATGCTTTGTTGAAATTCAGGAAGTGACATCATTACCCAGTACTCTTCCACTGTAGCTACTGCGTCAGTTTGTTTGGCATTTCCTATGACACTTTAAGGGGATCATGAGGATCATCAATTTTCATTTTCAAAATAAACTGCTGTTTTTCACACGCGTGCCGTTCCAAAAGTTCACAGAAGCAGCAACTAGTGGCTCAGCTTAAAAATGGCATTTTAATAGACAGCACAATTTAAGCCAATAAAACAACAATATGGGTACAGATGGGACCAGGTCGTCCTGTTCCCAAATTGTGAAGCTTCAGCATAAAATCAGCCACGTTTAATAAAGCTCTTGAGCACACACAAACAAACACTGTGTTCAAACAGATGCTACTGTGACAGTGCCTCTGTACCTTTTTATTCATTAAGCACATTATGAGTTGTGGTCTGATAACGGCGCCACATCCAAGTCCTGCCTCGGTTTACACAAGACCATCAAACCCATAAAGTTTGTGCATTCACAAACAGCCGGCATGTATTTGTGAGAATCCATGTTCCAGAAATGAGTTGCTATAAAAACCAAGCATCTGTCCTTCGTTTAGTCTGACTTTTTATGAGACGGGTTTGAGTAAAGGGCTCCTTTATTTATTTTTAATGCTGGTATATAGATATCTATAGCTACACTGACCAAAAATATAAACGAAACACTTTTGTTATTGCTCCCATTTTTTTATGGTATGAACTCAAAGATGTGAAACGTTTTCCACATGCACAAAATAACCAGTTCTCTGAAATATTGTTCACAAATCTGTCTAAATCTGTGATAGTGAGCACTTCTCCTTTGCCAAGACAATCCATCCCACCTCGCAGGTGTGCCATATCAAGATGCTGATTAGACAGCATGATTATTGCACAGGTGTGCCTTAGACTGGCCACAAGAAAAGCCCACTCTGAAATCTTCAGTTGTATCACACAGCACGATGCAACAGATGTCGCAAGTTTTGAGGGAGTGTGCAATTGGCATGCTGATAGCAGGAATGTCCACCAGAGCTGTTGCTAGGGAATTGAATGTTCATTTCTCCACCATAAGCCGTCTCCAAAGGCGTTTCCGAGAATTTGGCAGCACATACAACCGGCCTCACAACCTCAGACCACGTGTAACCACACCAGCCCAAGACCTCCACATCCAGCATGTCCACCTCCAAGATCGTCTGAGACCAGCCACTCGGACAGCTGCTGAAACTATCGGTTTGCATAACCACAGAACTTCTGCACAAACTGTCAGATACCGTCTCCGGGAAGCTCATCTGCATGCTTGTCGTCCTCATCGAGGTCTCGACCTCACTCCAGTTCGTCGTCGTAACCGACTTGAGTGGGCAAATGCTCACATGCGATGGCGTCTGGCACGTTGGAGAGGTGTTCTCTTCACGGATGAATCCCAGTTTACACTTTTCAGGGCAGATAGCAGACAGCATGTGTGGTGTCATGTGGGTGAGCGGTTTTCTGATGTCAGTGTTGTGGATCGAGTATCGCCCATGGTGGTGGTGGGGTTAGGGTATGGGCAGGCATATGTTATGGGTGAAGAACACAGGTGCATTTCATTGATGGCCTTTTGAATGCACAGAGATACCATGACAAGATCCTGGGGCCCATTGTTGTGCCGTACATCCAACAATATCACCTCATGTTGCAGCATGATAATGGATGGCCCCATGTTGCAAGGATCTGTACACAATTCTTGGAAGCTGAAAACATCCCAGTTCTTGCATGGCCAGCATACTCACCGGACATGTCACCCATTGAGCATGTTTGGGATGCTCTGGATCGGCGTATACGACAGCATGTTCCAGTTCCTGCCAATATCCAGCAACTTCGCACAGCCATTGAAGAAGAGTGGACCAACATTCCACAGGCCACAATAGACAACCTGATCAACTGTATGCGAAGGAGATGTGTCGCACTTCATGAGGCAAATGGTGGTCACACCAGATACTGACTGGTTGTCTGAGTCCCCTGACCCCCTCAATAAAACAAAACTGAAGATTTCAGAGTGGGCTTTTCTTGTGGCCAGTCTAAGGCACACCTGTGCAATAATCATGCTGTCTAATCAGCATCTTGATATGGCACACCTGTGAGGTGGGATGGATTGTCTTGGCAAAGGAGAAGTGCTCACTATCACAGATTTAGACAGATTTGTGAACAATATTTCAGAGAACTGGTTATTTTGTGTATGTGGAAAATGTTTCACATCTTTGAGTTCATACCATAAAAAATGGGAGCAATAACAAAAGTGTTGCATTTATATTTTTGGTCAGTGTATATAGTGTATATAAACAGTATATATCTATCGGATGTCTTAATTCAATTATCTGCTAATTTTCCTTTTTGCCCCCTCAGGTCATCCAGAAAGAAAAGGTGAAAGAGCTAAATCTGCATGAGGTAAGAACGTGCTATCTCTGGCACTGCAGTATAAGAATGTCTTGTTCCAGTCCTCAGAGTGAAAGATCAACTCTTTTAACAAACCTAGACAAGCGCACTCTGTACTTTGATAGCAATTTGTACATTTTAAATGTGCAAATCCTGCCTTATTAATGATAAAACAATGTATTATTTTGTCGTTTCTGTGTTGCATTTGTCCAGAAATGGGAAATAAACTAGTTTCTGGAAGAATACTGAATTTGAATTGGGTAATACACATGAGATGCAGACGCACGCTATCCTCTGTTGTCTTTTTTTGTGAGCTGTTGAGACACACTCATGGCCTATTGTTTGTCATTCACATGACTTAGTTTCATGACGATCATGTAGTTTAATCATGAGTTCCCTCCCTGGTCTTATTACATAATTTTTCATGTCAGTCTAGCTTTGTTGGAAAATTACAAGTAACGTTTAAAGAAACAGACCTAGCTTTACTTTAAAGTCTTCACTCAAATAACCCAATTCCCAGAAAAGTGTAGCACAAAGGAAAGCTTTTAACAGTTTTTGGTTGGAATTTCCCGGTCTGTGTTTGAGCTTCATGCTCTGCTGTTTGTGTTGAGAGAAACTCAGACATCAGAAAGCGTTATGTGAGGGATGTCTGGGACAGACAAGCCGAACTAATGACCTTCCAGGTCATGAATAGAGGCATAATAACTGCCTGAGTGAAAGACCTGTTTATAGAAGCACAAGACAATCTTGGAGACGCGTCAACATTTTATGGAATGTGTAGAAAAGGAGTGGGATCAGTTTGCGGGTCTTTGCATGCTCAAGTGTTTTTTCATGCGTTAGTCAACCCAGTCTTCTAAAAAGGTTCTCCTTTTGAAGACCGGCTTAAAGTGAACCTAACAAGGATTATGTAAGGAAAAAAACGAATGGCATAAATGTTTGTACACAAAGTGATACTGATGGGATTATTTGATAAGAGCTTTAAGCTCCAAATATAGCAGCGGTGTCTTCTTAAAAACGTATACATGCGAGGCTCTCTGACTTTTCTTGATTGTTAATAAAAACACACACAGAAAAAAGAAGTCTATTTTGGAGTTGACTGTCTGGACCAGATGTTTTGGGATATTCAAAAAATACTGTCTTAAAAAGAGTGTATAATACTCAAAAAAATGTTAACATTTTGAAGTAGGAATATCTAAACACTTTTCCCACACATAAATCCTATTTTAAGCCCTTCAATGGTCCAACTGTTCTTATTTCTAGACCATAATCATCTGAAAGTGACACTAGAATGACACATTTTAAGATAAATTTGTCTAGTAAATTAAATGTAAAGGTGTTTACTTCCAGACTTCTGTCCCACTGTTCTGTGTATTTGTACTGTTGGGAGTCTAATACGACTTTCCTGTTTCCCCAAATTAAGAAAGTCTGTTTATTAAAAAAAAAAGACCAGTCATCGTTTGCAAATCTAACTTCTACTTAAAAATATTATGTAAAAGTTTAAAAAAAGAACTCGTTTTAAGGAAGCCGACGGGCCGGCGTGCTCTTCACCTCCGCTCCGCTCCTCAGAAATTCGCACTGCCCCTTCCTCAGATGCAAAAGTCTCTTACACGCGTTTTTGGGTTGTCTTGAGCTTTTGTGATGAACCGGAGGAGACGCGTTACTGGAAAAAAAACAAAAAAAAAACAGCGAATATTGAAACGCGAATAAGCTTACAGTATAGATGAGCTGGTCCACAAGTTAATTGGCTAAAACTCTCGATATAAGGCAGTATTAAAGAAATGCGCTAAAGTAAACCTCTGTTTTGCAAGGTTTATGTAAGGCAATGAGGAATAAAAGGTTGCTTTTTGTAGTTTAATCGTTTTCATGACCACTGTGATTGTGACATAAAAACCTCTTTAAAAACATTTACCTCTTCATTAGTAAAGGAGAGAAAAGCAGACTTCCTAAGGAGATATTTCTTTACCCAAGACTCCAAAAGAGGGGCTGGCCAAGGGCCCCCATGCTGTTCTTTTCATCCACAGTTTTCCATCAAGCTATAAAGAACAGAACATTTTTTTCTTTTTCTTTTTCTTTTAAAGGAATTTGTGTTGCTAACTAAAAGTAATTGTTGCTGGGTTCGACAGCCAAAACCAAAGAGTGAAAATAAACTCTTCAGCCATTAAAGACCCCGTTGAGGTTTTGCATGGGAAACACTGGTCGGACCAACAATTGCTTTTCCAGTCCTCCCATTGTGAACTGCTTTGCTGGCCATTGCTCACTCTTGGAGCAGACTGATAGGTGTGGACACAGTTCAGTCAGCTCAGGAAAAAGGTTTCTTCTGCTCCCAGCTGCTAAGAGATCATTCCACACGCTCCTACTGACACATCTGCTCTGACTGTTAAATCCTTTCCCGGTCTTTTTACCTGCCCATACCCTGGAGAGATTCCACAATCTGCAGCTGTTGTTGACATGGTTTGGTGACCCCTACGTTAAAAGGTCATTCACACATTTGCTGGTTTTAAATCTCAGCTTCTCTGTTTCACATGTCGCGCGTTCCTACTCAGAACGCCAAACCTCACGTTGACCTCTGATGCCCTGCATGTGCCATTTGCAATTTGAAATGAACTGAGAAATCGGCAAAACCATTAAGGGACAAATAAAAGTGCAATGTTTTGATAGAAAAAACAGATGAAATTAAGAGTTCAAGAAAGAAAAAAGACTTATTTTGACTTGTAAATATTTAGTTCCACTGAGGATCACTCGACATGTGCAGCGATGTCTTTTGTCCCTGTGCAGAGTGTGTGGTCCTTGGATTTAAATCTATCGTAGCCAGAGGACGGGTATCTGTGGATTGGCGCTGTCACAGAAGCAGCAGGGCACAAAACTGCAGCCTGGCATGTGTCTCTTGGTTATGAGGTCCCTGTAATCAAATGACAAGGAGATTAAACGATCTCTGCTGACGTCTGGATTTGTTAGAGGATCTCTTGATTCACCAAAAATATGGCTGAGAGGTTCTTGAAAACTGGTCACACTTGATGATTGGATGTAGTTGTTGGACTACTTTTTTTTTTTTAATCCATACATGTGTTGTCACCCAGCTAGTAACCAAATCATGAGTTCTCAAATGTGATTTTAATTTGGAAATGGCAACAAAAAAGGATTCTTGATTAATATGGGACACACGGTTACACCCCACTGCCTTTAGATTTTCTTCTTTCTTACTTTCTCATTTGTCAGCAAAAAAGTAATTGAACATATCTTTATATAATACCATGACTCAACTTCAAGACGTCACCTGGATGAATGAGAATCGTTTACATATCTCTATGAATGTTTCTAGCCTCACAGATGACATTTTCCTCCTAAAGGAGACTAACAAAAGGACTTCTAAAGTTCTAAAAGTCTGCAATCCATATTTGTGAAAGTGGTACATGCATTGCGGTAAATTTTATTCTAGAATATAATAATATACGGTAACCAGATGTAGGGATTTGGAGAAAAGAATTATAATAGCGCTGCCATAAGTAAAAAAGAGAAATAAGTATAATTGTTAGTTTTTATTTATTTTTTGCTTATTTTACTTCTGTTTCTGTAGAATTTACTAAAAAATGAATGCTATACATAAATTTTGAAAGGTAGAACTAAATGGTCTAGTTTTTCACGTATAAATTAGAAGACTTTGTTCATTTCCTTACAAACATGCATGGATGTAAAAAAAGGCGTACACACTATTTCCTCTAAATTTCTTACAACTGTATCCAAGGAAAAGTGATTCTACATTTCTATGTGTGCTTTCCTGGTAATAACAAGCTCTTTCATGACCTTTAGTGCATATGTGCACCAGTGTTTAGAAAAAACCTGCATCTCCATGCTTAAATCAGTATAAATGTCACACGTTGTGCTTGTTAAAGGTGTGTGTCCATTCCAAACAAAGACAAACATCTGTTTCGTAGAAATTCCTTGATGTTATCACTGGACATACGGGATGAAAACTGGCTGATTTATGCTAGTAAAATGGATGTTTGAAGGACTATAAAAAGAAAAAAACATAAAATAAAATTCTAAGAATGATCAAACATTCAAAGTTACTTTACAGCTTTTTCTAAGAGGCGTTTGATTGGAACAGCGGCCGTGTGTTTTTTTCTTTCAGATATGTGCTGTATGCTTGGAGGAGTTCAAACAAAAAGATGAGCTGGGGATTTGCCCGTGCAAACATGCCTTTCATAGGAAGTAAGTACATGCTTTTATATAAACGAATACATACACACACACTGCAAAGGATGCATGGATCAGTGCAGATTTACTTCATGATATAGATCATTAATATGCATCCTTTCATGTTCATATTATAGGTATATTACATCAAAAGACGCAGGTTTATCCCACGCTTCTTTCAGGCTCCACTATTTCAGCAGAGTTGTTTACGACAGCGTGATACGTCCCTTGACCTACTTTTTTCCCACCGGTTGTCACAAGGGTGATGACCGTTCGCGGCACACACTGTGTTCACAAGTAGAGACGTGCTGTTCATGGGAGGGAAGGAAAAGTTGTTGTGGTTTTTTTATGACAAGACGATCAACCTTACTGTAACAGTAATCTACAAATGACTCGCTATTATCATCAAAAAGGAAGATATTTCTCAAAAGTAAAGAAAAATCAGAACACATCTGTTGCAATTTTCCATCTCCCTCTCCATTTGCCTCCCATCAACACAAATCACCAATTAATCATACAGTACTGACCTCATGGCTGTGGTTTTATTGTGAAAGCACCCAAAAGCCGATGAAGTCAGTACAGTTACTGAACTAGAAATGGGCTTCGATGAATGTTGGATCTGACAGAGATGGCAGTGTTACTGCTCTCTCTGCTGCAACAAAGACACTAAATGGAGTTTAGCAAAGCTTAAATCACGACTGACTTTACGGGGGGGAAAAGGGCAAACCTGTATGAGGCATACAAACATGGATGAGGTCATAGGTCACTCAGTGAGCCCGTAGGGTGAAAATGTTTGTGCACTTTTTGTCTTTGGACATTCTGTGAGTGACAGGTCAAAGTAAACACTTTAGAAACACGTGAGGGAAAGTAGGTGAGACAAACAACTAGAGTGTGGTGTGAGGGCGTCGTACAACAGCGTCACCCGTGCACGCAACTTATATTAGCCTTGTAACCCTTGTTTTATCTTTATTGGATTTATAACTTGTGTTTGAGGGGAGGGGAGGATGCTTTGTTTCGTTTGCGTATTGTTGTTTTGTTATGTGTGGGACTGAGGCTTCGGACTGCGATCCGTCCCGCCGCTCTGGGTTAGCGGCTGCTGGACTCAGGAGAACCGTGTCTCCGGGCAGAGCTCGGACCGCCAGCTCACACAGCGGCTTTGGGGCGGTGTGTGAGCTTTTCAAAGCAGAAATGTCGCTCAGTCCTTAGAAACATTTCAAACATTCACGTGGATTTGTGTTTCCAGTTGTGTCCTGACAAAATAAAGGCTGATGTTATTCCCACATATCAGCCAAGATGCAGATTGCAGCGTTTCCCGCATGGGTTTTGTGTTCATCAAAGGCTAAATGTTGTTAGCTCATGTTAGCCTTCTTCCAGCTCCGTTCCACAAAAAAAGCACTGAGCACACGGATTAAAACTAAAATGAGCGAACAGGCGCTTCATAATATTCATAACATTAATAAAAGCACATTTAGAAGATCGTCTCGTATTACGGAGCTGCTGCATGAATGCATATGGCAGCAGTTTGTTTACAACGGGACTCATTTCCTCTTCCGGTATTTTCAACATTACTGCGCATGCCCAAATGATTTATTCTGACCGAAAGTGTGACCCATGTGAACGATTGTTCTTATCGGAAAACGTTTTCTGATCCCATGTACACGGTTGAATTTTAATCTGACCATTGATCCGATCAAGATATTTTGCACATGTAACCGCGGCTACTGACCCCACAAGACGGGTATCGGCGTGTTCAGCGCCATCAAAGGCACATTAACGGTGGGATCTGAAGAGCTGTACCCCACAAGATGCCAAAAGGGATAAATACTTCATGGTACACATACCACACACACGACAATCCCACGTTCCACTTTCACAACGTCCCTTGAGTTAGCCACACTAACTTTAAGGGAACTGCAAGACACACCCACACTCCTTAAGATGCAGGCGCTCCTCTCTACGACCTACGATTCGTACGATTCGACCCCCGTATGGTCACATTTTAGTTTCAGATTTGTTGCTTGTTATTACATCAGAGATGTAATGGCCAAAAGAAATTGCGTTGATTCGGCCTGTAAAAAGAAAACGGCATCACAGTAATAAATAGGAGGAGCACATTTGCAGGTCAAACACTGGTCTGTAGGGCAAGAACAACAGAGTGAGACATCAGTCCTTAGGTAATTTCAGAACCTTGAGATGTTTCAGGAGGCTGATGGCAGTGGAATATGACTATGCATGACTAATGTGGTATTTTATATTTTAAAATTGAACTAAATGAGCATTTGGTTGGCTTTTTAAACCATGACCAATTCCTGTCTCCCAGGTGCCTCATCAAGTGGCTGGAGGTTAGGAAAGTGTGCCCGCTGTGCAACATGCCCGTCCTCCAACTGGCCCAGCAGGCCGGCAGCACAGAGCCCCCCGCTCCTGTTCCGCAGCCTTTGCCCGGAGTTGAGAACCTGGTGTAGCAGAACTGACACGGTACACAAAAGACCCGCCCATAAACATCCCTTCACTGGCACACCTGGACAGCTGGGTGTGAGAGCACGGACAGAAGAAAACAAAACAGTGCTTCTGCAGCCGTCATTATCATCATCATTGTCATCCTCACCTCCCGTCTTTGCATTCATTCACAAGAGGATTTTCTTCACATTAGCTCCAGCCGGTAATGAACTGTTTCTCTCAACATGGACGATGAGGACAAAAGCCGACGCCGAGGAGCTTTCATTTATGTTCTTGTCACAACCAAAGCACTTTTCTGGGGACACCAGCGACAGGAGGAAAAAAAACACACAAGCCAAGAACTTTAATACACTAAAGTCTATAATTTCTTCTTTTTTTTTTTTTTTTTAAACAAGCACTTTATCAAACCGTAATTGCTTGTGGATCTTAGTCCCAAGGCAATGTTATATATTTTATCCAATGTTTTAGTGTAAATAACAAATCCTAGTGTTTCAGCTTGAGTTGATGAACTTTGATTTAAAAACTAACATCTCAAAGGGACAGTAGGAACTCTGCTGGTGAATATCAGAGAACATGGAGAAGGGTTTGCACACAAACATGAAGTTACAGTCAAAACAACCAATGAATGTTTTGGCTGACTTGAATGTGAAGATCTGGACGGTAACACAGTGATGCTCTGCCACTCCAGGAGTTCCTTAAGACTTTTGCTTCAACAGAAAATCCAACATTCAAAGTTACTGCTGCCAACATTAAACTGGAATTAGCGAGTGTAGCCAAATGCTTGGCGTGTATACGAAGCCTCCAGGTGATGCACATTTGCAGATGATGCGTTTATGTGCAGCTGCATTGTGTGAACGGTTGAAGGTTCCAGTGGATGGCTTTGAACAGAAAGCAAAAGTGGCAAACTTTTTTTTTTTTTTTTAGAGAAAGTACCTTCACATATCTCTCAGCAAAGCTGAACAAACTCCTCCTCTACGTCACAACTGCACACTTTTCTAATTTAATTTTAATTAGTACTGTTGCATCAGGAGAACAGGTTTACGGTTTGGCACCTGCACCACAACCACTGCCTTCAGCAGAGCCACCAGCCCAGCTTTTGGCTGTCAGCAACACTGCCAGAGTGGGGCGGTCAGCAGGTTGCAGTGGAACAGCAGTTTCATTCATGCAGGCTCACATATTGGACAGTTCAGCCTTTGGGCTGCAGCGTTCTGGTGCTTTCGTCTCTGCCTCTTTCTGTGCGGTACAGGGTGCTTTTGTTCTGGGCTACACTGACTCTGAGCTCTGCTTTTGTTTGGCCGCTTTAAGGAAATTGGTGGTTTTGAGAAGTTTTTCTGCACAGACTCTTGAGTGACATCGGAGGGGAAAAACAGTCATCTGTATCCGTATGCTACCAAGAAGTGGCAATGAAGGATTTTTCTTTTTTCTTCTCATGAGAATGAATGTTTGGTGAGAATTAGATCATGTGGCGACGGCTCAATTCACAACTGACCCAAAAATGAAAATAGATTAAATTATTCTGATTGCTCTTTCCTGTTGTTGGAATAACAACCAACCAAGTATTATTAGGTCATAGTAACAGACATTGTTTAGTTCTGAATGTAAAAGGCCAAACGATGTCATCCTCTAGCTAGAAGAAGTTGATTCTCTTCACACAGTAGCTCGTTTAAATGGAGCTTTTCTCAAACTGTCATTTAGGAAAGAGCTTACAACGTTATCAAGGTTTGTCTGTGCTTTAAACGCTTTGTAATGAAATAAAATAGAGAATAATTGAGAATTAACAAAAAATGTTGAATTTTAATGATTTGAACTAAACTATCAATGCAGTAATACATGTTCTTAGTATACCTCTTCAACAAATCTGATTGTAGCTTTACCTGCACTCAGTTGGATGGTTTTATTTTTAGCACTGTTACAAAGAGAGCAATGTTTAAAAAAAAAAAAAGTTACGCTGCATTTTGCTCAAGCAAAGTGTTGTCTCCTAACTCAAATTTTTCGTTTCGGTTAAATCGCTCCTCAAACAGTGGAGAGGATGGTTTCTGGGAATTCTCTGGGGAGTTTTCTGGGAAAATGCTGTAAAAACACAAAGAGGTTTTATGACTTTACACAGAGTACGGCCTCAGATGTAAATTTAAAAAAAATAAGACTTTAGATTTGGAGAGCTTTAAACATTTGATTTGTTATAACTGAAGCTCTTCTCTCAACTAATTGGAACAAAAAAGAAGTTCCCGTAGACGTTGGCATCTTTACTGTCTTTGTTTTTTTAAATAATTTTTACTGCTTAAAGTACGATTTCATAATCCCAGAAATATTTGTCTAAACAAAGATTTGTTAGCATTAGATTTGTCACTGAATGTATGTTCTGTGTGAGAAAGAAGCAGAGATTTAATGTGAAAGCATGTTACTTAACGATGGTTACTTTGCCACTTACATTGTTAAATGTCGTCCAGAAAAGAAAGTTCTTTGTAATGTAGTCAGCAGCTGACACCTTCCTGCCATTTCTGCCTTTTTGTTTTTTCATTCTGATGATCTTTTTTCTTCACCTGAGCTTCCTGACTTGCCTCCTCTGTAATGCACCGAGCCCTTTTGAAGTGCCAACTAAAAAAAAAAACGTTAAATGTAAGAATGCATTTTTATTTCTTTTCTTTTTTTTAAGAGGGAGTCCTTGTGAAGTATCCTCCTAAAAACCGGACTGAATCAGTCATGAATACATGAATGTCTTCCCACAGCTGAAATCATCATTGACGTCAGTGTTAAAAATAGTCGCACAGTTAGGAACACGGTCTCACAATGACAAAACCAGCGATTTGTGCCCAATGAGAAGGCGTGAGCGATGCTCTGAGGTGTTTGTGTGACGGTTGGCTGGGCCAGGAACGCCTCTCCCAAATTAGGGAGGAGGATAAAAAGAGACAAAAGTGGTCCTTTTCTTTTGCAGTTGAGTTTGATCGTATCTTCCAGTACTTCTTTTTATTTATTTTCACTGCCTTCTTGAACTGAACCTTTCTTCTGTGTGTTTGGTTATATTTATTTCTGGGTAGCTTTTAAAAACTCTCAAATAACCTGCCCCCCCCCACCCCCACCCCACCACCACCTTGTCCAGGCACCCCTCTTCCTTTCTTTTTGTATTTATTTTTAACACTGATTGTTTGTGAACCATCACAGACATTGTTTGTAAAACTAAGAATTCTGCAGCAGAATATTTTTGAACACAGTTTGCTGTACAGTATTTGTAAACTATTTTTGTATATTGCTATTTGGAAGAAATTAATATGCATTTTCTTTTCTTGTTTTTGCTAATTTTGTGTTTTCTTCATTTAATATAAAATGTTGCATGTGACTGACTTGAAATGTAAATAAAAAAATTCCAAATTTTGGAAGTATTAATTCTGTTCCTTTCTTTGCATGAACAGTAATGCATTTATAAAAATGTATCTGAGGTTACAAGTGTTAGATTACTGAGTCCAAATTTTATCAATTTCTCGTTAGCATTTTAATTTGATTATACGGTAGCTGAACTGTAACTTACAACAAGATTGAGTGAAACGTTTAGCAGCTAATAAACCAAGAAGTCTTTCAGAGAAATTGCATTTTTCTTTACTCCATTTTTAAAGAGGATTGTGGTTCAACAGCACCCCCTTGTGGCTAAATGTTGTAAGTGGCCCGTTGTAATTCTATTACAATTAACCCTTGTGCTATCCTAGGCACTTTGACATTGGGAGTTGGGTCATCTAGACCCACTACACAGTGCGCTGAACCTTTTTTCTTCAATGATTTGTGATCTTCACTGGTGTCCATGGATTACATGTAATCTGTCCACCTTTATCCACCTTTGGCATGGTAGGGAGAACATGTCAATGTAAGGGTGGGGTCATCTAAGATAGCACAAGGGTTTTTAAAGGTGGTATTTGAATATAATTTGTTCGCATGGCAAAATCTTAACCCTCATGCTATCTTAGATGACCCCACCCTTACATTGACATGTTCTCCCTACCATGCCAAAGGTGGATAAAGGTGGAAAGATTTCATATAATCCATGGACACCAGTGAGGTTCACAAATCATTGAAGAAAAAAGGTTCAGCGCACTGTGTAGTGGGTCAAGATGACCCAACTCCCAATTTTAGAGTGCCTAGGATAGCACAAGGGTTAAACTGAGTTTGGCAGAACTCTTGCAGCTCAAAGGTCATTTCAGTGAAACCAGTCATTGAGCCATCCTCATCACAATACTCCACTGCTGCACAGTTGACCACATTCATTCCAAACTGTTCAATTGATTCATTGATTTCACCCTTTTTTTTAATAGTCTAATGATCCCTAGATGAGGATGTGTGTTTGTGAATTTGTGTGGCCCTGTGATGGAGTGGCAAACCATCCAGGGGGGTACGCGACACCAAACATCACGTGATATACCCCGCTAAAATTAAACCCAAACAAGGGGAAACGGTCCAATGAAGGGACAGAAGAGGAACCTGCACCCGCTAAAAAAGGGAAATCTGCCTTCAACAGGCAGCAGTAAACGTGCCTTGCTTTGTACTGGTCCGCGGTGACAAAAAGGTTGGGGACCACTGTCCTAAATGTTTTCCAACCAACCTGCCATTGAAGCTCCTTATTGGCTAAACACACCTGATCCAGGTCATCAGCAGCAAATAAGGCAGGGTTTCTGGAAAACCAGCAGGACACCGGCCCTTGAGGCCTGGATTTGGGGAACCCTGGCGTAAAGAATTCAAATGAATTTAGAAAACAGATGGATGATTTTTATTTATTTATTATAATTTAACATTTTTACCACATTTATTTTAGTACTGGAATCCCTTTAACCCTTCAGCCATGTGGAAGTGCGTAATCGTGGGTGAATGGGACTGTGACTAAATCGCTGCATAGACGGGATGTAAGAATACCGGTAAATAAATTGTTAAAATATGCCATCTGTTCTGTTTTTTGGTTTAACTTAAACATTTTTTTTTTTCCATTTTCACATCTCAGGAACATCTTCTATACCAAAATGTGTAAAGGTTGAAGCTTTTACAGAAATTAGAAAATAGGTTGAAACATTTTTTTATTATAAACCATATTTTGAATAAAGTTCTTCTTCAACATTCAGTTTCTTATGGCAACTACTTTTTCTGTAAATATTTGTTTCTTACTAGATAGAAATTTGACACCACCCCACCAAAAAACAAAAATAATTGTAGAATTATGCTTTAAGAGTGACTTTCCTCTGAAAATAAAGCAGAAAGCATCTCTTTCTGGCTTATGAACAGCTCCAGTCGGATCAGTCAGTACATTTTTAGTAAAACTACAAGACAAAACAGTGGATTTCATGGCAATTTAATGTTTACATTAAATCGTGTTAAATATTTGTGTGTGTTTTGGTGTTTGAATTTGAAGCCAGAGTGTCTCTCTTCTCGATTTTGCGGAGCTGTTTCTTCTTCATCCTCTTGATCTTAGCCGTGTTCCGGATCTATGAAACATATTAGGGAGAAGGTTGGCATGTTTTATAAAGCAGATGCGTGAGAATCAGAACGGAGGAATTCCATGGAGTCTGCTTCGGACGTACCACTTGCACAATCTCTGCTTTGCGTTCGTTCTCTGCGCGGCGTTTCAGGTTTTCTTCCCTTCTCTTCCTTTTTTCCTAAAGAAAACAGAACAGAGCAGAGTTTGTTGGAGGGGCCACAGCATGGACCCTGCAGTGCTTCAGCACACACACGCCTTCACGTTACCTCCTTCTGTCGTGCTTTCTCCTCTTTAAGCTTCAAAGAATACGCCTTCACCAGCTCCTTTTCCCGCTTGGCCTCCATCTTCTTCTCCCATGAGGAACACAGTGGTTTGTCTCGCAGCAAAGCAGAGAACCTGGACGAAAAGCGTCCCATCACATATGTGGAGACAGACATTCGAATGGATCATTGAGAGGAACTCAGCAAAAGAAAAGTATAATATTTACAATTAAATGAACAAGGAAAGAAAATGTTTAGATGTTTGTAAGAAGTTAAATAAGAAAATGTTCTTTTTAAGAAAACCCTTAGTTACAAAAAAACGCTTCCTCAAACTAATCATTTGTGGCCTCAAATTTGTATTTTGCGTGCTTAAATGAGTGTTTAGTAATTCATGACCATGAATAAACATTTGATTAGCATTTTGTAGGCACAAATAAGTAATTCATGGCCAGATATTAACCCTTCTATTTGCAAGTGAGTATTTTGTGCCTTCAAATTTCCATTTTGTGGCCAAAATTAAGTACTTGATGGCAACAAAAAATTAACATTTTAACAATTTGACCACAGAAAAAAGATTTTTGTGCTAAAAAATTGGTAGCTTGTGTAGTCAGATTTGCATTTTGCGGCCACAATTAAGCGTTTCACGGCCAAAAAATTTTGTCAAAATTTTGTCAAAATTGCATGTGGTCAAATGAGCATTTTGTGGGCATAAGTTAGTGAGAATTGAAGATATTTAAATACTAATTTGTAAACAAATTAATACTAATTTACAACATACCAGTTAGTGGCCAAAAACGAAAAATTTGAGGAGTAAATTATTCTTATTGTTATTATCATGACTAGAGCCCCCACATTCTAGGAAGTGTTCCGTCAGATGGGTGAAGGTTCAGAAGAGAACAAGCAGACAGACTTTTTGCTCCTCACCGCTGTTTGTTTCGGTCCTTCCACACTCGTCCTGATTTGGGTTTTCCCAAAGGAATGACTGCGCTCTGCTTGACGTTTGGAGCAGCAGGAGGAGGTTTCTTCTTCTTTTTCTTTGGGATGGTTTCTGAACTCGCAGGAGGAACCGTTTCTACAGGCTCGTATTTTAGCACGTCATGGTGGTCTCCGCTAGCTTCATCGCCGGCTGCTTCCCCCACCGGCTCCTCGTTGTGGTTTTCTAACTCTGGTTTCGTTGACCCACTGCAGTCGTCTTCGAGGGGATCACCGGGTTTGTTCTCTGGTCCTACCGTGTTTTGTGCCTCCACTGCCGGCAGCTCTTGGAGGACAGAGCGCCTCGTCCTTCTGCTCGGAGTCTTCACCGAGGCGGCGGGAGTGCACAACCTGCGGCCACTCCTGGTCCGTCTCGGCTCCTCCTGGACCGGCTCCTCCTCGTGTCCTCCTTCGGGAGCGGGATTTTCTTCCACCGTGGGCTTCACTCTCTTGGGCATATTGTCAGTTTTGCGGTCAATAACATAAAAACTGTGAAAAACTTTACCCACGTGGGTCCAGACTGTACTTTCCTGCCATACGTCATTCTGTTTCCGGGTTTCAACGTGAGATGTGAAACAAAAGTACGCATTACTGCCACCTACAGGTGAGACAGCGAAGGTGCAGCCTGCAGTTGGCGTTTGTAGAGACTATGGCTGTGTCCGAATTACCGCCCTAACCCCTAACTACTAAAACCCTATATAGTGCGGCACTATATAGTTCTCTATATAGTTCTCTGAATTTTCAAAGCAATTCGGACACCCGTGCTCACTAGTTTTCTCTTTCGGGTGTTTTCAAATGGCGCTTGGCACGGAAACAAAGTGGCGCATTACTGCCACCACCTGGTCTGGAGGGGAACTACTTCTATTTAACGCGGAGAATGACACCCATTTGTCAAATTAAAAATATAATAAATATGAACATTTTATGAAGACTATTTATGAATCTGCTGAGTTCTGATCATGGAAAATGTGGCTGATTTATAAATAATAAAATTACAAACACATTGGTGTAGATTTTATGTATTAGTTGATAAATAAACCCCCATGTTATTACTCCATGGCAATATTTATTTTTGTGCCGCTGAACGATTTACGGGCTCTTGCGAGGAGGCATTTTTTTCTGTAGTTTTCTCTTCTACCTTACTGAAAATAGCTTTAAATATGAATCTGTCCGTGTTCCTGGCAATAATTCAACCGTTTTTGATGGGATCAAACCAAAAACGAGCAGATATGCACCATCACAGGACGGCAAGGAGAAGCAGACGTCTCAGAAGATTTCCTCTGGAAGCCCTGGCCAGACATGAACAACCTGTGAGTTAAACTTAAAGTTTTTTATTAGTTCAATTTAAGCATTTGTCACTAATTGTGCTCAAGGTTACACAGTCTGCTGGGTAAGAGTTTAAAATTCTTTTTCAACACTGGACTATTAACTGTATAGTCTAACTACATGAAACACTTGTGAGATCAAAGTTTAGTATTTTTTATTCAGAGTCAAACCATATAACTTGATTTAAACAAAAATACTTTAATTTTTAAATATTTATATAAAAATCCAAAAACCCAGCCAAAAAACACGCGATTTTCCAGCATTTATAAATACGTCATAAACTAAAATGTAAGACATCAGAATAAAATGAAACATTAAAAAAAATCAGATTTAATTTTCTCAATGAAATAATTATTTTTCTATTTTCCAGGGTCTTCCACGTCTCTACTGCTTTGCCAACATAAAGGTGTCTGTCGTGGCCCTTCACGCTGACGGTCAGTCCGACACAAAACCAGACCGGCAGACCCGCAGATCGGTTGACCCGCAGGACCATTGAGCATCTGGTGGAGCAGCTTCGGGTTCCTCACACTCTGGGGGGGGGGCACAGGAGACTGAGGTCCTGGTGTTTCTTTTCTGGCTGGCATGTGGCGCATCTTACGGTGTGGTAACCAGGGCCCTTTACATGCCACGGTCCACTGTGAGTGACGTTGTCCACAGGACGGCAGACCGCATCCTCCAGCTGATGAGCAGGGTCACCCAGCATCCAGTGGGAATGAACTACCATAAGTCACCTCTGGTTTTATAGCAGCTTGCTTGGTCTTCCACCTTCCAAAAGGTCGTGGGGAGCATTGAGAGCTGCCACTGAAGAATAAAGGCCCTAAAAGAAAATACAGCTTGTTATTTTAACAGGAAGCTTTTTTATTCCATTCAACTGCAGGCTGTAGGTGACTCTAAGCCAAATTTAGAGATATTTTTGTTGGGAATCAAGTTCAAGGATCAGTCCACAGTTCACAGGTTCTACGTAAAAGCCCCATTTATGTAAATCAAACATTACCCACCTGAAGGATCCTTTTGGGTGATGGTGGGTATCCCTGCATTGCTCATCCCATCACGCTGCTGACACCCTACAGAGAACCCATGAGGAATGCGGTTCAGGCCCGTTACAACCAGAACCACTCCAGAACACGCTCTGTGGTGGAGAGAGCATTTGGCAAATGAGGAGGAGAGCAATATTTCTGGGGGCACTGGAAGTAAAACCAACCTTTGCAATGAAAATCATTGCCTGCAGTTCAGTTCTGCACAATCTGTGCATCAGCGAAGGGGACTGCTGGGAGCCACAGATGTTGAGCCACACCAGGAACCAGTAGGACGGGGAAAGTGGCGTCCGTCTGCGAGGACAAATCTCTGCATTCCTTTCAGCTCCAACTGTGACACACATGACTCTAGAAGACCAGGATTATTGTTAAGATGTATAAAAATAAATGTTAACATAAAACGAAAATGTAAATATGTACATTTGATATTTATATGAAAATCCCTTTGAGATTGTTAAAAATGGCTCAGATTTAAATAATGCATTTAAATAATTCATTTTTGTTCATGCATTTATTAAACAAATTGCAAAAACAACGACGACGTTACATTTTTGAACAATATTTTAAACTCAGGTAAGCTTAACAGACTCTCCTGTCACTCTTTGTCCCTTCTTGCTCTTTCCTCCTCTCCTCTTTCAACAACAACCGTTACCCCAACATGACAACGATTACAGTTTAATGATAAATAAATACAAATCTGATCAAGTGTCTCTCACTCCCATCCGGCACGAGCTTGCCTGATAACAAACAGGCTTTCTCCATCCACAGATGGATCAGATTTTCCTTATCCTCGTCTGTCCATACATATATAAACACATTTTAAAAATGTGTTAATAACTTATGACTACGGTTAGAACTCACTGCTTTTTTATGTAATATCAACAGCGTTTGTTTTTAGCCTTCAATGCTAATTCGCGCTAGCGTTAGCTTTAGCATTACCGAAATTGATGAGCTTCAAAACAATGTAGGTTGTCGATTGAGGAATATAACATATTAAACAAGTCATCTTACGTATTTACAAATATATTTTACAACATATACAAGATACTTTTAAATATACTTACATTTTTAAGTCCTCTTTCTAGCGCAACCGTCCGCCATCTTTGAATAATTCAAACGCAGTGTATTGTGGGTCACACGCAATGCATTCTGGTATGAACGCAGTGCATTCTGGGCAATATTCGCCGATCGAGTGAGCATCGATCCACACTGGTTTTTCGTAGAGAATTCTGGGAAATTTCTAGTGCACATGATTTTTGAACTGTAGATTCGGACAGCACTACAAAATGGCGACCGCACTATATAGTGCACTATATAGGGGTTAGGGCGGTAATTCGGACACAGCCTATGTATGAAGTATTCAATCCTGCACCAATACAAAACCTGTTAAAACAGTCTAATTTAAAACATCAAAAAGAAGGTTATTATTATAATTAGTGTTTTTGTTTTGAGTTAAAGTGCCTTTATTCTTTCTTTTAACCTGGAAAATCAATAATCTATTGTTGTTTGACTCAAACAAATTTGGACAAGGTATGGAATGTCTTGTGCACTGACCATATATGATGGTCATGTATGATGTTCTGTATTTACAGTATTTGTCAATAAAGTTCATAAATAAAAATACCGTTAGAGCACTGTAAAGCAGCACAAGGAACAAATGCAGACAAACAAACTGTTATAAAATAACTGTTATCAATAGACATTAAGGTTATAATAATGGCTTTGAAAAAAACCAAAGAGAGGCAGTGACGTAATCAAATTTAAGTTTTGACCGAGAACAAGTACGGACAGATCAAATGTTCTGTGATACCAGAACAAACACTAATAGACTTTATCATAACTCTCACATGTCTTTTGTCTATACACTTTCTTTTAAACTGGAGAAAATGTAAACATCTTTTCAAATCATTCTTTTGTGGGTTCCAAAGTTTAACACAATATTATAAATAAATAAATGCATAAACAACACATTTGTTTTAAAGTAGTGCGAGCAACTGTTACTTGAAATCAAACACTTTTTAATTTCAGTTTTTCATTTTCTTTTGTTAAATATTTTCAATTATTTCAAAAAAAGGTTCATGTCATCTGCAAAAAGACAAGATTCAGTTTTTTAATAAAAATAGCTAGCTATTACTTCAATTAAAAGCAAATATATAAAAAGTAATTTAATGATTAATTCCAATGTAATCGATATAAATGTATTTGGTTTTATCTAAAGTAAAACCTGCATATCCAAGCCCATTGCTAAAAAAAAAAAAAGCAGGCAAGACAAGGGGAATAGACTGTATGAACGTCATTTAACATTTGGGTAATCTTGTGCAATAAGAAGATCCATAAATTGGAAGCTATTTTTTTACATGCTATTCATTTATTTGTTTGTTTATTTTTACCACATAACAATTCTTCAACATCTTTGAGAAGTATACACCTCGTGTGAAAGGTAAAAATAAAATGAAAATCTAAGACTCGTGTTTGGGGAAAAGAAATTGCAAAATAGTGCCACCGTGCGGTTGCATTAAATCACTGCATCAACATGTCACGTGATTTTACTTCCGCGTCTCGTGATGCCGCTCTGCTCAAAACACAGCACTCAGGAAATTCAGTTCCTCAGCGGTTCTGTCGTTGGGAGTTTTGATTAAACAAAAAAGGTTATAAACAGAACGGAGCAGCAGAATTCAAAATGAGACTGATCTTGTCTTTGTTGAGACTTAGCTTCCTGCTTACGGTGTTGTCTGTACAACGGGTAAGTTTAACTTTACATTGTAGTTCTCCAGGTCTATCATGTTGTTCTGTTTATTAAGGATGTGTGTATACTGTTAATATAATTAATACTATTAAACAAAGCTCTGGGGTCGGTTTTTATATGTAAAAAGATAGTATTGTGTTTGCTTTTCATTTAAATATTTGTATTAATTTCAAATATGTCATTTAAAAGGCTTAAAATGGTTTTAAAGAATATTCAGACAAAAAAAGCGTACACAATTTCAATTTAATGTTTTTTTCTTTAGTCATTTCCTTCATCAATAAACATTTCTCCCTGTAGTTGCTTTATAATGTCTCGTGTTATTTTTCGTAATGTTGTGACCTGCAGCTCTGGGCAGCACCTTCATTCAGCCTGGACTATAACGCTGACTGCTTCCGTAAAGATGGCCAAAGGTTCCGCTTCATTTCAGGAAGCATCCACTACAGCAGGATCCCCAGAGTCTACTGGAAAGACCGACTGGTGAAGATGTACATGGCCGGGCTGAACGCCATCCAGACGTGAGTTCCTCTCTGCACTCGGAAATCTGGTCTGTGAGTGGCTGACACACTTTTTTGGGGGGGATTATAAATGTCAGGGGTCAATCTTTGGATGCAGGTACATTCCCTGGAACTACCACGAAGAATCTCCTGGCATGTACAATTTTAGCGGGGACAGGGATGTGGAATACTTCCTGAAACTGGCCCAGGACATCGGCTTACTGGTCATCCTTCGGCCAGGACCCTATATATGCGCAGAGTGGGAGATGGTGAGTGAATCGCTTTGAGTATTTGTCTTTGCAGAGTCTAGAAAAGAAACAGAAATTGTTTTTTTTTTCTCACAGCTGACAGACGTTAAACAAATGAGCTGTAATCATAAAAGCAGAGCGAACATGAATAAAGTTCAATCTAAAGTCTCATGGTGTCACATGATGGTGTTTTTTTCAGCCAAGAAGGCGTGCTGTTAAGGAAATATAATGGAAAAGATGATCACTTTTTAAAAAAGACCACACAATGCTCAGCTCTACTTTAATAGTGAGGGGCCTAACAATGTTAAGTTAATTAAAGTCTTAATTGTCTTTTGATCTATTGTAAAAGTGTCCCCAGTGGTCTTTTTATTGTGATTATGATGTTTTTAGTCAAAAGAAAAAAAACTTTTATTTTCTGGGACATAGTTTCTACAAAGCTGCAATAATTCATAAAAATTTCTCCTCTGAGTTGTGGGCGACAGCCGATGGTGCAGAGCAACCCCGCCCTCATTTCCCGTCACCCATAACCAAGAGCTATCCGTTTACACCAGGGGTGTCAGACTTCAGGCCTCAAGGGTTGACCTCCTGCTGTTTTTTTTAAGAAATCCTGCCTTATCCACAGTTGATCACCTGGATCAGGTGTGTTTTGCCTATATGGAGCTGCAATAGCAGCATATTTGGCTAAAGTCTACCACACCAGCTATGGAGGGCTGGAGCTTGACAGCTGTGCTTTACACACTCTCCTGCTAGTTTACAGCCCCATTACACCCCCAACCTAACATCACTGGTCCAACAAAAATGGCAGAAAACATTGGATCTACCCAGCCGTACAGTTAGTCAGCTCCGACAACGAAAATAAAGACAAACATGAATCTATTTGTCTGCAAGTGGATGCATCAGAATGGAGCGGAGCAGGGAGCTTGTGTTCCGCCTAGTTTATTTCCTACGTTACAAATACTATATTTCTTCACCTATTTTTGTCTGCTCTGAATGACTTGAATAAAGAAATACTGAGAAATACTTAATTTTCTTTATATAATTGTTTCCATCATAAGAAAAATACCTCAAGATCATGTTAAAAACACCAAAAAACAATAGTCATCTGAGTGGATCTTTAAGCAGAATTTTTTTATGCCGTTTGACTTTCTATAAAACTTCATTTTTGTAACTTTGTTTGGGAACAGATGCTTGCTGCACAAGATTCCTGAGAGTTTTATGCTTGTAGTTGATGGCTGTTCTAAGCTAACATCTCTGAATCCGCAGGCTTTTTTAATTTATTTATTTTAATTGTATTTAAAAACCTGATCTACTCACATTTTCTACAGATAAGATATAGAACAGGTTTTGAGCAAGTGGAATGTCATTGGTTAGTTAAAAAAGGAGGAAATAAATATAGTTCATCATCTTCTGAAAGGCATAAAGGTAGTCACGTTTTTTTCAGCATGCTGCACTCTTTTTTTATTTGAAAGGTAAATCATTTGCAGCAGAGATCTTTGCTTTTGATCTGAAGCTTTATTTGTTTGTTTCTACCTCTCCAATAGGGCGGCCTGCCAGCCTGGCTTCTCAGTAAGAAAGACATTGTGCTGCGATCTTCTGATCCAGGTGAGCATCAATCTCAAAGAGACAACTTTTGAGCCCAGTCATCACCTCTGTAACCGGCGGCAACCCGTTCCAGATTACGTGGCAGCTGTGGATACATGGATGGGGAAGTTGTTGCCCATGATGAAGCCCTACCTCTATCAGAACGGCGGCCCCATCATTACTGTTCAGGTGGGCGAGATGTTCCTGCGCACCGCCTGAGTTCAGAACTTGGAGGAGGATGAGACTTTGTATTGAATGTTCAGGTTGAGAATGAATATGGCAGTTACTTTGCCTGTGACTACAACTACATGCGCCACCTGACCAAGCTGTTCCGCTCTCACCTGGGGGAGGACGTGGTTCTGTTCACCACAGATGGCGCTGGCCTGAACTACCTGAAGTGTGGCGCCATACAGGGCCTGTATGCCACTGTGGACTTTGGTCCAGGTCAGTGCTCACCTGTATTCTGCAGATTACACATGACTATTGGCAGAGTGCTGCAATAAGAGTTTTGTTGGAACATTTGGCTTCCTGCTGGTGTTCAAACTGGCTCATTTTTGGAGAAGTCACACACAGGAAGAAGAAGAATAAAAAAAGTAATCGTTATCTTTGCATTCTGGCTTTTCCAGGTTCAAATATAACTGCAGCCTTTGAGGCACAGCGCCATGCTGAGCCTCATGGACCTTTGGCAAGTGTCTCCCACCTTTTGATTTTTGTGTTTCAGTTGAATTCTTACAACACGAATCATCATTGTCTTCCTCCACAGGTCAACTCAGAGTTTTACACTGGCTGGTTGGACCACTGGGGATCTCGTCACTCGGTTGTATCCCCAGATTTGGTGGCCAAGTCCCTCAACCAGCAGCTGGCAATGGGAGCAAATGTCAACATGTGAGTCTTTGCTGTGCTGAGTTGCCAATTATCCACTAAGATACAGGATTAAACTTGGGGTTTCTGGAGAAATCTCCGAAGACGTATGTGATCACAGATTTATTTACTCGCAGTTTGCTGCTTTAAAGACTAAACGATAAAGTCCCACTTCGATCGTCTTTTGATCCATTTTGAAACCCTACTCCCACTTCCCTTCATCCATCTTTTTACACTCTCTCCCGCTGGCTTACAGCCCTTCACAACCCCAATATAACATTACCGGTGCAACCAAAATGGAGAGCAATGTCAGAGCTATCCAGCCCTACAGTTTTGAGGCGGATTCCAGCGTGCACGAGGAAAAAAATGATGTGCACGGATCCAGTCATCTATAAGTGGATGCATTAGAATGGAGCGAAGCAGGGAGCTTGTGACCTGCCAATTGCATTTTCTACTTAAAAAATACGATATTTTCCAAAGGCATTTCTCATCTGCTCCTGATTCCTAACGATTGGAATAAAGAAATGTTTCAAAATGGTAATTTTAGCTTAATTGTCCTAATATGTGTCAGAAAATGCCACAAAAAAAGCTACAAACATCATTTTCATCGGAGTGTGTTTTCAAAACCTGTTGACAAATTTAGGGCAACCAGGCTTTTTCCATCCATCACAGATGTTTGTATATTTTAGCCTCTTGCCTTCCCTCTCCTACAGGTACATGTTCATAGGTGGAACAAACTTTGGCTATTGGAATGGTGAGTGTGCTGTACGTAAAAACCACATGAGTTTGAAGTAACCCCCTACCACAGGGTCACCGCTATCTCACCTCCAGGTGCTAACTCACCTTACAGTGCACAGCCCACAAGCTATGACTATGACGCTCCGCTGACGGAGGCAGGTGACCTGACCGAAAAATACTTTGCCATCCGAGAGGTCATCAGAATGGTGAGAACAGACAGTCATCTATCAGCATGATTGACCGTATAAGAGAACTGGACTGAGCAAAGAAAACGGACTATTTTCAGTTCCAATGAAATGACGTTAGTTCAGTCACCACCATGTTGGAACCAAACAGCATTAGTAAGCAGTGATTTGTCCGCGTCAGTCTGAGTTTCTATGGCAACCACCCTGGACAATTAATTGTGAGCCTGTTGGAAGTCCACACCCCTTCCACTGAAAGGGGGCTTCACGAAATCTGTCAATCAAACATTTTGAATGTTGGACGTGAGGCCACCTGCTTTTATTGAGGCATCTGATTGGCTAGTTTATACTTTGAATAACTTGCACTGCCGAAGAAATATAGTGAAAAAATATTAGGATTAGCAAGGACATGTTAAAAAGTTATTGGCACAAGAATACAATGAGTGAGTAATAGCTGTTTATTTCTTAATCTGTGGGATTTTTTTGGCTTTGAGCAGAGGGTACTTCCTGTTTGGAACACGAGAGGGGAGGGGTCACTCAGTCCAGCTGTCATATACAGTCAATTTTCATCACAGATACACTGTTTCACTAAAGATGTTCTCATTGTAGTATCGGAGAATCCCAGAGGGACCAGTTCCACCGTCGACCCCCAAATACGCATACGGGGCCGTTACCATGAAGAAGGTTGGATCTCCGTTCCGGTATTTAGTTCCTGAACATTTTAGCTTCGAATTTCTGTACTTACTCTTTGTACTTACACTATGATCCTCCGTCCCTTTAGCTGCAGACAGTAGCGGACGCTCTGGAAATCTTGTCTTTCTCTGGTCCTGTCAAAAGCACGTATCCTCAGACTTTCATAGATTTAAATCAGGTATTCTTAAAAAAGATGTTATTCTTCAGCTTTCATAAATAAACTTGGGCTTGTAATGATTTTCTTTCTACCTCTAGGCTTATGGGTATGTTCTTTACAGAACCACATTGCCTGTGACCTGCAGTGAGCCCACGCCCCTGTCATCTCCTCTAAATGGGGTTCACGACAGGGCGTATGTTTCTGTAGATGGGGTGAGTCTTGTTCTTCACCATCAGATGTTTACAATGCTTTTCTATGCTTTTCTTAGATATTGTATGACATAAAGGATTTTCGATTGGTATTAAAGTTTGTAGTATTTTAAAATTTATGAAATTCTGAGGCACTTTCTTTCTTTTAATATATGCTCCAAAGGTGGCTGCAGGAATCCTTGAAAGGAACAAAGTCATAAGCATCAATGTGACCGGGAAAGCTGGCAGTCAGCTGGACATGCTGGTAGAGAACATGGGCCGGATCAACTACGGGAAAGGCATCAACGACTTCAAGGTTCATGAAAATGCATTTTCAAGCCTAAAGATCCACTGAATGGCCTTTTACCTCTGTTGAACTGACAAAAAGTGAGTAGATAGTCATTAGAATTTTTCCATTTTTTAACTGCTGTCATCGGATGTCAGGGTTTGGTGTCCAACCTGACCTTGGGCAAGGATACACTCACTGGCTGGACCATGTATGGTCTCAGCATAGATGATGCTGTCAGCCAGGGCCGTCTTGGAGAAACACCTTCTGCATGGGCAAACCCTCCTCAGCCTGCCTCTCTGTCCACACCAGCCTTCTATGGAGGAAGCTTCATAATTCCAGACGGCATCCCAGACCTCCCCCAAGACACCTACATCAAACTGCCCAACTGGAGGAAGGCATGTTCAGTCTAGTCTTTGTACCTAACGGGTATTTAGAGGATTTGTTTTCTTTGTTTATTTTAGTCTTTTAGGATAGAAAACATCTTAATAGACAAAGGATGAAGCAGCTCTGAATAAAGATTTGTCAATCAGTTGTCAATGTTAAAAGAAAATAATGATTTCTGAGTTCTTTTGTTTGTTTTTTTCATTCATTTTACACTTGATATGACAGAATCAGAATCCCACTCATTCTGTTTATTTTTAGGGGCAGATCTGGATTAACGGTGTTAATTTGGGACGTTACTGGCCGGCTCGAGGGCCTCAGATGACACTCTTTGTGCCGGTCAACCTTCTCAGCACAGCTGCACCCAACAACGTGACCGTCCTGGAGCTCGAAGGGGCTTCCTGCAATCCCCAGCCGTGCACTGTGGAGTTCTCTGCCACTCCCATCCTTAACGCCACAGTCCAGTCCGAGGATGAACAGCACAGGAGACTCTTTGCAAAGGAAGATTTACTTTGATAACAGGGGAACTTTGCTGCAATAAACAACCCAGTTTGCGCTAAACTTTTTTGTGAGTTTAATCAGTTTGAATTTTTATGTAGGATTTTAATTGAGGGAAAATCTTTATGTCAAAGTCATTTGTGCGTGCCTACCTCACTGATTGTGCATCCCCTGTATTGTCTCTCACAGTGTTTTTCTGCAAAAAGCCATTTCATATTACCTTGAAGTCCATTTAAACAAAGTTTTCTATTCAAAATAAACAGGAATATATGTTTCCAGGTGTAAATAATTCATTTTTTTGGTCAAACCTAGATATTAACCCTTGTGCTATCTTAGATGACCCCACCCTTACATTGACGTGTTCTCCCTACCATGACAAAGGTGGATAAAGGTGGAAAGATTTCATGTAATCCATGGACACCAGTGAGGTTCACAAATCATTAATTAGTAGGTTAATAATTATTTTTATTGTTTGCAAAGCTTTTGTAACCCTTGTGCTATCCTAGGCACTTTAACGTTGGGAGTTGGGTCATCTAGACCCACTAGACAGTGCGCTGAACCTTTTTTCAATGATGTTGTGGGCTGACGCTCTCCAGTTAGCTGTGAAGAATCCCCAAAGGGTGAACTGACTTATATGTTGCTGATGTCTGATGTTCTTTCAGAGACCTGTGAAAAGGTTATTTTCAACAACAGAGAAAAATTATCAAAGTTCTTTTTTGTTTTGTTTTTGAGAGTGCATGAATGCAAATACCTGGTTTTGGCTACCTGTAAGAAAACACTTGAAGTATTGTGCATTCCCTCAGCGGGTGCTATTCGGTGTTCTACGCCTTTGGAGGCCACCCATTTGAAGACTTGGAGAAGAAGGTAGGTAAGGAATAGCTTAGATCTGGTCATTCAAGCCCGGGTGGAGTAGCAAATGTTCAAACGAGAACTTTGAAGGCGTGGTAAAGAGGAAAAACATCTGATTCACAGTTTTGATTATAGTTGTTGTCACTGATGATGTCTTATGGGGCAAAAGGAAAGAAATAAAGAAAAAGATTGCTTGTTGAAATTACAGGGAGACTTGTTATGTTAAAATGAGAACAATAAACACATCAACACAGTGGGTTTATAGAATTTGATAAGTCCAGCAGACTTGGACAGGGTTCAGGTGGTGTGGTGGCAGCACAGTCTGAATAAGGTTGTATTCAGACTGGACACATTTGATTCGTTTATAGTGAACCAGAGTTCCTTTCCCTCGATAATCCATGACAAATTTCCAGTCTGAATACACAGAAGAAAACCCTGAAGCAGGACCAGAAACCACTTTTAAAGTTTTATAAATGATGACTAAATGACTAAATGCTGGTTTGGAAGATAAAACAGAAATAAAACGCACCAACCATGTGATGGAAAAACAATTGGGGTTTTGACAGCTAGACTACATGTTTTTTATTGTTTGTTTGGGTAGAAAGCTTTCATGTTTTCAGCAAAAACTGAGGACAATGTTTCCATTTTTACACTTAAAAGGTTTTTGAAATCTCAGGATGTTGCACGACTATCTTGGTTAATGTATCTCTATAACATCACGTTTCACTAAAAAGGAGGATGTGTGTTTTAATGACAGGGGATTCAAGCTGCTCTCAGCTTCCTGGCCCTGGCTTAATGTGTATGCAGTATTGGTTGGACGGTCCATACCTCACTTTTAGGAGAAGCGCTATTATGTCTGTTTTGGCCGTGGATCAGAGCTCTCTTAATGCAGAAATCCTATAAGGATCTTGAAAGTTTACAGTTCACATGTGTTTGGCAGATTTGAAAAGGCTTTTTGAGCCTGCCCCTTAGGGTTTCTTGGTAGGTATGCTTTGGAAGTAGGAGATTCATTGCCTGCTTTTGGGAGCAAAACAAACAGAGGAGGAGTTTGGTTTGCATTGCCAGCGATAAATCAGATATGGACTTATAATTATTGTTTGTCATTCAGTCTATTCGTGGCAGAAGGGTTTGGAATCCTGTCTTCGTTGCTCTTAGATAATATGCTTCTATGGTTTCCTCCAGCCCGGACCTCCACCTCTCACTGGAGTGTATGAAAGAGCTGGGATTAGAAAAAGGAACCCTAAGTCCAAGAAAAAGGTCAAAATTCCACTCTCAGAAATGTACCATTTACTTGGCTTGGTATACTTGGGTATTTTATGCTCTATTTGACATAGTTAGGGCCAAAGCACGTAGTGCAAGGACCATAATGTATTTGTAATGTTTGTTAGGGCCCACGCACGAAGTTCAAGGACCCTATTGTATTTATAATGTTTATTATTAGGGCCCGAGCACGGAGTGCAAGGACCCTATTGTATCTGTAATGTTTATTATCAGTTTTGTTCTTTTTATTCTTCCGACAAGAGTCACCTTTTTGAGGCCTGTAACATACCTGAAAACTCACCAAAGTAACCCTAAGTCCAAGTCCAAGTCCAAGAAAAAGGTAAAAATTCCTCTCTCCATTTACTGGAGCGTCTCTGTTCCTACCCCCACCTGCAGCCATGAGCTGGGTTGAAAGGAACAGTTCAGATCATAGATTCACAAAGCCAACATTAAGTTTTCTTCACAAGGAGGCGGGGGTCTCCCTTTATAGGGAGACAATTTGGAAGGGGACTCAGAATGGAGATTCTACTCATTCTACTCATACTCAACGTGTGCAGCAAGATGCTGGGGATTTTCTACTAGTCTGTGGTAGCAGCACCTTGTTCTCCTCTGTGGTCTGCTGGGGAAGCAGCATTGCAGTCAGTGACGCCAACAGACTGAACAAGCTGATCAGGAAGGCGGGTTCTGTCATTGGCTGCAAACAGGAAACATTTGAAGCAGTGATGGATAGGAGGTCACTGAACAGACTCCTTTCAATCATGGACAACCCAGAGCATCCTCTCCACCCTGTTCTGGACAAACAGCAGAGCTCCTTCTCTAAGAGGCTCAGACAGCTCCGCTCCAGACTGCCCGGTACCACAAATCCTTCATACCCAATACAATAACCCTGTAATAACCGTTGCACATTTTTTTATTACCTATTTATTTATTTTTCCATTTTGAACATTTCTTTTGCACATCTTTTTACCTTCACTGTTATGTAAATAGATTTTTAAATTATACTACCTTGTTGTTTGCATTTATGCTACATTTTCTTTGTTCTTGTTTTTTATATTGTTCTTAGTCTTTTTTTTTCCCTCTGCTGTCAGTTGCTATGGTAACAAACAAATTTCCCACGTGTGGGATCAATAAAGTAATTCGGATTCTGATTCAATGACATATTTAGATGTAAATATGTCATTCTTGCTTTATTTTGGGCATTTGCAGGCCTCGCACTAGAACAAACTTCCCCTAGAGATTTGACAATAATGACTCCAAACTCCGGTTTTGCAAACTAGACCCATGTCTGATGTTATATCGCGAAGCTTTTAAATTTTTCTCAGCTGTTGGACATGACAAGTTGTTGAAATAATACTAATGAACTTAAAAAAAAGAATTAAAAACTTCCAGCAACTAGATTTTGTCTGTTTTTAATTCTACCCCTTCCTACTTTTTGATCACACATTATTTTTGCATTGAAAACTAAACCTACAATCAATACAAAAATGACTTGTTTTTCATAATGGATTATGTCAAGAAACCAATTTGATGATTTCATTCACTTTAGTCCTTCCTACTTTTTATGCTCTAACACCGCGATCCCCTATATTTTTTCTCCTTTTTTTTTTTTTTTACTTTTCTAATAATAATGTCTAAACTTACTATCCTAACTGGCCTACAACTAAAAACGGTACATTTATTTAGCTAATTTTTTAAGGTTCCCTGCCCGCTTCATGGATGCCAAGATAGAAAGCCGGTTGGGTGGTTTTGTAGCAGGGTCCGCCAGAGTTATTCTTTTCCCTATACACACCAGAGGTGACGTGTCCTGACTCATTCCTGTTACCGACACTTTTGGGTCTTTGCCAGTGGAGCTGGTTTGTAGATATGTGAGCTTTCTATGGTTATAGGAAGTGCGGGCTGGATTTCCGTACTGTACGGAAGGCAGTTGATACGGGTCCCTAACAGGGGTAGGTCTCTTGTGTACCACCGTTTGTATTCTGTGCTCTGCTCTGGTGACAGTTCCACAACTTGTTTGAATTGTCGCATCCCTTTTAGTTTGTTTAGTTGGAGGTTTTGACAAGTTTAGCTGAAAGGGTTGTTTTGTCTTTCCCATTCCCCCTTTCATGACACCACTGTCTCTCTTTCTCTTGGTGTCATCGAGTTTCTCTTGATGAAGGAATTCCTTTGGGCCCTGTTGATGTTCCTTCTCAGAACAAGGCTCTTCATCAGAAAACTTTTTCCTTGTCAACTGAACCCCTGCTCCAGGTGCCACCCGCCTTGGTCTATAATGTGCTCCTTCATTTTTGCGACATATATGTAACAGGACATTGCCATATATGTCTTTGTAGCAATGTGCATTTGTTGGCTCCATGTTTTTCTTTGTTCGTGTGAGGGATTGCGCGTGCACCTATAAAAAAAATGTTTTTTTATTGATTTCCAGAAGGTCTATATGTAGAATTTTAACTATTATCAGAGGATGTCATTCTGTCAAATTCTGACACTGGATTACATGTAATGATGTCACAATATTAATATGACATCAATGATGTGTCTAATGTCATCATTGTGACTCATTGTGACATCAATTTAATTAAGTGTAATCAGATTGTAATGATGTCATATCTGATGATGTCACAGTTCACCTTAACCTGATTTAGGCCACACACTGGTTTAATCATATTTATCAACTATAGTCCTTCAGGAAAGGCCAAAATAACTGCACCTGAAAAACAAAACAAGAACAAAAAAACTTTAAGATTAAAATTTTAATTAAGTTCACTGCTCTCCTACAAAAAAAACAACAACTTATAAATACTTTTATGGCATCTATTATTACATTTTTTTCCTGGCTAAAAAGAAAAACATGTCATAAAATCCCACATTTTATCTGTGAAGTTTTCTACGAAGATTCTGTCTGAAGATTAAACAAACGTTAGCGCCACATTTACAGCATGAATGATGTTAAGCTAACATCACTGTCTGCAGCAGAAATTCACATAAACGATCACAAACCTGTTAGCATCTGGTCTGTGGCAGTCATGTATGGAAAATTCCAGAAGGAGGGCCGACTGTGTGCTTTTGTTGGTCCAATCAGCATGCAGAAGTAAACTAAGCTGCATAGCGATAGGGGGAAGTGAGGTGCCTACAATTGAAAATTAAACACTAATCCCGTTTTATGGAGGGAATTTTGTATTTTAATTCCTGAGTTGAGGTAACGACTAGTCGATCCCATATGTAAAAAAAATAAAACAATATTGCATTAAAATAGGCAAAAGTGACAAATTAAACTACAGTACATCACACTACATTAAAGAAACTGTTTTTGAAAATTACAAGTGGTTTTTGTTTTTCTCTTTTTCATTTATTTCTATATTTAATGAAAAATGCCAAATAATATTATTTAGAGCAAATATAAGGTTACTATTAATAATTGCCATATGTAAAAAAAACACAACTTTGGACAAAAATGAGCAGACAAATGAGCAACAAATTAATGTTTTTAACCCTTGTGCTATCTTAGATGACCCCACCCTTACTTTGACATGTTATTCCTACCATGACAAAGGTGGATAAAGGTGGAAGATTTCATGTAATCCATGGACACCAGTGAGCTTCACAAATCATTGAAGAAAAAGGGCTCAGAGCACTGACTAGTGGGTCTAGATAACCCAACTCCCAATGTTAAAGTGCCAAGGATAGCACAGGTTTGTTTGTTCAATTATGGAGGTTTTTCGTCAGTTGTTTGTTTTAACTCTTTTTAATAATTTCCTATTTTTTTAGGAAAAATGTTCAATCATGTTGTTCAGACAAGCTATGTTTGTTTAGGTAAATCTTTTTTTAAAACTAGTTAACATCCACATCTTTATGACTAAAAATTAACTCAGAGTGTACGCTTTTTTGGCCAATTCTGACATCCATCCATCCATCTTCTTCTGCTCATTCGGGGACCGGGTTGTGGAGACAGCAGTCTAAGCAAAGATGCCCAGCAGACTCCCACGTCCCCAGCCACTTCCTCCAGCTCCTTGAGGGGGACCACACGGCGTTATCATTCCAGTTGAGAGACATACCCTGTGCTCGAATTGGTGCCTGAGCCTAATTCTTGTTTTTTAACACATTCTGCCAAAAAACAAACATGCAAATGACAAAAAAGCCACGATTTGTGAATTCTCTTTTCAGAAAACTATTACTATTGTTATTATTTTGACCAAACCAGTCAGATGTTTTGCTGCAGCTTTGCAACTGATGTTTCCACCAACAAAGCAAAACTGATGTTCCAGTTTGCTTTGTTTAGTTCTGCAAATTTAATACAAATCTACTGCATAATCAGCAAATAAAATGAGCCAATTTATCTGCAGGGCTCCTCAAAGGTCAAGAATTACATCTTAACTATGAAAACTGTGTCTAAATTTAAGACTGATAAACTTTTTGTCAAAAAAAGAGATAAAATAAAAGTTATGCACTTTCTGGATTTAAGTTGAGATTTTTTTCTTCTGTATTCATTCATTCATTCATTTTCTATTCCGTTTTTCCCTTTAGGGTCACGGGGCTGTCAGAGCCTATCCCGGCCACTTGTGGGCGAAGGCAGGGAACACCCTGGACAGGTCGCCAGTCTGTCGCAGGGTAGAATGTCCACAATCACACACCCACGCACTCTTACACCTATGGACAATTTAGAGTTGCCAAATGACCTATCAAACATGTTTTTGGACGGTGGGAGGAAGCCGGAGATCCCGGAGAGAACCCACGCATGCACGGGGAGAACATGCAAAGTCCACACAGAAAGGTCCCCCATTGATGTTCTGTTCCAGGTCCCCCAGCCAGGACTTGAACTGTGGCCGTCTTGCTGTGTTTTTTTTCTTCTGTAGAAAGCCAAATATCTTTTGAAATATAATAGAGCAGATAAAAAAAAATCAGGCTGGCTAAGCTTCATTTTAGTAATAAGATTGCCGAATATTCACTAAAGTTAGATACATCTACGCAATAGTTATTAATCAGTCTGTGATTTTGCTGCAATAGTCAATAAAACTTAGTATCTAACTGTCTGCAGCCGACCATGGCTAAATTCAAAAGCACCAACTGCAGTTCAGTATTTGGAACTATATGAAAATGTGATTATATTGCCCCCTGGTGGCAGCAAAAGGTACCTGCATCTTTATTCATAGAATAAGAAAAAGAAACATTTGCTATTGGATACATTTATTGAACAAAATATAATATCAAAACGTCCATACTTTTACAAATATCTGTATACAAAAGAGCCTAACTTATGAAAAATAAATATTTCTGTGCAAATCATGAGTACTTTCAACATTGCTAGAGAAATAGATGTTAGGAAATATAATACCTGAGGCCCAATGTCAACACAATGTTAGGGAAAAAGCTTTTCTATACCAAAGCCTTTAAAGTCACATTGATTCACGTCTCACAAGAAATATTTGTTTTGATTACAAAGATATTCTAAACAGGTTGACATGCTATGACACATAATGCAAAGGCATTGGACATGAAATCATCTAAATTCTAACGTGTTTGTTGCACTAACTACCCATTAGTTCCTCAGCTGCTTCATATACCTATGACTTTCATCAATGAGCAGGTGTTAGACTTGCTTTGTTGAATGTAAAGCAATTAATAAAAAAAATGTAAGTTTATAAAATTTATGCAGTCCCTTCTTATATTGTTTGGTGAAGACTTTTGAATATTTATTCATAAACTGAAGAATTACCGGTAATAAAAAAGAAATAAAAATAAAATAACTAAGACAGATAAAGGAATAAAGGCTTTGTACTAATCAAAGTAATGTATTTTACATGTTTATAAAAAAATTACATTTCTAAAGGTTCATTTTAGGCATCAACCACAAAGTACCACATCATTTAGAAAAAAAAAGGAAAACATTTCTGTGTTCAGAAAGTATTATGTTGCTAAAAATATACACTGAAATATATTAAAGCATGTTTTCTCACATTCAATAATCACAGTTGCTGAAAGTACATCTTCAACGGAAGAAAGAAAGACAAAAATGCTATCGTTAAGGGCAGTTGCATGTGATCTTAAGGCTTTGGAGGAACATCGAAATAAATCTATAAATTCACAGATTTGCATAATTGGCTTAATAGTGAGTCAAGCCTCAAATACAAGAAATGATTCCAGTGCACCAGTTTTGGGGATTTAAACAAAACTGGATCAATGAGGTGCTGATATTTTAAAGCTTGTACTGAACATTTCTGGTGATCACAAAGTGTGCTAAATCTGTGCTTCACAAAGGAGTAAATGCATAACAGGAATACTCAATAGAGATTCCATGATTTCTCATGTAAAGCCTGAGAGCTGGTGAATAACACTGTAAAGGAGTTTTTTAACCTTTGACACCATTTTAAAGTGCAACCCTGTTATATAGTTAATAAATGTAACAGACTTGGTGCTTCATTTCAGACCAATATGACACAAGCCCAGATGAGGGCAGGGATCTTTTCATGTTTAGCTGACAGTGGACCATCGTAGATGTCCTGAAACCATGAAAGCAGCAGTGGAGGACGCACGGCTCCAACAGGTGCTTTGGTGTCTCGCTGCTGTTGAAGTGGTCAAAAAAGTCCAACCCTGGCCGTGTTTAGGTGACCTTGACGACTGGCTTCTTATGGACGCAGAGGAAGGAAACGTATGGCACGCCGATGAAAGCCCACTTCTCATTTGGCCAGAACATGATGACGGGGCCTCGCTCCGGTGCTTCTGTGGCAACATCAAAGTATGCGAAACAAACGCAACCCAAGTAGGACGCCAGGCAAATGAGGATGTGCCTGTGAGGGAAAGAGAATCATCAGAAATGTAGAAAGCCACAAGGGAACAAAAATTACATAAAAATCAAGGAGGGGGTTACATTTTTTTTGTCTACACTGATGTCGAAATGTTTTCCTGAATAGAAACTGAAACCTCCCAATATTTAAAACAAAAAAAGTAACATGTTTGGAACAATCCATATATTTCACATGCTTTAGAAATAAACCAGCATTTCCAGAAGAGTACCAAAATTCAAATACAGCCAAACAAATCATGTGTACTAGCGAGTTGTTCAGATGTTTCTGCCAGAACAATTTCTCCCAGCAGACTTTGAGCGTACCAGGCGCAGTGCAAATAGGGGAAGTTAACAGATGACCACATTTCACAGAATATCCTGTCGCTGATCCAGCAGAGTAGAGCCAGTGCCCACCAGGTCCCCGAGATCAAGCCCAGCTTGAACACACGTGGGTTTTCACACCTGCCCAGACAAAGAAACAGAAGAAACTTGACAAAATATACGCACAAGTTGTACTTTTTTTCCCTAAGTTATACCACCAGAAAATGAAGAGTAAAGTGCCTTATTTCCACTGGTTGATATATGAACACAAACTTTTTATGTTACCAATTTGAAGATGAAAGAATTCAGACAGATATCCAACAATAATCCAGGATTTGCACCTTTAATCTCTCACCTTTCAGGTTTTTTGAAGCTACACAACACCCAGACCTCCCTGGAAAACAGCATCACTTAAATGTTTGACAGACTCTGTATGCAGAGTGTTCCATAAATCAACACCCCGCTGACCTACAAAGATATGCTAATCCAGAGGGCCGCTGATAAGCTATTCTTAGTGTTGTCCTCCTTACCGACTGCAGTTGAGGTAAACAGTCATGCAGAGCTGCGTTCGTTCTGACAAGGTGTCACCTTCCCTTCAGACCGTGCATCTGATGAAGTCGCACCATTTCACCTTGAAGTTCCAGGAGGACTTGAGCTGCACGACACAGCGAGCTTTCTTCAGCTACAAGGAAGAGCCTCGAGCTCACAGCCTGCACAGTTTTTCAGTGATAAAGAAAACTGCCCGTTCCAACAGACTCTCACTGTTTTGTCTGCTGATTTCTTCTGGAAAACAGATTTCTTAATGACCTTTACAAACTGAGGGAAAAAAAACAACATTCAATTCATTTATTGAACTTGGCAGCAATGACTCTTCTGTGCTCCAAAATGACTTCTTTAGCTTTTATTTAAAATCCAATTATAGCCTAATTTTAAAAAATTGTAAATACTGAAAAAAATCAGAAATGCTGACCTCTGTGGTTGAATTTGAATCTATGCAAAGTAACATTTTTGCCATGTCTTCAAAGAAAAAATGGTGTTAATGTTTTATGTTTTTTTCCAATTCTACGGGTCGGAGTCCTAAAAAAGTCCTAAAAAAGCTTTAGGTGAATTTTGAAGAAAATTTTAAAAACCTTTCACACAACACAAAATCACCAACCAACTCTTTGTTGTCAACAAAATGACTTAAAAAAGCACCCTTAACTGTTTAAATGACACAGGCCGCCTATTACAATCTGCTATTTGTAGGAAAACTTGCTTTTTTCCCCAAAACCGAATAGAAAAAAAGTAAAAGTTCAAATCTTAAAACAGGAAAAACAAGCTCCAGATACCTTTAACCCAATAACTTTTGACTTTCTGGTAATTGGATACTCTGGGGGGGAAAAAAGTTAGCAATATTGCGGGAGAGTTGCACAAGTACACAATCCCAGCAAAGAAATTTTAACTTCTAACAAAACTAACCTACAAAGTTCAGCAAAGCAGGGCGGAGATCACAACAACTTCTAATCGATTTAGCTTCTATGTCAGTGAGCTGCAGCAGCAACACAAACAGCAAAAGTCTTCAGATGTTAATATTCACAGTGGGTTTAATGAAAAGAACTGGAAGTGATAGCATTAGATTCCTAAAACCTTAGCTCCATTACAATAAATGTCCTAGTGAGATGAACTCCTAAACCGGATTACATAACCAATCCAGAAAGGGGGCAGGAAAAGTGTCGCTGCTTCTCCTTAGTAGCAGGAAGTCTGGAAATGAAAGGAAGCGGGTCGTTAAGCTGTTGTAGACGGTCGTCATAGAGCAACGTGAGGTTTCAGTCTGCAGTCCAGGCATTCAAGTCATTCCGCCTTAAATTCCTTATAGCTTCTGCCTGTAGGTCAATCAACATCCCTTCCTGCTAAAAAATCAGCACTGAATTATAAAATTCAGTCAGAAATTACAGACACGCCTCTGATAAGAAACAATGAGAAGATTTATGGTTTCAGTAAAGGAAGCAAAATAAAGGCTAAAGTCATCATTTTTGCAAATCTTAGGAAAACTATTTCAATCTAAACCATGAAAAGGAAGCATTGTTATTATATTAGTTTGATTTTTATTTAAAATAATCATGCAAAGAAATAATAAAGGACAGAAAATTGTGAACTTTGGATGATATAATAGCATTGGTGAGTAGATATTTTTAGTTCACTTTAGCATAAAAAACAATGAACTAAGTAGAATGCAATTACTTTACCAGTGTATTTGAAAAAGATAAGAAAACTAGTAATACATAACCTGCATAGCTAATTTACAATAGAATATCCTAAAAAGGTTCACAAAAATGGGAGACTTTTCACTTCAATTCTGAAAAACAAATCTGCTATCAAATCTAAATAGGCTTCCTTTTTAGCTATTTTTTTTAAATAAATGTGGCTACAATTAGGACACAACGGGCTGCAAACACAAAAGTGGGTCTGGTAAGTTTCTACTTTGAAAAATAGGTTCTGTATTCTGCAAAGTAAAACAGAAACCGCAATGAAGTTATTTTTAGATGTGCGTGCAAAACCATCAACTGCTGTGTTTTTGTCAGTGTGGTCATTAAAACAGGTTTTCCCGCCTTCAAGTGGTTCAAACTGTATTCTATACTGTAGTCTATAGTGCATCTCAAAATCCCAGCATTTGATTGGAAAACAAGCTTTCTACTTTCCCCGTCATAAAAAATAAACCTTTTCTGCTTCCTAATGCTAAAGAGAGTCCGGATACTTTTCTTTGAACGCACAGCTCCAATCCTGTCACTGCACTAAAAGAAATGAAACAAGAGCCTTGTTTTCATTTTTTTTCCTTTGGAAAAACATCTGACTCACAGTTTTGATTATAGTTGTTGTCACTGATGATGTCTTATGGGGCAAAAGGGAAGAAAGAAAAAAAAAGATTACTTGTTGAAATTACAGGGAGACTTGTTATGTTAAAATGAGAACAATAAACCCATCAACACAGTGGGTTTATAGAATTTGATAAGTCCAGCAGACTTGGACAGGGTTCAGGTGGTGTGGTGGCAGCACAGTCTGAATAAGGTTGTATTCAGACTGGACACATTTGATTCGTTTATAGTGAACCAGAGTTCCTTTCCCTCGATAATCCATGACAAATTTACAGTCTGAATACACAGAAGAAAACCCTGAAGCAGGACCAGGAACCACTATTAAAGTTTTATAAATGCTGACTAAATGACTAAATGCTGGTTTGGAAGATGAAACAGAAATAAAACGCACCAACCATGTGATGGAAAAACAATTGGGGTTTTGACAGCTAGACTACATGTTTTTTATTGTTTGTTTGGTTACAAAGCTTTCATGTTTTCAGCAAAAACTGAGGACAATGTTTCCATTTTTACACTTAAAAGGTTTTTGAAATCTCAGGATGTTGCACGACTATCTTGGTTAATGTATCTCTATAACATCACGCTTCACTAAAAAGGAGGATGTGTGTTTTAATGACAGGGGATTCAAGCTGCTCTCAGCTTCCTTGGCCCTGGCTTAATGTGTATGCAGTATTGGTTGGACGGTCCATACCTCACTTTTAGGAGAAGCGCTATTATGTCTGTTTTGGCCGTGGATCAGAGCTCTCTTAATGCAGAAATCCTATAAGGATCTTGAAAGTTTACAGTTCACATGTGTTTGGCAGATTTGGAAAGGGCTTTTGAGCCTGCCCCTTAGGGTCTCTTGGTAGGTATGCTTTGGAAGTAGGAGATTCATTGCCTGCTTTTGGGAGCAAAACAAACAGAGGAGGAGTTTGGTTTGCATTGCCAGCGATAAATCAGATATGGACTTATAATTATTGTTTGTCATTCAGTCTATTCGTGGCAGAAGGGTTTGGGTTTCGAAGCCTTAGAACCCCGTCTTTGTTGCTCTTAGATAACATGGTTCTCTGGCTTCCTCCAGCCCGGACCTCCACCTCTCACTGGAGTGTGTGAAAGAGCTGGGATTAGAAAAAGGAACCCCAAGTCCAAGAAAAAGGTCAAAATGGCTCTCTCCATTTACCGGAGAGTCTCTGTTCCTACCCCCACCCACAGCCATGAGCTGGGCTGAAAGGAACAGTTCAGATCATAAATTCACAAAGCCAACATTAAGTTTTCTTCACAAGGAGGCGGGGGGCTCCGTTATTTATAGGGAGACAATTTGGAAGGGGACTCAGAATGGAGATTCTACTCATTCGAATCTCTGTGGTGAAGCATTGTGTCTGATTGGGAAGAGACTATTAAAAGTAGGGGTCGTTTGGACTACTGACCCCATGACCTAAACATGAAAAACAATGATGAATGGAAACCACAAATGATAGCAGAAATTTCCCACGTACTTTGCTTGGTAAACTTGGAAATTTTTATTCTATTTGATATATTTTTCTTTACATTCATAACACTGTTTTTGTTCAGCTGGAAGGCGCTTGAAAAGCAACCAAGAGTCCGTGATGTGAAAAAGCAAACAACAGCAAAATATTGTGTACTTTTGGGGGGCGGAAGTCAATCAGTCAGGAACACAGGAAATGTGTCCCATTTAGAAGAACAAAAACAACCAGCTTCAAACGATGACGAGCAAGGCCATCGTGTCAGGAATAATGCACAAGTTAAACAATAGATGACTTAAGGTTTTAGGGTACGGGAGTAAAGGCTTGTAGGAAACAGAAAAAAAACACATCATACACTCTCAAGACTTGGAGAAAAACATTTGACACATTCATTCGCAAAGACAAAGAAGGGCGGGCAAAGTGGTTCCAGGAACATTCTTTAGAAAAATAAGATGCTCTGCCTGGAAAAGACGGACAAGCTTAAGGTCAAAGGTGACTCACTGCAGTCATTTCTTTAAAGTCTCCTCTGTTATGTTGGCAACTAATGACTATAAGAGCTGATTCATTATCACTATTATCACTATTATATTTAATAGTGATTATATTAAATATAATGAATATATAATTATATAATAATATATTTAATATTATTATTAAATATTTTATTTAATAATACCAAAACAATAGCAAATAGAGTCTTAAGAAAAGGATCTAAACTGACTTCTACCGTAAAGTCAAAACAAAAATCTTACAGCTTCAAAGCACATAGTTCACAAACAAAGCTATTGGTTAAATGTGGTAAGATTTATTTTATATTTATGTAGATTTAGGATAAAAAGAACATTTAAAAGCTTTTCCTAAAAAAAAAAAATAACAATATACTGCCTCTTCTCTAGTAATTCTCTCGATTAAGCTCTAAAAAAGAAGCCTGGCTGTGCAAACATTTCCCCATTTTTTTTTAATATGACACTATATTGGCAGAAACATTCATGCTCCTTTAAAGGTAAAGTAATTCATGCTTAAAGTTCCACTCCAACTATATTTACTACAACCCCAAGCTAACATTAGTGGTGCAACCAAAACGGCGAGCAATATCGGAGCTATCCAGAAGTACAGTTTTGAGCCAGATGCTAGCTCGTACCTGGACAATGAAGAAGTATATGGGTCTGCAAGCGGATGCATCAGAATTGGAGTGGATCAGGGAGACTTTGGCCCTCCTATTTCAGTTGTTGCATCACAACTTAGATTTTTTTAAACTATGGCTTTTTATCTGCTCCTGATCCATCATGATTTGAATAAAGAAATCCTATAAATGTAGTTTTAATTTTAAATTATTTTATACATAATGAGAAAAATCCTGGAACATGTTAAAAACTCTCCAACGAAAACTGTGTTTTCGTTTCTGTCTACTTAAATGTTGACAGAAAACATCTATAAATGTATTTTGTGCTCATTCATCTTCTACCGTTTGTCCCTTTCGGGGTCATAGGGCTGCTGGAGCCTATCCCGGCCACTTATGGGCGAAGGCAGGGGACACCCTGGACAGGTCGCCAGTCTGTCGCAGGGTCACACATATCACACACCCATGCGCACTCACATTCACACCTATGGACAATTTGGAGTGACCAATTAACCTAAGAAGCATGTTTTTGGACAGTGGGGGGAAGCCGGAGTCCCCAGAGAAAACCCATGCATTCACGGGGAGAACATGCAAACTGCACACAGAAAGGTCCCCCATTGATGTTCTGTTTCAACCAGGGGCCTTCTTTCTGTGAGGCAAGAGCGCTAACCACTGCGCCACCGTGCAGCCTGTATATGTTGTGCTACATATATATATAAATTCACTCAAAAGGTTTACCTTCTGTATCCGGGAATAAAAAAAAAAGAGGTCTCAGGCTACGTTCACACTGCAGGCTGAAACAACCCAATTCAGATTTTTTTTGCTCCTATGCAACCTGAATCTGATCTTTTCATGACAGTCTGAACGACACATCTTTTGATCTTTTCAAATGCGACCCAGGCCAATTGGGTATGTGGTCCTGAATCCGATACGCATCCGATCTTTTGAAATGCGACCTCCGTCTGAACGGCCAGGCCACATTTATCCAACCCGTACGTCATTGATACGCTTCAAACGTCATACTTCTGCGTTGAAGTAGGCGGAAACGAAAACATAAACATCAACCATGGCGGACGATGCTGCTGAGACCAGTCAGTGGAAGGGAAGCGAGGTCACCAATTTGATTCACATTCGGGGTGACAGCTCTATTCAGGCAAAACTCGAGGGCTCTTATCGCAACCAGGCGGTTTTTGAAAAAGACGATCCTGGCTCCAATGCCAGCGAAAAATAAAAAGCCTATGAGCCAAATACAAGGAAGTTAAAGACTGGAACAAACTGAGTGGCCATCAACGTATCACCTGTCCATTTTACGAAGAGCTGGACCGCATTTGGGGGGATAAGCCCAGCGTTCAGCCACTAGAACTGTTGGACAGCTGCTTTGGCCAAGAGGAGCCCGAGGAGGAGAGCCCGGGTCCCGAAGCTGTCTCGACCAGCCTGGCTAGACACTCTTGCAACTGTATCAGTGAAGCCACTCACATCAGTATTCCACCACTCCTGGCTGCGACTCCGCACCCACATGTTTCTCTGTACCGACGTTGCTAACACTGCTCCACAAAACACCATGTTCAAAAACCTTGCTGTCCTCCTTTATAATTTTCTTCTTCAAATGAGAAGATTGTTATTGTGCTGGCTCCTTTGTGAAAATAAATTTAATAATACAAAAAGAGCTCTGCTGTTGACAACACTATTGTTGACATCCATTGTTAACATTTTTCCCCCCAGCTTTATTGAACATAACATTCCATTGTTAACGTTAGCCACATACGCAAAAAATAGAAATAAAAATACATCCGCAAACGAGTGACGTCGTTCACCGTTGAGTACTCTTCTGCGTATGCGGGTCCCTTCTGGGTCATTTCACGGTCACACAGGAGATCACAAAAGGCCTTGCAAAAAATCTAATTTCAAAAAATTGGAATTGAGCATTAAGCCCTGCTGTGTGGACGTAGCCTCTGATTTGGCACAGATATAAGATGACTCACTCAACCAAAATAAATAGATAAATACATTTAGCAATGGGCGGCATGGTGGAATAGAGGTTAGTGAAACACAGTCCAAAAAGTTAATAGGTATTTCTAAATTGCCCATTGGTGTGTGTATGTGTGTGTATGTGTATGTGTGTGAGACCCCGCAGTAGACGGGTACACACGAAGGGTGTACCCTGCCTTTACCCAACTGTGACCGGAACAGGCTCCGGCACCCCCGGGAGCCCAAAAGGGATCCAGCGGGTTAAGAAAATGGATGGATGGATAATCGCAGCATGATGGTTGCTAAAAAGCACATAAACTGTCCTTTTACTTAGCGGTGCAACAGATCACAGATTTCCCCGGTGGCAATCCACTGGACACGTGTGTGCGAACCATGGCTAGTGATCCATACGGATCATGAATCAGCCATGATCGGTTGCAGCCCCATTTTTTTTAATAATTAAAACCAATGGAAATATATTTAATATGTTTTGTTCCATTGAGCTGCAAGAGATGGAGAGTGAAATATTCTGCTGTGGAGTTGGTGTGTTGGCGGACACAACAGCTTTCTAATCAGTTTAAAGTCTCTTGTTTCAAACTCTACAAACCTTTTCAGCTCTGATATGAGCAGCACCGTGCAGGGGATGCCCAGAGTCATCAGCGACAGAGAGTTGATGACGGGTTTCACGAAGGCCAGCCCGGTAGTGATTCCCGACAAGATACCAATGACCAATTTGAAGCGGGACCTGCACAGGGAGGCAGCACACACATATTTACAACTTGTTGTAGAAATGCAGAAGAAACAAGAGAATGACTTAAGACTCTTTCCGGACTGAACCAAAGAACATAATTTTGAGAAACTAAGTAAAAAGCTCAGCAAAGACTGAGCAAGTCTAAAAATTCATTTCAAAGGGGGGTGGTGGAACGGCCATCGCAGCTGGGTGACAATGAAAAAAGAAGTACCGACATGTGATGCAGCCATTTACTGGTGTCAGCTATCCTTGACAGGTCTATTATTAGAGTCACGGCAGTGGGGACATCATGCGACAAACCACTGACCCACAGTAAACTCAAACACCAAAAGCTGCTATTACTTCTGCTTTAAAAATGTGTCCAGTATTTCCCAAAACAAAGACAACTAGATTAGAACACTTCTAGTCTATGATTATTTTTTAATCAGTTCCAGGAACGACATGTTTAAAAACTTATATCCAAATCTTTTGGCTCCCAACTAATTATGAAAGAAAGAAAGATCACTTAAGTGTGCATACCGATCTCTCCTGAAGATCCTTGGCAGGTATCTTTTAGGAAACCACATGGCGATGGCACACATGAGCACCCATAAAATGGCCAGCTCGTCCAGCATCTGACCGAGGAAGCTGAGGGTGGCGTGGAAATAAGTGGATCCTATTCCTGGGAGAAAGAGAGACACTGGAGATTTAGTCTGTGAGATCAGAAACGTGTTTGATCAAAATATGATCAGGAACTATCTGCTACAAAACAAGAGAATGTCATAATGTCTTTTAAAGGCCAGAACTTATATTTTTTTAACCACAGGACAATTAGGTTTTGGATCTGGGCTGGAAAGAAGTGTAAATAACTTAAAAAAATGACAAAAGTATTGTCTGTGGATTTTTTTCCTTTGAATTTCAGATTAAAAGAAAACAAAAGTAAAAACAAAACTGTCAGACAGCGAACAATTTTAAAGTTCTGCAGTGAAAGACGGGAAGAATCCTTAGCCTCCATGAATATTTATTAGGAACAAAAGAAGTGAACAGCTTTTTCAATTATGAAAAAAAAAGTCAAAGGACTCAAAACAGTCACCAAACGTCAACATCCCTGACCTTTTTTTGGCTTTAAATGGGTTTTTCAGGTGTTTATTATGCATGCATCTGCAGCCATGTTGTCTCTAAAAAGGGTTTTCTACTCATGCTTGAGAACAACTGGGACAAAGTTGTATTGTATCTTCTAACCAATGAGACCAATGAGCTTATTCGCTGTGATGATAAAGAAGCCAGACTGTTCTTTTGTGCCATTTTCTACAGTCTTACACTTTTGAAACATTGCATCAACTGATTTAGGCAACTTTTACAAGCTTCAAAGTTGTGGTTGCATGAAATAACTCTTTAGTATGTTGTGCCGATGCTTTATCTACCGCACAAGTCTCGACAATTAAACTCTGTGTAAAAAGTTTTAGAATGATAGAGTATCTTCTTTAACCAAACCAGTCTGTTAATCTCTGTGAAAGAACGGCGGAATCTAATCTGTTTCTGTTCATCAGAAGTTTAGGCACCACAGCCTCTTAAGGGAGAGACGAGATGTACTCAAACGCAGACACAGGATGGATCAGTCAGTGCCCCACTGTTATCAATATCCAGCAGACATGAAATTATCAGCATAATCTCTTGTCATTTTAACAGGCGTTAAAGGAATTTCCTTCACTTTCCTATGTTAATTTACCATTAGTTAGACAAAAATGTTTAAATAAGCAAATAATCTGTGGGTTTTTTTTGTCTCACGCCTATTTTTTTTTAACTGTCAGAAGGTGAAATAAACATGTTTTCGTGTTCTTTAAACCTATACCACATCTCTTACTCAAAAAAAAAAACTTAATTGTGCATCCACAGATTTTTGAGAATACCATAACATTAACTGATAATTAAAAGAAAGTACCCCCCCACCCCCCCAGGTATACTTTATAACCAATTGTCTATCCAGTACTTGTAGCAGCAACTCATGTTTACATCTTGTGAGTCTGATTCAATAGGAGCCAGAAATTAGATTTTTAAAATATGATTAAAAAATAAATCAGAAAAGTAAATGAATACAGTAAAATAGTTATTCGAAAGTACATCTTCTTAGTATAGACTACTGTTTCCATTAAAGTCAGTGGAAATGTCATCTAAAGACTGAAAAGGAAGTGACTTCTATCAACAAAACTGGAGGGTCCTTAGAACTTTGAGAAGTGTGCAGCCACACTTCACGGTAGAGAATAAGGCATTTTAGAAAGGAGACGGAAAATTGATCATTTTGACAAAAGAATTATCAGGTGAAAAAGACAGTTACAAGCATGTTCTTTAATCAAGGTCGACCTACTACGGTTAACTTTCAGTGAACGAAAGTTTAACGACCCACATTTGGTGTTCTTGTGGCATTTTTGTCATGATAGACATTTCTGAGTATTTTTTCATTCAAATCGTGGTGGAAGGCTTACACCATGGCCAACAGTACCGGCCACAACAACGGAGGTGAATTTCTAACTGCTGCTCTGCAGAAACTATTTTGGAGAAAACGACAAACATAAAATACCACTGGGAATCCTTTTACAATAGATCAAAAGAGGACAGCAGTGGGACTTTCAGATTTAAAAACTAAAGTAACCTACTTGAATTTACTTAGAACAATGCAATTCTCCATAAATACAGGGTAAAAACCACTAAAATCCAGTGGTTTGTAACAGAATTCACTGAATCCAGATAGCATAGAACTGTGCCAGAGGCAGAAAATGTGTGACAAACCTCTGCATCCAAACAGGCAGGTTTCCAAGTGGGCCAGTTAGATTGTTACATAATCACTTGTTAACAACTGTGAAGGACAGCCACTCACAGTGTTGAAGTCAACACTGGCCACCACAATTTAACCCCGAAAAAGGAAGGAACCCATAGATGTTGATTGACTAGTTGTTTAGTAAATTGCCAGATCAATCAATGTGAAAACTGAGCATCAACCATGACTCTATATTGGACTCCTTCAACAAGTCAACGTACATGTCAACTTCTCCTTTAACTAGTGTTGGATGACAGTAAAGACATTCATTTAGTCAGTGTCACCCACCGACAACGACCAGTAGGATCCAGATGAGGTAGATCCCACTGTTGAAATGCGTGGCGTATTGGCGGAACAAGCACATCAAGATCGGCGGCAAAACGAAAAACAGTATGTTGCTGATCTGGAATGACAAACAAAGAAGAGCCATGAGGAGAGCTCGCGCTAGCGGCGCGCGAGGAGAGGACAGCAAACGTGTTGATTCTGTGCAGTCATGCGGGGGATGGGGGGGGGGACTGGGCCTGTGAAAATGATCGTAAACAGCTGCAAAACAACGTTAGTTTCAACTGAGGTGGGATGGAAAAGTTTCAAGACGGCGGAACAATATCATGAAGAAGAAGATGTAAACAAGATTGCATCATTGTTGTCTCGGTGTGAGACTTTCACTGTAACTGACCGTGTTGTAAAATTCTGCGATGCCGGGGTAAATAAGGTAATTGCCTTCACACCAGTCCACTTCGGAGCTGCCAGCCTGCAACTGGTCCCAGAAAACCACATTCACACTACCCATGTCTGGGCTAGTTCTGTTGATGGAGTGTCCACAACAGACAGATAAATACAGCACTCCTCTCCTCCGGCGCGGTTTGGCACATAAAAATAAGGGATTCAAAGATATCAACTCGGTGACTAAACGATCGAATTCCGTGTCTGAGACCCCACGCGCTTTGTACGCCTGAGCTGGTGTCCGAAACAGCTGATGGACTGCATTTTCTGACCGTCCTCTCTTCGACAAAGCCTCCTTCTAGTCATGACGCTAAGCCTCCTCCTCCTCTCACAGCTGCTCGGCCGTCAAAGACTGCACTGCCAAGATGATTCGCTCTAATTTGCATTTCCGGTTTATCCCGGAAGTGAACTCTTTTTCTCAACTTCTTTTCGGCTGAATAATCACTTTCTTATTTTCATTCATTTATATATTTTTAGTATTAAAATCTACATTTATGCTTAGCGCTGCTGACTCTTTATTTATTTTTATTTTTTCCCTAACTTTATTAGTAGAACGTCAAACATTACATCTCTCTCAATCAGAACTATTTCTGAATGTGTCTGAGCCACAGTGTTCTGTTAGGTATTTACGCATAAAGCCAATTAAATGCATTACTTATGAACAAGTCTGACCGTATTAATGCAGACACAAAGGGCCACAATCTAGCGGGCAGTTAGAAAGGCCATCTGATGTAAAATTTAATGAAATATGAGAATTCTAATCAGATCTTCCATACTGGATCTGCCATGGCCCAAGTTAACAACAACTCAAACTCTCTTTGACTCTATGAAAGAACAAATTCTCCAAATTAAATAGTTTCTAATAGGATTTAGACTGAAATTCAAATCATAAAGTAAATAAAGTTAGACTCAGAACGAGTAGCCTCTACTACTGGGCTATCTGAAAGATTTAATGTACGATATGTTAAAATAAAATTTCTACAGCACTCATTTTACCAAACACAATAAAACAAGGGGTATTTACCACAATCCTTAAACCCAGTAAGAATCCAAAACCAATTGACACATGAAGATCAATCACTTTGCTCAACAACTATAACACATATATTGGTCCCTTGCTATACTGCTATTTACCTGTCCTGGTCACACATGTTCTTTAATTTTTTTTAGTGCATACTTCTTTTTTATTTTTTTTTGGTCGAAGAAAGAGAGGAGGCAGAGGAGGCAGAAGGGTCCGTGGCCAGAGAGAGAAGGGAAAAGGCAGGAACATAGGTTTGAGAATAGGGACTCTTAACGTTGGCACAATGACAGGGAAAGGCAGAGAGCTGGCAGACATGATGGAGAGAAGGAAGGTAGATGTACTGTGTGTGCAGGAGACAAGGTGGAAGGCCAGCAAGGCACGTAGTATTGGAGGAGGATACAAACTGTTCTATCATGGTGTTGATAGGAAGAGAAACGGGGTAGGAGTGATTCTGAAGGGGGAGTTTGTAAACAGGGTTCTAGAGGTGAAAAGAGTCTCAGACAGGATGATGAGCCTAAAGTTGGAAATTGAAGGGGTGATGGTGAATGTAGTCAGTGGGTATGCGCCACAGGTTGGCTGTGAGTTAGAAGTGAAGGAGAGATTCTGGAGTGAGTTGGATGAGGTCATAGAGAGTTTTCCCAGAGGAGAGAGAGTTGTTATTGGAGCAGACTTTAATGGGCATGTTGGTGAGGGCAACAGAGGTGATGAGGAGGTGATGGGCAGGTTTGGTGTGAAGGAAAGGAATCTGGAAGGACAGATGGTGGTGGACTTTGCGAAGAGGATGGAAATGGCTGTAGTCAACACTTACTTCCAGAAGAGAGAGGAACATAGAGTGACATACAGAAGTGGAGGTAGGAGTACTCAGGTGGACTACATCCTATGCAGACGAGGTCATTTGAGAGAGGTTAATGACTGCAAAGTGGTAGTAGGAGAGAGTGTAGCCAGACAGCACCGCATGGTGGTGTGTAAGATGACTCTGGAGGTCAGGAAGAAGAAGAGAGGGAAAACAGAAAAGAAGACCAAGTGGTGGAAGCTACAGAATGAAGAAACTTGTGAGGAATTTAGGCAGAAGTTGAGACAGGTCCTGGGTGGTCAGGATGAGCTTCCAGAGGACTGGGAAACTACAGCAGAGATTATCAGGGAAACAGGTAGGAAGGTGCTAGGTGTGTCATCTGGAAAGAGGAAAGACGGTAAAGAGACTTGGTGGTGGAATGAGGAAGTACAGGAATGCGTCCAGAGGAAGAGGTTGGCTAAAAAGAAGTGGGATGTAGAAAGGACTGAGGAAGGTAGACAGGAGTACAAGGAAGCGCAGCGTAGAGTGAAGAGAGAGGTGGCAAAGGCCAAACAGAAAGCTTATGATGAGCTATATGACAGGTTAGACACAAAGGAAGGAGAGAAGGACTTGTACAGACTAGCCAGACAGAGAGACAGAGATGGGAAGGACGTGCAACAGGTAAGAGTGATAAAGGACAGAGATGGAAAGGTGCTAACAACCCAGGAGAGTGTACAGAAAAGATGGAAGGAGTATTTTGAGGAGCTGATGAACGTGGAAAATGACAGGGAAAGAAGGGAGGAAGATGTGGTTGTTGTGGAGCAGGAAGTAGCAGAGATTGGAAAGGATGAGGTTAGGAAGGCTCTGAAAAGGATGAAGAGCGGAAAGGCCGTTGGTCCTGATGACGTACCTGTGGAGGTATGGAAGTGCTTAGGAGAGACAGCAGTGGAATTTCTAACGAGGTTGTTCAATAGGATTTTAGAGAGTGAGAAGATGCCCGAGGAATGGAGGAGAAGCGTTCTGGTTCCGATCTTTAAGAACAAGGGTGACACGCAGAACTGCAGCAACTATAGAGGAATAAAGTTGATGAGCCACACAATGAAGCTGTGGGAAAGAGTAGTGGAAGCCAGGCTTAGGAAGAAGGTGGAGATTTGTGAGCAGCAGTATGGTTTCATGCCCCGTAAGAGCACCACTGATGCCATTTTTGCTTTGAGAATGTTGATGGAAAAGTACAGAGAAGGTCAGAAGGAGCTGCATTGTGTGTTTGTAGATTTAGAGAAGGCGTAAGACAGGGTGCCGAGGGAGGAGCTGTGGTACTGTATGAGGTCGTCTGGAGTGGCAGAGAAGTATGTCAGAGTAGTTCAGGACATGTATGAGAGAAGTATGACGGTGGTGAGATGTGCTGTAGGTCAGACAGAGGAGTTCAAGGTGGAGGTGGGACTACACCAAGGATCAGCTTTGAGTCCTTTTTTGTTTGCTATGCTGATGGACAGGCTGACAGACGAGGTAAGACAGGAATCTCCCTGGACAATGATGTTTGCAGATGACATTGTAATTTGCAGTGAGAGTAGAGAGCAGGTGGAGGAACAGCTAGAGAGGTGGAGGTTTGCTCTGGAAAGAAGAGGCATGAAGGTCAGTCATAGTAAGACAGAATACATGTGTCTGAACGAGAGGGATCAAGGTAGAAGCGTTAGGTTACAGGGGGCTGAGGTGAAGAAGGTGCAGGAGTTTAAGTACTTGGGGTCAACAGTTCAGTGTGATGGGGAGTGTGGAAAAGAGGTGAAGAGGCGAGTGCAGGCAGGTTGGAGCGGGTGGAGGAAAGTGTCAGGAGTGTTGTGTGACAGAAGAGTGTCAGCAAGACTCAAAGGAAAGGTGTACAAGACAGTGGTGAGACCAGCTCTGCTCTATGGGTTAGAGACGGTAGCAGTGAGACAGAGACAAGAGGCTGAGATGGAGGTGGCGGAGATGAAGATGTTGAGGTTCTCTTTAGGAGTGACCAGGTTAGACAGGATAAGGAACGAGTACATCAGAGGGACGGCTCATGTTGCCTGTGTTAGGGACAAAGTCAGAGAAGCCAGACTGAGATGGTTTGGACATGTTCAGAGGAGGGATAGTGGATATATTGGTAGAAGGATGTTGGAGATGGAGCTGCCTGGCAGGAGGGCAAGAGGACGGCCAAAGAGGAGATACATGGATGTCTTAACAGAGGACATGAAGTTGGCTAATGTTAGGGTAGAAGATGTTCATGATAGAGTGAGGTGGAAAAGGATGATTCGCTGTGGCGACCCCTGATGGGAAAAGCCGAAAGAGAAAGAAGATACTTCTTTTTTATTTCACTGCAATGCATCCTGGTTGGCTGTTGACTATTGTCAATCAATTTCCTCCTTAAGTCTTAGTAACTATTATTGATCTGTCAGCTATTCACAACATATCTATTAAAATAACATACTATGAATAATACAATAAGTGTAGTAATGCACATAACTTTGAACTAACTAAGTAAAGTGAATATTAGAAACGACCTACAAGAAACCACACCAAAACTCTTGGGTTCAAACAAATATCTTGGTTGAATTTTCCTGGTGAGAATGGAGTGCAATTTTTTATCCACTTTACACCTTATCCATATCCAAAGATACAATCAAAGCAATATAACTTCACCTGGAAAGGGAAAACATATTACATTAAAAATACACTATTATAGAAGCGTATGAAGAAGGGGGTGTAAAGTCAATAGATTTTAAATGTCAAAATGGCATATTGAAAATTAATTGGCTAAGGCATTTTTTAAAAATACAAAATAAAATCTGGTTTTATAGAACAAAATAACTTTTGTATAACATTCTGTGGAATTGAATTGTTACTTAGAAATGAATTGGATCTGAAGAAGGTTCCCCTAAAACTTTCCTCATTTCATTAACAGATATTATTATGTTGGAACATGCTTTACAAACCCAATATCAGTCCTCACAGCACCCCAATAATAAACTTTCGATATGTATTATAAACGTGAATCTATACTCTTAAACTTGTTAGAAAAGGGCATATGGTCTGTAATTATGGTCTAAATTCAACATAACTAATCAAAAAAAAGCAATACAACTTAGTAGTTAAGTCCATACCTCCAGCAGTAATACAAATGGCATCTAATTTATGCAAAACTAACTTACAGCCATGTTTTTACATTGCCTACGGTAAGTGGTTATGGTCTCATAAAATCTAGTTTTAAAAACCCTATTATTCTAAGCTTATTTAACAAAGAACTATGTCTATTAGCAATGTTTCATGTAAGCAGAAGTTGCATAACTTCAAAGATTTATTGTAGGATTCTTAATGACATAGATCCCTCAGCTGATTTCCTTTGTAATCGATTTGGTTTTCAAAACAATAACTTTTTCTTTGGTTAAGAATGTGTTGATACACCCAAAAACATTTTTTGGAGTATGTATGGCACAACATTTTGGGACAATATATAAAACTGGTTATCCAAATGGATGCTAGTTCCAGCAATAAAATTAAACAATGAATGGTTAGGTTTTATTGTAAAGAGACCTATGCTCAGTATGACATGCCAATTTATTCAATGATGATTCTAGGAAACGTGTTTTATTCACAAGAATGGATTTTTAAAATGTACACCAAATTTTGTTGTTTCACCATAAGAAACTCTGTATTTTGTTTTCTGTAATGAAGTATATGAGAAAAGTAAAAACTGCTTTGAAATTAGCTGAAATGGTTATTATAATAATAATAATTCACTTTATTTCAGACTCAGATGCGGTTGATAAAAGCAGACAGATACAACATACATTATAAAAATAATTAATAAACAAAGAAAAATTAAAAAACAAAACAAAAAACAAAACTACAGTTTACAACCATTTCAAAAGAGTATAAGTCCACTGGCCTTCCAGGTTGGGGGTTTGGCACAGGGCTAACCACCCGGCCCTATAAAACTAAGATGGTTACGGAAACAGCACCTAGATCAAAAACCACTCTAAAGTGCAAGGGGCCTCCAGAGTCACAACAAGAGACTTGTATGAATGACAATGGTAAAAGCCAAACCTTGGAACCCACTGACAGGAGGATGGAAGTCTTGAGCACTAAAACCAAGACCAGATTAGGATTCTGGAATGTACGAACAATGTACCAAACAGGAAAATTGGCACAAGTGACATCAGAGATGCGTCGATATAATCTTCATATTTTAGGTGTTAGTGAAACCAGATGGATAGGATCCGGCAAAGTCATAACATCAACAGGAGAAACATTACTGTATTCAGGCAGAGAGGATAGTAAGCATCAAGAAGGAGTTGCCATCATTTTAAAGAAATGAGCAGAGAAAAGTCTAATTGAATGGAAACCTGTCAACAGTAGATTGATTAAAATCAGGATGAGAGGGAGACATACGAACATGACCATAATTCAGTGCTACAGTCCTACCAATGACAGTGAGGAAGAAGCAAAGGACTCTTTCTATGAACAGCTAGATACAGAAGTTAAGCTCACACCAAGATATGATGTTTTGATCATCATGGGAGATTTAAATGCAAAAGTTGGAAAAGACAACAGTAACAACGAGAGAGCAATGGGCAAGCATGGATGTGGGACAATGAACGAGAATGGAGAGGCTGATTGACTTCTATAATACCAACAATCTTGTGGTGGGGGGCACATTGTTCCCACATCGTGATATCCACAAGCTGACATGGTACTCACCAAATGACAGAGACAAAAACCAAATAGACCACATGATGATCAACGGGATGTGGAGAAGATCATTAATAGATGTTAGGGTCAAGCGGGGAGCAGATGTTGGAAGCGACCATCAACTTGTTACGGCAATGATAAAACTGAAACTGAGGAAATCTCAAAAAATGGCCCATGCTCCAACAAAATTCAATGTTCAGAAATTACAAGACCCTTGGATAAGACGTAGTTTTGTTCTACAAGTCAAGAACAGATTCCAAGCACTTCAAGATTTGGACACAGAAGTCAGTGTTGACATGATCAACTCAACATATGAACACATCAAGACTGGTTACCAGCAGAGCGCAAAAGAATGTCTTGGATTTAGAACCAAGAAAGGGTCTAAGGAATGGATTGAGCAGAGAACATGGAAGGCCATTGAAGACAGACGAAATCTTAAGAATCAGCTTCTTAACACCCGTTCAGAGAGACTCCAAACAAAACACAAGCAGCAGTACAGAGAAGCCAATAAGACAGTAAAAAGGACGGTGCGCGCCGATCGCCGAGCATATATTGAGGAGTTTAATTAATAAACAAAGAAAAATAAAAAAACAAAACTAAAACCAAAAATACAGTTTACAACCATTTCAAAAGAGTATAATCACTGTGCCCAGTGTTTCCTCAAGGCGGAGGTGTAGCGGAATGAGCTGTTAAAAATCTGAAGCTAACGGAAAACCCCTAAGCATGAATGTTGACCAGGATTTAATCCTGAAGGACCAGCCTGGACCTGTAGCTAATTTAAGAAATTTAAGGCCCAGAGGCCAAGACAGGCATGAAGTGAAAAGACAACACACAAAACAACAAGTCAATTGTACAGATATATACAAATTAACATGATATACATGCATCATTTTTACTATAGGGTTCTCTGATAGAATACTTTGGATGGATCACAAATGTTGAATTGATTTTTTGGTCCAAGGACACTACGAATTGAGAGAACGGGATTCAACCCGCAAAATCGTTGATTATCGGACGACCAATTCTACTTCTTGAGCTACTGATTTCACCAGATAAATTGTAATTTCTAGACTGTACAAGTGACGGAGAAGGTTTACCTTTACACAGCTCAAATTTGGGTTCGAATAGCAACTTAGCAGCAAACCAGTAGAAGCTGTGCTGCTGAAAGTAGAAGAAACAAAACAACAAGTCAATTATACAGATGCATTTTAAACATTAAAGATATACTTTGTTTTTACTTGTTGTGCATCTCTTCCTGTCCCATTTTAACATGCCGTTCTCCCTTTTTACTTCCAGACCATTTTACTCATTACCTTACTCTCCATTTATTATTTTCTAATTTTTCTCTTCCTGTCTTTTTCTGTGGTCTTTGATTGATTGGGGGGTCTAAGAGCAGGGATGCCAGTTTAGTCAGTTTATTAAAGTTTTGGTATTATCCTATTGAATTCTATGCATTTAAGATCCTTTTTGATTGTATGTTTACCTTCCAATTACCGGTATGAAGCCCACTAAGACGGTTGTTGTTGTGAATTTGCTATATAAATTAAAATTGAATTGAATTGGTACCCGGGGTCCCCAGCCACCCACACATGTTAGCAGAAGGAGGAAATCTGCCCACCGGGCGACCCCTGTGGCAGTTCCGTCTGCCACAGGGGTCCCCCAATGCCAGAGAGCAGGGGGTTACAGGAGCATGGAGAAAGCAAGCTTCCCCACCGCACCATTAAACATAAATCTGTAAAGTTAATGCTCAGAGTTTAGTAAGTTCAGTTTAGAATCTTTCTATTGAATTGTGTGTGTTCATGATCATTTTGATTTTATGTTTTACCCTACTTCTATCTGCACAAAACCCATCGAGACGACTGTTGTTGTGATTCTGGGCTATACAAATAAAATAAAATTGAATTGAATTGCTTTCCCTTATGATCTTCCTTGCAGGTTGTGGGTTGCTGCTGCCGCGGGTGCAGCGCAGAAACTTGCCACGTTTTTTTACTTTTTTTCCCTGCTTGATCCTTTTTATTCTTATTGTATCCTTCTCTTAAACTAGCTTTTAAAAAAAAAATTCTGTGTTTTCTTTTCTCTTCTGGGGAACCTCCTTTTACGTGCAGCTTGTTTGCGTTTTGCAACTGTCTTCCTGGATCGATTCTGCACATGCGCAGTAAGATGGACTGTTTCAATATTATGAATAAAAAAGGGTGGAGAGACCCACACATACTACGATAAGAAATGTGCTTCCATTAAATTTTAGCGAGACGATTTTGGTCCTAGACATAACTATTGCCACAAATAAGTGAGTGTATTAAAATATGAGTGTATTAATCATGAGTGTATGAAAGTTACTTATGGGGCCCTCAGAAACTCAGCGTCCCAGTTAACCACCTATTTTTGTCCTATGGTTAGTCCGCCCTCGACTACATACTGTCATGTATTTATTTGATGATGTTTTGTTCCATACTATTCCTGTAGAGTTTTATGACTGGCTTTACTTGTAAGTCTTGTTTCATTATTTTACGACTGTACCGACATGTAATTCATGATTTAAAAAAAAAAAAAAGATATCGCGAGAATTGCGCGTAATATCTGAGACTACGTAGCGGAAGTTCAGCCTCTTTCCCCGTGGTGGACCAGCCGTTTGGTCGGTTTAGCACAATGAAGGTATACAGATTTTGGGATTATATTTGTTATCTAATCGAATTTCTTTTTAATATAATCACATAAAGTACGCCATGATGGTCACTTATTAGTTTGTGTAGTTTAAGACTAAAATGTGGATTACATGCTGCGGATGAGGTGTGATTGAGTGCTTGCAGTATCGGGAGTGAAGCCTTCGCGAAATATGCACAGCGAGAAATACTTGTGCTACTGTAAATACTTTTAAATGTATGTTGAGGTTTAATTCCTCGTTTTTGTTATTACACCTTTTTTAACCATCGTTTTAAAAGCCAGAAGTCGTTTACTACCGTCTTGGCTAAGTTTGAATGTTGGAGCCGGCAGGGGCCTGTTAGCCTTCACGGTGTGAAGTAGCTAGCTTGCAGAAGTGGACTAGCTAACTCTTTTAGTCAACTTTACTACACACAAAGGACATTTCGATCAGACAAATGCATTGTTTTGTTTAATATACACCCTCCTTCTTTTTCCCTCCTGTAGCTGAACATCTCATTTCCCGCTACTGGCTGCCAGAAATTGATAGAAGTTGATGATGAAAGGAAGCTGCGCACCTTCTATGAGAAGCGTATGGCCACTGAGGTGGCTGCTGACCCTCTGGGTGATGAGTGGAAGGTAAATGATTCCTTAGTTATACTCTTTTTGTCTTATAGTTGGGGGGGCATTTCTGAAATGGCTGTTGCACCTACATTCGACCCTGGTAAACTTGACTGGTAGTTGCTAAGGGGAGACATTGGTGCCAAAACAACTGCAGAGCATCCTACCAGATGCGACCAGCCCATGTGACCATGGCTGGTTGAAACAGAAGTGCTCTCTCATTTCTCCCTGCTGACTTGCTGTATATGCATGTGTAATTTAAAGATCAGAACGTATCAAGGGCAACTATCAAATTATTTTTGTGACAAGAAGCCGTTGTCTATGATTTTTATTTGAAGGATGTTTGATATTTAAATGAACTTAATTGGCTCAAGACTGGATATGACAGCTTGTTTAAATTACCTCACGCACAAACGGTGTTGAAATAAATTGTATTCTTTCTTTTTCCAAGGGTTATGTGGTGCGCATCAGCGGAGGTAACGACAAGCAAGGATTTCCCATGAAGCAGGGCGTTCTCACTCAAGGCCGTGTGCGTCTGCTTCTAAGCAAGGGTCACTCCTGCTACCGTCCCCGCAGGACTGGTGAGCGCAAGCGCAAGTCTGTCCGTGGGTGCATTGTTGACGCCAACCTCAGCGTTCTCAACTTGGTCATCATCAAGAAAGGTAACTTGGTGATCATGATTTCTACGGGCATTGGTATAGATGACGTGTGACTTACTTTCATTTATTGGGCTGCATGTTTTAACGGAGGATTAAAAGATTTGAATGTGATTTCTCCAGGTTTCTGTGAAAGCACATTAGGAACCCTTTTGATTGTTTCGTAGTCAAAAAGGGGGGACAGTATGTGCTACAGTAACTGCAGAGCTGCTTTCCAGATGCGACCAGTCTTGATAAAGTGGATGGTTGAACTGCATTGCTCTCCCATTTTTTATTCATCTACATTTTAAATGATGTTCTGTTTTCAAACAAATGTTTATTAATTTTTACACCAAGTAAAGTAAGAAAACTAATAGTAAATTATAAATTTTTTTCCTTCCTCCTTTCCTAAAAAAACCTTCAAGGTGAGAAGGATATTCCTGGACTGACAGACAGCACTGTTCCTCGCCGCCTTGGTCCTAAGAGGGCCAGCAAGATCCGCAAGCTGTTCAACTTGGCAAAGGAGGACGATGTGAGGCAGTATGTTGTGCGGAGACCCCTGACTAAAGAAGGTTAGTTTGGAGCTTGAACTCTCTTCCAGTACACATCCAAGTTATGTAATCATCCTTCTTCTTCCTGAAGGATTTTCTATTTCTGTTGGATTATCGCTGAAAGTGTGTGTGGAGGGTTATTGTTAAAAAAAAGGTGAAACTGAAGGAGTGAGGTGTGTTTACAGTTCAGTGATTCAGTGGTTACAGATCATCTAGTGCTTCAAGCAAATTTAAGGTTACTTTAATGTAATTTCTTCCATTTATCCAGGTGTTTTGTTTTAATGCATTTCTTTAGTTTTTTGCTTTTTAGGACTAAAGTAGCATTTTATGTTGCATAGAATTCAGTTTTTTAACTTTTCCATAATTTGAAATGTGGTTTGTCTCTAAATTATAATGATACCTAATAAATTGTCCTTACATTGCAGATTTTAAGATATAAATCACAAGGTGCTTCACAAAAAACAAAGTAAAACACTGAGTAAAAATAGAATCAGGAGAAGGCCTTTTAAAGAGATTTTTTTAAGCTGTTTTTAAAGAAAACACCACATTTACAGATCTGAGAAAGGGAGTTCCAGAGGAATGGAGACACTGTTGCTAAGACGGTCATCGTAAAAATGCTATAATTAGGCACCAACTTATTGTTGATTGAGGAGCCGGTGGATCGGATTAATATCTGTGACGCGCTGCTACAAAAACAAGGACACGCTGAAATCCGTCTAGGTTTTTTTAACCCTTGTAAAGAGGAAAAAATGCAGCAGCTGGTATTTGCGCAGTTGATGGAATAAAGTGTACGATTGAAAATGTGGCAAACCAACAAGACCAATGCATGTAACTGGTGAACAAAAAAAGCTCTTCTTCCTTATCGCTGAGCAGGTGCATGAATCTTTAACATATAGCTCTTCAGCATGATCAGTAAGATTAAACACTGTGTCATCGCTACAAACCTCATGATTAACTAAAACAGTGTATGATTTGATCACATTTGAATGTTTTTAAAGTTATATTGCTGTGGAAAAAAGATGGGGAGGTAAACATCTATTTTAAGCACGTCGAGACGAGTACTGTTTCATTTTAAATACAAATCTTATAGTTAATTCTAATTTGAAACTCGAGTTCAATAAGTCTAACCAGAAACCTTGGGTCATCCCTTGGAAAGTAATTGTTTGTTTTTTACTGTTAGACTGTACTGGAGTGCACTCTGGTCTGTTTTAGAAAAAAAGTCTTTGCCAAATTGGATCCCCTACAAAATTCCATTAAGTGTTTCAATACAGATTTTGGTAAAAAGAATCTCTCATTGACTTTTTCACCAAGAAATCTTTGATTAATGTTCTATTCGTTCTTGGTTCTTTTAAGCAAAGTTCAGCAGACGGTTACTACTCTTGATAAGTACGGGTGCAGCCACCCTTTATTTTATTTAGGGTGACCATAGGGGGTAAAACCCTCAAGGTTTTTCTAAACCAGCGTACCAATTGGTAGTGGGTTGTTTGCTTCTGTGTGACAGCATCTCTCCTCCATTCTGGTAGGCAAGAAGCCCAGGACTAAGGCTCCCAAGATCCAGAGACTGGTGACACCACGTGTGCTGCAGCACAAACGCCGTCGCATTGCTCTGAAGAAGCAGCGCACCCAGAAGAACAAGGAGGAGGCCTCAGAGTATGCCAAGTTGCTGGCAAAGAGGATGAAGGTTTGTCTTTTAAGCTGGTTATTGAAAATCAGTATTGCTGACCTGCTGTCATGCTCTTTTAATCTCACATGCATGCACAAAATGTCACATTTCACTGTTAACTGTAGACATTAACTCTAGGTTTATAAATGTTGAAACATATTTAAAAAAATATTCAATTCGTTTAGCAACAAATGCAGACCCTTGATTTCCTTGAACATGTCCTACTTTTTCATAGGAGGCCAAGGAGAAGCGGCAGGAACAGATTGCCAAGAGACGTCGCCTCTCTTCTCTAAGAGCATCTACATCCAAGTCAGAGTCCAGCCAGAAGTGAACACATGTCACAATAAAGAATTGAAATGAACACCTATGTTGTACTTTGTGGTGGGGGAGGGTGGCCTGCTATTTAATATCTGAGCTGTCACAACGGCAAGAACCATGTGCTCCTTGACTTACCGTAACTTTACCATTACCTCAATGGAATTCCAGCACATTCTGAAGCTCAAAAGCAGCTTTATGCCAGCAACTGTCAAAGACTCAAACACTGGAACCGCAGCTCAAACTTGTGGCTGCTTCACTATTATTCCTAATGCTTAAGCTACATTCACACCGCCCTCAACTTTTTTAAACTGCCATCTTTGAAGTCTAAATGCACATTCCAAGCTTCCACAAACAGCCGCACAAGTTCTGACTTTTCAGGCTCTACGTACAAGACATGACCATTGGACGCACATTGGAAGGTAAACCAGGTTCAACTTTGACCAATCGGTCCGATTTGGTGACAAATGGATGACCTTTTTAATAGTGCCAAGAATTGGTAACTAGTTTGCCAGGCCAGAATTACGAGTAAGTATTCTACATGAATAGTTGAAACACCTGGATTAAGATTCATGACATTTACCCACTTTGACATTTCACTCCAGTCTTCCAACTAGTCAAAGTAACTAGGCGACGAACGTACATTAGTAATGGATAGCGACAGTCCTGTGTAAACATGGGCTAAACATTCAAAAATGCACACAGCTTAAGGCTTTTATTGTTGGGAAAACCTCAAGCCTGATCCTCAAAGGACTGAACACTTCTGCTTAACGCATGCCTTTAGGAAAATCAGCAAGCAGTTATGTTGAGCAATAAGCAGGAACCGCTGATAAATCTGAATCTTTTATTAGACAAAGTTTTCTAGGAACAAGTAGTCAACAGCGAGTCACATTTTCTCAGCAGCCGTTGTGCAGCGCGGAAGTTCGGGCAGGTCTCAGCCGGAGAGCAGGTGTGGTCTTCCAGCAGGTATTCTTGTAGGGTTTGGACAGGACCATAGGATGACCTCTGCTTTGAGACTGCTTCCGTTCAGGGGACAGATGGCCTAAATTGTACATCTGAGTGATGAAGAAAAATGCGCTGACGGCCAGGTGCTGCATGTATTTTTGCAGTTCTTGAAGTCTCCAGGTGGTTTGAAGATCCTGCAAAAAGTTGGAAACATTTCATGGAAAATGCTTACCTAAGCATGTTTAAAAGCAAAGATGTAGGTCAATGCAGATGCAGTTTTTTTTTTTTTTAAAGGGGGGGTGGGTGGTTTATGGCAACTCCCGCCTCCAAGGTGAACTTCAGCTAGTTTGAACCAAGGAGGAAATTCTGTTTTTTGGAAACATTTGAAAATTGGAAGAAAATTTAAAAATGGGCAACATCTGCTAATATCTTAATAGATGGATCAGAAGTGTGAAAGCTTTGTTAGAGAATTCTGACAAGTTCTTTAGCACAAATGCTGCATGTGAGACATTCTACCATGTGCAGCAGAACTGAACATACCTGAAAAGACTGGACCTTGCAGATGACAACGTGATACGTTCTCCTATACAATTTAACAGAAAGGGAAACGATCCGGGATCTTTCCCTGCCACTCCCGCCTTCAAACCCCTCAACCAAGTGGGCTTTTGTTTCTAGGAGGAGAACAAAGTCTGCATTTAAACTGACTCCAAGCTGCCTCACGGGAGACGTCCAGATCCTCTTACCGTTCTCCTCTTCAGTTGGAGGCAACACGTGGTCCAGCAGAGCCTCAGAAAAGTCCAGGCCCACATTTGCCAGGGAGAGCGCCCGTTCTGCCACAGACTGGGTCGTTCCATCAGCCGGAAGCATCCTGGTCACAATCCAGGACACTGTGTGCTGGAGACACTCCACAGTTCCAGACGCTGCGATGCTCACCTTTCCCCGGATCTCATGGATCTTGGTTTTGGCCGAGGCCACAACCTGTGACACGAGGAGGCGTTAACCTGCTTGGTCTGATTGTCTTGAGAGGTTTGAAGGTGGGATGTTACCTGATCAGTGGGCGACTGAATGATGGGGAAAGATGCTTCAAGCCAATCCAAACTTTTGCATGCAACATTATTTGCAAGGGAAACTGGAGAAATGGGGTTTTATCAATTTGAAAATAATCCTTTCACAATAAAGTTATGGATTTAAAACTAAAAATACCAAAGTTTTAAGGGAGAAAAATTTGTTTATAACCCAAAACTGACATTGCAAACTTATTTTGTGATTAGGCAAAGTGTCCATCCCTACCGGAAGAACCCTTTCAAAATAAAAGTACTCACTCTGGTTCTCCAGTTTGTCCATGAGCGGTGAGGCTCGGGTGCAGGCCTCGGTGCTCAGAGCGCCCACCCTGCTCTCTAGCGCCTCACACAGGACCCTCAGACCGGGGCTGCTGCCCTTTGCGTCCTTGTACAGAATGGACAGAGCTGCACAAGCAGAGCGAACTGCAGGCAGCTTGGCCACCCTGGCAGCTGCACTCACCGCTTCCTGACAATTAAAAACATAAAAATAAAACGTGTGCTGCATTTTAAATCTTAAGAATTGGGTCCAACAACAAAGAAGCAAATAAACTTTTTTTTACTGCATTGCACTCACCTTATTGTTGTTTGAGGGCATCTTTTGCGCACTCTGGAACATAAAAATAAAAGTCTTGCAACCAAAAGTTTTGTCTTAACCTGCTCGGGAAAAGACCCACGAAGAAACCATCAAGGCGTGGGGCAAAACAAGCCGCCTCACAGGTGAGGCCCCGCCCAAATACCCGGATGAGGCAGCTGATCAATTAGCGCTCACCTGAGGCCAAATCAGTACAACAGCTTTTAAAGAATGACGAGTTTTGACATGTTTAGAATATGATAGGCTACAAACCTCAAAAGCGACTAAACAATATTTTTGGCACGCTTAATCAACAAGATTGGGCCAAGAAAGACTGTATATATGGCAAAGAGAATTCTATTAATATTTGCTGTTCAGTTAAATCCTTACTAGTTTAATATTGAATGATTAGGTATAAGTAAATATTTTGATCATCTTAACATTAGTTGTAATTCCCACATGACATTAATCTGTATCTTGATTTTTTTTTCTGCTGTTAAATATAATACGTATATATCAAACGTATATATCTATGATTTATCACAGAGGTTCTTACTGTTATTTATACCATTTGTGGTTTTATTGTAATAAAATAATCTTTTCATAAAATGTTTTTTCTTTGCTTGGCTTAATTTTTCTGAAACTAATTTGCCGCACAAGACAGGTTTATGCCTAAAAAGAGGTTTATTCCAATCAAAAATAAGCAAATAAAAGGCATAAAACCAAAGAAAGCAATAACATTCTGGATTAAGGCATGAACTGGTATGTCTGCAGATGTGGCTCAGACGCATCCTGTGCCTGCTTTTCATTCTGACGCACAAACGTTTCGCCAGAGGTCCATTAGAATAATAATGCTTCCCCTCCTGCACGGGGCTCCTACAGTTGCGCACGCTCTGCTACACGGGGTGTGATGTCTGTGGTGCTGATGTTGCGGCTGTGGCGGAGACTGCAGCCGCAGCAGCCCGCCTCCGCGGCGCGCAACGTGCTGCGAAGCGTCAACTCGGTGTGCGTCAGGGATGAGGCGCACATGAGACCCTCATGTGCGAGTCACAGAAAGAGGCACGTGTAGTGGGTGGTCCCCGGCACATGGCTTTCACGTGGCCCCAGCAAACACAGAGCCCCGTTTCCAGCTGCCACAACGTCAGTCCGGTGCGGCAACAGCAGCACGCAACATCACTATACCATGGCTGTGGAGATGGAGCCCACGGAGTAAGTGCAAACTCAGATTTTCCTGATTTTCTTCATGATCACTTTACAGAGGCAGAAAAATCACAACTTTTGTCTTTTAGATTGGTTGGCATTGATTGAAGAAATGACATCATTGGAGAGAGCATTAAATGCTGTACCTTGTCTTGAAGAAGTGGCTCTGCTGCACACATTCTGGGCATAATTTTCAAACTACTATTTGGAATGAATAATTATTATGGAGCCTTCTGGTTGCAGCTTTCCTCTGATGTGCTATTTTAAGAATACTGTGGGTTGTTATGGAAAATGGCATTTTTTCCAAGCTCTATTTTCTATACCTTACACATAATGTTCAATTTCTTGTGCTTGTTGCACCGAGCACGCTCATCCAGCTGGTGCCAAGGATGAGATTCTGTTTTTTCATTGCTTTCTTGAAGCCCCTAAGTTAATGTTGTCAGTGCCAGAAGGAAGCCACATTGGGGCAACATTGGTGCGCAAATTTGTGTGTGACAACGTCAAAAAAAAAAAAAAAACGTCATTAACAGTTAGCTCTGACTTCTACAGTGTGATCCGCCTCATAATGCAGTACCTGAAGGAAAACAACCTCTACCGCACGCTGAGCACCTTGCAAGAAGAAACCACCGTCTCACTCAACACAGTGGAAAGCTTTGAAAGCTTCATTGCAGACATCAACAGGGGTCACTGGGACTCTGTCTTGTTGGCCATCGAGTCCCTCAAGCTGCCTGACAACACACTCACTGACCTCTATGAGCAGGTCAGTGTTTGCTTTGGTTCTTCTGGAGAGGTGCATCTCCACATTGATCTTCATCCAGAAACCTCCGTTCAGCTCAAATGTCCTCAACAGGTGGTGATAGAGCTCATAGAAATGAGGGAGGTGGGAGCCGCTCGCGCTCTCCTCAGACAGACTGATCCCATGATCATGCTGAAGCAGACCCAGCCTGAGAGGTACTCACGTCTGGAGAAGCTGCTCACTCAGCCTTACTTTGACCCCCGGGAGGTGAGAAAACCACTTGTTTGTGGGTCCTGACAATGCTCTATAGGTGGGGGTGTTTTTACAAGTCGCTCTCTTTTAAACCACAGGCGTACCCTAAAGGCAGCAGCAAGGAAAAGCGGCGCAGAGCTCTGGCTGAAGCTCTAATGAGGGAGGTCTGCGTGGTGCCACCTTCTCGCCTCATCGGGCTTTTGGAACAAGTCACTGTGAGTATGGAGATAAAGTGGAAAGAAGATTCTCAGTTTCTTAATACTCACTGCAAATACAAAGCTGCAGCCAATACTGAATTACTGCATTCTATAATCAAATATAAGCTTGCAAATTATAATAGCTTTCAGTTAGTTAGGTATCTTTACTTTCAGCTGGAATAACTAAAGCACAATCAGATGTGGAAGATTTTACTAACTACTTAAAAAGAGCAACCAGAAATTGCAATTATCCTTGTTTACTGGAGCATTAAGTCTTTTTTTTCACATTTTACAATCCATTCATGCTTCACTTTTAAAAAGTCTGAATTCTTGGGAATTCTCTGGTTCCAATCGTTCATTCCATTTTTTTTCCTGCTTTTAAGTCAGAGGCAAAATTTAAAAATTAATAAATGTCTGCAGAAAACTCTTTTCATGTTAGCTGCAACTTTCTATTTGAGAAAATAATTTTGATAAATTGATTGGTTTATTTCAAGCATTTTCAGCAAAAGAAAACAAGTTGAGTTCAAGTTAATGAACTCAAATCCATATTAATACATGGAAAATTAATAAATAACATTTCAAGACAATGTTTAAATACATTTGAGTTATTGACTTGGCAGTCAAAACTGATAGCATGAGAAGTGAAAATAGAGTTTGTGAGGCGATTTCTGACTTGATTGAGGGGAGTGTGTGACGATTGTTACTAATCTGTGTTACAGTGCATGACACGGCAGCAGAATCCGGGTTGTATCTCTGCCGACATGATCGTCGACTCTTCGGGGAAGAAGGAGCAACATGTGGAGAAAGACAGTTTTCCAACGCAGCTGTACAGACACATAAAGGTGAAAACACAGTCTGTGAAACATAAAAATTAACTAGTATTTGGACAAAATCAAAGCTTTAGGGTAGCAGTCATTTAATTGAATGTGCTAATTTGTTGGTTTGTATTTTCTTGGACTTTTGCCAGACACAAACACTGAAAACGAATTGCTTTATTCACCTGAAGAACCCACTTCTGCTGTGCTTTAGTCATTTTCCTCTGGATGGAGCCACAATTACTCCTTATGTCTTCTCTGTGCCAAAACTGATGAAGAGTAATGGTCACCCCACTTGCAGAGGCCGACTGATGACCTTTGTTTCTCTGACGTTGCTTGATGTTTTCTTGAATTGACAAATATTTCAAAATTTTCCTCTAAAAACTAATTTCCAAATGTGTTCTGTCTGCACAGTTTGGGCGCCACTCACATGTGAGATGTGCCCGTTTCTCACCTGATGGACGGTACTTGATAACAGGATCAGTGGATGGCTTTATTGAGGTCTGGAATTTCAACACAGGAAAAATTAACAAGGTAAATTTAGTTGTCAGTCTATGAAGTATATATATCTTCAAATGATGGAAGATATTATTTCACCAATTTCTTGTTGCGGATGTAATTGTAGGACCTGAAATATCAGGCCCAGGACAGCTTCATGATGATGGACGACGCCGTGCTTTGCATGTGCTTCAGTCAAGATACAGACATGCTGGCCACTGGAGCTCAGAACGGCAAAATAAAGGTTAGTTTACTCTGATGTGCCTTTGTTTTCTTCCAAACATTGCTAAAAAAAGAAATACAGTGTAAAAGATATTACAGAAAAAAGTGCTCATTTGAAATAATTTCCCGTGTCTGCGTGCGTGTGTGTGTTGGTTGACTGAGTAGGTGTGGAAAATCCAAAGTGGTCTGTGCCTGCGTAGGTTTGAGCAGGCTCACAACAAAGGTGTGACTTGTCTGAGCTTCTCCAAGGACAACAGTCAGATCCTCAGTGGTTCCTTCGACCAGACCCTCAGGTGAGACACCATGAAGGAAATGACATAGACTGCAGCTGCATGGCTAGTTATTCAAGATCCGTCTCAGCAATTTGTTACTGGGAAGGTGTTTGGAAACATGTATGAACTTTATACACATGGAGAACTTAAAACAAAAAAGTAAGATTTTGGTTCTTATAAAAATACTATGAAGGATGATTTTAATGATCATGTAATAAAAAAAAAAAGAAGTAAAGCGAGTAAAGGAAAATGACAACAAAAAGTATTTTTTACTTGTATAAGAAGGCATGTGGGAGGACAGGAGATATACAGATCCCTGCTGTGACTCACAGCTGATAGGAAGCTGTTCATAGATCTATTTCCCACCACACAGAAGTAAAACCTGATATTAATATATATATATATATATATATATATATATATATATATATATATATATATATATATATATATATATATATATATATATATATATATATATATATATATAAATATATACATATATATATATATAATTTATAATAAACAAATATATAATTTGGTATACTACAGTTTTCTGGATTTTCTGTTTCTCCAAGGATTTCACTTCGATGTGTTCTTTTTACATTTTCAAACGTAACTATAATTTTTGACTCAGCTTATTCTCAGTGTTCCATGTTTAAATGACTTCAAAAATAGTTTAAAAACATCTGCTTGTTTTGGGGAAAATTTAATTTTTTGTGGGTAATTTTGTAAATGTTTGAGGATCCCTCTTTTTCTGGAACCTAAGTTTTTTTGTATTAAAAGAGTAGAAAAAGAGAGATTTAAATATTACATTTAAAAAATAAAGAATGGGATGCCTGATAAAAGAAGTCATAATGTCCCTTTGAAGTCCTTTTAAATATATTTTTTACATTGATTTCCTCCTCATAGCACAACCTGTCATTTATGAAGCTTATTAACATCCATTGTCTTCCGTTTGCATCTTTTTTTGGTCAAACCTGATGAGTACAAGAATACATCTTTATGTTTTCTCGTGTGCACACACAGTGCATCTCCTTCACTTTAAATGTTGTTTCTGACTCCTGGGGGTGCGGGCTGCTCCGTCAGAGGCACATGTGCTGTGTGGGTGCAGCTCAGACACCATGTGCTCAGGCACAAAGCTGCAACGTGTTCCTCTAGAGTCAGAATTCCTGCACAAACAGCAAATCGTCTGCGCACAGATGTAGTGAATCTGTGAGGCGTTTTGTCACGGATTAACCAATCTGCACCCAAACACACCACCAGCTAAAAATAACAGCGGGGTCTGTCTGATCTCGAGAGAATTCTTCTCTTCCAGAGAACCATTTTCTTTTGTGTTTTTTTCAAACCCTCTCCGTGTCACCCATTTTTCAACCATGTCATTTGCAGAATTCATGAACTGAGGTCGGGGAAGACACTCAAGGAACTAAATGGTCATTCATCATTTGTAAATGATGCAGCCTTCATCAGAGATGGATCTCACATCATCAGCGCTTCATCTGATGGCAGCGTGAAGGTACAATTCACACAGGAGTCTTACGCAGTAACATCTCCTGTAAAATTTACTGATAACTACCTAAAAATGATAAGTTAATCACCAGGAAAAGTAATTATCCGTTGTTTTTTATGATTTTATCTCAATTAAAACTCATTTTGTGAAGAAATTCCATTTGCTCCTGTTGTAAAATCTTAGATTACATGTACAGACAAAAAGTACTAGATTTAAGGTTTTAGGTATTGTATTTTAGAGGTATCTTTTTTTCTTTTTTTTTTCAGATTTGGAACATAAAGTCCTGTGAATGCATTAGTAATCTGTCAGCAGCGCCAAGTATTCCTGTGAACAACGTGATTCCTCTGCCCCAAAATCCCCAGCACTTTGTGGTTTGTAACCAGTCCAGCACAGTGGCAGTCATGAGCATGCTCGGTCAGGTAAGTCTCCTGCAGCCAGTAACTCCAAGTGAGAACGATTTTGTCTTAAAAAATGCCAGAAAGTTGTAAAGCATTTAAATGACTTATTTGATTTACTCCTAAAAGTGCAAAAAGTGGATTTTTGTAACATTAAGATTGTCTTGGAAATTACTGTTCCTCAAAAAAGCTTTGAAATATTTATCTATTAAAAAACATACAAATTAACACATATTTGGAAAATCTTGCAGGTCATTAATGTGTTAATTCAACTCACTGGCTTAAAAAGAAGTTAAGAACTAATTGAATTGTTTCTGCTGAAGAAAATCTTCCATCACTTCTGTCTTCATTAAAACTGGCTAAACGCTAAGAAATACAATTAAAACGTGTTAAAATATGTCTTCTTTTCAAGCCTTGTTTGCTGAATACAAAGCTCAAACCTAAAGCTTCTGAACTGGAAATAGGATCATCAGGTTTTATTAGAATTTTATTAAAGAGGCAAAAATGCACTTGAAGAAAGGTTTTTTCTTTTTTGTTAAAGTCTATGTAGCTCAGTAATTGGGTTGGTCTGATTGGACAGGTGTCAATTATTTCATTTCATTCACCCTTTCATTTCACAAATGAAAGTGAAAGTGTTACATGTTTAGGCAGTTTTTCTGAAATTATAAGTGTGATACACCCAAGGTTACATGCATACGTGACCCTTGAGGGCAGAAACAGTAACTGAAAGCTCACAGTGTTTCCCTCTTCCTCCTCAGACTGTGAAGACCTTCACTCCTGACCGGTCACAGACAGTAAACTTTGTGTGTTGCACCACGTCACCCCGGGGGGAGTGGATCTACTGTGTGGGCGAGGACTGCATGCTGTACTGCTTCAAATACTCAACAGGAAGGCTGGAGAAAACGCTGACTGTAAGCCCCGCCGCTGATGAAGAACTCTTATCTTTAGGAAGCAGCAACCATTGGTCCTGCCTGTTCACTTAGTCAGCTGCCAGGCTGGGGACAGAGAGGCTGATGGGAAAATGTCAACATTTGTTGTTGTGCATTCACAGGTTCACGAGAAAGATGTCATCGGCGTTGCTCACCACCCACACGAGAACCTGCTCGCCACGTACGGCGGGGACGGCCTGCTCAGGCTATGGAAGCCTTAAGGATGGGAGGCAGTAGCTTATGGCAGCTGCATCTGTGGGAAAGAATGTTTTTAAACGGAGTTTTTTTAGAACAACGTATAAACAAACACAACAACAAACCACTTGATCGCAAACTGTTGAGGAACATCACTTATAATCTGTAGCCATAATCTTATTAAATCATATTTTATGGTAAATGACAGACATTTGCCTTTGATATGTTTTATCTTTCTCTTTTTTATCCAATGAAATTCCATAAAATGTATCCATTTAGGAACTTGAAACTGTTTTTGGCTTATATTACAACACATTTTGAGGATATTATGCCGTTTTGAGTGGCGTCGCAGTCTTCCATGCTTTATGCAGTCTTCCACATACTGTACATCCAATCTCAGTGGTGCCATTTCCCTCCAAATTCATCTTTTTTCAAAAGACATATATTTAAATAGTTACTATCTTAAATTTATACCTTTTCTGGTCCAAATTCTTTTTAATTTACTGATTTCTGAGTGTTCTCTGCATGTTATTTCAATTCCCTGAATGCTGACGTATACAATTTCTAGTATATGCATGGGGATTAAACTTCTTTTTTTTGTGTGCTTTCATAACTGTGGCTTGTGCTATTATTATTTTTTATACACATTGGTGTTTTTTGTGGATAAACATGCCTGCAGATGAAAAATAAAAAATTGTATTGCACTATCTGGTGTTGTGGTATATTTCAAAGCAAAGTAAATGTTCACTATAGTATATAATCTGTGAAAATTTAAATTATAAAAAAAAAATCTCAAATTGTCAGTTTTTTTATAAAGGTAAAGTTTAAAGTACAAAGTCTGAAAATGAGATTAGATTAAAAAAAATTTTTTTTTTTAAATATTTTTGTACATTAAGACATAATAAAAAAAGCCCAGACAAGTTATGGTTGTAGATAAATACAAGCTCAGATTTAAAAAAGTTTTATCAGTTTTCTGTCAAAAGATGTCAATTTCTGCTAACGGAAAGTTTCCACTTGAGAAAAATGTTTCAGCTTTCAAGGAAAACCTCAAGAATAGCCTTAATGGTCTTGTTGCTAATACAAGGAAAAAAAATTAAAGTAATCTTATAAATTAGGACATTTTTATTTATTAAGAAAAACATGAGCACAGACAATCTTGGTCAAAAAACAAACCAAAAAACAAAAGTTCAGTTTAGACCTTGAGATCCTTTCGTTTGTAGCTCAGTCCTCTGACAGTCTGAAGACTAAGAAATGCACATTGTTTAAAATAAAATCAGCACTTTCTTCTGTGATTCCATGTGTTGCAACATCCAAAGAAAGTCCAAGGCAACAGAAAGGAATATTTAAGTCATGATCAAGCTTTGAAAAAAGGTAAACACTTCAACAGGGTATTAAAACTGTCCATCTTTAACCTTTCTTAATCAATTTAAATATTATACAAATACCTTTTTTTCTGCTTTTCCTCTTGATAGAATTTAAATACAGTTTGGCACAGTATAAGATGGGTTAGATAACAGCACTTCTTAAATCTTTTAAGGTGTACAGAAGCCAAGTATCATCCAGGTGCTTTGGAGTTTATTACACTTACAAAAAAAAAGGGAAATCCATATTTCTCAAACGTGGAACACACTTTCTTTACATTTGACGAGTACAAAGCAGTAAAATTTCAAGCTAAAGTCAAAAATGACCTTTCTGAATGTGTAGTTTGGCGGCCTGAGCCTAAATGCTTTCCTGGGTCGGGTCACTGTGTTCAAAAGGATCTGGCGATGTTTAGAAAATAGCCCTTAAAAGGGAAACCCTGCCTAGATGTTTTGATATCATACATACGTTTTTATGTGCATTTCTTCATGCTCACGTCTAAACTTTAAGAACGTTCACGATTCACATGGAAGCCTTTAGAAATTGCATTAGGAAAACACCAAAGACATTTGTTTTCAGGTAAATTTGAATCCAAGTCATTGCACTAAAAATAGAGGAAGAGTTCTTTTCTCTGAGACTCTAGTGATTGATGCTAATCTGTGTAATCACAGTGTGATCGCTAAAAAAAACAACAACAAAAAGAAAACCATCAAAGTTGGTCCCAGTGGTTACATTAAGTCCTGCAAGTCCTAAACGTGTGACAAACGCTGCTCATCGATCTAAATCTGTGAAATAAATTAGAAACTTACTGTGAAATGTTTTTAGGCAAAGAAACCTAAAAAAAAAAAGGTCAAGTCATGAGAAAGGAGGATTCTGGGAAACAGTTCATTAGGATGTCTGGCATTGCACGCCGCCTGTGCTGGCGTAGTCCTCCTCCTCCATGTAGTAATACTGACGTCGGTGCCGCCTCCGGCTCTCCAAGTCGCAGTCCTCCAGCTCGGCGTAGATGTAGAGGTCTTCGTCCATGCTCTCCGGCTCCTCCGCTGCAGTTTTTTCTGGGAGGTAGCGCTTCAAGTCCTTCAGTCTGTTCTTAGGAAGGAAATTGGCGGGCGGGAACACCACCTGATGGAGACGCGTGTGTTGAACAGAGGAAGCAGCCGTTTTGTGTACGTCTATAGCTCCACACTACTGCAAAGGATGGAAAAGTCTTTCTTTGAAGTACTTACTGAGAAGTGAATGACCAGAAGTCCCTTCTCAAAGGGTCGGCGGTAAATGGGCATCCCTTCATTGAGGATACATTTGGTGTCTTCAGGCTTTATTAATTCTCCTGTGGTTAGAAAAGAGTAAAAAATAAAACAATTAGACAGGCTACAGTGTTACAATTGAAATGTTTGTATCATAGCAAACATACTAATATTTCACAAATGCACAATCAATTAGATCCTGTTTACCTTCCCGATTTACGTTAGGTAAAACTAAATGAGCTGAAATATTGTCCATGTTTAAGGCAATTTATTCAAACTCAGCATACGCATTTACAATCTTTAGTTATTTTTAAGCAACACAAAACTGAAAATCATTCAAATTAATAGACGTTAACAGATTTTTAATTTTTTAATAAAAACTAAAGCCAATATGATGCAACAAAGAAAAAACCTAAAAGTATTTAAATCCAGTTTTGACAGGTTTACAGCCAGCAGTCAAAGTGTTTTATTATGTAAATGGAATCAAGTCAAAACCAAATAACTGGAGTTTTGAACGGTTTATAACATCTTCATACAAAAGATAATAAACCAAATTCAAGCATCTATTCATTCGAAAATCTTCAAGCTTGATTGATGACAAAATTATCTCTGCTGTGAAAATGTTTCAGCTTACATAAAAAGAAGCAATGCTTTGATAATAAATAGGCCTTTAGCAACAAATTCTTAAATTGTGAATAAAAAATGAATATTTTAAACAACATAAACTGATTATTATTACAACAGTGTTTTAAACACAGCAGGTAGGCGTGCTTTAAGTGTGATTTTATATGAATCTATTAACCTCCGTATAAGGTGGAGAACTAATAATCGACCAAAAACCAAACAAAATGAAAACATGTCTGCCTGCTTCAAAGGACGTTTACTGAAAATGTCAAAATCACTGAGCTGATAATATTTCACAAGATCAGAAGCTTGTGAGGAAATGTTTCTCATTAATTCTCTGTGGAATCCAGACAAACCTACAACTCAGCCCAGGCTTTAAATGAACCACCGCCACTCTGTAGAAACTACGTCCTAGAAAACGACTGTTTTTTTGGTTAAACACGGCTAAATCATGATTAAAAGAACTCTGACAATAGATCAGAAGAGGACTGGAGTTGGTCTTTAAAAGACCCACTATAGCTGCATTTTGAGCCGAGGTACCTGGATGTGATGTGACGAACAGAGTTCTGTTGTCCAGCGTCTGGACGGGCCTCTTGAAACCACATAAAGCCTCAACCAGCTGCAACTCCATGGACATCACCAGGTCACTTCCTCTCCTGAACAGGTTTAAAGGAAGAAAAGCAAAGACAACTTTGAAGCATAATCTAAAAAAACAGCAGCATTTTCCAAATAAAACAAAAGAATATAATTAAAGGATTCAGTGGCTTAGACATTTTAAGTTGAACTATTTCCCTCCTTACATGCAATCACAATTAATCTTGTCATATGTAAAGTACAAATTCTTGCTCTTGTGCCAACATTTCCACAAAAGACGAACTGTTGTTCTCACCTTGTGAAAAGCGAATGTTCACGCAGGTCCAGAACAATGATAATATCACCTGGTTCTAGACCGGGCTCTTGGTCTCCCTCCCCGTGGAAAACTATCTTCTGACCATCTTTCATTCCTGGACACAATCGTTCAAAGGTTAAAAATAGTGGCCGTTCCTACACATTGACAAAAAGACTTGTGGTAGTTCTCCCTTTAGTCTCACCTTTGTCGATGTGGACCTCCAAGATCTTCTTTTGCCGCAGAATCTTCCGGCCTCCACATGCTTTGCAGCGGTCCTTGTGGCTGATTCTCTGTCCTTGTCCCTGGCAGCTGGAGCACACAGTGGACACTTGCTGAACCATACCTGGGAGCAGCTGGTGAACCCGGACCTGCATTCCCGTTCCATGGCAAGACATGCACACCTGTGCCGCTCCTTTACGACTTCCACGACCTGCAAGAGAACAGAGACCTCAGAACGGTGGACAACAGAGCAACAAATGAAATCAGAGCGACACACTAGTTACTGCTGAGGTGGGACAACAGAGATGATCGGGTCTTTTCCTAAATGCAGACCAATTTTAAAATCATTTCTTTAACATGTGTAAGTGACTGACTGGTTCTTGGAGTCTTTTCTCAGGTTTCACATGTCTTGCAGTGGTGCAAACTAAACAGATCTGACTCCAAAGCGATAAAAAATATCACGCTAAAAAAAAGAAGTGACCTCAAAACCAAGAACAGTGTTGTGAACTGAAATATGTGACTTCCTGAGTTCAGAGCTATTCTATAAAACAAAATTTAAACCATATTTTATAAAAATGCAAGATCGTGTTATTGTAATAAAAGTCAGGCACCGGGGATTTCAGGGAACCTTAAATTAGATTTAAGAACATTCACAGATTCAGAAGCAATTCACCGTACAACAACAGATGAGACAAATGAAAAAAGATCCAATTAAACATTTTCAAATGTTTTCTAACCTTACATCATGACTGTAAAATGTAAAGAAAAGAGCTGATTTTAGGTTTCATTCGGTCTGCACATCTTGGTTTAAAAACACTTGAACCTGATCCTTAGATTTGATTGTTGGACAAAATCATTGTCTGGCTTGTTTGCACTTTCCTGTCCTAAAAGGATGCTACTGGAAAACGAAACAACTTTGACACCTGACTGTGTCGGAGCTTAGACTCTAAATATGATACATACATTGTGTTTGCATACATTTTTTTGTGTTCGCACTACAGTTGTGTAGTGCTGCCTATTGGGGGAGCTCTGGCATCACACTGCCAGCTTTAGTTTTCCAGGCTAAAGGGGAAAAAGGAATCAAAGGGTTTTTTAAATCTGATTTGATCTTCTGCTTTAACTTGATCCTGACTCTTATACGAGTTGGATTATGAAGCTTTTTAAGTAAAGCCCCTTAAAGGACTGGAGGATGTTTTGGAATGTGGGTGTGAACAAAACGAACATGCAGGTCTAGAACTAAACCTTCATTCAGTCACATTAACACTCAACAATGTGAGGAAAGATAAAAGAACAGTAACTCAATCTGACAACCTGTGCTTTTAGGGAAAGTCTTAGTTCTACCTTAAGGCCAGCTCTACTTCATGCTTAAAAAACAAAACAAAAAAGCATGAAATTCATTGAACGCTTCACTATCAACCAAATACTAAACAGAAACTTTAATCGCTTTCATCTGTAAATATGCAACTCAGCGATGCGTTACCCTGATCTGTTCCAGTAATAATACTACTGATGACTCTGGTTTCAACGTTTTATTTGGAAAACACAAATTGTAGAAATGAATTTAGAATCTCCCAGTCATTACTTGAGAAGACGGATAGAAAACATTTCTAGGAACATCTCTACCTTGAGCTACTGCAGTAAACTCTGGAGCACTGTCGCCGGGGGATTTTCACCTGAGCCAAACTATTTACATGAATTTCAATGTGGCGTGTCAAGCCGTCCGTGCCTTCACAGGGAAGTCTCACGTGTCCCAGGTATGGATGGACCAAAGACCAACTTTCTAGTGTCATTTTAGTAATTTTTTTAATGAATTTTTTGTTTTCAAATTCCTAATTTTTCAGTAATTTTTTTAGCATGTTTTTAGGAACTTCCTATGTTTTTCATTTTGTTACACATACTACAGTTGAAAAAAAAAACTTTAATTTATTATGTGTTGTCGTGTTTTGATCTATTTTTTTTGACAAGTACTTTTTGTTGGGTATATTATTCCGGGTAAAAATTACCCGACAAAAGTGATGGTGTGTAACTTTTGATAGCGAAAGAGTTCCAGGGTTAAACAAAGTTTTAAAAAATTCAATTGAATTTTATTTGTATAGCCCAATATTACAACAATGGTCGTCTCAATGGGCTTCATACCGGTAATTGTATAGTAAACATGAAATCATAAAGAACATAAAGTTATAAAAATTAATAGGTAATGGCTAAACTAAACAGTCTAACCCGTCCAGTATATTTTCTTTATCACAACTACACTTTTTCAACAATTTGAAATAAATAAATATTTAGAAATGCAATTTTAAGCTTTTCCCCCTAATATATGCCATCCATCATCAGAAAAATGCCACTAGAACATGTTAAAGACAACAAAAACGCATTTTTATCAGAGTGGATATTAAAAATATTTGGGACAAAAAGAATTCCTGCTGCTGTGAACATCGGGAATTCTTGGTAAATATTTAGCACATTTGATTTTGAAAGTACTAAACCCATCTATTTATTTCTGCAGAAACGTAGAAGTAGTGTCTTTGCGGCACAGAAGATTCTCAAAAAAACTGAGCGGCGAAAGACTTACCCTCACACCTCTCACATACACAGTTCTTCTGCACGGCTAGTTTTCTCGTTGCTCCGTTATAAAGTTCCTCTAAAGATACAGTGATCTGGTGCACCATATTCTTTCCTGTGAATGAACAAAAAGACAACTTTTTTTCAAGAATCATACAATATTATGATTAACATCTATAGAAACATAACTAAAAATACTGTTAGTGATGTTTAAATCCTACACGACGACACTTTAACTCATTCAGAGCATAAAAAATACATTTGCTTGTCAGTGTTGGACTTGGTACAGTCCGGACCGGGGGAACATACAGAGGAACCATAAACTATATACTTCAAAACAAAACCCAGAGTGTGTTTGTTGTATTCTCATTATTTATTTTACCTTTTCGCTCTCTTTGCATCCGACTACCTCCACCAAAGAAAAAGTCAAAGATGTCCATGGGTGATGCAAAGCCACCGCCACCGCCGCCGCCACCAGTTCCCCCTTCCTTTAATGCCTTTTCGCCTCCCCTGTCATAGATTTCTCTCTTCTGGGGGTCTGACAGCACTTCATACGCCTGTGAGATCTGCTTGAACTTTAAAGACAAATCGTTTAAGAAAAGAAAAGAAAAACAAGGACGTTTGTGGCAGCTGCGTTATGTGGTACCTTCTCTCCTTCTGTAGGATTTTTGTCAGGGTGATATTTCAGGGCGAGCTTGCGATAGGCCTTTTTCAGCTCGTCAAGTGTTGCGTTAGCCTGAACGCCCAAAGTGTCATAAAATCCCATTTCCTTGACCATGATAGGTTTTTATAGGCCAGTCCTAAAGAAAAAACAATAACAGTGTGTTAACACACACACACTAAACAAATCTGATCCTCATCTGGTTAATCTGATGGTCCTTATCTGTTAATGACAGTTAACAAAATTGGGAACTTTAACAAACACCTAAATAAGAAAAACAAAATAAATAGCAGTTACTGCAAGAGTGAAAGGGAAAAAAAGAAGGGATGAAGCTTACAGCAGAAAAGCCAACTTTTTCTCAGAAATGATAAACAAAGGTGAATGAGGTCCAATTTTCTTACTTGTGTGTTGCCCAATTCTAAGATTGACTAAAATGTGACCAATAAGCAACCAGACGCTGAAAAAAGCAACAACAGAAAGAGTCTTAAGTCTTTACTTGCTAACAAAGCAATCTGATTATGTACTAAAATATTTAAACAACGTCAGATCTGAGCATTGCTGTTTAAAAAAACATTTTTTCAGGCATGTAAATGAGCATGATGGGAGTTTTTGGCTTAGAAATTTTCTGTTGTTTTGTGTGAGAAAACAGAGACGGTAGCTGTGTGTGTTAGGACAGATTGTTCTAATAGAAAAAAACAAATAAACAATGCTGAGACTTTTTGTTCCTCAGGTCAGTTTTACCCGAGAAGCTCTAGCAGCAAACGGGTTATTTGCTAGAGTCTGTTCATTTGGTCAATATCATAGCTGAAAGCTTCTAGGGATTTAGAAAAACACCGAAAATATAATGCAGTCCGACAGGCTCATCATGTCGACTAACATTGGTGTTCTGCTTACTACTGTTCCATTATCTGTGGATAAAGTTAGATTTCTCTGCGTAGAGGGGCACAATGATTCGGCCTTTGTAGCTAATTTAGCTACTCATGTCGTAGCTATGTATGTCATCAACATGGTGGCTTTTTTGCCAATTTTTTTAGCCAACAAATCACGTGTGGGCTGTTGTTAATAACATGTTTCGAGAATTAGTGGTTTTCCAACCTTAAACGAAGACCACGCTTAGCACCCTCACAAGACTGCAGCTCACAACGGCTCTTCCAGAATCTTCCTGCAGCCCTCTTTCTGCCGACTGCTGGTGTGGTGTCGAGTTTTGCGCGCAGACATCTACGTCCACCTCGCGGGAACGCGCGTCGACAGCTAAACCCGACTGTTGGTACTTGTGACCGCACCATGTCGAGTTATGTTCTTTCTCCCAAAAGATATCAATATTAACATGACTGAAACCCACAAATTTAAACCTAAATGAAAAAAAGAACGAATCTAACTTCAGCACAATCACGTTTCAGAAAGTCAGTCATAATAAAAGTTTTAGATACAAAAAAGTGATATTTTAAATATTATTTAAAAAGAGCCAAGCCTTGTTGAATTTTCTGAAACTGCTATGATTTAATGTCCATTCATTGACAAACCAACCAACCAAGAAGAAGAAAAAAGACCAAAAAATTAAAAAGCAACAACTAAAAAATAAAAAAAAATAAAAAGTTGTTTTACAAGATATCATTTTTATACAAGAAAACACGTTTTTATGTCGTTCACAATTTTGCTGTTGTTGCGCGCTCTCGCAAAGTGAAGAACTCTGGGAGGAGACAGAACTTCCCACCCCACCTTGTTCCTCGGTCGCACCCTCGTTCGTCATCACTCCGCGACAAGTTGAACAAACATTCAAACGTGTCCCGCTGCTAAATATTAGGGAGAAAAGCGTAACGAAATGAGAAAATGCCCATTTGCTGGCTCATTAGTGAAGAGGGGAATCACAAACCCATTCACCTGCCTCATTTACAGACAGTTGTCGTGGGTCGAGGCCCAGAAACTACTATCAAAGACAAAAAATGCTCCCGGCATCAAGGTAACGATGTTACCTACAAAAACAGTCTCTAGATTTCCTGTGAGTTCAGTAAGAATGTTAGGAAAATAATCTGTTATTGTTTTAGTGATTTCAGGGATAATACATTTAAGAAAACAGCAGGAATTGAATGACTTGAGCATCAAGTTATTTTCATTCATGTTTGTAAAACGAAATGCAAAGTTTTAACCTGTCTAAATGTTCCTGACTTTCCCATCAGTTGAACTGAAAGCTGAATGCAACAAAGGTTATGTCAAAGTGAAGCAGGTAACATGCTCACAAGAATGATCAGTGGTATAAACAAAATAAAAAGCCTTATTGCTGTACATTTTGTATTATTTTTATTGTTCTATTTTTTTTACCTGTTTTTTTTCTCCCCTCCCTAAGCTGGGGTTAAACCCCACCTCTGTCGGCTCCTTGGTGGTGGGTAAAGGCAATGAGGTCAAAATGAAGCCTGGAGAGCAGCTGCTCGTGGTCAACAGCCTTTATCCATACACCGTGCAGTTCAAAGAGGACACCACCGGGAGCCAGGGCGCCACCAAAAGACCACCAGAGCCAGTCAAAGAGAATGGAGGAAGCCAAAGAGAGACAGACTGCCTGAAAGCTGGACAACTCACAGAAAAAGTCGCTGCAGCTGTCATTCCAGGAGAAGCCACAAAAACTAGTGTGAGGAGAAACAAAGAAATCTACAATCTGTGATTTATGCCTAATATACAAATTATTGTTGCAGACCTGGAGAGTTTTTATTTAAATATTCATTCTCATAATTCATGTTAACTGACATTTTGTAGGGAATTTCTGGGCATTGGAGTCAAGGCTTGAAAACTTCAATGCAAGACCCCAAAATGCAGGTAGCTATAACTCAACATTACTTACTGATAAACGTACGTCTAAATTGAAACTAAATTTAGGTTTTGTTTCTGTTTTAATTGATCTTTTTTTTTTTTTTTTAGATATACAAGGACGATACAGTTGTAGTGATCAAAGACAAGTATCCCAAAGCTCGTTACCACTGGCTGGTTCTTCCATGGCAGTCGATTCCCAGCCTGAAGGCTTTGAAGGCAGAACACTGCGATCTGCTGAAACACATGCAGAAGGTGGCTGAGCGCATGATTAAGCAATGTCCAGAATCCAGCTCACTTAGCTTCCGGACTGGTTATCACGCCATCCCAAGCATGAGGTAAGTCTTTATTATGTGTGTTTATTGGGCTGTTACTCCTTAAAGTACACCATCCATCCATTTTCTTAACCCGCTGTATCCCTTTCGGGGTTGCTGGAGCCTGTCCCAGCTACTGCTGAGGAAAAGCGGTTAACACCCTGTACAGGTTGCCAGTCTTTTGCAGGGCCACACAAACACATGCACACCTCGGGGCAATTTAGAGTCACCTAGTAAACCTATGATGCATGCTTTTGGAGGAAGGCCAGAGTGCCCTGGAGAAAACCCATCGGGAGAACGTTCAAACTCAGCAGAGAAAGGGCCCTGCTGGGAATCAAACCAGGGCCTTCTCAGTGTGGGGCGAGAGCGCTAACCACTACCCCACCGTCCAGCCTCAAATTTCCCCATACTGTTGAAAATTAATAAAGAATAATGAAGAGATGCAACAATTCACTTTCTGGTTTTTCAGGTCACAGTGTTGTTTCACTTTGATACATGTGTATAACAAAATAATAATAAAAAAAAAATTGGTTTTTATTTATTTATTATTATCTAGAAAGCAAGTAACAGTAAACAAAGCCCTTTAGTTTGCTTATAATGACCCTGGTGTAATGTGATAAAACTATATTAAATTTAGCACAATGCTCGTATTTGTTACTTTCAACATAAACATATGCAAACATATGCAGTAGGGATGCAACGATTCCCCTGAGAGCTTGTGCTGAAGCATCACTACCTGGATAAATAAAGGTATTACTGCTTTAAATGTGCTCATTGTGGGTTTGTTTTCAGAGCACAATAAATCATCAGAGTAGTGTTACACGAGGACATCTCGGCTGAATTTGACATTTTCCCACTAATGAACCGTTCTGTTTACACTCTTCAGTCACATCCACCTCCACGTGATCAGTCAAGACTTTGACTCTCCTTGTTTGAAGAACAAGAAGCATTGGAATTCCTTTACCACAGATTACTTCATAGATTCTGAAAGTAAGAGCAGACTTTATGTTATTGATTGATTTAGATGTGCTGTGTGTAAAATCAAGCGTTTTCTTTTTTTAGATGTCATTCAGATGCTTGAAAAGGATGGGAGCGTCTCTGTGAAGGATGGGACTAGTGAGCTGTTGAAATTGCCTCTCCAATGTCACGTGTGTCACAAAGAGTGTCCCACCATTCCTGCCCTGAAAGAGCACCTGAAGCACCACCTCTCTAAATAACCGTGGGACTTTTTTATTCTGGGCTGTTTTGCTCTAAGTTAGCTCATTTTCTAGAAAATTCAGAGCGGGAACATTATTTTTTCAGGGTTTCTGTCTGTTGGAGTTTGAAGTCAAAATACCCAGATATTCTTCAGAAATACTTGTTATCCATCACATGTCACAACATTCTTTAGAGTTGCCTAATAAAAAAACTCTACATGTTGCAATAATTGTTATCTAAATACGTAGTTCTCCTTTTTCCAAATTTAGCTTTTAAGCATTTTGACTTTATTGTTTGGTTAGTGTTGACTGTGAAGCATTTTTTATGGTTTTGTGTGAACAAACAACCGTTTTGAGTTTGAAAGACTTAAGTGATTTTCAGCAAATAATATATATTAGTGAATAAACTGTACTGAACCAAAAGACGTGTCAATGGAATAACTCTGTCACCATCTAGTGTTCAATCAGAAGAATTAAGTTATAAGGGTAAGAGAAGGTTTAAACCGTATGTATTTTGGTAACCCTTCAGTGGCGCCTCCAGAAATTTTTCATGGGGGTGGCCAGTGGGGGGCCACATTAAATCTTGGGGTGGCACACAAAAACCATGAGCTATATTTTTAAAATTCATTCTACCAAACGTAGTAAAACAACCTTTAGAAAACCAATAGAAAGATAAATGCCTACTGATATTTTGTAGAACATGAATTTATAGTAGATACTACTAGTATAATAACTAATAGATACTAGTAGATACCATTAGTAGATACTACTACTGATATATATATATATATTTTTTGTTTATATTCAATGCTTAGGTGTGTCTGCTTGGGCTGTTCGGCTCTTGACTGAGAGATATCTACAATAAACAAAAAATGAAATCTGTTGTTCTGAAATAATAATAAAAATATCCTTCTAATTATTAATTATATCTGTAGACATTTCTATTCAGACTTATAATCATGAAACATTTTTATTATTAGGGTAACATAATTCTAACTTCACCAGTTGGTCCAGGAACAGGTGGAGCCCCTGCTTATGCTGAGTTCTGCCTTGTTTCTCTGACCAATGATGCTGACTGTCCCTCCTCTGATGCCGTCTCATCTTTGTCTTCCTTATTCTCTTCTGTCATTCATGCTGCTCTGTCTCATCTTCCTCCTCCTCACTACTCCTCTGTTGCTCCCCTACCATCTCTTTCACTCCTTCTGCTGCACTTTTATTCTTAAAATAAGAATATATGTTGAATTTCTCTTCATTCTCTGAAAATGGACAGACACAAGCATCAACTAATGACTATAGGTAACTCTGTGGAAACAAAAACACATCAAAATGTTGCGGTAACACAACAACCAGTGCTTAAATAGTGCCATGAAAATGAGTGGCTTGTGACAGGGACATCCTTTTTTTACTTATTAATAAGAAGTAATGACACATCCACCGCCGCTGATGATGTGGCGTATTTGCACCAAGTATTTGCACACTGGGTTTACATGTTTTGCAGACCGCATGTTTTTTACACCTTTGCAGCTGTATTTATTTAATATTTAATATTTATTTCTTTGTTTAATAAGAATCTAATTTTTGATAATAATTTTTCATAATAATTTTCTGTGATATTTTTAATTATTTAATATAAATGTCATTTGTGATGTCCTTTATTGATGTTATATTATATAGATTATTTCTGAATGTCGTGTTGCTGCCATAGATAAATGAAATTTCCCCATTGTGGGATTAATAAAGTCATCTATCTATCTATCTATCTATCTATCTATCTATCTATCTATCTATCTATCTATCTATCTATCTATCTATCTATCTATCTATCTATCTATCTATCTATCTATCTATCTATCTATCTATCTATCTATCTATCTATCTATCTATCTATCTATCTATCTATCTATCTATCTATCTATCTATCTATCTATCTATCTATCTATCTATCTATCTATCTATCTATCTATCTATCTATCTATCTATCTATCTATCTATCTATCTATCTATCTATCTATCCAGATCTAAAGTACAGTAAACAGATTGTTAAAGACCCACGGAAAATATTTAACAGGAAAAGAAACGTAGCATTTTGGGATGTGTGATTGTGTTTGCGTGCGTGCGCTCTCGCGCGCACGCGTGTGTGTGCGTGCTGAAACCGGTGCTCGCGCGATGCAGGAAGAGAGGGGGGAGAGCGCGTGTGAGGGTGTGGAGCGCATACACGCGCGGTCAGTCGCCCGTTTTGGACTTAAGGAAACAGTAATAAAGAAAGTTCATCTTTAGTGACTGAGACTGGTTCTTTTGTCTGACCGGCCCAGAGGATCTGAGGGTTCGAACGCGGAAGTGAACCACGCGTCTTATTCATTCTGCGTCCAGCGGCTCCTCTGTAGATGTCTGCGCACTCAAAGGCAGCAGGGAGGGGAGGGGGTGAGGGCCGGTTTAGGTGATCAGAGCGACTTGCCCGCTTGCTGGCTGTGCATTTGGGATGAAACGCACAACTGATGCTACCACAGCTTATAGTGGCTACTGGGGTGGCCACTGGGGTGGCCAGGTGTCGGAGAGGGGTGGCCATGGCCACCCCTGGCCACCCCCTGGTGGCGCCACTGTAACCCTTGTGCTGTCCTGGGCACTTTTACAGTTTCTAGACCCACTAGTAGACAGTGCGCTGAACCTTTTTTCTTTAATGATTTGTGATCTTCACTGGTGTCCATGGATTACAGTATGAAATGTTTCCACCTTTATCATGGTATTGGGAGAACACGTCAATCTAAGGGTGGGGTCAGCTAAGATAGCACAAGGGCGAAAGCACAAGCGCGGTTCCAAGAAAGTTTTTGCTGTAAATAGTGGAACTGGTGTCTAAATGCTATTAACGAACTCGTTAAAAGGTTGATGGCCCGTACGGGGATCGAACCCGCGACCTTGGCGTTATTAGCACCACGCTCTAACCAACTGAGCTAACCGGCCACTTGACGGCGTTATAGTGAAAATACATAATAATACACATATGTGTATTGTCACGGTCACTTGTTTATTGAATTTGTGCAAAATTGCATAAATATCTTATAAAAATCAATTATTAACAACATTCCTGCTTTGTTATACTTTTTGAAGCTCAGTTTTTAATAGAAAAAGTACATAATTTATTTATTTTACAATGGTAAATATCTAACTTTGTATTACTGAAAGTTGCATTAAGCCAAAACTACTGTTTGGATGTAATAAAAAAAAATGCCGTCTCCAATTAGTGCTGAGGTTTAGAAAATAAATTTGTTCACAAAGAAAAACAATCATCTCCTCAGTCTTAACTCCATGTTTTCCTCATCTGGCGTCATCAGTCCGTGGACAGAGAAATGTGCATCATCTCCTACGCTCTGGACAAAGTACTCTTCACTTTCACAGCTCTGTGTACCATTCACACAGTCTTTGGCTTTGAACTGCTCAGACTCAGCGCTGTCACTTCCGTCACTTTCATCACTTTCCTTTGAACTCTTGCTGGCATCGCTGCTGTCGCTGGTCTCTTCGCTCTCCTGGCTTTCACTACTATCGCTCTCAGTGCTGTTGCTGTTGGCAGCTGCAAGATCTGTGCTGTCGCTGCTGCTGTCTATGGATTTTTCCAGCAGGGGAAGGTTTGCACGACTGCCAGCAGTCACTGAGATGTGAGTAAGCTCCTTGCTCACACCTTCTGAATGACCTTCGACCTCCCTGCTGGTATTGTCCTCAGTGCTTGAGACATGACCAACGCTGGAAAACACCCTTACCCAACTCTGCTGCGGGGAAACAAACAGCATTAGTTAGGGCTAGCTCCAGCTAAAGCAGGCCACCGGTCAAAGAGTGTGCAGCAACTCACCACTTTGCGGACGTTCTCTTCGCTGCCCATGCTGTCATCTTTGGTTTCAAGCATAGTGTCAATCTGTGCAAATATTTGTGAAGCATATGAGCCAAAGGAACCATACTATAAAGAACTATTTAATTTGATGGAGCAATTTAAAAAAAAAAGTTCAAATAAATGGATTTATCTATCTTACCTCGATTATCTCATCTGACTGGCTATCACTCTCCTCTGAGGTCTTTTTGTTTTCACAGAAAGGAAAAAAAACTTTAAAATCAATATAAGTTAAGCATAATTATTACACAAACTGCATTGTAGAACAGCCTGTATTTATATATCCCACCTTGTCCTCTGAAGCAGATTCAGACGATTCAGACTCTGTACTCTTCAACAAATAATAATGAATGCATTATTGACAGAGTTGCACTCGTCTTCAATTTTCAACAGCAATTTGTGTATTTTAACTTACTTGTGTGGAGGCAACTTCCTCAGAGCTCTGAAACATAAAAACAGGAAACATTTGCCCATGACTGGTAAACATCAGCACAAAAGGAATCACAAGTTAGAAACAAAATGTCTTTCTTAATGTGCTGGGATAAACAGATACTGCAGAGAAATTACCTGAAGCTCCGAAGTGTTTTCAGAAGATTGTGAAACAGACAGACTTTCTGTCTGCAAAAAAACCCCAAATTAAGCACACAGCACAGTCGATTTAATTATACCCACAACATCCATTTAAGATGTTTTTATGTCAAGTCAGGCTTGGGTGAATGTACTTTCTCCAAAGATGTGTGGAGATAACATACAGTAGGGCAAACAATAGTCTAGGAGATGTTTTGCGTTTTATACCACACCACTTTTTTTTATTACTGTTTTTTTGCTGACTCTACTGCTGCATTGCCAATGAAATAACTAATGCATTGATGGAGAATTTTTTGATATATAAAATGTGATTGTACTTACTGAATTGGAATCCTGCTCATTTGAAACCAACACATTGTGCAAAATCTGTCAGAAAGGACAGAAAAATGGTGAACACATTAAAATCCACATACTTTTTAACTTGTTGAACGTGATATAAAACAAAAGTATAAATACACAAACAAAAAAAAACCACATCGATATTATTATTCTGCTATATTGTGCCTGGGGAAACCCATTTGCTTTCAGTATTCACTTACAAAACTATGTTGTTTTTTAAAAGTATACTTACTGGGTTTGCAAAAACTGAACCAATCAGGCAAATTGTTATAATGACAGTCTTCATTCTGTAACACAAAGTACACAAATATTTAAATAAGGTCAATTTGACTATTTCAGATTATTTGTTAAATTGCATCACTATGAATTAATTTAAAAAAAAAGAACCAAAATGCAACAAGTGTGTTGTTTCAGACACTGTTCTGAATCCCATCATGCAGTCATGTGGAGTTAAACATGAAACACAGAATTGATCATTCTGTTTGGATGTTAGATACAGCTGTTACATATACATAACATCTGATGTTATTGTGTAAAAAAATGAGATAAACAAAATAAAGCACAAGAGCAGTTACCTTGTAAGGATCACAGCTCCTGTTGAAGAAGTCTCACGATGTTGTCTGCTGCCAGACTAGAATCCAAACTTTTAAAACAGTGGAAGAGCAATGCTGCACAATACCTCAGCGACTAGTTTACATATGTATATATAGGTATAAATACTTCTATATATACATACGTAAGTGACCTCAGCTAAGATAATTGCATCATTTCCTTTTGGATGTCTGTCTCCTGCCAACACATGAAGGTGTATTTTTTCCCTGAAAGTCTGCTTTTAAACAAACTGACACTGGCACGATGATGATTGAAGGCACACACAAACACCCACAGTTCCATTCACTCTCACATATATTTTCTCCACCCCTCTCAAGCCTTAGGGGAAACATAGCTTCGCTTACTAAACCATAGGGTTTGTGGCCTCTTGAAAAAACAAACTCACCCACTTGGAGAGAAAGCGAGAGATACTCAGGTCAAGAAAAGCACACGGCTGTTGTGTAAAGTTAATGATTAAACATATTATTTTTTCCTTTTATTTCTGTTCAGCATCATTCAAAAATAAATTACAAAGCACACAAACACAACAAAATTCTTTAAATAAAATAAAACAACTTATGGGAACCTCCTTCTGTCTGATCATTATGCAAAGTTTAACAAAATTACAATTAAAATCTGTGCAGAACTTATTTTGTTTTCCACTGGGTTTAGCAAGGAAGTTGTTATTGTAAATAAGCCTCATTCCTTAGTGAAGGAAAAACCATATACAGTAAAAATCCTAACTGAAGACTTCCAGTTTCCCTCCCCGATGCTTATAATTGCTTCCTGGATGTCCATATTTGGTCAAACCCAAAATAAGATGACAGAATTTCTTGTTTAATCCCACGCTGGATCTCCACAAAGCAGAACAAACTTGTAATTAGTCTGGATGTTCGCCAGTCCAGAGGTATCCACCAAAACCACATGGGAGGAGTAAGGGAAGGATGATGGATGTTGGCTGGGGAACACTGTGTCTGCACATTCACTCCAAAGTGACTCAAGTTTTAACTTTAAACTGAACCCTTCAGCCGGACGGCAGATTACCTGTTTTTGTTTTTGGATGAGGAGTTTTCCTTTCTGTTTCTCTACATTAAATGTCACAAACAGAAGAGAGTGGAAACACGGATCCCAGGTCAGGCCTTGAATCACTAAATCTGAGAGGATGCACACACGATTCTTAACAAAAAATAGTCAACAATCAGAAAGAAAATGAACAAACTTAGATGGATTGATGCCTTTTCACAGATAACACTGGAGGGGAAATGCTTATCCTTTTTTACCTTCTCAATTAAAGCAGATCCTTTAAAAATATCCCAACACTGTTCTCAGATTCTCAGATATTTGAGTTACGTACGGTTTTTAGAAACGCTTTACAATAGAGTTGCGATTACATAAATTTGCTACTTCCCCCTCTGTTTCAAGCTACAAATCAAAGTCTATTTGACAATACTTGTATTTAGTTATTACATTGTGACTTGTGTGTACTATATTTATGCTTGTGAGTAATTACAGCCAAGAAGATGGTATTATCATCAAATATCTTTGTATATTTTCTTTATTTTCCAATCAATGTATGACTCAATGTTTGAAATCGATTTGATGTATCTTCTTTATTGCATTATTATATTCTCAATGCTTGAAATAAATGAATAAATCAAATCTATTCAGATAAATCAAATTCTAATTGCAGAAGAGGTCACACAAAGGTTTTCTTTGGGTCAAATGTTTTATTGCTCAGAAGAAAAAACAAAAAAATGTTGTCACAGATGCTGATGTAAACTTTACTCTCAAACCAAAACTGCCCTTTCCATGACAAGCACTTTTCAAAACTTGGCTGATTAAAAACATTATTTTCTAAACCTTTATTTATTCCACTGCAGAAAGCCACAAACCACAGTTGAAAGGGTCAGTCTGTGCTTTTATGGAGTTTTCTTTTGTCTGTTACAGAGACCATCAGTGACCAAACCAAACTTATTTAGTCTAAAGCAGAAACCCATTCTGTTCTAAATGTGTCTAGATGGCTACTGTGGTGGGGGATTTACAGGCTATGCCAGCAAACGATAAAGACGAGGCAGCCAGCAGTCAAGTTCTAACACACAGGCCAAAGACACAAAATTTATTTCACAATATGTCCAGATTGGAGATCATGTTAAAGCATAACATCATATGAGACGAAATACTATTTATAATAGAAAAAAACTTCTGTTTTATATCCTATTCCATTGGCCTTTTGGTACAAAATTCTGTTTTTAAATGACAATGTTACAAGTCAGAACCATCTAATACTGTCAGTAGAAACACTTAGAATCTTAGGTACAGCAATTACGATTTTTACATTGACAGAGGCCTGTTATTACTCCATTGGATGGAGTGACATCTAATGGCCACAACAGTGTCGTTTTTATCGCTTTGTTTGAAGAGGCAGGATGCAGCCGGTAACGGCCAAAAGACATTTTAATATCTTCAAGAAGCAAAAAGTTAGTTGAATAGTATTTTGTGAATTTAGGGATGATTCTTGTTTTTTTTTCTTTCCTTTTTCTCTCGTTTCATAAAAAAATATATTATTCTAAAAATAAAAAATGTTTTCATTGATTCAAATTAAACTGAATTCAACTGAAAACCAACAGGGGTTTGAAATACGTCTCTACGTCTATGCCTTACCCCAAAGACCCTCCCAAAGTTAGCAGTGACATCGCAGACCCTGTGTGTTCAGAAGCCAGTTTGTGTGGAGTGCTTGTCTGGCCTTGAATACAAAAGCTCATCCTCACAGGTGCAACACTGGCACACATTGGTGTTTGTAAGGAATCTCTTTTCTTTTCCTGTGACTGCCAACTGCAGGTAAAGACTGACTAATCAAACTTTTAAAATGTTTTCTGGTGTAGTTTTTTTTTTTTAAATCTTTCTACTTTGTAATATTTGCGCATACAAATCTGCGAGAAACTGCAGTCTTTGAAACTGCTCTTGACATATATAGTTATGTACATTTATATTCTACTTTGCTGTTTAATGGGTTATTCTCTTTAGGGGTCGCTACAGTAAATATCACATAATATTATTTTTTTATATGTTATGACATAGCTAATAGACTGTTTATGGTTTTAACTGCATTTGTTTACTTTTGTTTTGTATTCTTACATGAAACAAGACTTTGATACCTATAACTAAAGAGAGCAAAAATGTCATTTTTGAAAATTAAGAAAGAAAAACATGCATTTCAGCTGTCACATGATATGCGTGCTTTTTTAAGCACCAATATTTTACAAAAGTTCAAAGATGGATGTCTGACTGTGACATTAAGGTAACTTTTGGATACCCATTCCCATAAAATATGCATTTTGCTGTTTTGTTTAGTGATTATTCTGCTGGACAGAACCCCACTGTCTGTATTGTTTTTGTCCAGAGTAGCGACACGTTTGTGGACATAGCCAACTTTTTCCAGTCTGGTAACTTCAGTTGTTGATTTTAGCCCTGATTGTGACTTTTCAGAGAGGGACACATCTCTGAGGTCTGTAACCCCGATAACAAGCTACTATCACAGCTCTGCTTTTTCTTATGAATGTGCTGGAAGCATACAGAAACAACAATTTTTGGCTTTGAGTGTCATGTATTTAAAAAATGCCTTCTGTATTTCTCTGTAAGCAGGCATGAGGACCTGCTTGGTGTTCATTTGCTTCCTGGTAGCAACCTTTGCCATGTCTGTGAGTGTCAAGATTGACAATTGAAACCTACAAAAACAAAAGGTTTTTGAGTTTAAGGGGATTTTTCATTGATTGCTGTTGTGTTTTAGGTGAAGGGCAAACATCATGGAAGACACAGGGGATTACAAAAGACTTCAATCAAGGAAAAGGTATGCAAAAAAATGTAACCAAACTATGTTGTCAAAAACATTGTGGAAAGTAGCTATTTTGTCACTAAATCAGACGTACATTGGTAAAATTCCACATGATTAAATCAATGTTTTCCCTCTCCTGTTAAGGATGGGATCACGGAGGAAGATAATAACCCACAAGTGTCCCCCACCTTAGTCCCCTTTGACGTCAGCAGCATGGAGAAGGAAGATGGAGAACCAAGCTCAGATAGTAACACCAGTGCACAGAAGATCAAGGAAGTGAATGGAAAGACAGACCAGAGCACGGCAGTCCTGATGAGTGAGGAGGAACTAGTTGATCTCCTGAAGAAAGAGTCAGAAGAAGAAGAGGAAGATGGAGAAGTGAAAGAGTTAGAGGATGAAGAGGCAGATACTAGCAAGGTGCTGAAGAAAACCAAGGGTAAAGGTGAGAAGAAAATCTCAGAGGAAAGCACAGAGGTAAAGGATGAAGAGGAAGTGAGGGATGAGGGCATGGAAGAGAAAGAGAAGGAGGGGGTCAAGGAGATGCTTCTTGAGAAAAAAGTGGAAAATCCTGCTGGCAGAGAAGAGAAGGTGGCCTCACCAGAGGAAACAGAGAGCAGCACAGAATCAGAGATCATAGCAGATCTTGATTATGCTGCTGACAGTGGAGTAGTCCGACCTTTGCAAACTGTATCAGCTGAAGTTATCACCTCTGCTCATGAAATCCAGTCCATTGCAAAAAAAGATGCATCCGATGATCAAAATAAAGAAGATCATGAGGCAGAGTTCCAGCAAGACATGCAAACCACCAGCGATGATGTGCACGATGACGACACTGCAGCCAAATCTGAAGAAAAAAGCACCAAGCAGGAAGAACCTCAATCAAATATCGACCCTGGGAAAGAGGAAGAGGCAGTCAAGGATGACAGCAAAGCTCAAACCAAGGCAAAGACAAGGATGCAGAGGAGAAACCAGCGAGCAAGAAAGCATTCTCCACAGAAGGATGAGGGGCATCCTGAGCAAACACAGAGCGAACAAGAGCCACAGGAGTCTCAGGAACCCGGCACCAGAGGCGGACTTAACAAAGCAAAGCGGAGAAGGGCAGAAAAATGGGTAAATATTTAATCCACCCATCCGTTTCTGAACTTGCTGTTTCCTTTATGGGTTCCTCGAGGTCACAGGAGCCAACTCCAGCTTTGTTCAGCTGAAGGCAAGGTGAACTTAGGACAAGGAGTGTGTTTAACATGATGCAGCTGTGCAAGAGTCAAATTGTTCAAGATAATTGTCAGTTTTCTTAAACAGATATTTTCCATAATCTAACTTTTGTTATGGTTTTGATAGCTATAGAAAAAACAGCGGTTACTTGAAAAGCACTTTTCCACATTGCTTTAAGGCCCAAAGTGCTTTACTGTCACAGCCACCCATGCACACACTGATCACACTGATCACACACTCCACTGTCCAAAACTGGCACCAACCTGTAACCATTAAGAGCAATTTGGAGTTCAGTGTCTTGGCCAATGACACTTTTGACACATGGACTGGCAAGGAGGAAACCAAACCAATGATCCTTCAATCAGATGTTGACCGTTCAATCACTGAACCACAGCTGCCCCTTAAACATTTAAAGAATTAAACTTTTTTTTTCAAACTGACCCACTGAGTCTTTAATGAAGACAATGGAAAAACTCTGGAGTTGCCAAAGTCAAGTAAATGTATTAGTCTGGCTGAAAGTATTTCTTATATTAACTTGTCTCTAAATATCATGGATGTGTGACTGTCCAAATGTTAAAAAAACAACAAAAAGTATTGCTTTTAGAAACAAAAATGTGTTTCTCTTCTTCTTCTTCAGGGTCATTTGGTGGGACTGAATCCAGTGCAGATCAGATCTTCAGTGAATCTGCACCCTCAGTCAAAGCCATCCGTCACAGGAGACATATACGTTGAAGAAAGCCTTACTGGTTAGAATTGAAAGTTGATGGAAAAAATCTGATTTTATTGATTTTAATTGACACATTTGTTATCTTTTTGACTTTTTTGATAGAAACTTTAAAAATAAAAATAAATGAAAATTGCTGTGATAACAAGCTCCTCTTATAATAACAATATAAGTGAACGACACCAATTTTTATCACCAGAACTTAGTAAATTATCGAATTAACATTTACAAATACTATCAAATACCTCAGATTTCAATGTGTTTGTGTATTTTGGGTTATTCTTTTGGGTTTTGTAATAATAGAAGGTTCTTCAGTAGAGTCTGGTCAGCAGTTTTGACCACTAATACACTATCCCAACAGTCCCACAAGGGAATTTGCTGACAAGGTTATTTTGCTAAAACTTCCGCATGAGTAGTGCCCGCTTTGCTTTACAGTCACTACCAAAACACAGCTCTGCAGGCTTAAGGAGTGAATAAGGGAGATCATGCTGAATTTAAACACCGCACTAGCTCCAACAGAGGAATGTGGAAGATGATGTGGAGCGTTCATAAATCATGGTCACTCAAGGGAATAAAACAACCAGTGAAAAAAACTTTCATTTTTCTAATGTAATGCTGTAATGTAACAATGTCAGAGTTAAAGTCCTTTTTATTATTATTATTTTTCTTTTAGATCCATGTTATAATTTCCGTTGCAAGCGTGGAAAAACCTGTAAGCTTGATGCAGACAACAAGCCACATTGTGCCTGCCAAGAACCGGCAGAATGTCCAGCCAGCACTAATACATTTGATAATGTGAGTATTTAGAAAAGTGCCAGTGACTGAACTTCAGAATTTTGCTTATATCTATTCCACTCCTTTCAGGTTTGTGGAACGGACAACAGAACTTACGATACATCATGCCATCTCTTTGCTACTAAATGTAACTTGGATGGGACTAAGACGGGCCACAGGCTCCATTTGGACTATAGTGGTCCATGCAAACGTGAGACCCAGCTGTTTCACTGACTAACCTCATTGTTCAGGATCAACCTTTCACACTGCTCTGTCTGTTTGTCCTGCTGTCCCTCAGTGATACCTCCATGTTTGGAGAATGAACTTTCCCAGTTTCCGCTGAGAATGAGGGACTGGCTGAAAAACGTGCTTCTGCAGTTGTATGAGCTTGACTCCATGTCACCTGGCTACCTCACCCCAAAACAGCGTTTCAAAGTAAGACTCATGACACACATTTTTTGTGTTATGAAAGTACACCACACTCTCCTGTTTGGTCCAGTACTTGTAAGTAGATATCATTTTTTCACCCTGGGATACAGCAATCCACCTAATAAATCTGAAAAAAAAAAAAATCAAGAGCCTTTTTCATATAAAAACAAAGAAATGAGGCTCTCAAACTGAGAGAGAGGCTCTCTCAGTTTGGTTTGAGTAAACAAAAATGAATTTTTAATGGGATTTTAATGACTGAACCTAAAAAAGAAATCAAAATAGAAATCCAAAGTTATTTGACTAAGTAACTTGTTGATCTGCAAATATTACATTACCTCCTGAAGGTTGGTCTGAACCCTTGTGCTATCCTAGGCACTTTAATGTTGGGAGTTGGGTCATCTAGACCCACTAGACAGTGCTCTGAACCTTTTTTCTTCAATGATTTGTGATCTTCACTGGTGTCCAGGGATAACATGAAATCTTCCACCTTTATCCACCTTTGTCATGGTAGGAAGAACATGTCAAAGTAAGGGTGGGGTCATCTAAGATAGCACAAGGGTTATTTGAGAAATAATCATATAAAACACCTTAAAGTACCAGATGTTTTTTGATTTGTATTGAACATTTAAAAAAAGGTTTTTCAAATTCCAAGTTTTGCGAAACCATGTAACGTTCTACTTGATTTACAACTTTAAAAGGTCAAAACAAACTCTTGATTTTGCAGGTCAAGAAAATCTTTGAGAATGAGCGACGCCTTCATCCTGGTAACCACACTGTACAGCTGCTTGCACAGGACTTTGAGAAAAACTACAACATGTACATTTATCCTGTCCACTGGCAGTTTGCTCAGCTGGACCAGCACCCTTCAGACAGGTACATTTGTTCGTCTGTGTTTAGGCTGACATTTCTTTTCCTTTTTTGTAACTCTCCGCTGTAGGTTTGCAAAAGTGTTGGTCTTGGACACAAGTGCTCACACACCAAAATACTTGTTTATCTAGGAAAGCTGGGTCACCAACTTCAAATTAAAGAACCACAGCAGACGTTATAATCTAAAGTCTTTGCTTTTTTACATATAGAAAGTGCTTTAAAAAAAAATCTTTAAGAATCTTTAAGGTATTTAAATCCTGTACTTGAAAATAATAGTATTAAAGAGTATATTTCCTTGAAACTGAGACCTTAATGAGATTGGTAATCAAAGAAATTAATCTAAAAAAGTTAAAAATACATTTTAACAACTCCTACTACGTTTTAAATGAGTTCATGTAATACAAAGTCAATCCTGATTCATGATAACAATTTTCTTGGGATGTAGCTAGATTAATCGTGACTCTCTTTTTGCTTAAACAACACAGGGTTCTGACCCACTCAGAGTTGGCACCACTCAGGGTCCCGCTGGTACCAATGGAGCACTGCACCTCGCACTTCTTCCAGAAGTGTGATGCTGACAAAGATAAACAGGTTTCCTTCAAAGAGTGGACCTCCTGCTTTGGTATCAAAAATGGTGAGTAGCAAATAACGGGACTTTCTAATTAACTAATGTGCCACTACGGCAGGGGTCTGCAACCTTTAATGCTGGATGAGCCATTTGGTCCAGCTTCTTGCTGATCAAAAAGCAGCAAGAACTGCAAAGTCCCACCTCACAGTTTAAAAATTTTTTTGCTGCCATTAAGCTTTTCATTTGTAAAATATGGCTGATGAATATTTGAAATAATTGAGTTATAAAAGTGTTGCATTTCTATTATATTACTATTGACAGCAGGACACACGTGCTCCTTCCAAAATAAAATACATGTGTCAAATAGTATCTTGATTCAATGGATTTATTTGCAATTACACATTGAGAACGTTGTCTCTTTACAGCGACCAGACAGAGTAAACCACTCTGACAGTAGATCAAACCTGTTACTATCATTTTGCTCAGTCATTTGACATGTGCATTTTGGAGGAATGGTAAGGATCTCAGTGCTTCTTGAGCACCTCTTCATGATTGGTGTTATGTCAGCTGTTTGTTGTTGTTCACCTTTCAGAATATACCTTCATTGGTCGTCACAACAATATTTTTTCGCTTACATGTTGATGTAAACTATCTTCTCTGTCCTCAACCCCCTTTTCTTTTTTGCAGATGATATGGATCCCAACTTACTTTTCTAAAAATGGATTCTGGACCTGTTGCCCCTCATAAAACTGTATAGCTGCTGGATGAATCATCTTGTTCTTGTCATGTCACAACACACAAATTCAGACGAAAAACATGACTGCACCTCCTGATATACAAATAATTATTATGGTTGTGGGTTAGGTTAAGCTTAGACATTTACCTCGGTTATCTGTACCCTGACTTGAGTTGCTAGGATTGTTGTATTACATGCAGAATTACCCTGTAACTCCTGACAGATTAGTTTAATTTTAAATCTGTGTTTTCTCTACTTCTGTGATTCAAAAATGGTGCTGCTTCATTAAACGCTGATGTGATCTTGTTTACTGTAGTTGACATTAAAAGTTTCATGGAAAACAAAAGCTTGTCTAATAATAGATTTGTGTTTCAAAATGCTCACTGAAAAATCCACCTGGTTTGTTAAAATGCTTTATTGTCATAGGTCGTTTCTGAATGCCTCCATGATATGAATGCAATCTGCAATCATGGGTTTGAAAATGCAAGTCATTCATATGTGGTGTCGGTTTGCCACTTCATAATGGATAATGGCGCTCTGTAAAGCTGCAAAGCAAAAAATATCTCCAAGCTTGGTCAGAGAGATTACTCGGATTTGTTGCTGTTCTGATTGGATACCTTTGGTGGATCACTGACTCACCTGTTTTCTATATAAGTGAGGAAAGAAGCAGAAGATCACCTGTTGGTAGTGTGCTGTCACAAAGCTCAAACATGTACTGCATACTGTGGATTATTTTCCAGATTCTTGTCGTTGTGGTGCAGGCCGATGTATCCTCAGGGAGTGCTGAGGCTCTTGCGAAAGCAGCAGCCAAAAACAATGGAGGAGCTGTGGGAGCAGCAGCCGCTGGCAATGGTGTCAACGCTCAGAATGGGGCTCCTCTCATTGGTGAAACCATTGCTCGCCTTCTCCAACTTGGCGGGTCTCTGTTCATCCAGCCAGTCGGAAACCCCGGAGGCCAGGCTCCTCTGCAGCAGCTAATTCCCCTTACAGCTCTCCAGCAAGGTGGGGCCAATGGAAATCTACAGGGGCAGATGGCTGGACAACCTGGCGGGGGACCTGTGATGGTGTTTGGTGTGCTGCCACAGAACAATGCTGGAATAGACCCTCGGCAAATGCAGATGATTCCAGTGGCTTTGCCAGGGAACCAGCAACTTCCAGGGGGTGCGGCTGCTGCTGGGCAACCGTTAGGAAGATTGAGATTCCAACGTTCGGTGGCAACCCGTCTCAGGAGGACGCAGTCTCCACTGATGAAGACAGCAGCCACCGAAGAAGAAAAAGACGATGAAGAAGAAAGCTCTGGGATGGACCCAGAGGAGAAGCATCTGAATCTAGACCACACAACTCCAAGAAGTGTCCCATGAGTTTTGTCTGTGCTGTTCGTAAACTACATGGAAATTACTGTCATCGACACAAGAAATAAATAAATAAATTGATGATTTCAGTTTAAAACTGCTTGTTTATTCTTTCAGTCTGAACATATACACCATTTGTCACTAAAATTATATCTATCTAAGAAGGATAAACCATGTAATCTTAAATAAAATCCCTCCCCACTGAGGGTTCAGCCCCAAAGATTGCAGTTATTTTGGATGGAGGAGAGAAAAGACGCACAAGCCTCTACGTACAGCTCAGTGCCACCTTGCAGCATGTTTACATAAGACTTCCTCGCTTTCTCTAGCAAATAAAGGGTTTTTATTAGAGCTTGTGAATAACAAAAAATGAATAACAAATCGTTATCTCTGTATTATGAAGCACAGAAAAAGGAAATAAAAAGGTGTGATTTCTACAGGAAAAAAATGGGATTCCTAATTGGAACAGCATGACAGTGTACAATTAAAGCTCCAGACCAGACTTCCCACGTAGTGTTTACCTGCCTGGCTGTGGGCTGCTCAGTCAGCAGCTGAAAAACCATTCCACAGACCAAATAATGAGACAACCACTCAGAGTGTTTCAAAACCTGTTGATAGGACGTGTATGGCTGGAAACACCTCACATTCTCCGGACAGGTCACCAGCTATTAGGAAAATAAGCAAACTTTCATTAAAGCTTTTAGAATAATCAGCTCCTTTGAAAAACTACTGTTTCTATCAAAACCCTTAAAGATAAAGATGTATCTGCAACTGGTGGGACTTTTAACATAAATCATATTGTTTTTAACTTTGACATTCAAAATTCAAACATCAGCCTCGACACTTATGCTCAAAATATGAGTCAAGGTAGATACACAGACTAAGAAATCATGATGTCTGCTCATACTCTATGTCAGGTATAATTTCTTAACACAAAAAGTGTAAACGCTTTCATTTCTCTTCTCTTTGGTTTTATTCATCAGACTGTTTCACGTTTATTTTTTTTAAGTTTAGATTATTAATCAGACTTTAGTTTCACTCTGCTTTTTTGTCTTGGTTAGAACTGGTTTGATTTGTCAATCTCAGCAGCTCCTTCTAATTTTGTTAATGAGTTTGTTTCTTTATTTTCTGTGGATCTGGTTTTAAATCTTATTTTCTCCTACTTTTGTTCTTGTTGTCATGATTCAGGATGTGGTTAGCACTCTCATCTCATAGCAAAAGCCCCTGATTCAAATCACAGGTGGGTTCTTTCTGTGGAGGTTTTCTACAGTATTGTCCATTAGCAAGGATAGGCTTTGTCAGCACCCTGGCTTCCTCCCACGGTCCAAAAACATGCTTCATGGGCTGATTGGGAACTCAAATGGCGTCCTTTGGTGGTGTGACTGTGTGCGTCTCGTGATGTTCTGGTTAACTGTCCAGGGTGTAACCCATCTTCGCCCAGAAGGGATAGACTCCTGCAGCTGACACTGCACAGGACTAAGTGGGCATGGAAGGTACATAGATTATTAGTCATGTTTCAGAACATTCACGGTGTTAAATCACGTTTCCTCATTACTCTTTAATTTTCCTGTAATTTTCTCCTCGGCAAACCACCCTCAACTTGACAAAAACCTCTTGGATCTGTATGAAAGTAGCTTCTGTGCCTTTTTAACAGAAACAACTATTATATGTATTTGGAAGTCAATGAATCATTTAATTTTTGCTTAAATTTAACCTCAGTGTTTGGTGGGATCAGTCATTAAACCCATTTGCACTTCCTTATAAAAACACATCAGGTTTCTCATCCATGGTCACCTCTATATTACCCTGTGTTTTTTTCTTTGCTATAAATATTTTAGTGTTGTTTAGTGATGATTTTTACCTGCTGGCAGGCTTGTTTTTCTATCTGGTGACTTTGTGAAACTCTTGTGGTTCTCAGACTTTTAGAAGCCAAAATCAAAATTTAATACCAGAAAATAAAGCTAATAAAGATTATTGTGTTTTCTGGTATCAAAAACTGGTGTTGTTGTTTGGTCATTATTTTAATTTTAATTCAATTTAATTGTGGTGTAAGTTAAAGATGTTCTTCTGTACTGTTGTACTATTTATTGTCACTTTGCAGACAAAATAATTTCCCCATTGTGGGCTGAAAAAAAGTCTTATCTTATCTTATCTTATCTTATCTTATCTTATCTTATCTTATCTTATCTTATCTTATCTTATCTTATCTTATCTTATCTTAAGTAAGGCTTTAAAATGTAATTTATGTTCCCCTGTGTTACTTACATTGTTAACACAATTACACTTAATAAAATTCCAAAAACTGATCAATCCAGGAAGTTTCTATTACATGAACATAGTCTGGTTTTATTCTAAGTATAAATGTTTCTTAATTCACTTGTTTTTCATTCAAACATCTGTACTTAACCCTTGTGCTATCTTAGATGACCCCACCCTTACATTGACATGTTCTCCCTACCATGACAAAGGTGAATAAAGGTGGAAAGATTTCATGTAATCCATGGACACCAGTGAGGATCACAAATCATTGAAGAAAAAAGGTTCAGAGCACTGTCTAGTGGGTCTAGATGACCCAACTCCCAATGTTACAGTCCCTAGGATAGCACAAGGGTTAATAATCAAGTAAAAATGTTTCTTAATAAATGTTTTTTTTAAATGACTAATTTCTTGAATAAGATTAAAATTAATCTCTACTGTAGTTAGCGAAGGGTCAACCTGCTTCTTGCATTGCAGACATGAATAAAAATAATATTATGAAATGTCACAAGCAGTTGGCCCTTTGCCTTTCATTGTGTCATTAGCAGAAAGCACCTAATAATAATGATGTCAGCTTCTAGCCATTCATGACCACAATCCACACCGTTTTAAGGCTTCTTGTAGGTTTTTGGTTAGTAAGTTTCACATATCCCTCTAACCACAAATCTCAAGACACTGACTCACTCAGTCATTTAGTTGTGGTCTCTTCGCTGAGTAAAGATTAGTGTAAGATGTGGAGAAGTCCTTTATCTCTATGAGGTAAAAGACAGCTTACACTCCTATAGTCCTTTAATGCTCTTATTGTTAAAAATTAAGATGTCACCTAACAAAATTCCTCTGACATGCAGGTGACAAACACACTGTCCCAAAAGGCTCTTTCTAATTGGCTCGTAATAATCTCTTGCACAGATAAAAAGCTGTTCCGAATACAGAGAGTTACCGTGTTCTTTCAAAAGTTTGAAGCGAGAGCACATTTGACTGATCCCAAGTGGCAGAATGAAGTTTCTTCTCTTTGCTGCATTCATAGCAACCATCAGCTATGTAAGTATAATTTACATATTAGTATTTGCGTTTCTTTACATCCTCGCTTGCTGATGGTATAATTTGTTTTATTTCCTTTTTTATTGCAGGTTAATGCAGGCAAGGTGAGATCAATGTGAATGTATTTATATTTTGCCCAGGATTTTAAATGATTTCATGTGAAAAACATACTTTTTTCTTTGGTCTGTCCAGACGGCAAGACTCTTGGCAGCCATGAATGCAGGAATGCTCAATAACATGATGGCAGGAGGTCTGAACCCCCCTTTGGTGGCCGGCGGTGGAGTGGGATTCATTGGACAGCCCCAGTTCGCTCAGGTGAGTGTGAGATGTTGTCATCTGAACTCAAACAGGAAAACAGATTCTTGATGTATAAATCAAATAAGAACACATTTGCAACAATTTGTCTCCTCAGTTTGTTCCTGGACTCCCCACCTTTGCCCTCCGTGGTCCTGTGCCTAATCTGTTCCCTGCAGCAGTCAATGGGGTCTTTAATAGAAATTACTTCCATCCATGTCACTTGTAATGGTGTAACTGTCTCAGAAAAGTAATAACTGAAAATAATCTTCATGCCTTTTTTGTTATCTACCAGGTTCCTTTCATGGGTGTTCCTCAAATGGCCCAAATGCCTCAAATAGGTCAAATGGCCCAAATGCCTCAAATGGGTCAAATGGCCCAAATGCCTCAAATGGGTCAAATGGCCCAAATGCCTCAAATGGGTCAAATGGCCCAAATGCCTCAAATGGGTCAAATGGCCCAAATGAACCCACCTCAGCAGCCTCAGATGGTACCTATTCTGTCACAACATTTATAACTAGTTAGAGATTTTACAATTGTTAGACAGACTCGTTCTCTTGTTTTGTTCGTTTAGGTAATGGGAGGCGGTGCCGCCCAGCAGCAGCTTCCCCTTCAGCCTGATCCACTGAGAAGATTCAGGGTAAGAAGTGATGAATCTGAAAAATTGACAGTCTGCATGTGCCACAAATACAATCTAAGTGTTCCTGTCTGTTTCCAGCGTCAGACTTTCAAACCTCAAAATAGTCTGAGATCCACCGTGGATCCTCAGGTAAGACTGAAAAACACGTGCAGAGATCAAGTGAGTGAGGTTAAAGTGCGTTTATTGGACCTCTATTGACAAATAACTACTGACTTCTTTCTTTATCTCAGATTGAGGTTCCCGCTGAGTCAACGGCCACAGCACCACCCTGTGTTGAAGAAAAACGTGCAATGAACTAGAATTGCTTCTTCAACACATCACAAGGAAGCATTTTTTTATGACTTTCTTTATGTACTTTCAATGCTTATGGATTTTTTGGGCATAATAAAAATTCTGATTGCACCATGTCTTCTGCTTATTGTATAATTAGTAATCTAATTAAAAAATTGGGATTTCTCTGATTTGATGCTCAGAACAGTCTCATTGAACTAAATGCACTCCAAATTTGATATCTGCTGCCACCTACAGGACAGCGAGGAAACAAGACAAATTGTCACAACAAATCATGATAGACATGAACACGAGAACTCAAAAATACTCACTCAAGATCATCCCAGATAATAATTGTAACCCTTATGCTATCCTATGGGGTCAAGATGACCATTGACGTGTTCTCCCTACCATGACAAAGGTGGATAAAGGTGGAAAGATTTCATGTAATCCATGGACACCAGTGAAGATCACAAATCATTGAAGAAAAAAGGTTCAGCGCACTGTCTAGTGGGTCTAGCTGACCCACCTCCCAATGTTAAAGTGCCTAGGATAGCACAAGGGTTAAGCAAGTAAGAAAAGTGTATCTATATGGCACTTTTCCCAGAAAGAATCACAAAGTGCTAAACATAACAGGTTAAAACAACATCAAAAACAGGATAAAACAAGAAAAAAAACCTATTACCCGGTAAATATAAAAACCTGAAATCATAAAATCTTGTCAATATAAAACCAACATTTGCTGTATTCAAAAGGTCTTTAGTTGTGTTTTAAAAACCTCGACTAAATCAACTGAGGATTAGGACAAATGGGTTCCATGAAATGCATTTGTCTATTTTTAAAATGTGTGTGGAGGACAACTAATAAAACTTGACCAGAGGTTTTAACCCTTGTGCTATCCTATGGGGTCAAGATGACCCTTGACGTGTTCTCTCTACCATGACAAAGGTGGATAAAGGTGGAAAGATTTCATGTAATCCATGGACACCAGTGAAGATCACAAATCATTGAAGAAAAAAAGTTCAGTGCACTGTCTAGTGGGTCTAGATGACCCACCTCTCAATGTCAAAGTGCCTAGGATAGCACAAGGGTTATGACAGGGGTGTCAAACTCCAGGGATCCCGCAGGTTTTCCAGAAAACACATTTTTTAAAAGGAAATCTGAAATTAACCCAGAGCCAGTGGAGTGCTGCTAGAACTATTGTGGGTCTAAAGATGTGCAGTGGAGTTCTAATTTTCCTCAAGACAAATAAGTTAATTTTGGCTTGAACAAGTAAAAAGATCTTTGCACTTCTATGATTGAATCCGCAATGTTTGTCACCCTCAGTCTTTCACTCAACAACGGCCAAGATAGGTTCCAGCAACCCAGTGACCCCCAAAGGAATCAAGCAGGTTTAAAAGATTGATAAATGTATGTCTCTCTGTCCAATCATCTAAAGTATAACACAAATAAAATGTTAAAACAGAAACAAATTGACTGAAATTTAAAACTGAGAGATCAAATGCCTAACATATTATTAGACCCATCAGGCAGTCAGTGCCTTACAGTCTAAAATGCAGAGCACGAATTTCCCAATGTGGGATGAATACAGTATAATAAATTAAAACATGAAAAATAAAATAAAATGATATATTTTTAAATAAACAAAATAGTTAGCAAAGACACATTCAGGTGTCACCCGAAATTACTCTTTTTTCCTGGTGGTTCATGTACATATTAATGCAGCTCATTTTCCTTTTTTTAACTTGTCCTGTCCAAAAGCTGAGCACACGGATAGCAGCTGAAGGACTGTTGTGTTGGACATATTTTACTGTTACAACAGGCGGTTCTGGATCTTCTAACACACTGGTGTGTATTTGTATAAACCCCTTTTGTGATTTAGGCTAAACTTTATTTATATTGATTACATTTGTTTCCATTTTTTGTTGTTGGACCGGACGGGAAAATAAAAAGAGGAAAAAAGGGAGGGATATTGAAAACAGGGGGTAAGGGCACAGAAGAAAGGGAGAAAAGGCTGAAAAGGAAGTCTGTACGATGATTACAGAGGTGGTGGTGGGGAGGGTAAAATCATAAAGCAGCAATATGCTGGAGGATTATCATCATTACTGTCTGGTGTAAGTGTAAGTCAAAAGGGGCGGGGTCTGTCCACGTATATACTCAAGTGTTACAAGCATACCTGCTTGCTCCATAAACCTTCGCATACAAACATGTCAACATGTACTTAACCAAACTAAGGTTCACACGAACATGTACATACAAACCAACACATGTAAAGCAGTTCAATCTGTCACATATACTATTTATATAAGGTGAGCTGACGCCTCTGCTCAGGTGGGTGTTTATGTTCTGCTGAGGTGGATGATAGAATGCAAAAAGAGGGAGAGCGCCCAGCAGTCCCCACACCAAGACCCCCGCTAAAGCGGTAGAGGCAGCCAGGTAGCCCTGGTTTACCAGATAGAGGGAACCTGGACCCCGGACCAGGGCCAGCAGGACCACCACAAAGGGCCCCAATGCCAAAGAGCAGGGAGGCACAGGAGCACGAAGAGTGCAGGTCCCAGCCCAGCCAGGAGGACATCCCTCAGCCCCGCCAGAGGGGCCAGAATGGGACCCCGACCCCAGACGAGCAGCCCACCACCACCCCGAAGCTCCGGGCAATCCCCCCCTTAACGATCCACAGGAGACCCGCCCCAGGCTCCAGGCAACCACCCTCCCACTTCATGGGAGGTCGGGAAGAGAGCAAGGCAGGGACCGTCCACCTCTGCCCATGAGGTGGACACCTAAGACAGGTGGTGGTCCCCGAGAAGCATAGAAAACTTGCATGACCAGGCTCACCCACAGTTGGAATGCAGGTCATTTTTATAAATAAGATTGTATACATTTTTTTGATGAGATATGACTTCTTTCTAACTTTTCCATCATGCAGGACCTGATAGACAAATATTTGCTCTGGTTGTAGAACACTAAACCACACTCTTTGCCTATGTAGTCAGCCAAACTCACAAAAAGCATTTTAAGTTACTTTTTCTAAAGTACAGCTTCACTGCTTAAATGCTGGGAGACTTCTCCTGCATCGTCTTACTTTGAGATCCAACATGTCCTGATTCAGCCTTTAAGGCGTCAGCCTTTATGGACTCTTGTGTATAATATCTTGAATGTACAGGGAAATAAAATTAAAGTATTTAAAAAAATGTATCTGTGTTTTAATGTTCTACTTTTGACATTTGAAACAAAAACGTCTTACTTTCAGTCACTTGTGCGTAGCAGATAGCATTTTTTCACAAATCTGTTTTAAAAAAAGCTGAACGATAAGTCAAACGTCACAAAACGCAGTGTAACAAAAACCCCACACTGAAGCTGAAGCAAGGTGCAAAGCTGCTTAGGACAACTATCATCATTTGCATCAATTCAGTCCAATTAGATTTCAACATCAGTCTAAGTATGATGAAAAAGCAGTGACAAGTGTCTGATCACAAGTTTGCTCCTGTTTTTCTCATGACATGTCAACATTTCTAATGGCTATAATTACATGCTGAATTGTTAGAAATGCAAAACTGATTGTTGCTAAGAGGAGAACACATGGGAACATGTCTACAACCTTTAGTTATTGCACTAAGTGGGCTGGTAAAAGGACAATGCTAATCTGTTAATTTCACCAACACTGGAAACAAGTTTAAAGTCTTTCAGCAGAGTTGGGAATAACTTGGCCCAGAGCATGACTTGATGTTTGGAGACATGACTTATGCATAATAACATACTTACCTGTCCTGTGTTGTAAGTGTCTGAGTCTGCTGCTTTAAGGACTGTCTGTCACTCTGACCGCACATTGTCTGGATGAGTTGTTGGTGAACTTGAGTGGCTGTCGTGTAGAGAATTTAAAAGCCATCCAGGCGAGATGAGGAGGCAGAGAGAATAGGAAAGAAGAGCCAGAGCAACCCTAAGATAGGTTCGTTAACACTCATAGAGCAAGAGAAAGCATCTTTTTCTCTGCAGTTTGGATAAGAATTTTCATAGTATTTGTTTGAAACAAGTTTCTTATTTCAACTTTCTCAAGGACATCATGAAGCTGCACGCTGCCCTTCTGTTGATCTGCCTTTTCAGAGCAAGCCTTCCTTTGCCTGTAAGTTATATTTCTACGTAATGCATGTGCATATTTTGACATGTCATTGTACAGATCGACTAACTTGTTGATGTTTATTCAAGGTACTTATTGCCAGCAATAGCAATGAGGTAATTTTTAAAGTATCTATCACTATTAAAGCCCTCGTTTCTAACTATGTGCATACAAAAAAGTCAGATTCCCTTTTCTTATCTAAACCATTTGTGTGTTCAGATATTGAGACTCAATGGATTAACCCTTGCAGCTCTTGGACAAGCTCAGGTATGAGACTGCATGCTTTCTCTGCATGATGCCTTCTCTCAGATCTTAGAACTCACCTGTGTGCTCCTCTTTCAGGCATCATCCCTGTTACCCCAACTTGTTCTCCAGCAGCCTGATTTGTTGCTGACCCATCAGATGCTGAATCTAAACCCCCAGATAGCAGGTCCATTTGGTCCCCAGGGTCCACAGCTGCTGCTCCCGAACCAGGGCGGGCAGGTGACATCCGTGTTTGTTCCAAACGGTCAGCAGGAGCAACTTGGACCTCAGCAGGATCCCAATAATCCCAACATCCCTCAGCAAGCCCAGAACCCAGTGCAGGTAATAAATTCCATGATTGTAAAACAATACCTTGTACCTACACTGTGACTGGAGCTTTGAAGCTAACCAAAATTAATTTGACATGTTCTCAGATGTACCCATCATTTCAGTACCCATCTTTTGGGTTCCCTCAGTTTCCCAGACAGCAGGTAAATTACACACTAAGTGGGGATACAAAAATTAATCTTGAGAGAGTTCATCACTGATGTTGGTCCCTTTCATTCGCAGGGCTTTCGCTATTTTGTTCCATCTTACGGTTATCCGCAGCAGAGGAATCCTGCCATGCTCCAACCCAACAACGGACAGCAGAACCTGGACAGAACCACCCAGAGACCTCAGCTCCCCCTGCAGGTCAGACATAAAGGAGACCATGAATGTTTGAAAATCAAAGATTTCAATGTTTTTTTTGTCCTTTTAATCAACATACAGATATTAGTGATGAAAAGGGTCAAATAAAATAGTACATTGACTTTGACCTAATTCATGTTTTGGAGTTTCTGAACACGATGATGAGTCAAATTGTTGACCACGGGATAGTAATACTCTGTAATTGTGGACATTGACTCATAAAGCAGTGATGGCAATGGCAGTTCTTTATTATAACAACACCAACATGGGTTTCTGTGGTGCTCCTGGATTTTTGACAGTGATAAATTATCCTTACTAAACTTTTTTTTTTAACTTTAACAATACATTCAATCCTATTTTCTCAGACTGGCTCTAGTTATATTTACATTATAATATTTTTGCATATCATAGCTGAAATCTTTATTGGTCTGGATCGTTAGTTTACTTTACTTTTGAAGCATCCTTGTCATTTGAGTTTTCGCGCATTCAAAATTTTCCTCCCTACATTCATTTTATGAAGTGGCTGTATTCCTTTTGGGGTCATGAGGCTACCGGAGCCTGTCAACATGTTTTTTTTTTTGGAAATTCCAACAGTTTGGAAATTTTGCTTTTATCACTGAACCAAAAGACAATTTGGCGAATGTGAAGAGTTTCAGAAATAGTAGTAACATCAACATTTAAAATGCATCAGTGCTGTGTCTGCATCTGACTGTATGTGTTTGTTTTTCATATATTTTCTTGCATCTCATAAATTTTAGCAGGGTTCCAAGCCAAAGCTACAGACGGAAAGGGTGAGTTTTTGACTGAACTTGCGTTGTAATTCAAACCAACCAACTGATGGACAGTTTAAAACTCAAGAATGTTTATCAGTTTGACTATCCTGCTATTTTACAACATGGTTAAATTCTATTTCATTGTCAGACATGGCCCGCCGGGACACAAAAAGAGTCCTCTACAGTTCCTCCTGATCCTCGAGGTGACGCAACTGGTCCTGGGACTGATGAGGTATATTCGCACAGAAAAAAAGTCTCATTCTTTTTCTGAAGGTATTTCCTTTTTTTTGACTTAGCTGTCTTTTTTCCCCTCACCAGGGCAATGTCAACTTCCCCTTCCTGTTTGAGCCATAAAGGAAACCTGCTAAACAAGTGAAGCATAAAGCAAATGCTGAAACCTGACTGAGACTTACTGGAAACTGCATGCTTTTAATATATATAATAAAGAATGTCATCAAATATGATGGTGTGTGCAGTATTTTTTTTTATAATCATAAAATTATAAACCAAAATGTTAGGCATTTCTTCAAGATTCAAAGATTCAAGATTTAAAGGGTTGATTGTCATATGCACAGTAAGAAACGGGTTTCCCTGCACAATGAAATTCTTTCTTTGCTGTCTGCTCTGAATGCCAAAAAGTATAGAGGAAAATTCATGCACAACATACACACAAAAACACAAGATGTCGAGTGGCAAATTCTAAAACTGCAAATGTGCAAATGTGATAATAACAGTAGCGAACGGTGAGGATGTGCAAGGGTGTGCAAGGTGCAGTTTGTTGTTTCAGACTCCTGTCAGCTGTTAAGGAATCTGATGGCAGAGGGAAATAAAGAGTTCTTGAGTCTGGTGGTCCTGCACTTCACACTCCTGTACCTCCGTCCTGAGGGGAGGAGAGTGAACAGACCTTGTTGCGGGTGGGTGGGGTCCTTGACTATGGAGGCAGCTCTCCTGCAGACCCCACGTTTGTATATGCTCTGCAGCGATGGAAGAGGAGTCCTGATGATCTTGGATGCAGTCTTCACCACTCTCTGCAGGCGTTTGCCGTCCATGGCGGTAGAGCTGCCGTACCACACTGTGATGCAGCTGGTCAGAATGGACTCAACCATGCAGCTGTAGAAGTTGCTGAGGATCTTTGGGGACATGCCGAACCTCCTCAGCCTCCTCAGAAAGTAAAGCCGCTGATGAGCTTTCTTCACCAGCTGTGACGTGTTTAGTGTCCAGGTGAGGTCCTGGCTGAGGTGGACCCCCAGATATTTGAAGCTGCTCACCCTCTCCACTTCCAGACCCTGGATAAGAAGCGGCTGATGAAGGTTCTTTATCTCCTTCCTCATGTCCACTATCATCTCCTTTGTCTTGTCTGTGTTGAGGGTGAGGTTGTTGTCCTCACACCATGTCACCAGACTGGCCACCTCCCTCCTGTAGGCTGCTTCGTCCCCAAGCTGGATACATAAGAAAAACACAACAAAACAAATTTATTCCACTTTCTCAGTTATTGTCTTAATAGTTAAGAGACTTTTATTTACTTTACTTTTACAACAAAATGAATCATAATATCTGTGTTGACATAAATTCAAATTATAACAACGTTTCACCTTTTTTGTGTGGGTGTGGGAATCCTGTTCTCAGTGTTTGAACTGTCGCCTGGCAGAGTGAGCAGCAGTCACAGCAGTGCAACCCAACAATCTAACTCTGCTCATTAAGGATAGCACAGATTTTTGCAAGCAGTCTCATTTTGCCTCAAATCCCACCTGGGGACACCGAGGTTTATGTTCTCTCTCTATGCATGTATGAGTTTTCCCTGCTTACCACCTCTTTTCAAAACTTGTCCTGTTAGGTTGACTGGTGACTACTGCAAGTTGGAAATCTGTGTTCCTATTTGGCCCTTTAACCCTTTTAGGTTTGCTACTAAAGTTTAAGGCTAATCCTTCCTGGCAGTTCTTGTTACAATCCCCACAGTAAAAACTCGAGCCTGCTACTTTTCTACAATTCTGTTGAATTTTTGCTCCTCCTCAGTTCTCCCAAAGGAGCTCACAGTTTTATGAATGTTGTCAAATTAGCCAAAATTTGTTACTTTTTTTACTTACCAAAAGCATTGGTTATTTTTTAGATATCAGCTGGAATACTGTAGATAGTATAGAAAAATCGAAGAATGGAAAGTATGAAGTGTGGAGCTGAAAAAATCTCACAAGGGGGCGCCATTTACATCTTGGATCTCAAACAGTGAGAGGTGGGGAGTGCCAGAGCATGCGCCTCATCTGCGCAGACATTACAAATGACAGAGTCCACAACCAGTTTTAGATTGAATATTGAGAACAGGTACAGGAAACTCATCAACCAAAATTGTTTGGTAGAATTTAAAACCCTTCACTGACATCTTCCAGACCAATTTATGTTTCTGTCTTTTTTTTTATATAAAAAGCAGAGTAAACTATAAAAAATGATCTTATGGATGTTTTTGAGTTGCAGCAAAACATAATAACATAACAAGTACATGAAAATGTAGACTGCGTTTCCTTAGTACATTTAAACGATAAGAATGGCTGAAATGAGTAAAGTTAGGTTTTGTTTGGTTGCTGCCATGAGTAACATGACAGTCTGCCCTTCAAGTACCTGTTGTGTTTTGAAATTGTTGCTGGTGGCTGAAAACAACAACAATAGAGTTCCTTTTTGACTTTGTTTAAAAAAAATAGTGTGTGAGTATTATACTTTCTTGTAGGGATAACATTTGTTTTCATAATGTAGCTAATAACATGAACACATAAAAAAGATGCAGCCATGTAAATTCCTTGCAGCATCCTTATCAACATATTTATATAGGTGAGTTTTGCTGCTATTTGGACCAAAACGTGCTTAGCCAAAAATTACCAGAAAGAAAATCTATCTTGCCAAGATGTCAATAAAGATTCTCAGTTATCCAGGTGACACTGTCTTGAATTTGAGCCATGACATCTGTTACTTTCATCCATGTTGCCTGGATGAGTAGCAAAATATTGCAAGGAGGGAAAACATTAAATCCAGCTTTTATGACTCAACTTCAAGACATCTTAGATATTTGATTGTCTTTAGTTAATTAATAGCAACTCCAAACCAAAACTTTTAGTTCAGCACTGCAGGACTGCTTTGAGACAACACAATGGAACATTTTCAGGAAAGCAGCAACTTACGATAATCAAATCAACTTAAATCAAAGTTTATTTGAATAGCACCTTTAAAACACAAGGCTTTCAATAATGCGGTTGGTGATGATATCACTGACCTGTAGGAATACACGGTGTTTGTCACTGACTAGCTTAAGAAATGTGTGGATAATTTGACAGTGGTCAAGACCACCAGGAAGAAATCAAATTACAAACCATGGCTAACAGGAGAAGTACGTTCCTTGTTGAGAGTCTGGGGCAAGGCATTTAAATCAGGAGATGCAGCAGCATATAGTCTGGCAAGGAAAAACCTGTCACGGGGGATTAGAGAGGTGAGGAAGCTGTATACACAAAAACAATATACCAGAATAATCTCACTCTGCGGCTAGCAGGTGTGTTGATAATATTTGAGTGTGTGTGAACAGGCCCCGCCCTTTTTGTACTACATTTGAACCGTACCGTAACGATAAACAACCAGTAAACCTGCCTGCTCTATGCTGCTTCATGGTCTTACCCCCCTTCCCCTCCTATTATCACCCTCCTACCCCCCCCTCTCTCTAACGTCCCTCTCTCTTGTTCCCCTCTTTCCTTTTCCGTCCGGTCCAACACCAAAGATTTTCAAACATGATTGAAATTAATAAAGTTTGGCCTCAATTACAAAAGGGGTTTATTCAGACATACCTTTGGTTTGTCTGAAGATGAATAACCCCTCTTGTTAGAATAAAATATGTCCAACACAAGAGGCCCTCAGCTCTCATCTGTTTGCCTAGCTGTTGGACAGGACAAGTTAAAAAAAAAAAAAAATAAAAAATAAAATAAAAAAAAGAATAATCTCACTCTACTGGAGGAACTTCTACGCCCAGTTTGAGGTAAACAACACAGATGCTCCCGCTGTCATCCAGCGACACAGCATTGCAGCTGCTGACTGCTGAGGTGAGGAAGGCTTTCTCCACTGTCAATCCACACAGAAGCAAACTCCCTGGACAGGTTCTGTGAGGTTGCATGGAGCAACTGAAAGATGTCCCCACCAATATCTTTAACGCATCACTCAGGCAGGCATTTGTGCCCACCTGTCTGAAAACTGCTGTTATTACTCCAGTCCCAAAGAAGTCAAATCCAGCCTGCCCAAATGACTTTCACCCCGTGTCCCTCACACAAGTTGTGACCAAATGTCTACAGCACTTGGTCCTAAAGCACATCAAGAACATTCTCTCAATCAATAAGGACCCCTTTACAATTTGCATGTAAAGCTAATCAATCCACGGAAGATGCCATCTCCACCACTCTCATCTGGTCACATCTGGAGAGGAAAAGAACCTGTGCTAGAGTCCTCTTCATCGATTTCAGCCAGGCTTTTAACATGATTATTCTACAGCAGCTGGTGGAGAAGCTGAGGCTACTTAGTGTGGAAATCGCAATCTACAATTTGCACACTGAGCTTTCGGACAGACCGGCTGCAGACATTCAAGACACACATCAAGGCCCATCTCAGTGAGCACAGGCTCAACACAAGGGTGTGTCCTAAGCCCACTGCAGCTCAGTCTGCTCACGCACGATTGTGATTCAGCCCCAACTGCATTGTTAAGTTTGCAGATGACACAACAGTGATCGGTCTCATAAACAACAATGATAAGTCTGCATAAAGAATGGAGGTGGAGCAGCTAGCAGTGAGGTGTAAATCCCATAACCTCCGGATCAACGTGGACAAAACAAAAGAAATGTTGATCAACTTCAGGGCATCTGGCAATCACCACAACACATATCTGACCATAAAAGGAGCTGCTGTTGAGAAGTGGAGAAGGTCAACAGTGTCAAGTTTCTAGGGGTGCAACTCACTAATGGCTTGTCTTTCTTCTCAACCAACTCCACAATGGTCATCAGGAAAAAACAAAAGCCCCTCCATCTCCTCCAGAGACTCATCACCATCTACAAGGGCGCCATTGAAAACATTCTGACACAGAGCTTTACATCCTGGTTTGGCAGCTACTAGGTTCAGGACAAACAACGGCTCAGCAAGATTGTTAAGTCTGCGGGCAACATTGTTGGTGCACCTCTCCTGTTCCTGGGGGAGTTATACGAGCAGCGCTGCATACGCAGAGCAACCTCCATCCTTACGGACCCTCAGCACCCGTCTCGTGTACTGTTCCCCCTCATGCCATCAGGGGAGAAGTTAAGGAGTATCAGCTGCAGATCTAGCAGGATGTTAAAAAGCGTCATTCCACAAGCTGTGAGGCTGCTACAGCTACTGTTGTCCTCATTCATACATGCTCTCACAAACTCCACACCGCAATAAGACCCATTAGATTACCCCACCATCCACACCACCCAGATACACAATATATGCCTATGGACCCTCACAACCAACCCTCTCATAAAAGACTGCTGCTGAATGTACATACTCACTGTATTGATTGAAGACTGGCTTTAATACTGAATGCTGGCCTTTATTTTATTGCTGTTTTATTCTAGTTGATTGCTATTTTTCTCTGCTTTTATTCTATTTTATTGCTTTCTTTTTTTGTACTGTCATAATATTGAGGAACAACAACTCACCTGTGTATTGTGTGTATTCCTCTGCAAATACAATGAGTGAAATGACAACAAACAAATCTTGAATCTTAATGTTTCCCCAAACGTTTTTTTTCCCTTTCAGTCTAAATGCTGCTTGATTTATCTCCAGATGACAGAAAAAACTTAAAGACCTTTCTATTTAAGGTAATACTAAAGTGTAACTCTGCATAATTCAAATTAAGACCTATCATCACTGGCTACACATTGGATAATATAAAATGCCATCCAAGCAGCACATTATGAAGCTTTTTAAATTAGGGAAAAATATCTCACAGGAAACACAACCCATGTCCACCTCTGAATTCTTTCTTTTCTTATAAAAACAAATAAAAAAACTGTTTAATTTTATGATTTTTTCAGTTAATAGTTAAAGTATCTTTACAGTGTATTATAGTTAGTTATCTTGCGGCCGGTTTAGCTCATGCTGGTTTGCGGCACCTTCCGTCCGTGAAACCAGGGTTCGACTCCGGGCTGCTCCCTGTTCCCTTCTCTACCTCTGTGCCGGTCCCAAGCCCGGATGCTTTGAGAGGGTTGCGTCAGGAAGGGCATCCGGCGTAAAACATTGCCAAGTTTACCATGCGACTTGTTCGCTGTGGCGACCCCTGATGGGAAAAGCCGAAAGGGAAACAACATAGTTAGTTATCTTAATATCTGTTTTTTATCTTCCAAACTGTTCAAAACACACACAAACATATATAACATATATTCCTCATACTGACATTTTACAGGCATAACATAATAGATGGAGATGAATGATTTGCCACGGCGACCTCTAAAGAGAACAGCTGAAAGCTAAAGCAGATGAATGAAGTATTCTGAAGTTAGACAGTTGGTTGATCATTGTACTTTCCTTTAATTAAAACTATTGATTTACATTTTCCTATTTGATTGTTTTTTTTTTAATTTATTTTGTCTTTGACAAGTTTTCATTTCTATATGTTGCCTTGCCCTGGCTATGGGTTACTTGTGGAATGTTGTTTAGGTAATCTGGTCCAGCCTGGACAGCCATTTGATTATGTGTTATGTTCATGCAGTACTATAAATTCTCAAAATGTGACCCTCTTTCAGTTTTTTATCTTTCAGTCAGACAAACTCATGCAGTAAAATATTTATTTTCACATCCTTAGTTTCACATTCTTAGTTGGCATTCACAATCTTTTCATTTGGCATAAGGCTCCGTACAATTCCATGAGATAATTTTTCCATAAAACCTTTGGGTGATAACCCCGAACGGACCCTACAGGTGGTAGCCAGGGAGGAGGGTGGGGCGACGAATGCAGCGCTGCGGTAAGGAAGAGAATGAACGGCTGCACACCTGGACTTAAATAGGACGCTGAACAGGTGAGTTAATTAACTACCCGCCCTGGGGGTGGGAGGGGGGGGGGAGGACCGAAGCAAAATACTGCAGAGTCTGCCTTCCTGAAAGGCGAACTCGTTCGCTTATTTATTTGCAGCAAACTAACAGCTGCTTGACAAAACCAAAACTTCAGAATCCATCGTGGCAAGCGAGGCGTTAGTTATTCTAGTGATTAACTATTGCAGTTGTTTTAGCTTATGTCTCAATGTATCAGTCCCACACAGTATTGCAACTGTTTTAATGACACATAAGCTGTCGGGTGTTAAATAATATTGAGACTTTGGTTCCATGAGCAGACGTGGCAGACACATTAGTTTATTAAATTTCATCACAGTTTGGGGATTTTTCACAGACATTTCTGTCAGATGAAGTTCTCTTGGTCATTTATGATCTGTTGTTTGACCAACATTATATGACGACTTTAAAGAAACTGTGACAGTTCTAAAAAAAAAACAAAAAAAAAACAACTCTCTGGTCAGCACGGTAATTGGAAAAATTATTGAAACAAAGAGCATAAACAGAATCTGCAAAAGCAGTTGGGCAATTCCTATTTAAATTTCTATTTAATCATCACCAAAGAAAGTACTTAAATGGATTGGATTTTCTCATTTCTATAGACTTGATGCAGTTTTGTGATGCAGTTTTTACTGATAGGTTTTCTTGCAGTAACTTTGAGCTATGATTAAACATTTAAATAATTATTTTATTCATTTATACATTTTTACCAACCGTCTGAAGCAGATTTATGGGCAAATTCACACACAGAAATCCCAAACTCTTCAAATTCACCTTGAAACGCTTTTTATGAAGCAACTCCTTCGTTACCCAGGCAGTGTGTTTGGGATCGTTGTCATGCTGAAAGACCCAGTCACGTTTCATCTTCACTGGAGTGTCTGGAGTGTGACTATTTGAGGTTTTATATAGATAACTAGTTCAAACAGGTGCCATTTCTACAGGTAATGAGTGGAAGACAGAAGTTCATATACAGAGAAGTTAGAGGTCTGTGAGAGCTAGACACCTTGCCTGTTTCTAGGTGACCAAATACTCATTTCCCCACATAATTTACAAATAAGTTCTTTAGAAATCAGACGATGGGATTATCTGGATTTTCTTTTCTCATTTTGTCTCTCATGGTTGAGGTTTACCTAAATACCTGAAATGTACACATCTGTCTAATCTTTGTAGGTGGGAAAACTTGCACAATTGTAAATAGATAAAACAATAAATATAATAAAACAAAGATTTGGATTTCAAATTTTCACAAACCTTTAATATTTGTTAAAAGACAAGATTTAAAGGTGCAGGTGTCATCAGTGAGAAAGTCAAGGTGAGGTCAGGAAGAGATATAAGCATTTCCCAAATTACAATTTTTGTGCCAAATTTAACATGGAATGAACCAGCTTGTAAAATCCCTACAGCGTGTGAGCATTAACAAAAACAAACACAAATACAAACTCAATTAATTGTAAAAAGAAACAAACTAATGAGAGCAAACCAAATAAATGAAAAATGGAAAAATGGAAAATGAACACAAGCTTCCCATCACAATAATGTACTAAAAAACATACCATGCATCCAAAAGAGACCTATCTCTGGATGCATAGCAGCGTCTTTTTTATACAATGATCTCTCGCGTGAAATTCTTTTGTTTCTGTTGTGATTGTAGAGTTTTGGATTTGGTGCTTCATCGGAAGGAAACCCTCTTAGTTTAAATAGTTAAACTTAGCATGAACTATTTTAACCCTTTACATACCTTCTCAGGTAAACAGGAAAGCACATTCAGAAAACCTATTAATAAAAACATTGATTGTATTACTCCCCCAAGGCAAAAACATTTATTTGTAATGATTTTGTCTTAGTTGGGTTGTTAAAAGGTTACGATATTTGTTATGGTCAGGAAAATTGTTAGGAAATGTTACTATTATTGATTTTTTTCCTCATAGCCAGCCTGACTTCATTTTATAAAATATATGTTATAGATAATTTCTTACGGAGTTATGAATTCCACATCTTCTGATGTAAGGATTTTCTCTTCAACTTAGTGGGTGTTGCTTCCTATTCAAGAACTGAATTTGATTTCCAATCAAATGCTTGTGATTTCAACATGTCTTCTGCGGCTGATGTAAGTAGATGACAGAGATTTGTTGAACTATTAGAAGCTTTAGTATGGGGCTGGAACATTTCATAATGGTTGTACTTTTTTCAACAGCTCTGCTCTTGTATATAAGAGAGGTCTAACAGCCACTTCAGCACTGCAGAAACTTCCAGGATCTTCTCTAACCATTTGTTCAAACTGTGAGGACTTGACTTTCATTATGTAAACATTTTAATATGTTTTTTATCTTCCTAAAATTTCTCATTTGTTTGACAGGTGTCATCATTAAATCAACAATGCTAAAGGTAGCACTTGTGCTTGGATGCCTCTTGAGCCTCACTCAGGCTGTAAGTTTGAAAAAACTTATTATTATTGCAGCAGAATTTAGTTGTACATTTCTTTCTGTCATTGTTGTTAAATAATTTAGGCTAATCTAATATGAAAACATAAAAACGGTTGTGTTTTTACAGAGAGGCCACGGGGTGTCCCATCCAAACAGGGGCGGTTCACAATCTGGAGAGGTGAGTTATTCCTCTTTTAAAAAAAAGCTTCAAAATATCCGTCAATGTGAATTGTTTTCCTGATCCATGTTTGCTAATGTTGTCCACTATATGAAGGCTCCTAGACCAACTACATCAACTAGACCAGCATTGGATAGCACATTCCTTCAGCTCCTCCTCAACCTGCTGCAACAGTATGCTACAGCTACGACCGCTGCAACAACTACGACTGCAACCACGGCCACGACTGCAACTACAGCCACTACTGCAACTACAGCCACGACTGCAACCACAGCCACCACTGCATAAAATGGAAATCTGTGATTTCTTTCTAAAATGATTATCATTCTGTTCCTTTAAGAGAGATTGAGCACTCTTTGTTCATCTTCATTTGATTGGAAAAATGTCACAGTTTTTTGGTCATTTGTCAAATAAATAATTTCAATGCAAAGCATGTTTTGTCTGGTAATTTGGTGCATTTTTGTTTCCTATAAAAAATACTTTAAAAAACATCTACATCTTTATATTTTGAAAATAGGAAAACTATTACTGTAAATGTAAATAATTGATTTAACATTAAGCAACAGTACACCAAAGAAACAAAACAAATACTTTTAAAGGAACTGCTGGGTTGTCTTAAAAAAAAAAAGTTGTAACATATAAAAATGTATGAAAAGAGCACAGCAGAACGGAGCTCCAACTACAGCCAAAAACGTCCTTTTTAATTAACAAAGTTATAAAAACAAGACAAAGGGGGTCTTTGTCATTCAACAGTCCAGGGGTAGGTGTTTAATACTGTGCCTGTTCATTGCATTCAATGAACCCAAGCTCACTTTTTTCCTCAAAGAAATTAAAAAAATCCAATTAAGAAGCAGTAATGTAATGAAATGTATACATATAAAGGAGTTAATTTGCTGATTCTTCTATTTCAGCTACAACACTGTTCTATTTAGGCTTGAATGTAACATTAGACCTGATAACTTAGTAACCACAAAGGTATATGCAGATATAACAACAAAACACCATAAAAAGAATGGATTAGGTCCATATAGAAAAAATACACTCAGGGATTGGTGGATTCAAGAAAAATTAAATTAATAAAATGTATTTATTGTAAAATGCTCATGATCAATGACAATGCAACTTGAATGCTTTTGAGATTTTGAATCAGACACAAGTTGTGTATAATTGTATAAACCCATTTTGTATTTGAGGCTAAACTTTATTTATATGAATTATGTTTGCATACATTTTGTCAAGAACTGGTGGTGGAAGACCCAAAATGCAGGGGCCCGGGCTTGGTGACAGGAAATAAAAATTAAATAAACAAACTGAAACATGACAAAACTATGGGGAGAACCAAACTGGTGACACAACAGAGCAGATGACCCGACAAAGATGAACAGAAACCTATGGAGTGATATTTCTGCCACCACGTTGCACACAAAACTTTCTAAGTTGCACACAAAACTTTCTAAGTTGCAGGTGAAAATATTAAATATTTGCTTTTCAATAATTTATTATTATGCTTTGATATATTTTTTTTGCTTTCAACAACTTTTTTTTTGCTTTCAAAAAAGTTTTTTGCATTTGCAAAACACATTTTTTTGCGTGCGTTGTGTCAAATCTCGCTTTTGTCCTATCTTTGATTTTGCTGACTACTTTGAGGGTGACTTAGCGTGGTATGACTGCCACTGGCATCGCCAAAAAGGAAATTGGCATGCGTTGTGTGTCATCTCACTTTTTTACTATCTTTGCTGAGTTAAGTTTCGGTTTGACGTGACAAGCTGCCATCAAACAGCTGCTGATTGGGCCAGATTCTAACCAATCAAGTGTCTCTGTCTCTGCAAATTTCTTTTTTTTTTTTTTTTTTTTTTTTTTTTTTTTTTATAGATGCTCATATACAAACCAAATTAAGGTGAACAAACGTTATAAATGCACATATAGAAAGAAAAAGAAACAAAAATGAAATAATAGGCAAATGCAAGGCCAAAACAATTCAAAATAATAATACTTTTGATATATTCTGATAAATGACTGTAGTTTTCTTGTTTTTGTTAGGAATGCATTTAAGACACTTATAATAATCAGAAAAATAATTCAAAAAAATACTAAATAAAGGGCATGTATTTTTCCATTTACACAAATGAATGAAATGTTTACATAAAATAATAACAACATTAATGACATCAGAAATTCCCGGGTCCAGATTTTCCATATAGAAAAGAACATCATATAAGGAAAAAAAGGGAATATTTAAAATTTTGAGTGACAACCAATTGTGTATATCAGACCAAAATATTTTAACCTGGTTGCAACTGTAAAAAAGATGTTCTAATGTTTCAGTTTCAGATGAACAGAATATGCATGGTTCCGATTCAAATTTGAATCTTTTATGTAAAAAATCTCCAACAGGGTAAATTTTAGATATTATTTTAAAATGCGTTTCTTTCATTTTAGGAGGAAGTGGGTACTTTGTGTATAAAGAAAAAGATTTGTTCATTTGGGTGGTTTCTAAATCGCATCTATTGTTTATACTAAAGTTGCAGAAAATTAATTGTTTAAAGGTTAGAGTTATTAATTTATTGTTGCATTTTTTATCTTTTAGGGGAATATTATTAATTTTCAGCTCCGAAAGTTGTGGTTTGATTTCATTGTATTGTAGTATGTTTTGAATGAGATTAAGTAGAGGTATGGGAATTGCTTTACAGACTTTGTTATAACAGTTACTAGAATCCTTAATCTTGTATTTGGTTACAAACTCATAGTATGATAACAGCCTTCCATCAGTACGCATCAAGTCATGGACAAAATACACACCATTACCATACCATTCAGACATAAACAAGGATTTCTTGTTTACAGTTATAAATCTGTTGTTCCATAAAACAGTGTTGTGAGGGGAGAAGTTATGGTTGAAAAGCATCTTCCCAAATTCTAAGGCTTGTTTGTAAAAGTTTGATAGTTTTATTGGTACTTTTGAAATATTATAATCACACTTCAGCAAAAACTCCAGTCCCCCGACCTTACCGAAGAGTTTGTTTGGGATATGATACCACATAGAATGAGGCTGGGAAATACAGCCTTTTAACCATTTCATTCTAAAAGCCACAATCTGTGATTCAACATCTAAAGCTTTTAAGCCGCCATTTTTATAATCTCTGACCAATTGTGATTTTCGTATATAGTGAGTCTTATTTTTCCAAATAAATTTAAAGAGAATAGAATTAGACAACTTGATGTTCTTTGGGGATGTATATAATGAGTGACAGGGATACACAAGTCTTGAAAAACCTTCCGCTTTAGATAATAGAATGCGGCCAAATATTGATAGGCCACGTCCCAACCATTGATTTAAAGTTTTCTGTATTGTTTTTAGTCTGGGAGTGATATTTACACTTTCTCTATCATTACTATTTTTTGTTATTATTAGACCAAGATATTTCACTTCACTTTTTACAGGTATGTTTTCAATAATACTTTGATTGCAGGTATGTATAGGTAAGATTTCACATTTTTTGAGATTTAGGGTAAGGCCAGATGCTCTTGAAAACAAAAGTATTTTATTGATAACAACAGGTACCATATTTTTATTCTTTAAAAATAAAGCTGTGTCATCAGCAAATTGACTAATTTTAAATTCCCTGTCTAAAATGTTAATACCCTCAAAATCTGGAGAATATTTAAGAAAGATGGCTAGTAATTCCGCTGAAATTATGAACAACAGCGGGCTAATTGGACATCCTTGGCGAACACCTCTATTAACAGGAAAACTGTTTGAGAAACCTCGGTTGAGTGCAATGTTGCTACTTATGTCTTTGTAGAACATTTTAATTATGTTACAAAATTTTGATTCAAAGCCAAAGGTTTTCAAGGCATTAAACAAAAAGGCGTGTTCTAATGAGTCGAAGGCCTTAAAAAAATCCAAAAAAAGGATAAGACTTTCCTGAGGAATAATTTGATTGTAATCTAATATATCTAAGATTAAGCGAGTGTGGTGGTGAATATGTCTCCCCTTAATAAATGCTGATTGTGATTCGTCTATGATCTGAGATATTCCTGATTTCAGTCTGTTAGCATAGATATGTGCTAGTATTTTATAGTCACAACAAAGAAGTGTGATTGGTCTCCAATTATCAATTAATAACACATCTTTGCCTGGTTTGGGTAAAAGGGAAATAATGCCTCTTTTCATTGTAGGTGACAACATCTGTTCGTCGATGCATTCATTGAATGCCTCAAACAACATTTCTCTGATGTCAGTCCAAAAGTGTTTGTAGAACTCAGCTGTAATTCCATCAGGTCCAGGTGATTTACCACTGGCCATCTGGGAAACAGCTTTATCAAGCTCATCTATAGTAAGTTCAGATTCCATGAGATCTCTAAATGTCTTGTCTATTTTAGGGACTTTATCATAGATTAACCTTTCAAATAAAAGTGTGTTTTGATTTGAATATTGAGTAGTGTAAAGATTTTTATAGAAGTTGGTGATATAGTCCTTAATATTGTTTTGATCGTCTACTAGAGAGTTTTCTATCTGTAACTTAGTGATTGTTTTTTTCCTTTGTCTACTTTTTTCCAAGTTAAAAAAGTAAGTTGAATTTTTTTCTCCATCTTCCATCCACTTTGCCTTTGAACGAATAAATGCTCCTTTGGCTTTTTCGGTATAGAGTTCATCTAATTTAGATTGCAATTTGTTAATTTCAATGACATTTTCCTCACTCAGTTGAGTTAAATTACACAAAGTGTTTAATTTTGAAATTATTTCAGTCTGTTCTTGTCTTTTTTTTCTAGCCAAAACTTTTCCTTCTACAATTGCAATTTTTCTAATATTAAATTTCAACCACTCCCATCTATTAATAGGAGACAGGTATTGTATTTCTTTTATTTCAGGAATAAGTGATTTGATTTTTTTACAAAAGTTTTTGTTATTTAAAAGGCTATTATTGAATTTCCAGTGGGATGTTCCATTTTTTGGTTGATTTTTTTCAGGGGAAAGAGCCAAAGTGATAGCACAGTGGTCAGTGAGAGGAGAGTGGGAGATATTACAATTCAAGGTTGAAGATGTTAGATTACTTGTTACTAACCAGTAATCTATCCTTGAGCGTTGAGAGTGTTGAGAGTTATTCCAGGTGTATTGAAGCTTATTTGGATTTTTTCTACGCCAAATGTCGATAAGGTCGAGAGAGTTAGAAAATTCAGAAATAATTTTATTGAAATGAGGAGAGTTGTGTTGAGTTGGATATCTGTCTTGGTTTTCATCTGGTACTACGTTAAAATCACCTGCAACAATAATCTTGTCAGTTGCATACATCTGTTTCCAGTTGATTATCTTGTGATTTATGTTTGTGAGGAATTTCTGATTTTTTGTCCTATTATTGAAACCATAAATGTTAACAAGAATATATTTAGTGTCGTCCACCTCAATGTTAACCATTACCCAATGACCTTCTGTGTCACTTTTATGATCAACAATTTTACCATCAAAATTATGTAAGAAAATTGCCACTCCTGCTGAACGAGGACTTCCATGAGATAAATAAATGTTTCCACTGCCCCACTGAGATTTCCAAAAATCAAAAACTTCTTCACTACTGTGTGTCTCTTGAAAGAAAAAACAGTTCACGTTAACTTGTGCCTTACAGTAAAGAAAAATTGCCTTGCGCTTTGTTACATTCTTAAAACCACGAACATTTAAAGACAACAAAGAAAGAACCATAAAGAATAGCTAGAAAGCAATTTACTCCATAAAGGGCTATAATGCAATTTCACATTTTTCTAATCGGTTTTCTCAAAGCTGTAATAACATTTAACACTATAACATACCAGCTTTGGATTTATTTTCTCTCTTCTTCTTCAGGAAGATGTCTTTGTCCATTCAGTCTAGATGAAGGAGTGTTGGTTTCAAGCAGTGACCTGATGACCATCGATGACCGCGTATCCGTCCTTTAAAAAGGCCTTGAGTCCTCTCTTCCTCGCCTCCTCCACTCTCGGCCAAAGACGCTGACGAGTCTCCCTGTCTTCTTTGCAAAAGTCTTCTTTGAAGCGAACATTTAGATCTTTGCAGATTTTTGCATTTTTTGACATTCTCCAGACTTGGTCTCGAACCACTCTCATTCCAAACTGGATGATAATCTGTCTTGGTTGGTTATTTTTTCCTTTCTGTCCCAGCCGATGTACTGTGTCCACTGAGTGTCGTAGTTCCTCAACGTTTACCGACATCACTTTGGAAAGGATCTTAAGAGTTTCATCTCGTGTGATTTCCCCTTCTTTCTCAGGAAGGCCAATCAGTCGCAAAGACCATCTTCTTTTATATCTTGCATGTTCCAGACACATTTCACGGAGAGAAGCATTTTCTTTTTGCATAGACACCATCTGCAGTTTGAGGCGGTTCACATCTTCCACAACACTTTTAACAGCAGCTGTATTTGCATCAACAGATTCTTTAACTTGTTTAACTGCATCTGTGATCTCTTGCAGTTGAAACTCATATCCTTTCAGATATTCGCTTTGAGTGTCAAACTTGGTTGTCAGGGTTTGAATCGCGTTAAAGAGGACACTGTTGGATATTTCCTCCTTGCGTTCTTGTGGAGCATTCTTTTTAATCTTTTTAGGGTTTGGGCTTTTTACCGGTGTGTGGTGTCTGTTGACTCTCGTTTGATCTTGTGAGATGTCTTCCTGTTCCTCCATCCATTCAACTTCTCCCTCGCTGCACGTCTGTCCTGAAGCCACTAGATGGTACTCATGGTCTTTGCTAGTGTTAGCCATTTCTTCACGTCGAAGTTTGAAAAATATAACGAAAACAGTGGTAAACAAACCTCTTTCAAGCTGAATCGGTTTGAGAGTTCTTCGCTGGTATTTTCTTTAGCTTTGGTTGAACTTGTCATATAGAAAGAGTTATTATTTCAGGTAAAGCGTCGGAGCCCCGAAAAAAGTAACCGCTTATTCCGCCATCTTGGTAACACCCCCCCTGCAAATTTCTTTTTGGCAATGCCAGTGGCAGTCATATCACGCTAAGTCACCCTCAAAGTAAGTAAGATAAACAATCAGACACTCTATACGTTTTCATGGGTAAAATGTTGAATAAAATGCAAAAGAGTAAATGAATAAATAAAAAGCTAAAACTTATGAATAAATGAATAAAAGCCAACTATAGTTAAACACCCTTCTTTCTTGAAAAAGGTGTACTGTATACCTGTTTTTTCCAAAACCTTAACCATGAGTTGATCATGTAAAACCTTTTTCTTACAAAAGGCTCTGTAAATGCTTCAAGAATTAAAATGGCACAAAGTCTACAGATGCAAAATATAGAAAATGAATTTCTATAGAAAAATCTGAAAAGCAAACCCAGAAAAGCATTTTTTATACATGTCCTCCATTGTGGTAGTAGTTGTAGCGTTAGATAAGTTAATTCTTCTCTCAGAGTTCTGGTAAATCGCCTGTCCGTCCTGGGGGAGGATCCCTCCTTCATGTGGGCACCCCTGAGGTTTCTTCGTTTTTTCCGGAATCCGTTTTTTTAGGAGTTTTTCCTTACCGCGAAGGGGGGTCTGAGGGCAGGGATGCCAGCATAGCTTAGTCAGTTTGTTAGTTAATTTTAGTATTTTCCTATTGAACTCTTTGTATTCATGATCCATTTAAGTTCATGTTTTACTTCGAAGCCCATTGAGACGACTGTTGTTGTGATTTTGGGCTATACAAATAAAATTGAATTGAATTAAATTGTGATAAAAATGCCACACGAACATGTTTAAACATCAAAACCACAGTTTTTATTGGTGTGAGTCTTCAAAGTATTTTAAAAGTTAGAAAAAGAATCCAGACATGCACAGAACAGCCACAAAAATTGAGCTGCAAACTAAAAAAAATCTGAAGTACAATGTGTAGCTATAAGAAAATACTCAACAGTAAAAACAGTAGATCATTTGGAAAACAGTATTACCTTAGCTGATCTACAATCGAGGCAAAATATGGAGCAAAACAACATTCTGAAGGGTCCTATTGTCAATGGTGTGTAAAATGTAGAATAAAATACAAAAAACCCTTAAACTCTTATGAATCTCTTCAACTGCAAAAATATATATTAGATGTGTATTTTCTCAATTTGAAGAATTGGGGAAGAAGCTACCAAAGTCTTCTTTAACCCTTGTGTGGTGTTCATATTTTTGTTACTCAGCCAGTGTTCGTGGGTCTGGTGGACCCGTTGCATGTTGTGGTTTTTAATGCCTCACAATCAAACACTTTGATGTTAAAATACTCGACAGATGTTTACCTCATCCAACTACAATCAGTATATTTGGTTAATATTTGCCCTTTACCTTTGTTAGATCACATTCATAACTCATTATTTAAAACGTGATAAAGAAAATCACTTAAAATCAAGATATGAGTGGAAACAAATTTTCAAGTGAAGCAAGGGTTTTCAAAACTACTGACTTTTATTTATTTGAACACAGAAACTGAACCCATTCAGGTGCACAACACAAGCTGAACACAGAGTAAACCTATTAGTCAAGACAACCCATCAGCCCCATTGAACACATGGCCTTCTAGCCACTAGTCTATACAACACATGGTCCTGGCTGCTGATGGCCTGGTCCTGTGGCTGGGTGCTGATGGCTTCGTTTTGAAACTGGCTGATGCTCAATCTAAATGGTAAATGGCGTATACTTATATAGCGCCTTTCTTCCTACAAGGACAAAGCGCTTTACAGTCACAGACCCATTCACCCAGTCACACACACATTCACTCACACATTCAGACCCTGGTGGTGGCTCCGCTGCCAAACACAGGCGCCCGCCCACCACCAGAGGCAAGGTGGGGTTCAGTGTCTTGCCCAAGGACACTTTGACTCATGGGCGTGCAAGGCGGGAATTGAACCTGCAATCTTACGATCATGGGTCGACCGCCCTACCGCTGCTCCACGGCCACCCCAATCTAATCATTTTCTTCAGAGTCACTGTCAGACTCTGAATTTTCAGAAATGTGATCCTCTAATTCTGAAACCTCCTCTTCTGAATCGTCTCCCTCTACATCATCATCAAAAAAGTCTCTCTCTTCTAAAATCAATTCCAGGACCCTCTGCGCAGAAAGTCTTTTGGCCATTTTGATCAGTTGTGATAAGAAACCACACTGACAAAGCTATATTTAACGTGTCCCGCCTCCAATTTGTAGCAGATAAAGAGCAAGATATTAAAGATTCCCGCAAGAAAGTCAAATGGTCAAATGTGCGGGAGAACGAGAGCAAACAGAGTTGATGCTTGAATTATTCTAACAATGTTGCAACCTTGTGCGGGAACCGCAGGTGCAAAAACAGAACTCACATTTACAGTGAATCTTTCTCTCTCTGCCACTCTCTCTGTCTTTCTCACTGGTCACACACACCCACACACACACACACACACACACACACACACCCACACACACACAGCAGGCCCAGACAGGTGGAGGACAGAGTGTAGGTACATAAAACATCAATTTCCACACTTCTATTAGCCCCGGGTCCAGTGGACCCGAACATCTTATATAGAAATGTGTTGGGGGGCAATACGGTGTGTGGTCATTAAAAATGTATTCTGATATATGTTCTTCACAGAAAATGAGCCAAGGCCAGTGAGTCTGAGTTTGAAAACTTAATCAATTGTATCATTTTTCTTTTGATAAAAAATGAAAACACACAAAAATGAACACCACATAAGGGTTAATGGGCTTGTAAGGCAGAGCTGAGAATCCCAAATAAACCAAAGACTTAGTGGCATTTTTCACATATTTTAATCAATGTTTGCAACAACAGTGTTTTTGCATAATTTGTTAAACACATCCGTGCAATACTGTGTGGAAGGTGTATCATTGTTTGTCTAACTATTAGTTCCGGGTGTTACACTGGAAGATTTTGCAATGGTTGCAGTTTCCTAACTGCTCTGCTCTTGTTTATGAGAGAAGTCTAACAGCTCAGCACTGCAGAAACCTCCAGGATCTTCTCTGACCATCTGTGAGGACTTGACTATACCGATTTTATTTTTTCTGACATGATTTCAGACCTAATTTTTTTTATTAATTCTTTCAACAGGTAAGATCTTGCTGAAGGTAGCAATTGTGCATCGATGCACACTGAGCCTGATTCTGGCTGAGCTAGGTTTTAAGGTTAAGTTTAAGTTTTGCACAACGCTTTCTGTTGTTGTAGTAAAGTTAAGTTTAGACAAACCCAAGACATGAAATCTGGTGTATTCTAATAGGTGGAGCATCAGCGGTTTGCCCGCTCCAGCTCTGACTCTGGTTCCAACTCAAATGAGGTGATAATGTCTCCGTCCACGTGAAGTCCATCAACACATCTTCTATCTATGAGGTGTTGCTCCAGATTCTTGCTCTCCTACAACAAATGGCTGCAGCCACAACCGCTGCAGCAACTACGACTGCAGCCACACCAGCTCCAAGCACGTAAAATGGTCTGACAAATGAAGATCAAGTCTTTTTTCTCCACCACAGTCAATGTTTTATGGATTTTTCTTGTCAAATAAAAACACTGATGCAAAATACTCTGAATTAAGTCTCCCCCCCCCCTCTTTTTAAAACCATGTTGCTATAAAAATAAACCCACCAACACTACAACATTTCAAATGTGTCAGTGGTTTGATATGAGCCTGAGACCTGGACTAAATCATTCCTACAATAGTTCATGTTGTGTAGATGAAATTTAAATGACTGTTATTTTTAGTTTAGTTAAGCAAGCATCCAACATACTTTATAACTGATTTTATGTCTTGTACAATTAGTGAAGCCCATAGAAGATATACCTCAACTATGAGAGAGAAAATGAGAAAAAAAATCCAGAAAATCACATTGTCTGATATTTAAAACAATTATTGGTAAATAAAGGTGGAAAATAAGTGTTTGGTCAGCAACAAAAGTTCAGCTCAATACTTTGTTTTATACCGTTTGTTAGCAATGACATCAGTCAAACATTTTCTGTAAGTCTTCACAAGGTTTTCACAAACTGTTGCTCATAATTTGGTCCATTCCGCCATGGAGATCTCCACTGGAGCAGTGATATTTTGGGGCTATCGCCGGGCAACACAGACTTTCAACTCCCTCCGAAGATTTTTCTAGGGGGTTCAGATCTGGAGATCTGGATCTTACGAAACCACTCCTTTGTTACCCGGGCAGTGTGTTTGGGATTGTTGATGTCCTCAAAGACCTGGCCACGTTTCATCTTCAATGCCATTGCTGATGGAAGGAGGTTTTCACTCAAAATCTGACGATACTCTGCCCCATTCATTGTGTTGATTCTTCTGCAGCGGACCGCTCTGGAGCTGCACGCAAACCTTCACATGTGCTCTCTGGTACAGACATCTTCACAGAATATTACAGGTTACCCAGTGAAAAACGAGACTGCAGACACTTTTCCAGAAGCCATTAAGACACCCATGAAGAACAAGGGGCAGGAGGCTCTGCCTTTATTTATACTGACACGTAACTTTGCACTGAATAAAATAGTTCCCAAACAAAGCATATAGTGACATTTGTCACACTCTAACACATTCTTATCTGTTCACGGATCAGTCGTCCTGGTTCCTTTGCTGAAAACCAGCCCCAGAGAATGGTGGGCGAAGGCAGGGAACATCCTGGACAGATTGCCAGTCTGTCGCAGCAAATACTTATTTTCCTGCCACAATTTACAAATAAATTCTTTAAAATCAGACAATGTAATTTTCTCTATTTTATTTTCTCATTTTGTCTCACATAGTTGGGGTACACCTATGATGAAAATTACATGCCTCTCTCATCTTTTAGAGTGAGAAAACTTGGACAATTGGTGGCTGACTAAATACTCTTTAGACTCATTTTAAATAAAAGTTTATTGAATTGAAAGCCCTCCGAGACGGCTGTCGTTGTGAATTTGGGCTATACAAATAAAATTGAATTTAATTGAATTTAATTAAAGTAAGATGTTCTGACAAAATATGATTCACAACATTAAGTTTAAATGCTTTCCACACTCTTGCTGCAATAGCATTGCTTTTTTGTTATATGTACAAATGTAAGAAATCATTTACTTAAAATGCCTGAAACATTTGTTACAGTCACACTTAAGTTATCCTTTGAGTCCCTCTCCAATCATCGTTTAATCTATTTTTTATGGAATCCCAGTGGTCTCTAATGATCATTATGCCATTTTTAGCTCATGGAAAACCCCTGCCATCAACTAAGACAGATTCTGCAAAGTGGCAGGAGTTCAGTAGAAACTCACCTCTTACTTGTGGGTGTTGGCACAGAATAACTGCCTGACTTCCCATCTTCCGTTTGTTTACACACTTACAGCCCCTAAAAGCCTCTACCTAAAATTAACAGTGCAACAAAAATGGCAAACAACATCAGAGCCCTTCAGCTGTACAGTTTTGAGCCAGACACCAGCTCAGACGAGGAGATCAAAGACGTACATGTATCCAGTCGACTGCAAACGGATGCATCAGAATAGAGCGGGGCAGGGAGCTTTTGGCCTGCCCATTGTATTTTATACTAAACAACTTTAAGCTTTTTTATGCAGCATTTTTTGTCTGCTCCTGATTCACAACAATTTGAATAAAGAAATACTCAGAGACACAGTTTTAATCTTATTATCTTTATATACGTTCTCCATCATAAAAATAAAATGCTACCAAAACATGTTAAAAACACCAAAAGATTTCCATTAGAGTGGGTCTTTAATGTTTTTTTCAACTGTCAGAAGTTTATTCACCCGTCATTTTTGTCTTAAAGTTCCCTTTAGGCTTGTGCGGCCATCTGAAGGGAACTCATGAAAATGGAACATGCGATTATCATGCGTGTGTTAAGTGTATTGTGACGTATTTGTTTAAATAGTGTAAGTTGCGTGCACTCATGACGTACAGGTGCCCTTAAATTACACTGTAGTCGTTTGCAGAGTGTACTGGCTCCTTACTGATCACACGTAAATGCTGTGTGGAGGTGATACGTCAGAGGCCCATAGAAACTACAGTCTGATTATCTAAATTCCTCATTTCTAACATTAGGCTGCGTACAAGAAGCTCACAACAGGCACACAAGGGTGGGCAAGGAGACTACACTTTTCACCTAAACTGCACTGACAGGCCCCTTCATCAATAAACATGGTTGGTGGGGATGAAAAAATGAAAAATTCGTACGACGTACCTGCGTCTCACCAACTTCATCCTTACTTACTGGTCTGGTTTAGACAGTATACATTATATTCTATTATCAAAGAGTCTATGGTTACCTCTGTTTTTAGCCTTATGTGACTATTAACGCATTTCTTTCTGTGTCGTTTTTTTCTTCTTCTATCTATTGGGTAAAGATGATTTTTTTTTAAAGTCTTGTGTGTGTTTAGTTGAAAAGTTACACTTTTGTATTCATTCAGAAAAGTGTTTACTTTTTCTGGAAAAAAGAAATTACCATCGTGTCACACATTACGGAAAGATGATGGAATATCTCAATTCTGAGTTTTCTTGTGGAACTAATCTAAAATAAAAAAAGAAAGACAATGAACCATTAGCACATGCAAAAAAATTTTGGTTTATTGTAGCTATTAAAAGTTTCCTCTGCATGGAAACTGGGTGTTGTCTTCAAATTACTTCACATATTGTAATCATTGCATCTGGCATTTGTGAGCTTTTGTCTGATTAACAATTCCAAAAAGAGAAGACAAAATCTACAAATGCCTTCTAAGTCCAAACAAATGTTTGCAGCAACAGTGTTTATGCATAATTTGTTAAACACATCCGTGCAATACTGCGTGGAAGGTGTATCATTGTTTGTCTAACTATTAGTGCCGGGTGTGACACTGGAGGATTTGGCAATGGTAACAGTTTCCTAACAGCTCTGCTCGTGTATATAAGAGAGGTCTACCAGTCAGTTCAGCACTGCAGAAACCTCCAGGATCTTCTCTGACCATCTGTTGAAGCTGTGAGGACCTGACTTTACAGAGTATAATGCTGAAAGTGTATTTCAGACCTAATTTTTATTATCAATTCTTTCAACAGGTGTGATCATTAAATCAACCATGCTGAAGGTAGCAATTGTGCTTGGATGCCTCCTGAGCCTCATTCTGGCTGAACCTGTAAGTTTGACCAACTTATTATCACTGCACTTGATTGTGTTTGCAGAAATCTTTCTTTTACTATTATAATCTACATGTCACACTAAAGTGAAACATGAAATCTGGTTTATTTTAATAGGTGGAGCATCAGCGGTTTGCCCGCTCAAGCTCTGGTTCCAACTCTAATGAGGTGAGTGTTTTCTTTGTCCACTTCAGTTTGAGCTCATGAACATCAGTTCATGTGAATCTTTTCTTTCTTTCTGTCTGTTAATGTCTCCGTCCACATGAAGTCCTCCAACACGTCTTCCATAAATAACGTGTTGCTCCAGCTCATCCTTGCTCTCCTGCAACAAACAACTACAACTGCAACTACGACCACTGCAACAACCACGACTCCAAGGGCAGCAACATAAAATGGAAATATCTACTAAAGAATGAAGATGGAGCTTTTTTCCACCAAAGTGCCTCAACACTCTTCATTCTACTTCATTGAACATAAAATCAAGTTGCTGTTTTATGGATTTATGATCAAATAAAAAATATCAATGCAAAATACTGTGAATGAAGTATTTTTTCCTGCTTTTAAACAACATTGATGTAAAAAAATGCATGAAAATTTCAATTAGGTGATGGTTTGACAGTTAGAACAACAAGTCAAAAAGCTTGCACTGACGCTCACCAAAATAATGCCAACATGGTTCAAATATGTTCCGGGTTACGGGCAGGGCGCGTGGCGTGTCTCTCTGCCTCCAAAAAAGAGACCTGACCATGGCCTCTAAGAAAACCCAGGAATACGAAGACCTCAAAAAGACCCTTGATGATATTCAAGCTACGATCAAAAAGCGCTTTATCGATACTTTATGATTTTTAATTCTGTCTGATAAAAACTGGGAACCGGATATTGATAAATCATGTAATAAAATGGTTATAGTATAACGGGGTGGGATTATATAAGTTCGCTTTCTTCCACTCCCTTTCAAGCAATATTTATTAATATGTCTAATTATCATACATTTGATTAGTTACTTTATGAATGTACAACTGATGATTATATTGCTTTGGTGTATTATTTCTACTTAATTGCTTGAAATAAACCATTTCAAATCAAAAAAATATGAAAACACTTAACTGAAAATTACTTTAAATCATGAAAACGAAAAATATTTATCATAAGCAGACCATCACCAACTACCGGAGACCATCCCCCCGCCCCTCAGACAGTTACCACCTGGCTGAGGAGCTTAACGACTTCTACTCAAGGTTTGAAAGAATATCACCTTCACCTTCCCCCTCAGCCACCATTTCCATCACACAGGAGCCACCTGCAATCCCAACCTCCCCCACACCTGCCCCCTCATCCGCACTGATGATCTGTGAACGAGATGTGCGTCAACAGTTCCAGAAGCAGAAGATCAGGAAGGCTCCAGGACCCGATGGAGTCTCTCCCTCCTGCCTGAAAGTCTGTGCTGACCACCTAGCTCCCATCTTCACCAGGATCTTCAACAGCTCCCTGGAGATGTGTGTGGTCCCTGCTTGTCTCAAACTCTCCACCATCATTCCAGTCCCCAAGAAGTCCCCAGTCACAGGACTAAATGACTACAGACCAGTCGCCCTGACCTCGGTAGTCATGAAATCCTTTGAACGACTGGTGCAGAACCACCTGAAGGTCATCACAGAGCCTCTGCTAGACCCCCTGCAGTTTGCCTATAGAGCAGACAGGGCAGGGGATGACGCAGTCAACATGGCTCTCCACTACATCCTGCACCACCTGGACTCTGCAGACACCTACGTACGGGTTCTATTTGTGGACTTTAGCTCTGCATTTAACACGATCGTCCCAGAGCTCCTCCACCACAAGCTGTCCCAGCTTGCCGTGCCTCTTCCCACCTGTCAGTGGATCACAAGTTTCCTCACGGATAGGAGGCAGCAGGTGAAACTGGGTCGCTTCACTGACTGCAGATCAGGAACCCCCTGTGAAACTCTTGAAGTTTGCAGACGACACCACAGTCATTGGGCTCATGGTGACGGTGATGAGACTGCATATAGAGGAGAAGTGGAGCAGCTAGTCCTCTGGAGCAGCCAGAACCACCTGGAGCTGAACCCACTTAAAACAGTGGAGATGACAGTGGATTTCAGGAGGAACCCCACCACCACTCCCCCCCCACTCACAATTCTCAACGGCACTGTCCCCTCAACAGACTCACACGGGTTCCTGGGGTCCACCATCTCACGGGACCTTAAGTGGACCGCTCACATTGACTTGGTCCGGAAAAAGGCTCAGTAGAGGTTGTACTTCCTGCGACAACTCAGGAAGTTCAACCTGCTTCAGGAGCTGCTGACCATCTTCTACACTGCAATAATCCAGTCTGTCCTGTCCACATCCATCACGGTCTGGTTTGGTTCAGCTACCAGACATGACAGGAACAGACTACAGAGAATAATTAGATCTGCTGAGAGGATTATTGGTTCCAGCCTTTCCCCATTCAGGATCTGTACCGATCTAGAGCCAGGAAGCGGGCTGGCAGGATCGTAAAAGACCCCTCTCATCCTGGACACCGCCTTTTCAGCCTCCTTTAGGACAATGCGAACCAAAACCACTCGCTACAAAGACAGCTACTTCCCCCGAGCTGTCACTCTTATGAACTCCTGACTCCGGACTACTCAGGGACACTGTACAATCACATTCCTTTATTTAGTTATGTTTATTTATTCATACAGCTACCTTACAACTACCTTCTTTTTATTATCTATCTTTTATTATTTATTCTTTTTTACCTTGCTAGTTTGCACGAGAGCACAAGTAACCAAGTCAAATTCCCTGTACGTGCGCTGTACTTGGCAAATAAAGTGATTCTGATTCTGATAAGTGTTTTGTTCAAACATTTTTTTAAATTTGGAATTTCACAAGATTTTTAAAGTTTTAACACAAGCACAGCAGTGTTTATACTTCCTACCAAAGAGCCCAATATTTGACAGTTTTCAAAACAAAAGTCTTACATAAAATATTAGCATTTCATACTTTTTTGAACAATGACATTAGGCACCAAGACCAGTTTTTAAAATATAGATCTAACAAGCATGCAGGCCTTATAGCTACAATTACAGATTTTGAGCACACATTATAATCTTGGCAGTTTACAAATTTTGAAGAAAGCACAATGTTCTGTCTTCGTATTCTTCTCAGCATCAACTGCAATTCCTCAACACGCAGGTTTCAGAGTCGTTGTGGTGCCATGAATAATGCCATGAAGAGTTTTGTGCAGTATCAGTGCCGTCTCCACATTTGGACCCACAGCGCTCCGGATTGTCAGACTGACATCTGGTCATCGCCGGGCCCCTGACCCATGTCGACAGCCCTCGTCGGGTTCCCGCTCAGCTACCTTCTGATTCGTGGGCCAGACGGCTGAAATCTGAAATCTGTTGAACATCAGACGATTTTGGGGATGTTGGAGATCAGTCAATTATCACGCTGTGGTCTTCCTGTCACCTGCCTGTTACTGGACTGCCCTGCGTGACTTCGAAATGGAAACTGGACTGCCCTGCGTGACTTCGAAATGGGCGGCCACTAACTGATGTCAAAAAATCGTTCGGTCTCTCTAAAATTTAACTTTTTCTTAAAACCTCAGCAGCCACCACACAGCGTGGAAAATAGTGACTGCCGCCTCCAAAAACAAATAAAAAAAATTAAATGGAAAAGAGCAAAAAAAGTAAAATATCAGAAAATAGCTGCGGTTTGTGGAGGTTTCACTAAATCAAAGACTGACACTGAGACTGACAGTATGAAATGAACCTTATTACAAAATTGACCAAGCATTAGAACAAAACAAAAAGGCTCCCACAGAAAAGTCAAGTCTCAGGGGGTCAGTGTGAAAGTTGCAGATTAAACTGTAGACAGTTTTTGGCAACTATTGCTGATAAACCTAAGTTCATCACACATAAAACGCACTTTTCTTTTGAAAATGTCTTTCTCTGCCAAAACAGATTTGAAGTGTTCACTTTGAACAAAACTAAAGCTGTTATCATAGTAATGGCCACGTAACCCTTGTGCTATCTTAGGTGACCCCACCCTTACATTGACGTGTTCTCCCTACTATAACAAAGGTGGATAAAGGTGAAGAGGATTTCATGTTATCCATGTTATCATTCAATTCATTCAATGTTATCATTCAATTTATACGAACACAGGCATGGTGAATGTTTTTTTTATAGACCTGTCTCCAAGAACATTGGATATGTAATCCTATGTCTGTCTGTCTGTGCGCATGAGGAAATATACGTCGATCTGTGACATAAGTCCTCTAAGCACCGTAAGTTTAGTATAGATACACTTAATACTTGTAAGCTGCTGTGTGGATACTGTGTGGCGTGTGTGCGTGAGCAGCAACACATGCAATTTGCTTTTGATGTTCATCTTATCTCATGACTTTGCATTATCATCAGCCTCCAAAGAAGATGCGGTTCAAGTCTGTGGTCATCAGTCAGACAATCGTTTGCCTTTCCTTTTATTAAGACATGATCAAACTCACACACCTCTTTAGGGTGGGTGGCTACACACTGGTAAGGTTGCGCAGTCTGACAGAAACACATTAGATCAAGGAGAGCCCTAACTGACTCTGGCTTAAAGGTTTTGTAAGATCATGCACCACTGTTCAATGGTAAGCATGTTTTATATGAATCCCTTTTGAAAAAAACAATAATATTATTTTTACTGAATTTAAAATTTGGACAATTCTTGCAGCTTAGAAAATGTTCTGTTGATCAAAGAATACAGATATTTTCCCTTTGGTGTCCTGACACTAAGCCTTTTGACAGCAATAGCTCTTCATTTGAAAAGTCAAAGCAGAGATGTTCCGTGCACAATGATAGCTTCTTAGACTTAAAATGTACAGTATTGGGAGAAACCAGCTTTATTCCGAGGTTTGACTGAAATGATTTTAGAAAGCCCTAAAAGTGTCATATTGAGGTTATAGGGCTAAAACAAAAATGAAAAACATTGAAGCAAATTCAACAACAAATACGTTAAGAAATAAAATGAAATTTAGCCCTTCACCTCTTAATGCTTGGGGGTGATGTGACGTACAGGTTGTTGACAAAATTGGCAATAAATGTCTATTAAGAATATGTTGTTGTTATAAATGAAAGACCCTTTGAATGTATTTAGAGAGCTGAGGCCACAGGAGGACATCATAATTTAAAAAATTTAAGGCAGGTTTGGGAGTTCTGCATGCCTCTCTGGGTGTTTTCAAACTGCAAAACCTTTTGATTTCTAAGACTGAGACTATGTTATGATTATGTTTTTCAGTCTGGTAATACTTAATTATTTGGTTACATTTTTTGTCAGTCGCTTTAGTACAATTCTCAGATCAGAATTGAAGTTGCAAAAACGTGTGTGCATTTTTCAAAACAATTTGTACAAACAGCAAAACACTATGGATTTCTTGCAAAAGCCTGTAACTTACTCAAAATATTTAGTTCATCTCTCAAAACTAAGTCTTTATGTCATTGAACGTGTCAGTGCCATCAGAATGTCAAGTCCTTGTGTCATTGTCTACGAACAAGACAGTCAAATTACTTAGTCATGTTGTCAATATGACTGTGTACTTTAGAGGGAGGTTCTGATGTAAACTATGGCTAAAGTTTGGATGACAATTATTGTAAAATGTAAGTTACACCTTTTTTGTTTGGTTGCAAGAAACTGGACAAGATTCACATTTACACTTTTATTGTTCATTTTGTAATTTGTTGACAGACCATGTCATACCAACATAGAAAAAACCCACTGCAAACAGTAACACAAAGGGAGATAGGACATTATTCTGTACAACAGTACAGGCAGTGCAGTAGGAATTGGTGTGGTCTTCCTACACCTCTTGTCGTTCCTGTATGTTAGGACACAAATTCTCATCCACATCACAGCGAATATCCTCTCTTGCAATGCAGCGAAATATGTTTGTCACATTATGACAACTTGGTCAACCATTTTGCAGTTAATGACTTATACGATGAACTAGGTGTTTTGAGGAGTAAGACTATTGCACACTGAACTATATAATACATTTTGATCAACATGACAAACAATTGATAATGTAGAGCAGAGAATTGTACATAATCATTTGCATGGATGTACCAAAGCAATTGCAACTTGTTCAAAGAAGTGAGAAACTGCTTATATGATGTGCACAAGTGACATCATGATGTGAAGATTGAACAAATAGTTTTGGGAATTTCATTCTGATCTGAGAATTGTACTAAAGCGACTGAGAAATACTGTAAATATGGGCTACAAGAAAGAGACCATTGTGATATAAAAATCCAGCAACTTAAGGTTTAAAAAAAAAACTGGAGTTTCAAAATCTAGTGTAATATTCCGTCTTGTATACTGTCACAATCCTATGCAGCTTCTGTTTTAGTGACTTTAGGCACTGCTCCTTCTATTATGAGATGACTTCAACAATTTAGTTTATTAACAGTTTTTTCATTTAAAAGTATAATTGAGAAGGTCAACATTCAGAGCAGGATCAAAAGAACTTTTCTGATCTACTACTGAAGCTGCAAAGACTTAAGCCTTAGTCACAACTGCCTCTATGGGTTATTATGGACTGTCTACAGGTGAAAGATGGGCAAATCTATGCGGGGTGGGGGGGCACAGATTTTTAATGAAATACGAAAATGTTCATGTCCATTTTTGTCAATGGGCATGATGCAGGGGTCAGGTTGGTGTGAACACGTAGGCAAGGTAAGTAAGGAGGAGGTAGGTGAGACGGAGGTATGTTGTATAGATTTGTCTTTTTTTTTTTTGACCGCCAATAGCGCTGTTCAAGTGATAAGTGTGCACTTTATGTGCAGACTGGCCGTTAGAAATGGGGAACTTAACCAATCAGAGCACAATTTGTGTGGGCATCCTACAGGCATCTTACGAGCACTTATGTATCACCTGCACACCCTCCACACGTTTTGGCTATAAACCCACGCCCATGCCTATAAAAAGAATATTGGTTCAAATGATTTGTTCAAAATACTCAAAAGCAGAAATGCGCTAAAGAAATATCATGTACAGTGATCCCTCGCTATAACACGGTTTACTTTTCACGGTTTCGCTACTTCACGGATTTGCATCGTGCATTGTGTTCTGCATTCTGATTGGCTAAAAAAGTCACCCCGCTTCTTCTCTACCTGCGCGTCAATAATGTTGCAGTTTAATATGTACACGTACGTAAATCAGCTTTCCAAATTACGTACATGCAAATCATCTTGCAATTTCAAGTTTCTCTAAAACCCATAGAAAAAGAGCGACAACAACTGTCAATCACTATGTTTCTTCTCCTGAACAAACACAGCTGCACCGCGGGCTTGCCTTGAGAAGGAGAAAACACTGCAGCTTCTCAGACTGAAGAGCATTGAAATACACCTGAGCCACTATTTGTCCGTTTGTACTTTGTATTTTTTTCATGATCATTTTAAATTTTCTCCCGTTTAATTCAATTACTCTCGGTTCGCGGTGGGCGGGGCTAATCTCCGCGATTTGAAGCCTTCTGTTCACATTGATGATTCAAATTATTATTTGACAGTACAGTACAGAAGATATTTGTTGAAAAAAAAAACGTTTTTAAAGTACTTTGATTTGTGAAACAAATGCTTGAGCCTGTAAAATGGTTTGTTCTTTCTTTTCAATGTATAATAGAGTATTTAATTGTATATTAATTGTTAAAAAAATAGAAGTTTCTACTTCACGGATTTTGCCTATCACGGGTTCTTTCTGGAACGTAACACCCGCGAAAAACAAGGGTTTACTGTATAGGCATGTATATGTTAGGAAAAGCCTCTGACCACCTGAACAGAAATGATCTATTCAAGACTGAATGTTTCCTCATGACTCTATGTGCTGCATTTGACACAAAGGTATCTCATTATTTTATTACAGAGACTAAAGCATTTCATTGGTAATAGAGGAACTGCAATGAATTTAGCTTTACCAGTGAGAATCAAAATAGTCATTTACGATGTACGGCGGGTATTTAAAGGGTTTTCAATACCTCATTAGATAATGTTAAACTCTACACTTTCGCGACAAATAAAGTAAATTAAAAAACACCATTGAGTTAATCCATGTCATCATAAGGATTCTTTAATAATTAGGCCACAAACACCTAAAGTTTTCAAATAAATAATAATTTTTACGTAAGAGTTTTGAAGGTGTAACACGTGATTACAATTCTTATGCAGCTTTTGACTCACATTAGTCACTGTTCTTTCTGACAGAGAGTTTCTCAATAACTGCTCCTGTAAAAGGTATAAAAGAGAAGGTCAGCATTCAGAGCAGCATCACAAAAATTTTCCTGATCTTCTTCTGAAGCTGCAAAAACTTGACTGTAATCATATTTCCACTTGCTTCCAGTATTTTCTGAGATGATGCTAATTTAACTTGCTGATAAAGACTTGAAATTTGTTTCTAGGTGTGAAACCATGCTGAAGTTAGCACTTGTGCTTGGATGTCTCCTGAGCCTCACTCTGGCTCAGCCTGTAAGTGTGATTGTGTCTTGTTATTAAATGTCTAGGGAGCGATACTTAGATTGTGGGAAACAGGAAAGACACCTCAAGCTTCAAATCACACATTTTTTTTTTTTTTTTTTTACAGATGGAGCAGCAGAGATTGGCTCGTTCCAGCTCGGACTCCAACTCTGGGTCTAACTCCAATGAGGTAAGTGTTTTGTTATCCTGACAACTTACAAATCATTTATATAAATTTTATTTTGTCTTACCTTTTTCTTTTCTTTTAAGGGAACCACCACTGCAACAACTACAGTTGCAGGAGCAACAACAACAACAACTGCACTATCATTAGTCCAGATTATTGCTCAACTGCTGGCCCTACTGGGGCGAAATTAAGTCTGTCATGGAGTCAGAATTAAGCAAATGCTTAAAAAACATTTAATTTGGTATGGCCTTCCTTCTGACCAGGCCTCAATTGTTTTTTGCTTGTCTTTAAACAATAAAAATAAAATTCATCTTTAATCCTTCATTTGGTGGTATTGTTTTGTGGCTTTATCATAAAAGAAATTTGGTCAAACATCTCATCATTAAATCAAGAGAAACTAATTTATTGTTTGAAAGAATTTAAAAAGTCAACTAATTGAATTGAACAAGTCAACAAACTGACTGTATTACTTTACAAGTGAGAAACACTAGATAAAACAGTAGATTAAAAAACAGACTGAAACTCACAAATGTTAAAAAAGACAAGGTATAATAACAAATTAATAAAGAAAATGTGTTTTACGTTTTGTTTAGCAGAATATTTTCAAAAAACAAAATGATTAAACAGTTTTTTACAGCAGTAAAGCTCCTCTCAGAAATGATTTTGAAAATACATGCAACATGTTACACCAATCTGTGTTTTCAAACATAACTGGTGTCTTCAATGTCAGGAACTGGTGGTGTAGGACCCCAAATGCAGGAGATCAGGTTTAGTGTCGGACACATACAAATTAAATAAAGTTGACAAAAACCATGAAATAGAGGAGAAAACAGATGATCTAAGAACGAAGAATTGAAAACCAGACGCTTGAATTCTCTGGGGACCACAAAACAAATCAAGACAGCAGTGAATATCTGACAACCTAAACCTTTTGTGTCAATTTACTGTACAGTGACTCCTCCCCCTGGTGTTCGCGACAGGAAGTGCCTGCTGGCTCCAAGAAGCCAAAATCCCATAGACTTCTATAGTGAAATAAACAGCTGTTACTCAGTCATTGTATTTGTCAGTATAAGCATTCTTGATCTGATACCTATTTATTTTAGGATGTTCTTGCTAATCCTAATTTTTATTTATAATGTCTTGTAGTGCAAGTTATTCAACTTATAAGCTGGCCAATCAGATGTCTCAATCGGGACAATAGGTGTGATTGACAGGGGAAAAAGCTGACTACAGAACATGAGGATAACCAATGAAATAAAACTGACACGCAAAGGTCACAATCCTCACATTTAAGCTTGTAATTCTGGTTCTGTTAAGGTTGATAAGTTAACATGGATAGGTTTTTGTGGAGGTTTGTGCCACACTGAACATAGACTTTAAGGTGAAGGAGAAAAACTGCAATGTATTCAACTAAGTTTTCTTAATTTTTAATGATTAATTCTCTAAAAAGTAAGAAATCACTTACTCTAATAATACTTAATGATCACCAAAGAACAGTAGAAACACAGAAACTGAAAAGGAAGGAGCTGGAGACAGTCAAGATGCAGATAATAAAGATTTTGATAGAGACGAGGACCGGAATATAAAGCAGAGTCAGGAACTTGTAAAATATGTGTACGTGGTACCTGAACACACTCATAATGAAGACAACAGATTAAAAAAAGAAATTATCCAAATGTAAATAATCTGTCATGTTTAGTACAGATAAAAGAAAAAACATCAATTCCCACTCATTTGATCAAAGTCATTGTGTTATAAGCAAAAGACAAATGCAGTCTTAAAATGAATTAAAACATGTTTGAGTAACTTATTAAATGATTAAAGAATTGAGTATATTTATAGTGCACAAATTAGCTGCTAATTTATTAAGTCTTCAAGCACAAGCATATTTGAGTGAACAATTGCCCTGGATACAGTGGAGTATTAAGTATGTGATCCCTTTCTTATTTAACAGTCATTAACAGTCTGTCATGTTAATGGTTGGTTCATTTGAACTGTGAGCGATATAAAATTACAGAGTAAATTAAGAAATCAACTTTATATCATTTATTTGATGTCGTATGCCTTTCACTGAAGGTAACAAGTATTTGAACCCTTCTGCCAGAAGACTTTCTATTTTTTGGTTAAATCCTAATTAGCAAGTACAGAGGCCAGATGCTTCTTGTAGCTGATGACCAGATTTCTGCTCATATCAGAAGGAATTTTGGTTCACTCTTCTTTGCAAATGACTTCTAAATTGTCAGATTTGGTGGCTGATGCTCAGCTAGAGCCTCTGCATTGGTTCTCTAAATGATTGAGGTCCGTAGACTGGCTGGCCCACTTCATGACCTTTATGTGCTTTTTTTTAAACCATTCTTTGTTTGCCTTGGCTGTATGTTTTGGGTCATTATCATGTTGGAAGATCCATCCACCATCTATTTTAAGCTTCCTGGTGGAAGTAGGAGGTTCTCACTATAGGGATTTGAAGGTACATAAAATCTGGTCCATCCTGACATCGACATGGTGAAGTGGCCTTGTGCAGAAAAACCCTCTGAGGTATGATGTTTCCACCTCTGTGCTTTGTATTTCCTCCAAACACAATGGGTTGAGTTGATGCTAAAGAGTTCAATTTTGGTCTCATCTGACTGCAGCCCCTTCTTCCAATCTTTCTCAATCATAAAAGTGTTCACTGGCAAACTCCAGGCGGGCCTGCACATGTGCCCTCTGAAGCAGGGGGTACTTTGGGAGCACTGTAGGAATTAATCCATTGCAGTGCAAAGTACTACCAATGGTTTTCTTGGTGACTGTGGTCTCCGCTGGCTTAGGGATCAACTAACTCCAGCCATGTCATTTTAGGGCTATTTCTCACTGTTCTCAAGCTCATGGAAACCCCACCGGGTGAGATCTTTTTTGGAGCCCTAGACCGATAGGTCGATTGATGGTCATGGACAATTCCACCAATAGTTTTCACCCTAACCCTCAGCGTCTTTCTGATGTTTTTTTTAGTTCATTCTTGTCTTTTATCTATAGGTTTATAATGGTCTCCATGAAATCCAATGAAAGCTCTTTCTCATGTTGGAGAGTTTGAAGTCTGACTAATTGACTGATTCTGTGAACAGTTGTCTTTTATACTGGGGATTAGTTCAAACAGCTGTCTTTAACTCAGGTTACAGGGAGAGTCTAACTAGTCTGTAAGAACCAGAACTCTTGATTATTACAATGGGATCAAATACTTATTTCCCCCAATGAAGTGCAAATAAATGTATATGAATTTGATAAAGTCCATTTCTTGATTTTTTATCTCTCACTGTTCAAAGGAGCCTACAATTAATTTCTTTTCGGTGGGCAAGTCCGTACTGCAACATTTCTTAACTTAACCAACAGCCGTGTTGTAAAGCCAGCTTATTATTGAGCCATGTTCAGGAAAGAGTTGTGCACAAAGTGAGCAAACAAAACATTCCTGTTGCAGCTAAAAGGATGACATAAGAGAGAGCTTCAGGGTGCTGCATCAACACCGGCCACATGCATACTTTGTTTAGAAGGACAGACCATTTTTCTCTATGCTCTGTTTAGCAGTCATTCATTCTCTCCACACAGCTTCCCGGTCAACTCTGGTGCCCTTCTTTGTGGCTGCTGCCTCCCATTTCACCAGGCTTGCGTTGCGTTCTCAGCATTGCCAGTCAGCTTTCAGCTCTCTCTTGGCTACCTCCCGTCTTCTGGTGCACTGTCCACCTTCAGTTCTCTGTTTGCGCAGCCCACCAACAGTAAGTCCCAGGAGCTGTCAGTCCAAGTCCTGTACCTGCTCAGAGCTCCATTTCAGCAGTAGTAAGGGGTCCTTTCCAACGGCGCCCAGTACAAAGCAACCATTAACATGTGGTGGAAAACAAACCTTTGGCCTACAAAACATCCAAGAAATAAAAGAAAGCAGCACATAACCTAAAGAACTGAAGTCACACTGAAACATAAGGACCAGCAGCAAATTATCATTGCAACACATCCGGCAGACTTGAGACACCTGTAACAAGATAAATATAAAAATAAATCCACCAAATGAAAAAAATGTACATAATAAACAGCTAAAGAATGTATTACTCATTTTAAGTTTCTAAAAGCTTGCAGGTCTATAATTTCTTCCATTGCTTTTGTTCTGAAAATCCTTACTTTGTTACAGTGGCCGAGAGGTGCAAGACATGTTTACATTTAAGAAACAACAACAAATCCCTGTACAAATGAACAAATACTGAAACACAACAGCAAATTATGGAAAAATATTACAGAGTCCTAAAACACAACAGCAAAGCACAAAACACAACAGTAAATCAGGAAACATAACAGCAAATCAGGAAACACAACAGCAAATCAGGAAACACAACAGCAAATCAGGAAACACAACAGTAAATCACGAAACACAACAGTAAAATCACGAAACACAACAGCAAATCATGAAACACGGGAGGAGCGCACACACGCGCCTGAATCATTCATGAGGAGCCGCACACAAACGAGGCGGACTCTGACAATGACGAAAGGGAACCTGACCTGTTTGATAGAAATGTAACCCAGCTGTTCATTTCAGATACAGAAGATGAGGACTTTGATGGATTTTTGGATGCTGATTTATAACTGAAAAAATAAAAAATAAATCACAACCAACTCAGTTTTGCTCCCGCTGCCTTTTTAAAACACACAGTAGCGTGAACGTTTTACCGGGATGTTTTAACGTGCCCGCGCCCTAAAACCCGATGCGCCTGTATGTGTCAAATACAGAAAAAGCATCCATAACTGAAACTGCACCCTATAATCTACACTGCCTCCATTGTAGCTATACTGGTCTGTGAATGTGCATAAATGTCCCATTGATGATCAGAGGGACCGTAGGTGCAAACTGGCAGCCATGCCTGGGTTATGAGGAGTGAATGAATATTTAACACATTGACATTATTGACAGCGCTTTGGGCGTCTCATTACTAAATGCAGAGGAAAACATTATGAAAATGCCTGACCATGTGTTTTTGACTTAACTCCAGGGACTGTTAAAAGCTTTTGCTCAAAAACTCAAGGATTTACTAAAAAAAAAGTGTTAAAAGCATACCTGAAGCGTACAGGGAACCAAGAGAATCAACTCAAACTTGGTCTTGTATGCTTTTGTGCAGCTGAATGTTGCAGCAGCTTAAAATGGGAAATGCTGTTTTTATTTGACAATCTTCTCTTCTTAAGGGACACTCTGCCCTTTTTTCTGAGCCACACAATCCCACACGTGTTACAGTCAGGCAAGCAGGTTAGAACCCTGATGCACATAAGAACTACACACAAAGATGTAGCAAAATCCCCATGGATTTATTTACAAAAAATAAGACCATAACCACAGCAAACTGGATATCTCACAAAACAAGCCAATATCGAAGGCTCAGGGACAGTTCATGAAATTTGATTTGATTTTTGATTTGATTTGAAATGGTTTATTTCAAGCAATCAAATAGAAGTTATACACAAAAGCAATATAAACATCAGTTATACATTCATACAGTAACTAATCAAACTTAGGATAATTAGACATAATTAATAAATATTGCTTGAAAGGGAGTGGAAGGAAGCGAACTTATATAATTCCACCCCGTTATACTATAACCATTTTATTACATGATTTATCAATATCTGGTTCCTAGGTTTTATCAGACAGAATTAAGAATCATAAGGTATCAATAAGGCACATGCCAAAGATGAATTACTTAAGTACTACGTCAAAAATAACTATTTTAGAAATTAACATGGCAAATGCAGCATCTGAAATATATACAAATTATGTTACTTTTAAAAATCATTCATATGCTTTAAAAAATAATACTATACCAGTAAAATAGACACAACACTGTTTCAGGAGTTGTCATAACAAAATTTCATCAAGTATCAAAAGTTAAAAACATGTGCAAAGTTATGCTACATTAGGAAAGATTTTTGAATCAATTTATCAATTTTAGGAGCTAGTGAAGTAATATCATCAAAAGTCAATCAATTTAACAATTTTCAAAAGTGATTAATCATTTGTTTTACTCTTTTTATATATTTTTATTTTTATTTTTTAATTTTTTTATAATAAAGTAATGCTGTTGGGGAAAAATAAAAAGGGTCCATAACTGTCGATTATCCAAGGTTGGTATTTCTTCTTTTACTGATAACAGCTGATCTCCTGGGTTCAAAACAGAGTTTATAGTTCTCTTCGATGTTATGACTGCAGACATTAGATTCAGGTCCATATCCTTCTTCAGCTGATATCAGCTGCGGTGAAAGTTGAGGTCAAGTTGTCTGCAGGTCAGAACTCTGCTGTTATTCAGGTTACGTCAGACATACAGAGAAAGTGATGATTCCAGGTGTCATATTTCTTGAAATTATTTGGCTCTTTGGTTTATTACTCCACGTTGTTTCAGACAACCGTAATCAAGCACTTCTCAAAGTCCTTCATGGTGTTCACGACCAGAACCTTGGTCCGGTCCTCTGGACCGAGTGGTTTGACATAAATCCTGCAGCCTTTAACCCAAGTGTTCTCAATCTGGTTCTGCTTCCTGAGAAGCCGTGCATGTTTTGAGATTTCAGCATTCCTTCTAGTCAGATGGTCGTTCAGATAAACAGTAGATCCTCTGAGGTTTTTGCGTAGATTCATCAGAGCTAGCTTGTGTTTGTGATTCACAAACCTGATGAGGATCGCTGGTTTATCCGTCTCCTTTCTCCTGGGGAGCAGGTGGCAGGTCTCGATGGTATTGAGATCCAGGGAAATCCCTTTAGATGTTAGAAATGAATGTATTTGCTGTTCCAGAGACTCTCCACTGACCTCCGTATTAGCACTGCCAGCTACGCTAGCGCTAGCATTAGCAGTGCTGGCTTGAGGCTTGATCGGTAATCCAGTGAGAATGACATTATTCATCCTTACTTGCTGTTCCACATCGTCCAGTCTTTTCTCCAGAATCCCGACCTGGTTTTCTCGCTGCTCGTTTTGAGCCCGAAATCTTCGGAACTCTTCCATCATATCCCAGAGCGGTGTTAGCTTAGCCGACACTTGATCCATAAAACTTTTCAGCGTTTCTTGAATAATGTCAAGAGACTTTTTGAGTTCTTCATATTCCTGGGGTTTCTTCGGGGGCATGGTCAGCTCTCTTTTTTGGAGAAAAATCAACTTTTTAAGTAATTTGAAGATAGTTGTAATCGCAGAGAGGCACGCCACGCGTCCTGCTGCTGTAACCCGGAACCGGGTTCCGGTTCCGGAACCCGGTCAATGTGGCTGATAAGCAAAGTGCAGGCAGCTGTGACTGCTTCACAGGAAAATGGGTGGAGTCACAGCCCGCCTGTACAGAAACCCAAGAGAAGAAAAACTGAGCAACAAAACAAGCAAATCATAACAACATGTTTTCTACACTGCCTTGCTCAAACAAACCATTTTTAGCCCATTATTGAACTGTCGCGACCTTATGACAGCAGTCTTTAAAACCAAGTAAATTTTGTAGCATGAAAAATCACATTAACAGTGGTGGGTTTGAAGGACCAATGATGAGAATCTCTGGTATAATATATTGATAAGCTACATAATAAATCATTTCCATAAAAATGGATTGACAACAGATTTCTCATTTTTAAAGTGTTTTAATTAAGTCAAAAGCTTTTGCAATCATGTCTAGCTTCTGTCCAATTACATTAGTCACTTCCTTTTCAAGGAAAATCTTTCCCAATGAAAGAAGTTTCTCAACATTGTTGCATCTGCAAAAGTATAAAAGAGACAGTGAACGTTCAGAGCAGCATCACAACTACCTTCTTGATCTACTGTTGAACCTGCTAAGAGTCAACTGTAAATACATTGTTCTTACTGGGTTTTAGCATGTGTTACTATGAATCTCATTTTAACTCAACTAATAGTATTTGTGAACAAAACATTTCCTTTTTTTTCCAGGAAGGAAACCATGCTGAAGATAGCACTTGTGCTTGGATGCCTCCTGAGCCTTACTCTGGCTAAATCTGTGAGTGGGATTGTTTCACCTTCATTTGTTCTTTGTAGACCAGGATAAACACCAGTCTCTTTTACTTTTTCCAAAAAAAAAACATGTACTTTGAGTAAATGCAGATGAACACATCACTTATTAAATTTTCTTTTTTTACATTTCACAGGGTCATCATCCTTCTCATCATTCCAAACACAAACACCACTCTGGGTCGAGTTCACATGAGGTTGGTACTTTCTAACATAGACAAGTCATGCAGGGTCTTCAGCTTCTTGATTGACTTTTTTCTTTAAGGCAACCACCTCTGCAACAAGTACTACCACTGCAGCTGCAAGTACTACCACTGCAGCTGCAACTACTACCACTGCAGCTGCAACTACTACCACTGCAGCTGCAACTACTACCACTGCAGCTGCAACAACCACACCACCGACTACTACTACTCCTTCAGCAACTTCTTAAAAATGCAAAAAAGTGACATGGAGCGAGAGATCAAGGAGTGATAGAAAATCATCTTATAATGAATTGTTGACATTGTTTAGCACTTGATCTGTATTGTTCAGAATTTGTGAAGACAAATTAAAATCAAGGTTTTCTTGCAAAAATATTTTTTTCTTGAATTATTGGAGTCTTCAAAAACTAAAATATTTTTGATACACTGAATAATGAAAAAATGTTTTTTTATAATACAATCAAACATTATTTCTATTCTTAAAACTTTTACTATAATAAACCTTTATTTTTTTATTTATTTTTCTGAAACCATGAACACGTATTTAATAAAATACTGAAAAAAAACATTTTCAAACCTCCACTGAGGTCCATTGATTATTATATTTTGCTAGTCATTTTTCCTCTTGTTATATTTTTATGAGTGGTGTAGTCATATTGAAAATGCTTTTTCATCATTGACTGTTTAATGTGCAATGATCCAATTTCTCTGTATTGACAAAACTTAAAATTTTTGCAAAAAAACAATTTTGATTGCTTTACAAGCAAAAAATAAAAAGCAATAAAACCAACAGAAACCAAAACTCTCCAAACATATTTAGAACCAACATGTACCATTCACGTAGATTAGTGTTAAATAGCGCTCTGTAGTCAGTTTTGCTGGTCTATATAAACCTATATAAACCGGATGTAATATTGCACAGTTTAGTCTGACGTCAATGTTAAAACATTGTGAAGCACATTGTAGTAGTTGGATGTTACTGTATAAAAATTGACAGTGGTCTGCTTTAGAAACAGGCGTCTGCAAGAACCAACAACTACGGCTGGGTTGATAAAATCGATTAATTGATCTGAATCAATATAAATTTAAATCAGTAATCGATCCATAAAAGTAGAGATTGATCTTTTATGCCTTTCCTTTTCCAGTGATCCAACGCAAAACAGCAGCAAAAGCCAAAGTCTAGTAGCTTAATGCTAATAAATAAAGGAATTTCCCACAGGATGGGGTTCAATGTTTTGCTCAAGGATGCTCCGACACATCGGCAGGAAGGGTGGAAAACGAACCTGCAATCTTCTGATCAGAGACCAAATAAAGGAATCAAATATAAATCAGTGTGTAATCTGAGTCTGTTTATTGGTCCTTGTTCACACTGAATTTGGCCACAGGTAAAGTTTTGAAAAGTTCAAACATGTATATCTCTCTGCAATAATCCATTTATTTAGTTCCAGTGTTTTACTTGCAGAGCTTTCTGACCAACATCGTCTGACAACTATTGCACGTTGCCTTTACTCAAGCACACCTGAACAACCCCATCATTAAGAGGCCTTAGAACTGCAGTTTAGTAAAGTTTACAGATCTATAATTTCTTCAATTACCTTTGTCCTGAAAATCCTTACTTTGTACTAAGGATTTAGGTGAAATTACAATGATTAAGAAACTCAATTCATGTGTCTTAGTGCTACTTTTAGATTCCAAAATTTGCAAGAAAAATAGTCACATTTAAATATGTGACTATTTGAACCAAATGTTGTCTTTGTAAAAACGGTGGGTTATGTTAAATGTAATGTTTTATAGACACCAAATGTGAGAGGAAATTCTACCTGTTAAGAAAATTCCTCCATAAAGGGATAAATTCTTGGCATTATTTAAGACAGAAATATTTTATTATTCCTTGAAAATATAATACACAATCCTAAAACTGAGGTTTTCTAAATTATCATGCTTCTACATCAGCATATTATTATTGAGGAAAGGTGTGAGCCATTAGTGACTGAAGATAATCCATCTGTAAGATTTTACAAATAAGATCTTAATTGTTGGTGCAACAAATCCTTAAAAACTTGTGCAACTTGTGTCCACAATCCTCAGTCACTCCTCTTTCTAGGTAAAGATGTCTTAAAGAGTACACTTTCTCAACATATCTGATCCAGGGAAGGTATAAAAGAAAACATGAACATCCAGAACAGCATCACAAGAACTTTCCTGATCCTCTGCTGAAGCTGCAAAGACTTGACTGTAACTACATTTTAGTATTTTCTGTGTGATGTTGCTGCAGCAGTGATTAACTGACTTTATTTAACCTGATGATAAAGATTTGACCTTTGTTTCCAGGAGGGAAATCATGCTGAAGTTAGCTCTGGTGCTTGGATGCCTCCTGAGTCTCACTCTGGCTCAACCTGTAAGTCTGATTGTTTCAAACTGTTTCATGGAAAGAAGCTAAAATTTATGATAAAACAAAGGATTTTTCATGACAATAGACAGATAATTACATTGTTTTCTTGATGTTTCTACAGATGGAGCATCAGAGATTTGCTCGTTCCAAACATGGGCATCATCACTCTGGGTCGAACTCACATGAGGTGAGTGTTTTCTGTTCTGAGTAAACTTTTAAATGACATCCTGTAACAAAGTCCTGTGAGAGTCGTCTGTTTTAATGTTTAACTTCAATGTTTGTGATTTTATCAAGGCAACCACCACTACTGCAACAACAACTGTTGCAGGAGCAACAACTGTTGCAGGAGCAACAACTACACCATCACTGAGCCAGCTGATTCTGCTCATCCAGCAACTTCTCAACAGAGCAAGATAAAGTCTGACATGGAAAATTGCCTTTCAATGAATTGTTGACATTGCTTCTCCTAAGATTTGCTCTTGTGAGAATCCTGTGAGACAAATATTTTTTGTTGTTGCTCAGAATGAACATCAATCTGATATTATAGCTGTCTTCAAAATCTCACAACTATAATAAATGTTAAACAGCAAACTGAACTGTCTTGTCTTTTTTTTTACTTTAATGGGTCATTCTGCCAGTTTTTAACAACTGTTTTTTTTAACAACATTTACAGTGGGACAAAACAGTATTTAGTCAGCCACCAACTGTGCAAGTTCTCCCACTTAAAAAGATGAGAGGAACCTGTAATTCTCATCATATGTATATGTAAATTATGGAAAATACGTATTTGGTCACCTACAAACAAGCAATATTTCTGGCTCACAGACCTAAAACTTCTGTAAGAGAATACTCTGTCCTTCAGTAGTTACCTGTCGTAATGGCACCTGTTTGAACTGGTTATCTATCTAAAAGACACCTGTCCACAACCTCAAACAGTGACACTCCAAACTCCACAATGGCCGAGACCAGAGAGCTGTCTAAGGACAAAAGTAACTGACCTGCACAGGGCTGGGAAGACAGGGAAGACTGGGAAGAGCAATTATTAGGAAATGGAAGACATACAAGACCACTGATAATCTCCCTTGATCCGGGGCCCCCTGCAAGATCTCACCCCGTGGGGTCAAAATGATCACAAGAACAGTGAGCAAAAATCCCAGAACCACATGGGGGGACCCAGGGAATGATCTACAGAGAGCAGACCAACCAGTAACACCCTACGCCACCACGGGCTCAAATCCTGAAGTGCCAGACGTGTCCCCTTGCTAAAGCAAGAACATGTGTAGGCCCGTCTAAAGAGAGCATTTGGTTGATCCAGAACAGGATTAGGAGAATGTCCTTTGGTCAGATGAAACCAAAGAAGAACTTTTTGGTAAGAACTCTACTCGTCACATTTGGAGGAGAAAGAATGCAGAGTTGCATCCAAAGAAGTGACCAAAACACCTGCTAACGCATGCATGCAAGCCCAGCGAGGATCACCGCTCAGTTAAGATTGCAACGATGCAGTTGTAAAATGCGGGGTCGCTCGGTTAGAATTGCACTTACGCGGTTGTAAGGTTCGCTCACTCTGTTCCTGAATACACTCGCTCAGTTTTCTTTGCGCTCGTTCAATTAATGGCAGCGATGAAACAATGTAAACCTCGTGGAAGCAGATGCTTTGACTGAAGGACACACTGGAAGATGACAGGAAGAAAAATAAAACAGGAATAGAAAATTAAAACGCATGACATTTAAACAAATAAAGACAAAAAATACAGTTTAAATAATAAAAAGCTATATGCAAAATGTCTAATAAAAATGTTTATTTTTAAGTTAATTTGAAAGGCATAGAAAAGACAAGCAGCTCTGACGATCTTCTGCAGGCTGTTGTAGTAAAGAAAACAAGACAAAAATGCTGCGCCATGAAATTTTATCTCAACATCAGTAACTGTAAAAGCATCCTTAAGGATGTAAAAAAAGATCTGATAAGTAAGAAGAAAGACCCATTAAACATTTTAAAAAGTGTAACTCTATCTATTCTGAAGTACATGGACAGGCTAAAAAATGGTTAAAGTAAACAGCGTATATGTGCATAGCGCTTTTCTACCTTCCTCAAAGGCCCAAAGCAGTCACAGTCCCATTCATTCACCCATTCACACACACATTCACAACCTGATGGCAGCTCCACTGCCTAACAGTGGTGCCAACCTATAACCACCAGAGACAAGTGGGGTTCAGTGTCTTACCCAAGGGCACTTTGACACATGGGTGGGCAAGGCAGGAATCGAACCTGCAATCTTCCGATCAGAGGGCGAATAAAGGAGTCAAATTTAAACCAGTGTGTAATCTGAGCCGGTTTATTGGTCCTTGTTCACACTGAATTTTTCTACAGCTGAAGTTTTGAAAAGGTCCACCATGTATATGCCTCTACAATAATCCCTTTGTGGAGTACCAGTGTTTTACTTGCTGAGCTTTCTGGCCAACATTGTCTGACAAGTATTGCATGTTGCATTGCTCAAGCCACCTGACAAACCCCATCATTAAATGCAGTCATTAAAATCACAGGAGTGATGTGTCCTAAGAATCCAGATGTGATCAACTCCGGTATATTGAGAAACTACATCACAAAAATAGAGAAAAAAACAATGCTGACTTCTCATTTAGACAGATTAAAATTGTTCAAATTATTTTAATTGTGTCAAAAATACAGTACAGACTCTCTCCAGAATTACCACAATTATTACTCATTCCTCTTTCTTTATTTCAAAATCAATTGTTTTTGATTGTGGTGGTAAATCCTATAATCCTGTGCAGTTTTTGTCTTTAATCACAAGTACTCTTGTAAAAAAAGATTTCCAAGTAAATGCAGTTTCTCAACAAGTTTTCTCCTCCAAAGGTTAAAAACAAAAGGTCAAGATTCTGAGCAACATCACAGGTTATTCTCTGATCTTTTTCTGAATCTACAAGGACTTGACATTATTTCAGTATTTTCTGTGGTGATGTTAATTTTTTTCTCGCTAATATATCAGGGAAATTCCTAAATACAGAAATTAATTTAAAAAGTGAATTGTTGTATTTTGCCCCCAAAAAACTTACCATTTAACCAATTTAAAATAAACTTTATAACACACATTTTTACACATATTTATTGAAAGAAAAACTGATAAATGTTAACTATCTGTGTTTTGTTTTTACATAATTGTAATTTTTTCCCCTATTTTTTGTAAAAATTATATTACCGTACTCAACTTTTTCTTGACTCACTTTATGCAGCAACATCCTAAATATAATATTCCTTCTTTTTTCAGAAGAGTTGGTTCTCTAAAGCTGCAATAAAACCAGATAAATATGAATAGATGCTAAAGTAGAAATCCACTCATAATATTAAACTATAAACAGTTATTACGTTACAATGTTACTAATTAGAATTTACATCCAGGCTGGCACAGAGGTTTCTCCTCTTTACTAATGGTTTTCTTTGTGAGTGGAGTTTGCATCTCCTCCTGTTGCATGTGTGGGTTTTTTAATAATAGGATCCTCTCACAGTCTGACAAAAATGTTTCACAGGGTGTTTGATGGTGGAAAAGCCAGTTTTGAGTTAATTTATTTGGATGCTTTTCACTATATTTTATCAAATGATTTGCAATTTAAAGCAGAACATTTGCCTAAAATCTCTTATTCAATTGTTTATTTTAATTTCTTGACTGAGGGTAGAATGTTGATGTTGTTTTCTTAGACTTATTTTTCCTCAAAAACTATAAAGTATATAACAACATATTTCTAAATAAGTTAAGGCTCAACCTATTGTGACATACATTAAATTCTGTTATTACAACAAAGATATATTGCTCAGTAACTTGTGACTGAGCTATATGTTTAAAATCATTGACAACACCATTGTTTTTCAGTGTGTTTACATGCACGTACAAATCCCCATAATCCTGTGCAGCTTCCATCAGCAATCAGTGTTTTTTTACACAGAATTTACCAGAGAATGCAGTTTCACAACACCTCAGTTTTTCTGTTCATATAAAAGAGAAGGTCAGCAGTCAGAGAAGCATCACAACGTTCCAGATCTTCTGCTGAGGAAGCAAAGACACAACAGTAATCACAATTGATTGGTTTCAGTATATTTTGTGATGCTGCAGTGATGTTTTTATTATTATTGAACTTAACATTTTTGATCTGTTGATAAAGTCTCGATGTTTGTTTCCAGGTGTGAAACCATGCTGAAGTTTGCACTTGTCCTTGGATGCCTCTTGAGCCTCACTCTGGCTCAACCTGTAAGTGAGAATGTTTCACATCGTCACATGTCTGGACGCTATGATTTGGTATGCAGAGTAGGATAGACCCTAAAAACTTTGAATTTTCAACAGATGGAGCATCAGAGAGTTGCTCGGTCGAGCTCAAACTCCAACTCAAATGAGGTGAGTGTTTTCAAATCTGATAAATTAGTCCAAAACTGCAACCCTTGCTCTAACAAAGTCCTGAAGGTTTACTTGGATCGACGTTTTTCTGATTGCTTTAAGGCCACAACGACTGCAACAACAGCTTCAACCTCCACTCTGACTCAAATACTTGCTCTCGTCATACAGCGACTTATTGCTGGAAGATAAAGTCTGGGATGGAAGCATACATCAACAAGTGATTAAGAAAACATGTCTACTTCAATGTTTTTGATTTGTTGCTGTCTTGACTGAGTGAAACAGCCTTCATGTCTTTACAGATTTAAATAAATGCAGCAAATGAAAATGAAAACAACTGCTTTTCTTTCTTTTCAAATCCTCATCATATCTCTGTATTTCTCAGAAGCCTTTGGTTTTGTTCACCTTAAATGTCTTTTACATATACCCATATGAATAAATGTAATGTATATAGACTAAATAATTTGATCTCCTACTAATAAAACCAGAAACCAACTCAAAGTGGTTTGCAGCTATACTAAAACAAAGATTTGAATGATACAAAGATGCCCTAAACTATCTTTCATCTTGACAGAGTTTTCAATGACATATATAGGTTACCAAAGGAGGAAAATATGCAATATTTGGATTTATCTTCTGCATTGGCTTTAGTAGACCATAAGATTTAATAATCAAAGATTTATAGAACATGCACCCAAACGGGGGTTGACCTGTTTGAGTTCTGTTGTGAGGGGCCATTACACCACACTCTATAGTCAGTAGTAAGATAAGATAAGATAAGATATTCTTTATTGATCCCACATTGGGGAAATTTAATTGTCACAGCAGTTCCAAAAAGCAGAGAAAAGTGACAGCAATGTGCAAAAGTGAGGGGTGTTCCAAAATGTGCAAGTATACAAATACAAAAATGTGCAAAAATAGAAAAAGTAAGTAAGAGCTTATGTACACTATTACGACATAACATATGTTATGCCTAATAATAAAATTAAATAAAAAAGTAAAAACACAGAATATACAGATGAGCTAAGGATGTATGATTACCGGTTTTTACATGCATATTTAAACTGTGACATTGTACAATCTCACAGCTGTTGGGATGAATGACCTGCGGAACCGTTCCTTCCTGCATGGGGGGTGTAACAGTCTGCCACTGAAAGAGCTGTTCAGTGCCTCCACTGTCTGATGTAGTGGGTGAGAGGTGTTGTCCATGATGGATGTTAACTTGGCCAACATCCTCCTTTCACCCACTTCCTCCACAAAGTCCAGTGGGCAGCCCAGGACAAAACTGACCCTCCTGACCAGCTTGTTAAGTCTCTTCCTGTCTCGGTCTGTGCTGCCTGCTCCCCAACAGGCCACGGCGTAGTGGATAACAGAGGCCACCACAGAGTCATAAAATGTCCTTAAGAGAGGCCTGCACACTCCAAAGGACCTCAGTCTCCTCAGACGGTGGAGGCGACTTTGGCCCTTCTAATACAGGGCATCGGTGTTTTGAGTCCACTCCAGTTTCTTGTTGAGGTGAACACCCAGGTACTTAAAACTGTCCACTACCTCAATGTCCGAGCCCTGGATGCTCATCGGTGTGAATTGTGGTGTTCTCCTCCGGAAATCAATCACCATCTCCTTTGTTTTACTGGTGTTCAAGCACAGGTGATTACGCTCACACAGGTCAGTCAGAGTACAGGTCAGTCCTTGATGACTGACCTGTACTCCACCTCGTTCCCCCCCGACACACAGCCAACAATGGCCGAGTCGTCAGAGAACTTCTGGAGGTGACAACTGCCGGTGTTGTAGGTAAAGTCCGAGGTATGAAGGGTGAAGAGGAACGGTGAGAGCACCGTCCCCTGAGGAGCACCAGTGCTGGAAACCACCACCTCCGACACACAGTTGTGTAGCCTCACATACTGTGGTCTGTTGGTGAGGTAGTCGGTCGTCCATGCAGTCAGTCGTCCGTCCACTCCAGCCCCTTCCAGCTTCTCTCTTAGCAGAGCTGGCCGTATGGTGTTGAAGGTGCTGGAGAAGTCAAAGAACATGACCCTCACAGCGGTTCCGGTGTCCTCCAGATGGATCAACGCCCGGTGCAGCAGGTAGATGACAGCGTCATCCACCCCGATGTTCGGCCTGTAGGCAGACTGCAGTGGGTCCGTTGCGGTGCTGACCACTGAGCGAAGGTGGCTGAGGATGAGTCTCTCCATGGTCTTCATCAGGTGGGAGGTCAGGGCTACTGGTCTGTAATGGTTTGGCTCCTTAGCGTGCGCCATCTTAGGAACCGGAACCACACAGGAGGTCTTTCACAGGGCTGGGACCGTCTCCAGACTCAGGCTCAGGTTGAAGATGTAAGTGACCACCTCACAGAGCTGGTCAGCACAGTCCCTGAGCAGTCCAGGTCCGATGCCGTCTGGACCTGCAGCTTTCCTGGTCTTGAGTCGCCTCAGTTCCCTCCTCACCTGATCAGAAGTGAGGCAAAGGGGGGTGGAGGTGTGGGGCAGAGATGGTACGGCTGTGGATGGGGGTGGTGTGCAGTGATGAGAGTGTTTGGGGGTGGGGGTTGATCAAATAAGTATGTGATCCTTTTCTTATTTTGTTGCTTTGCCCAGCTAAAATGAAACTGTCATGTTGTCCTGTTAATGGTTGGTTTAATTACAACCAATGGGTTTTACATTGTAATGTGCAATAATGATTACTGAAATGTTTAAATTACAATCCATAAGCTATTGATTTTGTTTACTTGATCTGCAATGTGTAGCAATAATTTTCTGGTTTAATGTTATCATGTGTTCTAATGATAATCAATTATTATTACATATCGGTACCGTTACTGTTTACTGAAGTCATGAATGAATGTTTTCTGAAGATCATCAATCATTTCTAGGTACCGGATTTTGTTACTTCAAGAGAATCTATCTACAACCGGATTTAAAACACTGTAAAACTATCAAATGAATGAACTCAGTAGGGGTGGGATTATATAAGCTTGCTTCTTCCCACTCCTCTTCAAGCAATAAATCAAGCTCTACTTATACTTCAGTTAATGATCACTGTATTTAATTAAGCAAATGTTATTTAAGTGACATTTTTGTTTTATTTTCTGTCTTTTTAATCTATGCATTTCATCATTTCTGTAATGAGTTTGATGAATATGTCTAAATTCTTTATTGCTTTGACTACAATGCTTGAAATAAATCAACAAAATCAAATGTGGGCTGGTGTGAAAGTAACCACCTGCTGCTAAACACCAGGAAGAAAAAAGGAGCTGGTTCTGGATTTCAGGAGGTCCTCACCATCACACTCACCGGTGAATATCCAGGGCTCAGACATTGAGATTGTGGACACATTTAAATACCTGGGTGTTGTACTGTTAAACCTGAAAGTCACTGTTTAAAGGAGCCAACTCTTAATTTATTTTCAGGTCATTCAAATCAAATTTATTTCAAATCAAATCGACATTTACATTAAATAAAAAATAAGTCTACACATGACGTGAAGAAGCCTATGCTTATAAGACTCCAATCCCCAAAGGTGGGCAAGTCCGTCCAGGAACATTTCTTAACTTCAGCAACAGCTGTGTAGTAAACCCAGCTTATTGTTGAGCCACTTTCAGGAAAGAGTTGTGCATGAGGTGAGCAAACAAAACTTCAGACCTGGGTTGTTGTGCCTTTGTCACAACTGGCATTATGGGTAAATATGGGCTGTCTGCAGGCAAAGAATTGGCAAAAAGGTGTCATGCTACTTGTTTTAAAATGCATATTTAATATATTAATCTAAAAAAGTTGTAACTGGTTAATTAGATGAAAAGACATAACATCAACAATTAAATAGTCCATCCAATCCTCAAGCTGCTCCTTAAGTATCCACTGTTAAACCAGTCATGGAGGAAGAAACATTCTTGTTGCAGCTAAAAGGATGACAAAAGAGAGAGCTTCAGGGTGCTGCATCAACACCGGCCACATGCATACTTTGTTTAGAAGGACAGACATTTTTTCTCTATGCTCTGTTTACCAGTCATTCATTCTCTCCACACAGCTTCCTGGTCAACTTACTTTGCATTAATAGGGGGCAGGTTAACCTTCTGAATTCTGACAAACTCCAGCTGCTTTCTTGGTTTGCCAGACCTTTTTACCCCTCCTTTTCTTCATGTGTTCAATACTTATTCCCTTTGCCATTTCACTTTATTACACATAACTTCATTTATGGACATAAATGTTTGGATTTCTTTCTATGTGTGCATTACTTGGGTTGATGCCGACATCTGGTGAAAATTTCGTATCAATAGCTCGATTAGAAATATGTTTTTTGAGAGAAATGTTGACGTTTTCAATACTTATTTTCCCCGCTGTATGTACAGACAGGGCAGACAAGACACAGGTGAACACGATCAGGGCAGATGGGGACCAAGGAAGTACAACTCAAGACAACACAAGACAGGAACCCTTACAAAATAAAGCAGGAAACAGAACCAAACAAGACAGAACAGGAACTAAAGCAAAAACCAAGACAAAACAAACTCAAACCATGACAGTGTGGCTGCTTCTCAAAGCTTGCAGATCTAAAATTTCTTCCATTGCTTTTGTCCGGAAAATTCTTACTTTGTACTATTGAATTAGGTGAAATCAAGAAACTCAACTCATGTGTCATAGTGCTACTTTTAGATTCCAAAATTTGTAAGAAAAATCACATTCAAATATGTGAACATTTGAACCAAATGTAATCTATGAAAAAACAGTATGTCATGTTGAATGTAATGTTTTATAGACACCAAATGTGAGAGAAAATTCCTCCATAAAGGGATAAATTCTTGGAAACTGGGCATTATTTAAGACAGAAATATTTTATTATTCCTTGAGAATATAATACGCAATGCTAAAACTGAGTTTTTTTTTTGGATTATTATGCTTCTACATCAGCATATTATTAATGAGGAAAGGTGTGAGCCATTAGTGACTGAAAATAATCCATTTGTATGATCTTATAGAAATAAGATCTTTATTGGTGGTGCAACAAATCCTTTAAAGCTTGTGCAACTTGTGTCCACAATCCTCAGTCACTCCTCTTTCTAGGTAAAGATGTCTTAAAGTGTACAGTTTCTCAACACATCTGATCCAGAGAAGGTATAAAAGAAAACATGAATATCCAGAACAGCATCACAAGAACTTTCCTGATCTTCTGCTGAAGCTGCAAAGACTAGACTGTAACTACATTTCAGTATTTTCTGTGTGATGTCGCTGAAGCAGTGATTAACTGACTTTATTTAACCTGATGATAAAGATTTGACTTTTGTTTCCAGGAGGGAAATCATGCTGAAGTTAGCTCTGGTGCTTGGATGCCTCCTGAGTCTCACTCTGGCTCAACCTGTAAGTCTGATTGTTTCAAACTGTTTCATGGAAAGAAGCTAAAATTGATGATAAAACAAAGGATTTTTCATGACAATAGACAGATAATTACATTGTTTTCTTGATGTTTCTACAGATGGAGCATCAGAGATTTGCTCGTTCCAAACATGGGCATCATCACTCTGGGTCGAACTCACATGAGGTGAGTGTTTTCTGTTCTGAGTAAACTTTTAAATAACATCCTGTAACAAAGTCCTGTGAGAGTCGTCTGTTTTAATGTTTAACTTCAATGTTTGTGATTTTATCAAGGCAACCACCACTACTGCAACAACAACTGTTGCAGGAGCAACAACTGTTGCAGGAGCAACAACTGTTGCAGGAGCAACAACTACACCATCACTGAGCCAGCTGATTCTGCTCATCCAGCAACTTCTCAACAGAGCAAGATAAAGTCTGACATGGAAAATTGCCTTTCAATGAATTGTTGACATTGCTTCTCCTAAGATTTGCTCTTGTGAGAATCCTGTGAGACAAATATTTTTTGTTGTTGCTCAGAATGAACATCAATCTGATATTATAGCTGTCTTCAAAATCTCACAACTATAATAAATCTTAATCAGCAAACTGAATTGTCTTTTCTTTTTTTTTTTACGTTAATGGGTCATTCTGCCAGTTTTTAACAACTGTTTTTTTAACAACATTTACAGTGGGAAAAAATACTATTTAGTCAGCCACCAATTGTGCAAGTTCTCCCACTTAAAAAGATGAGAGGAACCTGTAATTTTCACCATATGTATTCTTCAACTATGAGATAGAAAAGGAGAAAAGAAAATCCAGAAAAAATACATTGTCTGATTTTTAAAGAATTTATTTGTAAATTATGGAAAATAAGTATTTGGTCACCTGCAAACAAGTAAGATTTCTGGCTCGCACAGACCTAAAACTTCTTCTGTAAGAGAATACTCTGTCCTTCAGTAGTTACCTGTAGTAATGGCACCTGTTTGAACTGGTTATTTATCTAAAAGACACCTGTCCACAACCTCAAACAGTGACACTCCAAACTCCACTATGGCTGAGACCAGAGAGCTGTCTAAGGACAAAAGTAACCAAATTATTGCCCTGCACAGGGCTGGGAAGACTGAATCTGCAACAGGTAAGCATCTGGGTGTGAAGAAATCATCTGTGGGAGCAATTATTAAAAAATGGAAGACATACTAGACCACTGATAATCTCCCTTGATCTGGGGCCCCCTGCAAGGTCTCACCCCGTGGGGTCAAAATGATCAAAAGAACAGTGAGCAAAAATCCTAGAACCACATGTGGGGACCTAGGAAATGATCTACAGAGAGCAGACCAACCAGTAACACTCTACGCCACCACGGGCTCAAATCCTGAAGTGCCAGACGTGTCCCCCTGCTAAAGCAAGAACATGTGTAGGCCCGTCTAAAGAGAGCATTTGGTTGATCCAGAACAGGATTAGGGGAATGTCCTTTGGTCAGATGAAACCAAAGAAGAACTTTTTGGTAAGAACTCTACTCATCATATTTGGAGGAGAAAGAATGCAGAGTTGCATCCAAAGAACGTTCAGTTGTTAGTTTTGCTGGTACTTGTAAAACGGAAGTAGCATCTCACAGTTTTGTCTGTTGACCCGTAAAAAGTGTCAGCAAGAACCAACAACATTTATGGCGTTTATAACATCTATGCTCATAGGACTCCTGCATGATTCCCACACAAACTACACTCTGTGTAATTTCCTCATTTCTAAAAGTCACGCTGCACACTAGAGAACAGCACTAACAGACTACTTGTGCACTCCAAAGGATTTGGAGGTGTTGAAAACATTTAAAAAACGTACGACAAACCAGCGTCTCACCAAGTTCACTCTTACCTTCACTTGTGTATTGCACAAATAGTTTTAGTATGACCTGTAGCCCGGAGAACAAAAAGTTGCTTGATTATTTGTACTCAATGGTTCAGTGAGTGCTGTATGACTTTGTCATTTGTGCCCATAAATGTTTGGCCAATTTTTTGCCCGCAGACAGCCCATAGCCACCCGTAGATGCAGTTCTGACTTACACTTTCCTTTGTTTTTGTTTTTTTGTTGTTCAAGGCAACCTCCACTACAGCTGTAATTTCTGCAGGTGCAACAGCTACGTCATCACTGAGGAAGCTATATCTGCTCATTCACCAACTTCTAAATTATGCAAACTAAAGTCTCACATGGAACCACTAAAAAACTGTTTTTTTTTTTACTAAATAAAAATAAAGTTACTAAACTTGTTAATTTTAAAATCCTTGATGTCTTCAGGAAAATCGTGAATAAAAATATTGATTGAAAATGAACAATGTGTTTTTTGCCACCCCCAAAAAACACAACATAAAACAATTGTTATCAATTAAAATTGTTTTAAATTTTTACATAAATATTTAGAACTTTCTCAAAATTCCAAAAGGAAATTTTAAATGGAAATGTTTGGTTTGGAGTCGCTGGACCCAAAAATGCAGACAGGGACTTAGTTTGATTTAGTGAATTTTATTGTAGGATGAAAAGGGGTTTGGCTTTGGATCTTTGGCGTTGGTCTTTGTGTTCTTTGATGTTGGCTTTGGTTTTTTTGGTTTTGGTTCTTGGTTCTTTGGGTTTTGTTCTTTGGGGTTGGTTGTGAGTCCTTGTGGCTTTGGTTCTGGTGGCTTCTGTTCTGGTGACTTTGGTTCTGGAGGCTTTGGTTTTTGGTGGCTTTGGTTCTGGAGACTTTGGCGTGGGCTTTGGCGTGGGCTTTGGCGTGGGTGTAGGCTTCGGCGTAGGCTTCGGCTCGGATCGGTGAGCCCTTCATGAAAGCAGACGAACCAACAAAGGCTCGAGGGCGAGATGGACTAAAATAGGTTCACTGATTGGATGCTGAACAGCTGTGAGAGACCGGATCCTCAAGCAGGTGTGCGAGGACGACCCCGACACCTGACAGGAAAACACATTTTAGGGAAATTATTTTGGAAGAGCAACTAGAAATATCATCTATGCAGGTTGTCATAGAACTGTAAATTTTACATACATTTTCTGAAGCATAATGACATTTTTTTTCTTGGCACACTTGATGCAGGAATATCCCAAAAAAGGTTCTTCTTTATCCTAAAAGGTGGTCCTCTAAAACTTCAGTGGAAGCAAATGCTGCTGTAGAAATATCCACTTCTAACATTTGAGAAGGCAAAAATTAAAAAACAAACAACCAAGTGAGCTGATATCTGTTTCACTCAGTAATTTGACACTGGTTTATAAAATTGACAGGAAATAAATGAATTTTAGTTTACTATAATAGCAGGTACCAATCAAATCTTTTCTGCAGCTTTATGAAGTGACCAATAACTCATTTTCTGACCCGTGAAAAAACAGATGACTAGACTTTTTAACCAGAATAGCTAAATATGGAGAATTGTCATCAGTTTTTACTAAACAACAGCCTGGCACAGTATTTGGCCCCGTCACTGCAGGTTTCTCCAGCCTGGTTATTTTCTAGGTGGAGTTAACATTTGTGGGTTTTCAACACCGACCCCTTGTTTCTTTAAAAAATGTTTGATATGGTGATGGAGTTGGTAGAATTAACTCTAAATGTTTTAGAGCCAGTTTTGTGAGACTCAATTTGGATGCTTTTCACCATATTTCTGTTGATAGATTTGTAGATCTGGAGCACATTCGAGCAGCCGTAAGTGTATTTTTAATGTATTTTTTTATTTACTTGCTTGACTGATAATAGCTTATTGTTGTTGCTTTTCTCTTTTCTGTAATGAATTGTTCCTCAAAAGCTTTAAAGTCCATAGTAAATATTTCTTAACTAGTTAAATATCATTAAACATTAAACTCACACACATTAAACTCTGTAATTACAGCAAAGATATATTGCTCAGTAACTTGTGACTGAGCTATATGTTTAAAATCATTGACAACACCATTGTTTTTCAGTGTGTTTACATGGACGTACAAATCCCCATAATCCTGTGCAGCTTCCATCAGCAATCAGTGTTTTTTTACACAGAATTTACCAGAGAATACAGTTTCACAACACCTCAGTTTTTCTGATCATATAAAAGAGAAGGTCAGCAGTTAGAGAAGCATCACAACGTTCCAGATCTTCTGCTGAGGAAGCAAAGACACAACAGTAATCACAATTGATTGGTTTCAGTATATTTTGTGATGCTGCAGTGATGTTTTTATTATTATTGAGCTTAACATATTTGATCTGTTGATAAAGTCTCGATGTTTGTTTCCAGGTGTGAAACCATGCTGAAGTTTGCACTTGTCCTTGGATGCCTCTTGAGCCTCACTCTGGCTCAACCTGTAAGTGAGAATGTTTCACATCGTCACATGTTTGGACGCCAATGATTTGCTATGCAGAGTAGGATAGACCCTAAAAACTTTGAATTTTCAACAGATGGAGCATCAGAGAGTTGCTCGGTCGAGCTCAAACTCCAACTCAAATGAGGTGAGTGTTTTCAAATCTGATAAATTAGTCCAAAACTGCAACCCTTGCTCTAACAAAGTCCTGAAGGTTTACTTGGATCGACGTTTTTCTGATTGCTTTAAGGCCACAACGACTGCAACAACAGCTTCAACCTCCACTCTGACTCAAATACTTGCTCTCGTCATACAGCGACTTATTGCTGGAAGATAAAGTCTGGGATGGAAGCATACATCAACAAGTGATTAAGAAAACATGTCTACTTCAATGTTTTTGATTTGTTGCTGTCTTGACTGAGTGAAACAGCCTTCATGTCTTTACAGATTTAAATAAATGCAGCAAATGAAAATGAAAACAACTGCTTTTCTTTCTTTCCAAATCCTCATCATATCTCTGTATTTCTCAGAAGCCTTTGGTTTTGTTCACCTTAAATGTCTTTTACATATACCCATATGAATAAATGTAATGTATATAGACTAAATAATTTGATCTCCTACTAATAAAACCAGAAACCAACTCAAAGTGGTTTGCAGCTATACTAAAACAAAGATTTGAATGATACAAAGATGCCCTAAACTATCTTTCATCTTGACAGAGTTTTCAATGACATATATAGGTTACCAAAGGAGGAAAATATGCAATATTTGGATTTATCTTCTGCATTGGCTTTAGTAGACCATAAGATTTAATAATCAAAGATTTATAGAACATGCACCCAAACGGGGGTTGACCTGTTTGAGTTCTGTTGTGAGGGGCCATTACACCACACTCTATAGTGAGTAGTAAGGTGTGAGTCCTGCTTCCTTATTGACAACGCACAAATGCTGCACGCATGAGGTGTGCTCATAGGACTCCTGTATGATTCCCACACAAACTACATTGTGTAATTTCCTCATTTCTAATAGTCACGCTGCACACTAGAGAACAGCACTAACAGACTACTTGTGCACCCCACAGGATTTGGAGGGGTTGAAAACATTTAAAAAACGTACGACAAGCCAGCGTCTCAACAAGTTCAGTCTTACCTTCACTTGTGTATTGCACAAATAGTTTTAGTATGACCTGTAGCTCAGACACCAAAAAGTTGCTTGGTCATTTGTACTCAATGGTTCAGTGAGTGCTGTATGACCTTGTCATTTGTGTGGATCAACTGTGTGCCCAAAAATGTTTGGCCAATTTTTTGCCCGCAGACAGCCCATAGCTACCCCTAGATGCAGTTCTTACTTACACTTTACTTTATTGTTTTTGTTTGTTTGTTTATTGGTCAAGGCAACGCACACTACAGCTGTAATTTTTGCAGGTGCAACAGCTACGTCATCACTGAGGAAGCTATATCTGCTCATTCACCAAATTATTATGCAAACTAAAGTCTTACATGGAACCATTAAAAAAATTTGTAACTGTTTTTTTTTTAGTTAAATGAATTTTTTTTTTTTTACTAAACTTGTTTATTTTAAAACCCCTGATGTCTTCAGAAATATCGTAAATAAAAATATTGATTAAAAAATGAACAATGAACTTTTTGCCTTCCCTCACAAAACACTCCATAAAACAATTATCAATTGAAATTGTTTTATATTTTTACAAAATAATCATTCAGACCTTTCTCAAAATTTCAAAAGGAGACTTTTTAACTGGAAAACACATTTCTGTGAAATTCTTTTAGAATAACAACTAGAAATATCACCTATACAGGTTTTATTATTGTAGAATTATAGAACTGTGAACTTTACATACATTTTCTAAAGCATGATGACTTTTTTTTTCTTGGCACACTTGATGCAGGAATATCCCCAAAAAGGTTTTTCTTCTTTATCCTAAAAGCTGGTCCTCTAAATCTTCAGGAAAAGCAAGACTGCCATAGCAAAATCCACTTCTAACATGAACCATTTACTGTACAGCGACTCCTCCCCCCTGGCCTTCCAGACAGGAAGTGCCTGCTGGATCCAAGAAGCCAAAATCCCATAGACTTCTATAGAGAAATAAACAGCTGTTACTCAGTCATTGTATTTGTCAGTATAACCATTCATGCTCTGATACCTATTTATTTTAGGATGTTCTTGCTAATCCTAATTTTAATTTATAATGTTTTATAATGTCTTGTAGTGCAAGCCATTCAAGTTAGAAACTGGCCAATCAGGTGTCTCAATGAAAGTAGGTGGACTCACGTCAAACAGTTGTCACATTAGATTGACAGATTCTACCAAGTGGTAGGGGTGTGGACTTCAAACAGGCACACTTCTGATTGTTGAGAGCAGTTACCTCAGACCAATCACCTATTTCTGGTTCCAACATGGCGGCGTCTACATTGCGAAAAAATGGCAATTGAATTGAATTGAGTTGAAATGGGAGGTAAGCCATATTTTTATGGGTGATCTCATTTTCACTCGGCCCAGTTCTCATATGGGGACAATAGGTGTGACTGACAGGGGAAAAAGCTGAATACAGAACATGAGGATAACCAAGGAACTAAAACTGACACCCAAAGGTCACAATCCTCACAGTTAAGCTTGTAAATCTGCTTCTTTTAAGATTAATAAGTTAACATGGATAGGTTTTTGTGGTGGTTTGTGCCACACTGAACATAGAGTATAAGGAGAAGGAGAAATACTGCAATGTATTCAACTAAGTTTTCTAAATCTTTAATGATTAGTTCTCTAAAAAGTAAGAAATCACTTACTCTAATAATACTGAATGATCACCAAAGAACAGCAGAAACACAGAAAAGGAAGGAGCTGCAGACAGTCAAGATGCAGATAATAAAGATGTTAATAGAGACGAGGACCAGAATATAGAGCAGGGTCAGGAACTTGTAAAAGATGTGTATGTGGTACCTGAACACACTGATAATGAAGACAACAGATTAAAAAAAGATCCAAAATTATCCAACTGTAAATGATCTGTGATGTTTAGTACAGATAAAAGAAAAAAACATCAATTCCAACTCATTTGATCAATGTCCTTGTCTTATAAGCAAAAGACAAGTGCAGTCTTAAAATAAATTAAAACATGTTTGAGTAACTTATAAAATGATAAAATAATAGAGTAAATTTATAGTGCACAAATTAGCTGCTTTTTCATTAAGTCTTCAAGCACACGTCTATTTGAGTAAACAATTGGCCAGTATACAGTGGAGAAAATAAGTATGTGATCCCTTTATTATTTTGTTGCTTTGCCCAGATAAAATGAAACTGTCATGTTGTCATGTTAATGGTTGGTTCATGTGGGGTGGTGTGAAAGTAACCACCTGCTGCTAAACACCAGGAAGAAAAAAGGAGTTGGTTTTGGATTTCAGGAGGTCCTCACCATCACACTCACCGGTGCATATCCAGGGCTCAGACATTGAGATTGTGGACACATTTAAATACTTGGGTGTTGTACTGTTAAACCTGAAAGTCACTGTTCAAAGGAACCAACTCTTAATTTATTTTTAGATCATTTAAGTCAAATTTATTTAAAATCAAATCAACATTTACTTTAAATAAAAAATAAGTTTACACATGACGTGAAGAAGCCTATGCTTATAAGACTCCAATCCCCAAAGGTGGGCAAGTCCGTCCAGGAACATTTCTTAACTTCAGTAACAGCTGTGTAGTAAACCCAGCTTATTGTTGAGCCACTTTCAGGAAAGAGTTGTGCATGAGGTGAGCAAACAAAACTTCAGACTTCAGACTGTTGTGCCTTTGTCACAACTGGAATTATGGGTAGATATGGGCTGTCTGCAGGCAAAGAATTGGCAAAAAGGTGTCATGCTACTTGTTTTAAAAATGCATATCTAAAAAAGTTATAACTGGTTAATAAGATGAAAAGACATAACATCAACAATTAAATAGTCCATCCAATCCTCAAGCTGCTCCTTAAGTATCCACTGTTAAACCAGTCATGGAGGAAGAAACATTCTTGTTGCAGCTAAAAGTATGACATAAGAGAGAGATTCAGGGTGCTGCATCAACACCGGCCACATGCATACTTTGATCAGGAGGACAGACATTTTTTCTCTATGCTCTGTTTAGCAATCATTCATTCTCTCCACACAGCTTCCCGGGCAACTCTGGCGCCCCTCTGTGTGGCTGCTTCTCAAAGCTTGCAGATCTATCATTTCTTCCATTGCTTTTGTCCTGAAAACTCTGTACTATTGAATTTGGTGAAATCAAGAAACTCAACTCATGTGTCATAGTGCTACTTTTATATTCCAAAATTTGTAAGAAAAATAGTCACATTCAAATATGTGACCATTTGAACCAAATGTACCGTAATTTCCGGACTACAAGCCGCTACTTTTTTCCTGCGCTTACAGCCCTGCGGCTTATTCAGTGACGCGGCTAATTTATGGATTTAATTAGCGGCCGCCATGTACGTACTTTTGAACTCAGTGAATGTTTGTACTCTTTATCTAACACCAAGCACAAGACATTTATATTCAACACACCTCTAAGCAGCCAAACAGCATGGAGTTGACTTCAGGTCTTAGACACTTCAGTCATGGTTCAACAAAATGAAACACGCATGCCCGGCCGCATCCCAGAATCCTTTGGGGCCATTAGACCCAACGTGCACGTGATCGCCGCTACAATATGATGAAGCTTTCAAGTTAAAAGCAATCGTTAAAAGCAGCGTAAAAAAGTCCACCGTCACCAACGGGTTTGGAAAAGCCGGTTTGCTGCGTGATGGAGAGAACAGCGCATGGAGTGAATTTACACTCCATTTACGGTTTGTAAGGAAACCGTAAAAGCGGAATTTTGCTTTGAAAAACTCACAGCCTCCGTGTGAGCTGGAGACATCTCCTGCTGATTGAGCTGCGGGGCCGATGGCAGTCTGAAGGCTCCCACACGTAACAACGCACCCGCCCCTCATACACAAAACGTACAGTATTAAGTCCGATTGCTTTGCACAGAAACGATTTGCTCCATCCACCGGCGCAACGGGGACGAAGTGCTCCTCCTTGAAGCAGCCCTGGCCAGAGGTGTCGGAGTAGATAGGAAGGGGAGACAAGGAGCGCGCGGGGCGGGAGCGGAGCGCAGAGGCGTCCGCGGAGTGCAGAGGCTTCTGAATTCTGACGCACGCGCCGCACTGAGGCGCGCGTATCACGCTGAGGCGCGCGCTTTTCAGTCGCCGCTGCTGTATTTTACCGTTGTGTTTTCTAACCAGTCCTGTTACTCCCATAACGCTGCCGCGACACAAGCGGAAGGAGAGCTGTACCCGTTCACCCCTCCATGCACTCCTGATACTTGCTCATTCTTAAACACGTACAACAGAATGGCGAGCCGGGCATTGGCCCCGCCTTTAGCCCCTAAGACTCATGGGAAATGTGGAATCGCTGATGTAAATTTCCTCATCATAACTGAGGGATGTAATGTTGATTATATGGTTACTGTTAGTAATTTTATGTATGATACCTAGATTGTCAATAAGTAAAAAAAAAATGAAATAAAAACACCATAACTGAGGAACTTGTGAACAGAATAGAGGTTCATGCTGTTTGACAGATGTCGATACACTCAATTACATAAAAGAGGTAAAGCTGGAACCACCCACAATGTGCTAATGAAATGCACTCACTCTGGGATTCTGGCCGTGATCTGTCGGGACGGACTAACACATGCGCGGCTTGTACTCTGACGCGGCTTGTGTATGTATAAAACTAATTTTACACGTGAAAATGGGTAGGTGCGGCTTGTAATCGGGTGCGCTTTGTAGTCCGGAATTTACGGGTAATCTATGAAAAAACAGTATGTCATGTTGAATGTAATGTTTTATAGACACCAAATGTGAGAGAAAATTCCTCCATAAAGGGATAAATTCTTGGAAACTGGGCAATATTTTAAGACATAAATATTTTATTATTCCTTGAAAATATAATACACAATCCTAAAACTGAGGTTTTTTAAATCATCATGCTTCTACATCAGCATATTATTAATGAGGAAAGGTGTGAGCCATTAGTGACTGAAAATAATCCATTTGTATGATCTAATAGAAATAAGATCTTTATTGGTGGTGCAACAAATCCTTAAAAACTTGTGCAACTTGTGTCCACAATCATCAGTCACTCCTCTTTCTAGGAAAAGATGTCTTAAAGAGTACAGTTTCTCAACACATCTGATCCAGAGAAGGTATAAAAGAAAACATGAATATCCAGAACAGCATCACAAGAACTTTCCTGATCTTCTGCTGACGCTGCAAGGCTAGACTGTAACTACATTTCAGTATTTTCTGTGTGATGTTGCTGCAGCACCTGATGATAAAGATTTGACTTTTGTTTCCAGGAGGGAAATCATGCTGAAGTTAGCTCTGGTGCTGGGATGCCTCCTGAGTCTGACTCTGGCTCAACCTGTAAGTCTGATTGTTTCAAACTGTTTCATGGAAAGAAGCTAAAATTTGTGATAAAACAAAGGATTTTTCATGACATTAGACAGATAATTACATTGTTTTCTTGATGTTTCTACAGATGGAGCATCAGAGATTTGCTCGTTCCAAACATGGGCATCATCACTCTGGGTCGAACTCACATGAGGTGAGTGTTTTCTGTTCTGAGTAAACTTTTAAATGACATCCTGTAACAAAGTCCTGTGAGAGTCGTCTGTTTTAATGTTTAACTTCAATGTTTGTGATTTTATCAAGGCAACCACCACTACTGCAACAACAACTGTTGCAGGAGCAACAACTGTTGCAGGAGCAACAACTGTTGCAGGAGCAACAACTACACCATCACTGAGCCAGCTGCTTCTGCTCATCCAGCAACTTCTCAACAGAGCAAGATAAAGTCTGACATGGAAAATTAACTTTCAATGGATTGTTGACATTGCTTCTCCTAAGATTTGCTCTTGTGAGAATCCTGTGAGACAAATATTTTTTGTTGTTGCTCAGAATGAACATCAATCTGATATTATAGCTGTCTTCAAAATCTCACAACTATAATAAATGTTAAACAGCAAACTGAATTGTCTTTTCTTTTTTTTTTTTACGTTAATGGGTCATTCTGCCAGTTTTTAACAACTGTTTTTTTAACAACATTTACAGTGGGAAAAAATACTATTTAGTCAGCCACCAATTGTGCAAGTTCTCCCACTTAAAAAGATGAGAGGAACCTGTAATTTTCACCATATGTATTCTTCAACTATGAGATAGAAAAGGAGAAAAGAAAATCCAGAAAAAATACATTGTCTGATTTTTAAAGAAATTATTTGTAAATTATGGTGGAAAATAAGTATTTGGTCACCTGCAAACAAGTAAGATTTCTGGCTCGCACAGACCTAAAACGTCTTCTGTAAGAGAATACTCTGTCCTTCAGTCTTGACCTGTAGTAATGGCACCTGTTTGAACTGGTTATTTATCTAAAAGACACCTGTCCACAACCTCAAACAGTGACACTCCAAACTCCACTATGGCCGAGACCAGAGAGCTGTCTAAGGACAAAAGTAACCAAATTATTGCCCTGCACAGGGCTGGGAAGACTGAATCTGCAACAGGTAAGCATCTGGGTGTGAAGAAATCATCTGTGGGAGCAATTATTAAAAAATGGAAGACATACTAGACCACTGATAATCTCCCTTGATCTGGGGCCCCGTGCAAGGTCTCACCCCGTGGGGTCAAAATGAAGAAAAGAATAGTGAGCAAAAATCCTAGAACCACATGTGGGGACCTAGGAAATGATCTACAGAGAGCAGACCAACCAGTAACACTCTACGCCACCACGGGCTCAAATCCTGAAGTGCCAGACGTGTCCCCTTGCTAAAGCAAGAACATGTGTAGGCCTGTCTAAAGAGAGCATTTGGTTGATCCAGAACAGGATTAGGGGAATGTCCTTTGGTCAGATGAAACCAGAGAAGAACTTTTTGGTAAGAACTCTACTCATCATATTTGGAGGAGAAAGAATGCAGAGTTGCATCCAAAGAACGTTCAGTTGTTACTTTTGCTGGTCTATACCTGTAAAACGGAAGTAGCATCTCACAGTTTTGTCTGTTGACCCGTAAAAAGTGTCAGCAAGAACCAACAACATTTATGGCGTTTATAACATCTATGCTCATAGGACTCCTGCATGATTCCCACACAAACTACACTCTGTGTCATTTCCTCATTTCTAAAAGTCACGCTGCACACTAGTGAACAGCACTAACAGACTACTTGTGCACTCCAAAGGATTTGGAGGTGTTGAAAACATTTAAAAAACGTACGACAAACCAGCGTCTCACCAAGTTCACTCTTACCTTCACTTGTGTATTGCACAAATAGTTTTAGTATGACCTGTAGCCCGGAGAACAAAAAGTTGCTTGATTATTTGTACTCAATGGTTCAGTGAGTGCTGTATGACTTTGTCATTTGTGCCCATAAATGTTTGGCCAATTTTTTGCCCGCAGACAGCCCATAGCTACCCGTAGATGCAGTTCTGACTTACACTTTCCTTTGTTTTTGTTTTTTTGTTGTTCAAGGCAACCTCCACTGCAGCTGTAATTTCTGCAGGTGCAACAGCTACGTCATCACTGAGGAAGCTATATCTGCTCATTCATCAACTTCTAAATTATGCAAACTAAAGTCTCACATGGAACCACTAAAAAACTGTTTTTTTTTACTAAATAAAAATAAAGTTACTAAACTTGTTAATTTTAAAATCCTTGATGTCTTCAGGAAAATCGTGAATAAAAATATTGATTGAAAATGAACAATGTGTTTTTTGCCACCCCCAAAAAACACAACATAAAACATAACATAAAACAATTCTTATCAATTAAAATTGTTTTAAATTTTTACATAAATATTTAGACCTTTCTCAAAATTCCAAAAGGAAATTTTAAATGGAAATGTTAGGTTTGGAGTCGCTGGACCCAAAAATGCAGACAGGGACTTAGTTTGATTTAGTGAATTTTATTGTAGGATGAAAAGGGGTTTGGCTTTGGATCTTTGGCGTTGGTCTTTGTGTTCTTTGATGTTGGCTTTGGTTTTTTTGGTTTTGGTTCTTGGTTCTTTGGGTTTTGTTCTTTGGGGTTGGTTGTGAGTCCTTGTGGCTTTGGTTCTGGTGGCTTCTGTTCTGGTGACTTTGGTTCTGGAGGCTTTGGTTTTTGGTGGCTTTGGTTCTGGAGACTTTGGCGTGGGCTTTGGCGTGGGCTTTGGCGTGGGCTTTGGCGTGGGTGTAGGCTTCGGCGTAGGCTTCGGCTCGGATCGGTGAGCCCTTCATGAAAGCAGACGAACCAACAAAGGCTCGAGGGCGAGATGGACTAAAATAGGTTCACTGATTGGATGCTGAACAGCTGTGAGAGACCGGATCCTCAAGCAGGTGTGCGAGGACGACCCCGACACCTGACAGGAAAACACATTTTAGGGAAATTATTTTGGAAGAGCAACTAGAAATATCATCTATGCAGGTTGTCATAGAACTGTAAATTTTACATACATTTTCTAAAGCATAATGACATTTTTTTTTCTTGGCACACTTGATGCAGGAATATCCCAAAAAAGGTTCTTCTTTATCCTAAAAGGTGGTCCTCTAAAACTTCAGTGGAAGCAAATGCTGCTGTAGAAATATCCACTTCTAACATTTGAGAAGGCAAAAATTAAAAAACAAACAACCAAGTGAGCTGATATCTGTTTCACTCAGTAATTTGACACTGGTTTATAAAATTGACAGGAAATAAATGAATTTTAGTTTACTATAATAGCAGGTACCAATCAAATCTTTTCTGCAGCTTTATGAAGTGACCAATAACTCATTTTGTGACCCGTGAAAAAACAGATGACTAGACTTTTTAACCAGAATAGCTAAATATGGAGAATTGTCATCAGTTTTTACTAAACAACAGCCTGGCACAGTATTTGGCCCCGTCACTGCAGGTTTCTCCAGCCTGGTTATTTTCTAGGTGGAGTTAACATTTGTGGGTTTTCAACACCGACCCCTTGTTTCTTTAAAAAATGTTTGATATGGTGATGGAGTTTGTAGAATTACCTCTAAATGTTTTAGAGCCAGTTTTGTGAGACTCAATTTGGATGCTTTTCACCATATTTCTGTTGATAGATTTGTAGATCTGGAGCACATTCAAGCAGCCGTAAGTGTATTTTTAATGTAATTTTTTATTTACTTGCTTGACTGATAATAGCTTATCGTTGTTGCTTTTCTCTTTTCTGTAATGAATTGTTCCTCAAAAGCTTTAAAGTCCATAGTAAATATTTCTTTTTGGCAAGAAGGTGTCATGCTTCTAGTTTTAAAAATGCATATTTAATATATATTAATCTAAAAAAGTTGTAACTGGTTAATAAGATGAAAAGACATAAAATCAACAATTAAATATTCCATCCAGTCTTCATGCTGCTCCTTAAGTATCCACTGTTAAACCAGCCATGACGGAAAAAACATTCTTGTTGCAGCTAAAAGGATGACATAAGAGAGAGCTTCAGGGTGCTGCATCAACACCGGCCACATGCATACTTTGATCAGGAGGACAGACCATTTTTCTCTATGCTCTGTTTAGCAATCATTCATTCTCTCCACACAGCTTCCCGGTCAACTCTGGCGCCCCCTCTGTGTGGCTGCTGCCTCCCATTTCACCAGGCTTGCGTTGCGTTCTCAGCATTGCCAGTCAGCTTTCAGCTCTCTCTTGGCTACCTCCCGTCTTCTGGTGCACTGTCCACCTTCAGTTCTCTGTTTGTGCAGCCCGCCCACAGTAAGTCTCAGGTGCTGTCAGTCCAAGTCCTGTACCTGCTCAGAGCTCCATTTCAGTTATAGTTAGGGGTCCTTTCCAACGGCGTCCAGTACAAAGCAACCATTAACATGTGGTGGAAAACAAACCTTTGGCCTACAAAACATCCAAGAAATAAAAGAAAGCAGCACATAACCTAAAGAACTGAAGTCACACTGAAACATAAGGACCAGTAGCAAATTATTATTGCAACACATCCGGCAGACCTGAGACACCTGTAACAAGATAAATGGAAAAATAAATCCACCTAATGAAAAAAATGCACATAATACACAGCTAAAGAATGTATTACTCATTTTAAGTTTCTAAAAGCTTGCATATCTATCATTTCTTCCATTGCTTTTGTTCTGAAAACCCTTACTTTTTACTATTGAATTAGGTGAAATCAAGAAACTCAACTCATGTGTCATAGTGCTACTTTTAGATTCCAAAATTTGTAAGAAAAATAGTCACATTCAAATATGTGACCATTTGAACCAAATGTAATCTATGTAAAAACAGTACGTTATGTTGAATGTAATGTTTTATAGACACCAAATGTGAGAGAAAATTCTACCTGTTAAGTAAGTTCATCCATAAAGGGAAAAATTCTAGGGAACTGGCCATTATTTAAGACATAAATATTTGAATATTCCTTGATTATATAATACACAATGCTAAAACTGAGTTTTTTTTTGATTATTATGCCTCTACATCAGCATATTATTAATGAGGAAAGGTGTGAGCCATTAGTGACTAAAAAGAATCAATTTGCATGATCTTATAGAAATAAGATCTTTATTGGTGATGCAACCATTCCTTTAAAACTTGTGCAACTTGTGTCCACAATCATCAGTCACTCCTCTTTCTAGGAAAAGATGTCTTAAAGTGTACAGTTTCTCAACACATCTGATCCAGAGAAGGTATAAAAGAAAACATGAATATCCAGAACAGCATCACAAGAACTTTCCTGATCTTCTGCTGACGCTGCAAAGACTTGACTGTAACTACATTTCAGTATTTTCTGTGTGATGTTGCTGCAGCACCTGATGATAAAGATTTGACTTTTGTTTCCAGGAGGGAAATCATGCTGAAGTTAGCTCTGGTGCTGGGATGCCTCCTGAGTCTGACTTTGGCTCAACCTGTAAGTCTGATTGTTTCAAACTGTTTCATGGAAAGAAGCTAAAATTTGTGATAAAACAAAGGATTTTTCATGACAATAGACAGATAATTACCTTGTTTTCTTGATTTTTTTACAGATGGAGCATCAGAGATTTGCTCGTTCCAAACATGGGCATCATCACTCTGGGTCGAACTCACATGAGGTGAGTGTTTTCTGTTCTGAGTAAACTTTTAAATGACATCCTGTAACAAAGTCCTGTGAGAGTCGTCTGTTTTAATGTTTAACTTCAATGTTTGTGATTTTATCAAGGCAACCACCACTACTGCAACAACAACTGTTGCAGGAGCAACAACTGTTGCAGGAGCAACAACTACACCATCACTGAGCCAGCTGATTCTGCTCATCCAGCAACTTCTCAACAGAGCAAGATAAAGTCTGACATGGAAAATTGACTTTCAATGGATTGTTGACATTGCTTCTCCTAAGATTTGCTCTTGTGAGAATCCTGTGAGACAAATATTTTTTGTTGTTGCTCAGAATGAACATCAATCTGTTATTATAGCTGTATTCAAAATCTCAAAACTATAATAAATGTTAATCAGCAAATTGAATTGTCTTTTCTTTTTTTTTACTTTAATGGGTCATCTGCCAGTTTTTAACAACTGTTTTTTTTAACAACATTTAGAGTGGGACAAAATAGTATTTAGTCAGCCACCAATTGTGCAAGTTCTCCCACTTAAAAAGATGAGAGGAACCTGTAATTTTCACCATATGTATCCTTCAACTATGAGATAGAAAAGGAGAAAAGAAAATCCAGAAAAATTACATTGTCTGATTTTTAAAGAAATGATTTGTAAATTATGGAAAATAAGTATTTGGTCACCTGCAAACAAGTAAGATTTCTGGCTCGCACAGACCTAAAACTTCTTCTGTAAGAGAATACTCTGTCCTTCAGTAGTTACCTGTAGTAATGGCACCTGTTTGAACTGGTTATTTATCTAAAAGACACCTGTCCACAACCTCAAACAGTGACACTCCAAACTCCACTATGTCCGAGACCAGAGAGCTGTCTAAGGACAAAAGTAACCAAATTATTGCCCTGCACAGGGCTGGGAAGACTGAATCTGCAACAGGTAAGCATCTGGGTGTGAAGAAATCAGTTGTGGGAGCAATTATCAGGAAATGGAGGACTTACAAGACCACTGATAATCTCCCTTGATCTGGGGCCCCCTGACAAGAACAGTGAGCAAAAATCCTAGAACCACATGGGGGGACCCAGGGAATGATCTACAGAGAGCAGACCAACCAGTAACACCCTACGCCACCACGGGCTCAAATCCTGCAGTGCCAGACGTGTCCCCCTGCTAAAGCAAGAACATGTGTAGGCCCGTCTAAAGAGAGCATTTGGTTGATCCAGAACAGGATTAGGAGAATGTCCTTTGGTCAGATGAAACCAAAGAAGAATTTTTTAGGAAGAACTCTACTCATCATATTTGGAGGAGAAAGAATGCAGAGTTGCATCCAAAGAACGTTCAGTTGTTAGTTTTGCTGGTACTTGTAAAACGGAAGTAGCATCTCACAGTTTTGTCTGTTGTCCCGTAAAAAGTGTCAGCAAGAACCAACAACATTTATGGCGTTAATAACATCTATGCTCATAGGACTCCTGCATGATTCCCACACAAACTACACTCTGTGTAATTTCCTCATTTCTAAAAGTCACGCTGCACACTAGAGAACAGCACTAACAGACTACTTGTGCACCCCACAGGATTTGGAGGGGTTGAAAACATTTAAAAAACGTGCGACAAGCCAGCGTCTCACCAAGTTCACTCTTACCTTAGCTTGTGTATTGCACAGATAGTTTTAGTATGACCTGTAGCCCTGAGACCAGAAAGTTGCTTGATTATTGTTACTCAATGGTTCAGTGAGTGCTGTATGACTTTGTCATTTGTGCGGACCAATTGTGTGCCCATTAATATTTGGCCAATTTTTTGCCCGCAAACAGCCCATAGCTACCCATAGATGCAGTTCTGACTTACACTTTACTTTATTGTTTATGTTTGTTTGTTTATTGTTCAAGGCAACGCACACTACAGCTGTAATTTCTGCAGGTGCAACAGCTACGTCATCACTGAGGAAGCTATATCTGCTCATTCACCAACTTCTAAATTATGCAAACTAAAGTCTCACATGGAACCATTAAAAAAATATTGTAACTGTTTTTTTTAACTAAATAAGATTAAGTAACTAAACTTGTTAATTTTTAAAACCCTTGATGTTTTTAGGAAAATTTTGAATAAAAATGAATAACAAATGAACAATGCGTTTTTTGCCTCCCCCAAAAAACACTCCATAAAACAATAACTCTATTAATTTAAATAGCAGGTACCAATCAAATCTTTTCTGCAGCTTTATGAAGTGACCAATCACTCATTTTGTGACCCGTGCAAAAACAGATGACTCGACTATTTAACCAGAATAGCTAAATATGGAGAATTGCCATCAGTTTTTATTAAATAACAGACTGGCACAGTATTTGGCCCCGTCACTGCAGGTTTCTCCAGCCTGGTTATTTTCTAGGTGGAGTTAACATTTGTGGGTTTTCAACACCGACCCCTTGTTTCTTTAAAAATGTTTGATATGGTGATGGAGTTTGTAGAATTACCTCTAAATGTTTTGAAGCCAGTTTTGTGAGACCCCACTTGGATGTTTTTCACCATATTTCTGTGGATAGAGTTGTAGTTTGGGAGCACATTCAAGCAGCCGTAAGTGTATTTTTAATGTATTTTTTTAATTACTGGCTTGACTGATAATAGCTTATCGTTGTTGCTTTTCTCTTTTCTGTAATGAATTGTTCCTCAAAAGCTTTTAAGTCCGTGGTAAATATTTCTTAATTAGTTAATATTGAGAAAGCTAAACCTATTGTGACATACATTAAACTCTGTTATCCCAACAAAGATATATTGCTCAGTAACTTGTCACTGAGCAATATGTTTAATAGCCTTGACAACACTATTGTTTTTCAGTGTGTTTACATGGACGTACAAATCCCCATAATCCTGTGCAGCTTCCATCAGCAATCAGTGTTATTTTTTACACAGAATTTACCAGAGAATGCAGTTTCACAACACCTCAGTTTTTCTGATCATATAAAAGAGAAGGTCAGCAGTTAGAGAAGCATCACAACGTTCCAGATCTTCTGCTGAGGAAGCAAAGACACAACAGTAATCACAATTGATTGGTTTCAGTATATTTTGTGATGCTGCAGTGATGTTTTTATTATTATTGAACTTAACATTTTTGATCCGTTGATAAAGTCTCGATGTTTGTTTCCAGGTGTGAAACCATGCTGAAGTTTGCACTTGTCCTTGGATGCCTCTTGAGCCTCACTCTGGCTCAACCTGTAAGTCAGATAGTTTCAATTCAGTGAGAAAATTGTTTGTATTCAATGTTTTAATTGTACAGAAGAAAATGATTTAACTCCTAAACTGCACGTTTTTTTCTTAGATGGAGCATCAGCGATTTGCCCGCTCCAGTTCCAACTCTGGTTCTAACTCCAATGAGGTGAGTGTTTTTCTCGTTTTCTCTCTTTCAGCTTCTGGAAATATAAGTTGAGGATATTTTTTGTTCTTGTTGTTCGTTTTTGTCTTTAATGTTGGTTGTTTTCTTTGTCAAGGCAACTACCAGAGCCACAACTACAGTAGCGGGTGCAACAACCGCATCCTCCCTGAACCAGCTAATTCTCCTTCTCCTCCAACAACTTCTTAGAGGATAAGAAGATCAGAAATGCAGGCCCAAAGAAAGCAATGTGCTCTGGTAAAATATCAGAACAGGGCTTCCTTCATTACTGACTGACATGATTGAAAGAAATAAACAGCAAGAATGAAAAATCTGGTCTTTGTCAAGTCTTTAAATGTTTTTTTTATTTTTATTTTTTTAAGTAAACTTTTTGTCAATCCCTTGTTTAATGGAATGTGTACTTGTGGACTAAAGGTGATGACACCCATGGATGTATTTCAAGATAGCGGAATTCATGTTTTATGCAAAAGATTTATGGCGATTTAGGATGCAAAAATGAAAAGAGTCAAAACGTACTTTTCTGACAATGCTATATAAACACAATTTTAGATTATTATAAAATTAGGCACAATATTTCAACACATACACTTTAGAAATGTATTTAATTAATAGAAAACTTATCTTAAAAAACAATCACGTTAAGCAAACAGATTAGAAAATATTTGAACAAAATGTTTTATTTTTATTTTGACAAAACTGTACAGATTTCAACATACATGCTCAGTTTTTGATTTCCTATGGTGAAGTGAGACAATGCTTGGCTTAAAATAATGACAAAACAAACAAAAAAACGCCATCCAATTCTGACCTGATGTTTTACCCCTACTTTGGCCTAAGCCAGGGTTCTGCCACCCTTAATACTACAAGAGCCAATCCGGGCCAGTTTCTTACTAACAAAAACTCAGCGATACCCCAAAGTCCCACTTCCTGTTTAGAAAAATACACTATTTTTTTGTGGCCATTGATCCAATAATTTTTCAAATGCAGCTTTTAAATTGTCACAAAAATCTAATTTTAAAAGGATTATAAATAAAACTTGATTTAAACAACAAACTATATATAGTAAGTACAAATAATCAACATTACATCAAATTATTGCAATCTAACTTGCGGAGTACCACAAGGCTCTATCCTAGAACCAAAGTAATTTAATCTTTATAGAAATGACATTGTTAATGCATCCAAAAGGTTCAAATGTATCTTCTTTGCTGACAACACAACATTTTTTCATGTAGGTGATCATTTAGAACAATAAGTGAAAATAATGAAACAATGGTTTAATGTAAATAAACCGTCACTAAACTGCAGTAAAACATCTGTCATGATATTTAGCAATAGACAGACACACAAACCCAAACTTGAAATAGATGGTACTAAAATTGACAGAATGAAGAAAGTTAAATTTCTGGACATTATCATTGATGAGGACGGTATTACTTTAAAATCTATTTCAATACTATCAAAACAAAAATAGCGAAACAACTGCAGTGGTACATAAAGTTAACTCAGCTCTGGGTAACAAAGCACTGTATGGAACTCCTTGATTGTCAATTACTGTATTGAAATTTGGGGAAACGTGCAATACATACTAAAGTCAACTTTGTATTCAACTAAAAAATATTAAGAATCATCTATGGCAAAATAATTTAAAATGAATGCATAAAGAACATCAGAATTGTCTGTCACTCATAAATGTCACTCAATATAAAAAGAACATTAAAAAAAGACTACGTAACCATGGTTTAAATAGATGTTAATTTTTCTCTTGGACAAAATTCTAAACAAACACAAAAGAAAGATGTGTTTCAATTCAAGGTGTCAAGATTCAGAATAATCTAAACCATGTATCAATTAAAGAAACCAAATCAAAAACACCTTTAAAAAATCTTGTTAAAAAAGAGCCGCTCCAAAAATACAAGAAATGAACCTTGTGGCCAAATTCCATTTAACTTAGAAAATTAGAAATAAGACAAATTTGTCGTGCCTGGGATATTCTGGAATATTAAAAACAAAAGACTATGATTTAAACCACAGACATGTCTATGTGCTAAAGGAAATGTTTATGTATATATTTGTCACCTTTGTCTTTTTTTTCCGTATGCAGCTCCCCCCCTCTCTATATAGTTATTAATTATAAATGAAGTATTTTTCCACATATAGCAACTTTAACTTATTTTACTTATTCCAGCTGCACATATAATTTCCCTTGAAAATAAGATTCACTCTGTCAAAAAAGATCCTCCAGCTGCAGCAGCTATATTTTACTTAAGACAAAAAAGCCAAGTCAAACCTCTATCAATAGATTAAACCTTTTACTATCATTTTGTTTAGTCATTTGACATGTTTAAATCCAAACATAAATTACAAAACTTGATTAACTAAAATAAATTTGAACAAAACTACAAACCCCAAACCCAAATCATGTGCATTATTTTGCAGAGCCACAATGGAGGAAAAAGGAACTGCATGTGGTTCTGGAGCCTCAGGTTGCAGACCACAGCTGGGGCCTGTTTCAGAAAGGAGGTTAAGTGTAAACTCTGAGTGGGTTAACCCTGAAATCAGGGAAACCCAGGGTTTTCCGTTTCAGAATGGGAGGTTTGTTAAACCAGAGAAAGCAGAGTAAGTCAAACCCGTTTCTGAAAGAGAGGAAACTTATACTCGGAGTCAGTGTCCATGGTTACTTACGCTGTGAACCTAACCTGGTCGGGAGCAGGTTTTATTCACTAAACTCAAGGCTTCTGCCGGTCCCCTCCCCTTTTTAAAGACGAAGCGGTATTTTTCGCTTTAACCTTCATTGCCCACATTTCCGTCACACAGAGACGGTCTAAGTGACAAGAATGGCTTGTTCTTTTTTGGAGGACCCAATAGACGAGGAGGCTGCATTAATTCGTAGAGAATTACATTTACTTCGTGCGAGGATTTTGAGACCTAGACTCGATTTTTTGTCATTTCCCCATACTTTTTTGTTTGAGCGTTACCGTTTTTCGTTGCAGTCAATTGCATATATACAATGAAAACAACATTAGATATGTATTGCTATGTAGATGTTTCATATGTCAAATATTGTCAACAAAGCCTACATCCATCACATGCTCAAACTTTACCTGATTGAATTATGTTTTTATACTTCATTTTTAGCTGCTGCCATGTTCTTTTAATTCCTGCAGGATTGCATCTACATGAAAAGGAAATCAGGGACATTGAATTAGATTAATGTAACAATTACTTTTTGGAAACACAATTTGCTAGTACTGCTTACTTTCTTAATCCCATATAAACCTATACCACTTGATCAATACAAGGGTAGACATAAGCTCACTTTTAAAAACACAATTGAATGTATTAATATTAAACTGACCAACGTTTGCAAGAGGGGAAGGTTAACAAAAAGGTCCTCTAAACATTACCGACGTTAAATGCATTTTTCCCCCAGATTGGTTCTGTACACTGTGCAGCATTTCATGCAATTACACCAGGAATAACACTTTTTTATTTCACACCTTACGCTATTTAAAAAGTTATTACAGCCAATATTTCATAACAATGATTTAAATGCAAACTTGAGCATTAACTTGAGCAGCTATGTTTTCCCATGCTAACTGTCTCTGTTTTGCAGATGCAGCGGTGTTGCTTTTCTTCGGGAATATGTGCTCATATTCACTGTGACTCTGCAGCAGCACGTCAAGTTCAGCTGGCGAAAAATACGCAGACCTCTTTTTTTCTACGGTTGCCATGGTGACTCGTAATATCTGCGCTCCATTGATAATGGCTTCTTATAGTCGCGGTGCGCACGCTTACCTCAGTCCACTCAGAGTTGATTGGCCTAACTCCGATCAGCTTCTCTGAATCAGAAAACTCAGAGTTGTTAATCTCTCGATTGACCAACTCAGAGTTCAAGTTTAACCTCAGAGTTATAAGAAGCCATTATCAATGGCGCGCAGATATCACGAGTCACCATGGCAACCGTGGAAAAAGAGAGGTCTACGTATTTTTTGCCAGCTGAACTTGACATGCTGCTGCAGAGTCACAGTGAATATGAGCACATATTCCCGAAGAAAAGCAACACCGCTGCATCTGCAAAACAGAGACAGTTAGCATGGGAAAACATAGCTGCTCAAGTTAATGCTCAAGTTTGCATTTAAATCATTGTTATGAAATATTGGCTGTGATAACTTTTTAAATAGCGTAAGGTGTGAAATAAAAAATGGCGATATTTAGGTGTACTTTTGAAGTGTTATTCCTGGTGTAATTGCATGAAATGCTGCACAGTGTACAGAACCCATCGGGGGGAAAAATGCATTTAACGTCGGTAATGTTTAGAGGACTTTTTTGTTAACCTTCCCCTCTTGCAAACGTTGGTCAGTTTAATATTAATACATTCAATTGTTTTTTTACAAGTGAGCTTATGTCTACCCTTGTATTGATCAAGTGGTATAGGTTTATATGGGATTAAGAAAGTAAGCAGTACTAGCAAATTGTGTTTCCAAAAAGTAATTGTTACATTAATCTAATTCAATGTCCCTGATTTCCTTTTCATGTAGATGCAATCCTGCAGGAATTAAAAGAACATGGCAGCAGCTAAAAATGAAGTATAAAAACATAATTCAAGCAGGTAAAATTTGAGCATGTCATGGATGTAGGCTATGTTGACAATATTTGACATATGAAACATCTACATAGCAATACATATTTAATGTTGTTTTCATTGTATATATGTAATTGACTGCAACGAAAAACGGTAACGCTCAAACAAAAACGTTTGGGGAAATGACAAAAAAATCGAGTCTAGGTCTCAAAATCCTTGCACGAAGTAAATGTAATTCTCTACGAATTAATGCAGCCTCCTCGTCTATTGGGTCTTCCAAAAAAGGACAAGCCATTCTTGTCACTTGTCTCTGTGTGACGGAAATGTGGGCAATGAAGGTTAAAGCGAAAAATACCGCTTCGTCTTTAAAAAGGGGAGGGGACCGGCAGAAGCCTTGAGTTTAGTGAATAAAACCTGCTCCCGACCAGGTTAGGTTCACAGCGTAAGTAACCATGGACACTGACTCCGAGTATAAGTTTCCTCTCTTTCAGAAACGGGTTTGACTTACTCTGCTTTCTCTGGTTTAACAAACCTCCCATTCTGAAACGGAAAACCCTGGGTTTCCCTGATTTCAGGGTTAACCCACTCAGAGTTTACACTTAACCTCCTTTCTGAAACAGGCCCCTGGTCTAAGGACAACAAACTGGCATAACAAGAAAGCAGACATGGTCTGATGGTTGTTTGCGCCACCCAGTGCCTAATGTTATGTTCTTGTAACATGTCAGATCCTTCGAAATTCAGTCAGATCCAGCATATTCTATCATTTATTACATGGAAGCTGCATCTATCAAATGTGAGCAAGAAGATTGTGCCCTGTTTTTAGCCACATATTTACCTCTTTTGGAAGCTTTCACTGTATAATTTACACCTTTCATGCTTTGCATCTAAAAGATATTTCAAACAAACACATTTTATTCATCTCTTTTATGAGGACCAACAGCTTGAGTACAATTTTAAGAAAAGCTTAATGTTTTTGAGGCATTTTTAACATCGTTATAAAAAGTCAGGAGGACATCCCCTAACCTAAACGTCTTGTGAATGGGCTACTTTACAAACTGGACAAAACTGCAAACACAAGTCACATCCTGGCAGCAAAACAAAGCCTTTCCTATTGTTGGCTGTTTCCTAACTGAGCAGAGATTAACAGTGATTTCTTGATAGCCAGTGGGCAATCATTTTGCAAGATTCGCCCTGCAAGGAGGTGATTTCATCGCCTTTATGACACAAGTCAAGTATCAAAACTGAGCTATATGTCAGCAGACAGTATTACGGGAGGGAGGTTTCCTTAAAAAAAAGCTTAACTACCACCTCCGCAGGGTTCAGTGTCTAGTCTTTGTTTTTGCCATCACATTTCCTGCAGCTCTTGTGAGAATATGATGAAAGATGTCTGTCCTGCTGTCCTAATGGCATCTTCTCATGTGCTCAGAAACTGCCCAGCATTTTAGGCTTGAATGTTTTTTTATGTGTTCTGCTGTTGTTTTTTTTTACTTTCTGCATTTAAGCACAAGTTCCATAAACAAAACGCCATCCCTGACATGAACAATTAATCATCTGTTTTCAAAGAGAACACACAAACAACACAAAGTGCATTAGAGAAGGCTAAGTCACCGTCACGCCTGCACAAACTCACACACCCAGACATCCAAGAAATGCATGCACAAGTCATTCATGGATCTCTTCTCCCAGATATCCAGACCACTTAAGATGACATCCAGATACTTAGATATCCTTCTGACAAAAACATACCCACCTAAAGTTTTTTCCAGTTTGAAGTGTCTAAACATCCTGAACAAAAAAATTAAATTTCCAGAAAACCCTGAGTTACCTAAACCCCTCCCCCTACTAAGTGTTAGAGAAGATCAAAAAGTAATTTGTGTCCGCTGAATTGCTGTTTGATTGGTTTCGTCATTCTGAAATGTGGAGGCAGAAGATTTTATTAATAGCAGAGTTTTACAACATTATAAAACTTAGTCATCCATGAGTCTGCAGTATATAAGCAAAGTTTTGTAGCCGTGCTGTCATTCTCCTGACCAGTCAAGCAGCCTGCTAACGTTGTAAAGACGTGATTGTAACTATTCTATTATTATGGCTTCCTTTTTATGATTATGATGCTGAATATGGATTTGTGATGCTTATTTTTGTTTTAACATTATTTTGTTTCATCCACAGGTGATCGTTCAACTATGCTCAAAACATCTCTTGTGCTTGGATGCCTCCTGAGCATCGCTCTGGCTAAATTTGTAAGTTCAGAAGAATTCATTGTATTTGTATTAAACCTTTGTGGCCTTAGAGTTATATGTGCTATTTAACTTTTTTTTTTATTCAATAAAGCATGACAGGGGCCATGAAGAACCTGAAAGATTCCCCCCTAATCTTCCCTTTCATAGAGTAAGACTCTTGTTTTGCCAATATTTTAGACATATTGTAACCAAATTTCTCTGTATGTGAACAGAAATGTGTTTTTGTCGCAGGGAGAAGGGGATTTCCATCACCCTCCTGGCCGACCTTTTGACGCACAGAACTTCCTTCAGTACCTTCTGTCCATCCTAGAGAAGCTTCAGCCGACCACTTCACCCAGTACTGATACTACTGTGTCTGCAACCACCAGCGCCACAGATACAACAACTGAAACCGCCGCCACCACTCCTGATGTTGCCACCACCGCTGCTGCTAGCACCACCACTCCTGATGTCGCCACCACTGATGCTGCCGCCACCACTCCTGATGTCGCCACCACTGATGCCGCCGCTACCACTGTTTTATGAGATCTGAAATCATCCTCTTCAGCGGACATCAGTTACATCAATTGACAAGGTTTAGAATACTTTCAATGAACATAATGGTGAAACTTCACTTGTTCTCTGAAAATGCTGCTTAAATAAAACATAAAGTAAAAAAATGTACAGTTTGCATGAGTTTGTCTACATTACAAGTCATACATAAATACGTTAAAATTGAATATTTTCTATAAAGTGAAGATTCACATGAAATTGAAAAAAAAACATCAGTATTTTAGTTATATACAACATAAGATGAGTAAGAAATGAAACTATAAGGAAATCTGACAAAGTGAGAGCAGCTGTAAGGAGGGCTGACCTTCCACTGAATAAAGCATTGAACAATTTGCAGGTGTGTAGTGACTTCTACTGGTGGCTGTTGGTTATTGCACCCCACAGAAATGACTGAATGTCTGCACACACCACTTTTGTAACTCTAAATAAACACATGCAAATGGAAATTTGTCAGTTCACAGCAGAAGATTTTTACACACAGATGCATATTTTTGATGCACAAGTATTCACATTCTGTATTACAAGTTCTCAAATCAAATCTACAAGTGCGTTCTTTTTGGAGCATTTTTACCTTCATATTTTTTCCTTAAGTGCATAAAAAGCTGCTGAAGAGAACTAAAGTATGAATGTTTTGTTTTATTATTTAACATGTTGCCTTTCTAGTGACATTCAATCCATGAAGATTTCTTTTATTACATTGATTTCCATTAATTTCTACTTTGGTTAATTTGCTCTTCACTAAAACTCTTTGTAGGAATTTTACATTGTCAAATATGAGAATGGAATTTTGCCTTAAAAAGAAGCAAAGCTGACGGAAATTTACTTCGGGGTCAATATAAACTAAACATTCAACACTTAAGCAGCCGGGTTGATAAACAGTATCTCCCAAAATATAGAATACGTTCCAGAAAATATTGTAAATAATAAAAAATAAAAAAGTAATGTTCATTAAATGCCACCAAACAGGCAGAAAATAGTAAAAAATATGCAAATGTGTGTATGAATGTTTATACTGATGAATCTAAAACCAATAAACAAGGTGTGGAAAAACTTGTAAGCTTTATGATTTAAAACCTTGTAAGCAACTTGTAGCAGCAAAGACTAGGAACTTTTTGTTGCCTTTTGTAAAGACTTAACATTCCTCACAAACTTATAAAGAAATTGTAATTACAATAAAATCTTTTGCATTTGTGTTTTTCTTTTTCTTTGGGTTTCATCTCAACTCTGAAGTTTTTTAAGTCACAACTGCTAATAAATGCACAAAATAAGAGGAAACTGTCAAAGTTATGTTAAAGGGTAAAGTGAAATTGATTAACATCATTTGCTGCTTGTTGACTTTTATCTAGCTTTTCTTTTTTCATAAATATCGAATAAATGTGTAATTTCTACATATTGATTGATATTAAACAAGAACTATTGAGTAAAAGGATGTTAAACATGTGACTATTAGGCTTTAGAAGTTAAACTTTTACTAATCTGTCCTTTTCTGTCCTGCATTTCCACTTGTTATATTTCATTCCAAAAAGTAATGGGATAATTTTTAAAATTGGGAAAACAACCATGTTATTGAGTCTTTATAAATGATCAAATCAAAAGTACAGTCTACAATAAAATGTGGGATTACAGGGGAATTTTTTTGTAACCAACTAAAGAATCATTAAACCAATTTACATTAAAACATTTCTCTGCTAATCCAAATTAATTTGAACATTTTGACTAACTATGAAGTATTTAATCAGCTTTATGTTTCACTTTAGAAAAAAAAAGCAGATTGGAAAGGTAGATTTTCAAATAGGAATGTGTACGCTGTGTTAGGGTGTGCACTGCTGTGGCTCCTGCTGAGGAAATTAATATGATACACCATGTGTAAACAAGATAATTACAGTCTTAAAAAGATTTTGGGAAGAAATTGCTTCATGGGCGGATGTGTAGCTCCAGGCACGGCATATTACTGTCAAAACCCTTCAACAGTAGTATGAAGGGGCCATGAAGCCCTTCAGCTTTGTCAATCTTCACTGACTTTATTCAGCATTTGTGTGAAGGTAATAAAATGCTGCATGTTCTAGTCTGAGATTTCCAAGCCTGCATGCATGATGGTGTAGCTGTGGAAAATATGGACATATTGTTGCAATTAACAAGATGATTAATACAATGTATACTGTAATGTTACAAAAGCACCGTCTGGGAGAAAGACGGTGTGGAAATCCCCGTGTTAATTTTTTGTGAACCTGACCACAAGATTAAAGATGAAGCCACACCTTTGTGGTGTTTGAGCAATGTCGACACACTTGGGCTGTTTAAAAGCGTTTGAGGTAGAAGTGGGGATCGATATTTGATTCACCTTTCTACTCCTCTGCGACACAGTGTCAGTTTTAAGCTGCAGGAGGTCCGAATAGCAACATGAAGTGCATCATGAAGACGTTCCTTCTCATGATTTTCCTCCTCGTTAGTCCCTGTGAAAGTGTAAGTACAACATTTCTTGCTTTTGACATGTTCTGGAGCTTTTTGTTTTATTTATGTTTGGAAAAAAATGTTTTTCTTATTTTTTTTTTAGAGAAGACACAGGAGTGACAGTTCTAGCAGTGAATCCAAAAGTTTCGAGGTACAGACGGAACCTTTTTTAAACTGCTTGTTTCATAGGCCCCCTCCTTCATATGTTCTTTTGTTTTGTCTTGCTGTAGAAATTGAGGCCCTTACTGCTAGATATCTGTAGGCTTCTTCCTACTCTATGCAACCCACCTGCGACATCTACAACTGCAACTACGACAGCAACAACACTAAAAACCACAGAAACTGCAGGGACCCCACGTGGAGACAGCCTCTGAACTGCGCCAATGCCTAAACAAGATCTCCACATGGAGCTGCTCTGCTTCTCATGGAGAGTGTGTACTCCAAAATGTAATGCACTGTTAGTTTTGTGTTTGCCCACCTCTAAGGCCTACACAAAAAAAATCTGAATGTATTGTTGTGACTATTGTTTAAATTTGAGTGGTGATTCTTCCATATTTAATACAATTTTTTTCTATTTTATTTTCATAATGTGCAATAAAAGCTGCAGTGAAAAACCTAAAGGATTCTGCTGTGAAACGAGTCTAATTGAAGCAAAAATGTAGACCTGGTGAAAGGAAGGATCCTGTTGGGAGCGTCTTCTGCAGACACTAATGACAGTGTGCTGATGACACAACACTGTAATATCCACTCAGCGCACTCACATGACCATGCTGGATCAGCACAGCTTAAGTAAGGGTGGAAGCTGAGTCTGTAACACAGTGTGTGTGTGTGTGTGTGTGTGTGTGTGTGTGTGGGTGGGTGTGTGTGTGAGATTTATCCTCTTGATCAACATTTTCATTCACTCCTCTGAACTGCTGACTACTTTGAAAAAAAAGAGAAAAAAAGAGATTCCCATTACTGACTTTTCTCAAAGTTAAATGTTTCTAGTTATAGATGCCAATATTTTAATGTTTACTTTCTAAATAAAGATGAATCTCAATATATAAACTCTGAATATGTATTTTAAGTAATGGATTCTCATCTGCAACCAACAAAAATAAACACAGAAACACACTTGACATTGTTTCTTTGCAGATATGGGTGTATTTTTTTAAGTGAACAAAAACATGGCAGCAATGTAATGTAGTGTGAAAAATAATTTTGATATACCATGATATAGTATTAGTTTTAGCTCAGAAATATGCTTTTAGTTTAGTTTAGATTTTTTATGGAAAAAATATCTAGTTGTTTTATTAAACTAAATCTTCTCCTTCACTTATCCATCAAATCTAATAATTTCTAATAATGGCAAACGGTGTACATATATCTATCTTCCGAGAAGGCCCAAAGCGCTTTACAGTCACAGTTCCATTCACCCATTCACACACAGTCACACACGGATGGGGGCTCCGCCACGTAGCTTCCAGTGTATATAAGTGTGGAGAATGTCCGTAATCTGTAGGGGTGTAAGAAGTCATTTTGATAACGATATAATTCTTATCATAATTAGTGGGGCCGATACAATTCATAGTCAATATTGGTTAATTTTAAACGATCGGATTCATTGAACTAAAATTGATGCAGGACATCTTTAGTCAAAAATTCAACCAGTTTGACTCAAAGATAAATAGCTGGGTACTGATCAGTGCACGTGAAGTTTTCCAGATTTCTTGTATTTTTCAAGTGTAAATGAAATGTGCGTACAAACAAACAAGCAAGTAAACAAGAATAAATGGTAAATCCATTCCTATTTTAGTTTCCTAAAGTTCAATCCACTGTCGTTTTTCCACATCAAAACAATCCAAACAGAACCTCACTGAATGATCACATGTCTTTGTTAAATTCAGTGCATTGGACTGTATTGATCTTCTTCCTCTTTTGGCTTCTCCCATCAGGGGTCGCCACAGCGAACAAGTTGCATGGTAAACTTGGCAATGTTTTATGCCCAATGCCCTTCCTTACGCAACCTTGTCAAACCTGGCTTGGAACCGGAAACAGAGGTAGAGAAGGGAACAGGGAGCAGCCCGGAGTCGAACCATGGTTTCACGGGCAGAAGGCGCCGCAAACCAGCACGAGCTAACCCGGCTCCTCATTGGACTGTAATGATGCTTGATCATTTTTTGCTGCCATCACGTATGTGTTGTCCACTCTGATGGTACTTGGCCATTTTGATATTATATGAAAATAAACCAACTGTACCTCAATCCAATAGTATTTTCCAATATCAATAAAATCATTTTTTTTACTTTTAAAACAATTTTATAACAGTCTAAGTTGATTAACAATTTGCCTCTGACAAATCGATCTGGTTGGATCGTAAATTGAATCACCAATTTAGTCAATTAATCGTTTAACCCATAGTAATTTATGAAAAAATGTTAGTTGCCTGCAAATTAGGACAAAGACTAGCATCTAATGCATCATTAGTTTTGCTGCTTTCAGAAACCTAATTTTCAAAGGTCATCATTTACAAACTTAAATTTTCTTTGTTGAAGTGGCTCTGCCCTCTGCTGTTGTATAATGTGCATACCTTCATTCACTGGGTTTGAGCCAGAAGATCTATACAGGTCCTTTGTAAAAATGTTAAAGTACTGTTGCTTTTGTTTTTTTCTTGTCTCCTTGATGTTGTCACAATAATTGAAGTATTTCCAACATCTTTACAGAAACTTCGTCTTTCTAAATTTTTTCTTTTGCACAGTTCACATATCTGGTCTGATGATAATTACAGTGGTTAGACGTTAAGACATTACAGCAGATTCTCTGAGTAACAGGAAACCTCCAGTCCTGCACTTTAAAATGTTTATCTATACACTTTTTTAGACATTACAGCATCATAATTAGAAGAAACAGGCATTTAAGGGAGTTTAGCACCATTTCCTCGGTTAACACCTAAGTACTTCATTTAGAACAGATGTTTTAGGTTAATTTTTTTGCGTTTCTTTCTGCCATATGATTGGTTAGCTCCTTCTGCGAGCAATACATAAGTCCACGCTCCCATCAAAAAAACGGCAGTGAATTTACCCCCAAAGCACATGCGCTTCAGGTCCTTATTGATTCACTGGAAAAAGCTGAAAGTAATTGGAACTTTTAAGCTTAGAAATGATTATCATATTGCTACTGTCATGTATCACCCTACTGGTGTCTGCTGTACCGGTAAGTTAACTTTGAATCGGAAAAAAAATAAATTGTTTTCTACAAATACAATTTAGCATTGTACTGCTACTGAGTGATTTTTAAAGAAATTCTAACTCCTAAAATTCTTCTTTTCTTTTCTCAGGTTGCCCCAAACACCCATGCCCGCATGCTGCCACAAGGAGGAGCCACTCAAAGAATCCATCCTGTTCAGAGCACAAACCATAAACCTGAGGTTCAGACTCCAGCTCCTCTTTCTCCCATCCAAGAACAAGCACAATCTGGGATTCCCCAGCAGCCAGATCCCCAGGCCGTCCTCGAGCCCAGCCCCTCATTGCCACAGCACACCTGGTATCCACAGGGGGGCAGCACCCCAATCAACCCCATGCCTCAGAATGTGCCCCCATTTCTACCTGCCAACCATCTCACACTAGGACAGCTGCCTCTGGTAGGACATCAAACAGGAGGAAACATCAGAGCGTATTCAGATATTAATTTGAATGTGATTGTTTGTTTGTTTTCTGAAAAAGGTAACAGTAGAAACTAAAGGCATTCTGATATTTCATGTTTTTTGTGTTAGCAGATGTTTCCACCTTATGGTTTCTATCCACTATTCGCTCCACCCTATGGCAATCAGATGGTAAGGTATTGCTAGTCTTCATGCCTGCAGCTAGATCACACACAGACTCACAGAAATGATAAAACTCTGCATGTTGGAACTATGGACTAAAGATCAAAAAATAAAAGAAAAAAATCCCAACCACAAAGTTAATTGAAAGGTTGTGCCTTGGAGTCTTATACATTTTTTACAGCAAGAAAAAAATGTATACGTAACTTTTATACTAGAGAAAGTGTTGTACACATATTTTTGGTTGAGTTATGATGCTAAAGTGCATAATGTTCTCTTTTATCACATTTTCTAGGTTATTTCCGCTTTGTGGGATCAATAAAGTTTTATTTTATTCTATTCTATTCTATTCTTCATAAGGCCACTGCATTGATCTTGAATTGGTAACAAGACAGAATAACAAAAATAAAAATCTAATGGATTTTTCTTTTATCATCCACAAAGTTCTCTCCTTATGGCTTTCCATCGATTCGCGAGTCACCTTTTCTTCAAGCTCCAACACAGCAGCTGCAGAACAATCAAGCACCGCCAGCAGAAAATGTAGTTCCTGCAGGAGCTGCACCTCAGCAGACACAGCAACAGGTCTCCTAATATTACACAACATAAAGAGGAATTTACATCAGGTTTCATCAAATATAATGGAGAGATAAATAATTATGACATGATAATACAGCATAGATTTTCTCCACAGAACCCACCGATTGTATACATGTTACAGCAGCCCATGGTAAAGAACACAGTAATGCGGATTAAAAGTTTGGTTTAGGAGAGTTAAAGAATATCAATCTTGACAGGTGTTGTTTTTTTTTCTAGAACCCTGCAATTGGAGGTCTTAGCTCAGAGGAACTTGAGGTAAGACAGACAAGATCTGTATCTGTCCCACGGCGTGTTCAGGCAGCCTGTTAATAAACTCAGTGATCTCTCTGATGATGAAACTACCCCCCACCTACCATACCTTCCAAAGTATGCCTCCATGTCTCCATTTCAGATGCAGGCGAAATTGAACCAGATGAGCGTGTACAGTGTGCTCACAAACCTGCCTGCAGGTGCTGGACCTGTGCAACCCGAGAACCAAGCCGCTGGACTAACAAACCCTGGGGAGCAAGGTGCCACGCCACATGTGGGAGGCTCAGCAGCAGGAGTTCGCTCATTACAGGGCCCGGCATGTTCCGGATCACTGCTGAACTCCAACAGTGTGCCTGCAGGTGTGAAGACTGCAGTGCCTGAGGCTAACGCCGTCCAGACTCAGAATCACGCCAAGAGTCTCCCCACAAATCGAAACTTAGTCCGTAGCAAAGCTAACTGATAGGAAACAAGAAAGTGCTCAGTGTAATCTGTGTCTGTCCAAGTGATGTTCATCTGTTATTGTTGTTGCCTTTCAATAAGTAGAATGAAATAAAAAAGAAGCACAAGACAAACCAAACCTGCACATTTCCTTATTTTCTAATTAGCTGTATAGAAGGCTTTTGTTTACTTTAGGTTATTTTCTTAAACCTGGATCTTGTTACGTGTTTAAAAGCACCCACCAAATTTGTGCAAAGCCAGAGGTACAATCTGAGCAGACATCAATTAACAACAGCTTTTGTTAAGAAAAATGTGTTTGCTTATTTATGTACCTCGCAGCATGTAGTCAATAATGAGTCTTCAGGGACTGTCTGTCACTTTAGCAGCTAATTGCCTCGTCTGTGTTTAGCAGCCAGCTGCTTTTGTGGATTGTTCCCTCATCAGACCATCAGGTGACACAGAACCCAAAACATATAAATAACTAAAATGTAACATTTCTGTAAAAAAAAAAAGACATTTGTTTACAAGCTATTAACAAAAACTGCATTTGAACAAAAAAATAAAAATTCATCAGTGAAATCTCACTTGTTGTAATACAGAAATGTTCTTTTTGGAGATTTTTCTGGCATGTTACTATAATATTACACCCATTGCATTGGATCAATGGGCGATGGGGCAAATAATGAGAACAAACAGAAAAAATGAGGCAGAAAAGCAACAAACTCATTTAAAAACTAAGGGCAGAGAGTTCAACTGTGAAAAAAAAATAGTTATTTAAAAGGAGCTACAAACAGATGCATTATCAATTACTTCATCAAACACTTTGTTTTTAGATATTCATCTGTGGTATTTTTGGCAAGTTCTTTGTCTCTGTGTGTGTGCAGATGTTTTGATCACTCTTGTGAATTTGAATGTCTGTTACGGCTGCTTATCTGTTCTATCTCGTTCAAAGAAGTTCTTCATGGCACAGCTGAACATTGTCCTTGAAATCACAGGGGGATATTTAGTGTAGATTCCCTTTAACCAAAGACGTTTTAATACAAATTTACCCGAAAAACTCATTTTTTTCAAGCTTATTTCACCATTCTTTCCTCACATTTGATGGCTTTGTAACGAAACCAGAACTACATTAAATGGTATGATAACATTAGTGAATATATTCATCCATAAAAGTGTGTTTTGTTTGTACCCATGTATAATGTATAATGTATCAACTTTGTTTAAATGTAAAGCGTTGATGATGAAAGTTCATCTCATCTTGGAAAACGTTTTCTTGAGAAGAGAAAAATGTTTCCCCCCAAATCTCTGTGTAGTTTTCGGTTTGATGTTTCCGCCACAAAAAAAAAACAAAAAACAAAAATGAGAAGTGACACCACATAAAAATCTGTTTTAGCTCTTAGTTTAAATCTTTTAATTTCAATATGGCCATTATTTGAAAGACTAATTTAAACATTTTCTTTGTTTTTCCATTACTTCTGGTTTTATTATTATGTTTTTGTTATATTTTTACATGAAATATCTATGATGTTTTTGGTATTTTTAATTGTGTGTTGAGAGATACTTCATTTTCAGAATAACATTTTGAACTTGATTCATTGCTTTTAGGAGCAAAACTCCTTAAAGTTCTTAAAAAACTGTGGATGCATGTTAGATTACATGCAATCTTAATCATATTATAACTTTAAAATTGTAGAAATGACAGTGTAACTTAGCCAAAGGAGTTTACCTAATTAGTAATAATTGCAAATATAATGAAAATATAGGTCTTTTTAAAAGATCACAACCTTCACTCAGATTTGGAGCCCATTTGATGAATCTACCAGGATACTCATTCTTAATCTCTACATAGGTTTAGTTCCCAGCAGGTACATTTCTGTGTGAAGTTTGCATGTTCACTCCATACACTCCAGCTTCCTCCCTCAGTCCAAAAACATTCTTCTTAAAGTGTCCAAGTGTGAGTGTGTGCCTGTTGACTTGCCCAGTGTACCCAAATCGTCGCCCAACAGTAGTATGCCAAAAAGCACATAGCAGGTTAAGAAAATGGACAAATGGATGATAAGACAATTTATACAGTTTATATATATTACTGAAAACACAGAATTAGATCATAATTAGTGAAAAGGATTAGCATGAGACAAATCAGTACTACACATTACTGCACACTGTGTCCAAACTGATTCAGTAGACTTTTGGTGCATAATGACTTGTATGGGAGGCAACATTATTTGCTTTAATGTTTTTGATTGTGCAGTTTTCATTTTTTTAAGTACTGCGTCACCAAACAGACTCCAGCTGGGAAAAAGCTGTTTTGGAAACAAGTTGTGTGTGAAAGCTTTCAGAACTGCAATGTCTGACGCTGTGGCCTGACTTCACACCCTGGATCAGTGTGTGAACAAGACTAAATGGATTCATGTTCTGGCCCTGATCAGATTTCTCTTTATTTACCCAACTCATGATGTGTTAATGAAGGTTGTACAGGTCTACACTTCCCTTTGTATGTAGCTTGGTATGGAAACAACTCAAAGTGACTCATTGTGATTATAAATGCAGAATTACTATAGTACTGAAAGTCTGATAATATCCATAGAAAATATAAAAAAAGAAAACGCGATATAATGACATATAATTGAATTTATATATATATATATATATATATATATATATATATATATATATATATATATATATATATATATATATATATATATATATATATATATATATATATATATATATATACATATATATATAGTCAATTCAGGTTGTTTTAAAATGCTATACAAAAAGGTGTAAAACATGCAGTCAAGCTAAATTAGTTCAATTTTTTATTCCAATAACACTAGATTGTTTAAAGTCTTGGCTTCTATAAGTGACCGAGAGTTTTAGTGCAACCCCCAAACTACACGAGCAAAAAGGGACAGTGAAGAGGAAAAGCCTCTCTAAAGAATGGAAACAAGCCTCCAGCAGACTCAGTGAGGACTGTCTGAGACACGAAAGAGACAGGAGGAAAAAATAAATAAATCACACACATCCATATTAAAACCAACAAGGTATGTTAGCGATGGCAACAAGTAGAGAACAGGATATAAATGAATAAATACAAATCCCCTGAAACATCTGTTTTGGTAATAATAAGTTAATAAGTTGGTGATTGCAGCAAAAGGGGGGGACCGGGAGGTGGACATTTTTGTCCTTTCTAAGCTAAACATTTTACCTATTTGGATCAATGTCTAATGGGGTGGGACTTCTGTTTTTTTTTTTACTTCTTTTTCCTCTTGGTCCTCTTGGTATTTTCTAACACATCTTCAGACATTTGAGTCCCTTCAAACCATAAAAATATGAAGTTTTTCTCCAAAATCTAATCCCGTTTGCCAAACTATCTGATCTGACTGTACGCTAGATTTCTGAAGAAAAATACAACCGTCTCATTGTATGGCTGATCTGCAAGTTGTTGCTTAACAAAAACAACAGGTAGACACAAATTAACCATAAAAATTAAATTTTCCATTTTCTTCATATGGTTCCTTCCATATCAATGGATTTATTATGGAGAAAGTGCATGCAAAAAGTCACAAATCGAGGATTTGTTGAAATAAAAAAAGACTCCCTGCACTTTGTAGAGTTAAAAGAGTCTTGCACCTTTTGCCTGAGTATCCTAGAGTAATTAATGGGGTTCAAGCCAAAAAGATAAATATGTTTATGGATTTTTCTCACGAAGACGGTGTTGGCAGCTTTCGATCATAAAGTTTCAAACTTTGGCTCAACATCAAAACCTGTCAAAAGTTCGCGCATGCTTTGTTTTATCAGCGAATAAATAGGAGCAGGTCTCTCAGTGCAAAGCACATCCCTCACCTTGATATTCTGTCTTCACGTTCTGCTGGAAGAAGAAGGTAATGTAGGCATTAAAAAAGACAGTTTCATACAAAAAGAATATTACTAATTCTGAAAATCCTCTTTAACAGCTCACTTCAAAATGAAATTTATTCTGCTTGTGTCCTGCATTCTTGCGGTTGCTTTCTGTGCCCCTGTAAGTAAATATTTTGATTTAAAACATCTTTTAAGAAGCTACTTTTTGACATATAAAGTATATAGAATACATCCCTCATTTTCTTTATTCAGGATTTCTCACATTGACATTGTGCTTCTCTCATGAAATAATTGTGATTTTAAAAAGGTTGTGTTTGTTGGATCTGATACATTTTTAGTGACAGTTACTTTTTGGATAATTTTATCTTACAGAAACCACAGGGTTACAAGGAGTTTGACATCCATCATGCTCCGGCTGAGGTGCAGTTTTGTATGATGAAGTAAAATTAAGAAATAGAAATTCTTTTAACTTGGTTAGTATTCTTCACAGGCAGCCCTGGCCATCCCTGCTGGAGCCCCAGCTGGAACTCTCGAAGTTGTAAGAAAAAATAAAATAAAATTCAGCTTTGATATTACCTTTTATTCTCTTTGATGTGGTACTATTGTTGCTGACCTGGATGACTGAGAATCTCCACAGACTTACTCATGTTTCCGTCTTTTCAGCTGCTCCCAGTGAACAGCCTCAGACAACCAATTGGAGGAGCCGTGAGTAAACTATAATGTTTTATAAATGATTAATTTTGGACATTTCAGAGCCTAAAATGGAACAAACCATCACATTGAGCATGTGCGTACATAATACTTTTGCACGCCCATGTGAATGTCCAATTGTGTTTTCCATTAAAAGGTGAGTGGCTTCATTAAACAGGAGATTCCACGGGGAAATGGTGAAGATGACGAGGTGGTAAGTGTCCCCTGATTTTATTTTGAAGGCAGGAAAATATTTTGAAGTTGCACTGATTTGATGATCTGAACTTCTTCTTTTAGTACTACCCCTTTGGCTTTAACGTGGCAGCTCCCGCTGCACCAGCAGCTGCTGCTGCTGACCCCGTCATCCCTGCTGCTGTTCCTGCTGCTCCTGCTGCTGTTCCTGCCGCTCCTGTTGCTCCAGTTCTGGTCGTCGCTGCCCCGGTAATAATTGAATAAACTGACTAAAAATTAACATTCTGGCCATATTTTAAATAATTTGATTAAATGGCTGCAAGAAGAGAGGAAATTGCAACAGTGATGAGGGCATCAAGTTCAACAAAGTCTTTAAATGACGTTTTTGGCAGAGAAACACTGACTCGACAATCAGATCACATGCAGCACGTTGGCATTACTCTTGTCTGACTCACCAGAGACCTGTCATTTCAGGCTCCCGTACCCAAGGGAGATGATGAGGAGGATGAAGATGACTGAGAAAACATCAGCATTTTCTTTTTTTGCTACCAAGTGAGCCAACAGGTAAAACACCTGAGAAAAGTTAGGTGTTTTCACAGATCTTTTCACAAAATGTTCTATTTTAGTGACATTTGACAAAATTATGTGTGCAGATATCCAATGTTTAAGTATTGATGAGGATTATTTGATTCTTTTATTTAAGGTGACTGGACGAGTAAGGCTTTCAACCCCTCAATACCCCCATCTCAAGCCAGCACTTCTTTAAGTGATTTACAGATACGGTGCTTTGCTGCCTAACGGAAATGCACTGTGAACATGGTGCTACTTTAGTAAATCATGACAAGTAACAAGCTAAAACTTAAAATGTGATTTTGTTTTTTTTGTTTTTTTGACATCTTTGCATGTTTTTTCATCTCTATCTGCTGTCATATTTGCCAATTGTCTAATAAATAAAATGGTTGCATTCGCAGATTCCTTTGTGGTTCTTCATCATCTGAGAAATATTTCTGTTTTTAATGAGTATAATGAGTAAAGATTGGAACTGCATGATGGTTTCCATAAAAACACAATGAACCAAAATGTAACAGAAATATGTCCCTTTCTCAGAAAGCAGCCTCCTGAGACATTTTAAAAATATTACTGGCATACATTCAAGGTTGTTTTCAGCTTTCTTGGAGGACACTGCCTTAAACCATCTTGTTTCAATTGTATGTGTAACAAACGCATAACTTAACTGACAAATTTATGGTACTTTTTGAAGAAATATTTGATCAGCGATAGATCAAAAATGCAAGTAACGGGTGGCTTCTAGATTCTGATATACCTGTTTATACAAAAAGAGTAAAGGTGCTCTGCTCCAGACAGTATAATTAACCTGAGTACATTACTCAGAGAGTGGATTTGACCACTGGTCATTTAGTAAAGCTGAAGACTAGACATGTTCTCTGTACCCCCTCATTGAGTGAATTCCCTCCCTTTTCCTCTCCTGGGATTGGCCCATCGAAGAAAGCAGGGACTCTATAAAAGCAAAAGGGACTGTTTGCATGATACAATGCAATCAGATAGCCTAAACTCATTGTTTTGACGGTTCATTTTTGTGGGTGTTTTGTTTCTGAGGGTGAGTTTATGAATGTTTGCGCATGAAAACAAACATTCAGTGAGAATTTTATCAGTTTCTAATGATGAGTGTTGATATTTGTAGGGACAAAATGAAGTTTGCCATCCTGTGCCTGTGCCTGGTGAGCACAGCCTGTGCTGTACCAGTAAGTCCAAGACAAAAATCAGATTTACTTTCCCCAGTAAAATCTGTGTATATGTCACCTAGCAGCATTTGTGTTTATCTTTAGTTTCAGTACCTGCCACACTTCCCAGGCTCCAGACAGCAGCAGCCACCTGTACAGGTAATGCAGATTTTGCTATAGCTTTTGCTTTATCTCATTTGTAAGAAAAAACTCATAAATATTCTTTTTGTAAACTTTATCCAGGGGAACAATCCCTTTTCATCTGGTTTTCCACAACCTGGACTCCCAGGAGCTTATAGTATAGAACTGGTATGTTATAGTACTTCAGAGTACCTGGTGATATTTGTAAAATAAAACTCAAAAGTTATTGAGCTCTACTAAAGGTACTTTTGTTTGTGTTTAAGATTTACCCTCACAGATTTCCTGGTGGTCCCACTGGTGGAGCTAATCCAACACAGGTAAGAATGAACACGGTTCTGTAAAGTCTTAATTTATAAAGAATAATCAATAATAGTTTGAGCGACTTTTGGTCCTAATTGATCGTCTTTCCTGCAGCCCTTTTCTTCTTATGGTTTCATCAAATACTCCATTCCTCAGCCACCAGGCAGACAGAGTTTAGAGATTGTAAGTGTTTGCCTCCTGCAAGCATTATTACGTTTGGCACATTAACTAATCATAATGTTCTTGTGTTTTCCTCTGCAGTTCTACCCCTATGACTTCAGTCAGCAAAGGGTAAACTATATATGTGCAATATTTTGCACAAGTGCTATCATAATATGTATGTACTGAAATGATTGAGTGGGTTTTCTCTGGTTTCAGATTGTGCAGAACCTTCCTCCCATGTCAAACCAACCCATAATGCCAGATGTGAGATGATTTTATTTTGAAATCTAAACACATTTATATCTTGCTGCTGTTTGAAAACCCTGTTTGTGTGTCTTTTGCATCTTGCAGGTTTTCCCAATTGAATATCCTCCTCAAAACATGCCTCAGCAAACCATAAATGTAAGAACTGAAAAATATACCTGAAAAGATTTGTATGTAGCCTCTTGTTCCATTTTCCCCTTCTTCTCTTTACAGAAGCCAACCTCTGATGCCAAAGCTGTCCCATCCCAGGATCCACTGCAGTCACTCCTGCAGAATAAGCCCACACAGGCAAGCCAGGTAGCCTTTTACTTTCCAAAATACTTTGAAGCAGGACATGTAAAGAAGGATATGTAAGGAGTATGTGTCTTTGCAGGTGCATCCAAAGGTGTAAAGGAGCTCCTCCGTCATTATCTGCCAGTGAACCTGGAAGTGCTTGACAAAAACTGAAATTACGTTAAATGGAAGCTTTTCATGAAAGTAAATAATGAAAAGAAAGAATATTAGCAGAAAAAAAGTTTGACTGAATTACATTCTTAGAATGATTCATGTTAAAAAAACAACCTTTTGATTTCTTCATCCTCTGATTATTAACAGTAAGCTATTGTAGGTCTGCAGACAGGAATTTATTTTTTATTTTTTTCTCACAGCGTGTGCTGCATCTTAGTTCATGTTGTTTCACGTCCTACTGTGTCATTTTCTTTAATAAACAAACACTTTGAAGCATTTCTCTCATGCCTACCGTTTATTGTGAAACAGTTTGGAAGTTGACTGAAATTAACTTATGAGTGATTTCTTAATAAAAGCTATCAACGTGTGCCTGTAATGTCTGGTAGACTGTTCAACTGGACAGAAGGCAGGGAGTCCAATTCCCGGCCTTGAGGGCCAGTGTCCTACATGTTTTTCAACCAACCTGCCATTGAGGCACCTTATTGGCTACATATACCTGATCCAGGTAAAATCCTGTTGATAAGGCAGGATTTCTGGAAAACCAGCAGGAGGCCGGCCCTTCAGGCCTGGAGTCTGACACCCCTGCAAAAGTTTTTTTTTTTTTTTTCAAACCAATGCAAATGAATTCAATAAATAAAAAATATGAAAGAGAACTGATTAAAAAAAAGCGAATGACAAAAATCAAAAAATGGGGCAAAATATACTTATTTAAAAATGCAACTCAGTTAAATCCAGTCAAAACAACTTCATTTCTCTGGTATGAACTTTCTTTGCCGGTTGAAGACAAACAATCAACAGTAAAATCAGTGTTACAAGCATACACTCAATAAAATACAGCTGTATACACTCAAACCTGCTAAAGCAACCTCATAAAACGTTTAAGGAAAAAAAAAGATGCAGCTGACTTAGCTGCTTAACCCTTGTGCTATCCTAGGCACTTTAATGTTGGGAATTGGGTCATCTAGACCCACTAGACAGTGCTCTGAGCCTTTTTTCTTCAATGATTTGTGAAGCTCACTGGTGTCCATGGATTACATGAAATCTTCCACCTTTATCCACCTTTATCATGGTAGGAATAACATGTAAAAGTAAGGGTGGGGTCATCTAAGATAGCACAAATTATCAGTGCAAAAACCTAAAACTTAAAGACTCACTGACACCCATCTTCTGCCCCCTGGTGTTCTCTTTTTATACAAAGCAAATAACAAAGAAAGGAAAACAGCATTTGAATTTATTCATTATGAGTCACTTTATTAAAAGGAAAGATAGTACATATATTTTTGTATAATCTTTTAAGTCATGCTTTTGGGTGTCAACACGTTTGTACTTAAGGTATATAGTCTGCATAAAAGGTTCACAAACACTTTGCATGAACGTGTGTGGCTTTCCCCATTCTTGGAATATGGGAAATAATACATTTTACATCAAAAATCCCCCAAAAGGTATTCTCAAGTTTTAATAATATTTGCATTTGTGCAAATTTATAGAATTAAAAAAGCAAGTGATAAGTACAAGAACGACTATCACAGATCAACAATTTAGGAAGAAATTATAAAAGGAAATGAGATTTGGGAAAGATTTCTTTTCCACATACTCATCTCATCTCCTCTGTCTGACAAGTCTAAAATTATCTTCATCCCAGGATTTACTATATAGACATTACAGCAACTGAATGTTATTCAGCCTACATACCACTGCTTAAAGACATTAAACTAAATATAACTATTTCAGTGGTTGAGCAAATTTCCCCGCAGTGAAATGTAACTTCTGTAGACAAAGACATCAAGGGAAAGTTCCTCTGTATTTCAGACCCTGAAGTAAAAATCCTGTCCCAGCATGATTTTAATTTTTATCCCCGCAAAGCAACATGCCGTCCTCTCACGCTAACACTCTCTGTTCTTATTAGGGATTCTTTGTCATAACTCCAATCATCAGCTGGTGGAGTTTTGTTGAAAGAACCAGGAGTGAAAGATAATTTGATCCAGCAAACCTTTTTGATATGATATTTTTTTAGCTTAAAGTTCTCGATTTGTTGAAGCATGCATAAAAATAACCAGACAACTGAAAAAAAAATCATGACAGAACGGGGCTTTCTTCGTGGAAGTAGGCTAAATACACTCACTGGCCACTTTATTAGACACACCTGTCCAACTGTTCGTTAATGCAAATTTCCAATCAGCCAATCGCATTGCAGCAACTTCATGTATTTAGGCATGTGGACATGGTCAAGACAATCTGCTGCAGTTCAAACAGAGCACCACAACGGGGAAAGGGGATTTAGTTTACTTTGAATGTGGTGTAGGAGATATTTTCTTGGCACACTTTTGTATGATGGTACTTAAGTAGCAATGTAGCATAGCATATCATAGCATATAGAAATGAGTCAGCTTCAGCTGTATGTGTAGGATGTGCTGCTGCAACATCAGGTCATTGTTGAAAAAATTCAAATATGAGCATTACAGTGTATGTCAAACTCTCCAATGTCTAAATGAAAAACATTGTAGTAGAATAAAGAGATCAATTCCATTAGTATATCTTCCTTTAATATAGAAGGTTCGGATTGTTCTGAAAGTTTGAAATAAAGCAATTAAAAAGCTATCAGGAAAAATGTGTATTAAAGTGCCGGGAGGAGGATGGAATTGTTTTTAAAATAAAAGTAGGACGTTTTGTAAAAGTGCTGTAAATGTAATGTATTTCTTTGTTGCTCTGCAGTGGTGATAAATGATCTTGGTTTGGTTTAGTATATCCCCTGCAGAGGATGTTCAAAACTCCTGATGCCAAAGAACTCCAGACAGCAGGGTGGCAGTACATCCAAATGAAAGAATGAAGCTAGATCGTGTTTTGTCCCATGTGCTGCTGTGCTGTTTGAAGGCGTAACACCAGGGTTTTGAAGATGTATGTCTGACACTGAAGGGCAGCATTTTTAAAGAAAAAGTTAGTCATGCAGCAGGTTCTCCAGCTTTTTAGGGTTGTGCTTTTCTATCCACCTCACAGAGGGAAATACTGTGAAAGCTCAGTTAAAAGCTAGATTATAGACTTAAATATAATGGATTAGCTTTGTTTCAACACTACTTTCCATTTGTTTTAGAATAAGAGGAATGAAAAAACACAATTGCTTTGTAATGTGTAGTGTGTAGTATTTTATTTCTTCTTCCTGTTCACAAGTGGTAGGGGGTGTGGACTTCCAATAAACTCAGTCCTGATTGGCGAGATTGACTGCCATAGACTATGAATGACTCAGACCAATTACTGCTTACTGATGTTGTCTGGCTCCAACATGGCAGTATTCATATCACGAAAAGATGGTGGCTGATTTAACTGGATTGATTTTATTTGGCTGGAACTGGGCGTAAGCCATTTTCAATGGGTGATGTCACACGCAGTCCAGTTCTCGTACACAGTCAGTGCTATAGGGACACCATATGTATAGTTTTGGTCTTAACAGAAGGGTTTCCAATGTTTCTTAAAGAAAATGAAAACCTAATGTAAATACATTTATGAATATAGCTTGCTTTAAAAGAGCACAACATAGCCTTTTTACTGAAGGCAACATTTTTATAGCAGTTTAATCAAATCTATTCAAACCTTGTTAGACAAAAAATCTCACTTAATAGATATTTTTTTTGTTTTTTTGTTGGTGTAAATGCAACCAGATATTGCATTTTTTCTTCCAGAAGTGACCTATAGTGTAGACACCCTGAACCTAGTGACTCCAGTAGACCTGTAAATTGTGTATTTCCCAGACAGCTCCTCAAACTGCAGCTGTAAAAGATTTGCAACTCAGCAAGTACAAGCCACCAAGATCTGTGTATTAAACAGTGTCCCATCCTGCTACTTTGCCAAACAAAATACAGACAGATTAACTCGTCAAATATGAAGCATTCCCACTGGAAAAGACGATCAATTTATAACTGAAAATAAAACAAAAACTTGTCTCATATGGCAGTGTCACATAACTTAAAGGACTAATAAAGAGACAGTTATCTTGGAGGGAAAACTCATTATCTCAGCAGATCTGAGGCAAGTCTGGGAAACTGTTTTGTAGATTACAGAGTGAGCGCCTCATTATCTGATCTGGAAAGAAAACGCTTTGAGACCTGCATTGTTCAAAATGACTATGATGTACAACCTAAACAAACGTATAGACACCCCATACTTATCATTAAAAATGTGTACGTGCTTGTATCGCATACATTGTCTGTAAATTATGGTTACTGGGAATGGAATTTCTGAATTTGGAGCACAGACTTATTTCTTTCAAGGCAGTGAGCCTTAAAGATTTATGCCAGGACAACACAGTTATTCATGTGATGTTTGTATTCAGAATTGATTTAAAGGTTAAAAATAGATCGTTAGCAAGATTACTTCAGGAAAAAATTCCAATTATCTTTTGAAATGATGTATAGTTTAATGAAAATGTTGCCACCAAACTCTGGGTTCATTTATTTTTTTTGTGTTACTGGCACTGAAGGAGCCCCTTGTAATTACAGTTGGGCTGTGGGGCGTAGCGGTTCCAGGTCTGAGGTCAGAGTCTTGACAGGGATCAAGTAAATTAGAAGGTCATAGAAAAAAATTCCTGAAGCTCAAACGATGGTTGAACACTTCTGCTTAACATCATTTCTCACTCTTTTTGCTCTATCAGATGTGTTTAAAAAATGACAAATTCATGTTTGAATGAGTACATTTCTTCACATATGTTTCTCCAACTGGTTTAATGAAGTGGATGAGAAAAATGAAAGTATGGTTGCTATTTTATCAATGTGTTGGAACAATTCTAACTGGATATCAGATCTGCCCGCAAGGTTCTTGCATTTCTTTTCACACCACAATAAGTAATATTTTGGGTTGCTTTCATGGATCTCCTTTTCTTTCAAGCTTTGGTTTTAGGGCAATAAAGATGAGCATGTTTGCTAAGACGACTTGAACAAAGCATATAATTAAGGGTAACCAGGGCCTCAACCCCACATACCACTTTTTCTTTGGTTTTGACACGTAAGACATTTCTTCAAACACATAGCTCTGCATGTTTTACTGGATGTGATTGGCTATCACTGGGTATTCCAGAATATAAATGGCTTCTTTGGGCAACATGAGGAAGACTTGGCTCCATATCTGAGAATCTGAGAAGATACTTTGTCTGCTGCAGAAAAAAAGTAAGATCTTTTTTATTTTTTGGGGAATTGGATTATTAAAAGGTTTGTTCTGAACTTTTCACCAGAGAAAAAAAATGTCTTTATGTTTTCGCGATATCATTAGTATGTTTTCTTAAAAAATAAAAAGTATCATTTTTTCAACAACAAAAAAATCTTCTTTTTTTTTTGTATTTTCTGCAGGACCTAAAATGAAGTTGTTTGTATTTTTGTACCTGATCATCTCCGCTTCTGCTGCTCCTGTGAGTCTCATTTTATCTTTCTTTTAGAAAAGAATGCATCTTTTGTTAAAAAATTTAAATGCTGTTGATCTTTAGAACTCCCTTATGTATATTTATTTGTGTCTTTCTCCTCAATTGCAGGCTCCAGACAGTGACAGCAGTGAGGTAAAGGTGCTCCTTTTGATCTGCTTTTGGGACTTGTCGCATCACGTTTTTGTCACGTCATCAACAACAGCTTTTTTAGAGAGGGGAAATAATTGCTTTCATTGCTCACCACTTCGGATGTCTGGTATTTATCCAACAGGTTGCAGCACATGCTAATGCAGCCCTCAGGCTCATGGAGCTGTTTAGGGTGTACCAGCAGCAGGTACAGGAGCTAACAATGTTTCACTTAAATTAGACTTGACTTTGAGGATCAACCATGAATATTTACCTTTTCAGGGACTTGCAAACCCCTTTCTTCCTGCCGCTGGTGCTCATGTGAGTTTTGAGATAAATTCTGTTTGACTTTCTGTAGCAAAAAGTAGTCAGTTTAGGTGTACTACAAGTATACTGATTCTAAAAGTGAGATAGTATCCTTGAAGTTTACTTTTTGTGTCCTATCCATATATTGTAAATTTAAATTGTTCCAATTTAGTCTGAATAAGTCTTCAGTTGATATACTTTCTACACTATCACATGGTCTAGGGTATTTACTACACATAATCCTCAAGTAGACCTCATAAAATATAACTTCAAGTGTTCTACTTTATGCAAATTAACAAAATCTAAAAAATCGTCAAATTCTCACTTGAGTATGTTTGATCTTTGCTTTTTCTAGGCTGGTCCTGCAGCGGCTGCAGATGTAAGAACCTTCATTACATTGCACCATCAAAACTCAATACTGCATTTAAATTGAATCATGTTTTAAATCCAGATAAATGTACCAGTCCAGCCAGCTGCTGCTGCCATCCCAGCAGGAGATGCCTCAGATGAGGAGGCTGAGGTGAGTCTTCAATTCACACCAAGGCTATTTTTTTGTCCCCTTTGTTTGTACTAAACTGATTTTTTCCATCTTGTAATTTCTTTTAATTGTTTAAGGAGCTGTTTGCTCCAAAAAAGTCACACAAATAGAAATAATGACACTCCAGGGTGTAAAACTGAAGTAACTGATGCATTGACAGTTCTGCTCCAGTTTCTTCAAGCTTCCTGGAATTAGTCACACACTCCTAACCAGACGCAAAGCTCTATTGTTGAATTAAAGGAAAATAAATGGCTCCACCAAAACTCCAGACACACGTGACATTACAGTGGTGAGACAAATTTAAATAAACCAACAATTATTCCGTGGATATATTTTGTCTCGGTATTGTCGGAAATTGCTGGGTGTTGCTAAGGTTTCTGCAACAATAACAATGAACCAAAACAAACCGAACATCCCAGCATGTGCTACTAACTTATACTTAAGCCTTGAGAATTTGTGTTTTTTTTTTATTCTTTCTTCTCATAAGAAAACCTTGTTGGAGATTTTGTAAAAGTACGCATGCAAAGGCTTTTTTATTTATTTAATCAAACAAGCCAACCAAAGATGCGCTTGTTTTACATCCTATTTATTGAGCCAAATTCACAGAGATTAGGATTCTGCAGCTGATTCTTCCTGGTCCAAATCAAACTTTTTTATTTCTTTTTGACTTTACTCCAAAGGATGGGAACCCAGGTCCCGGTGTTGGGGTGGCACCCCTAAACTCTGACGAGGAAGAGGAGGTTGAAGAAGTGGAGGCCACTGAAGTGGAGCCGGCAGTGGTGGAGACGGCAGCAGAGGCCACGGCAGCGCCTCCGGCAGCAGCTGCTGAGCCTGCCGTGGTGGATGTGGCTGTGGATGCTGCACCAGTTGATGATGTTGTTGTGGACGTGCCTCCCGTTGACGTTGCCGCTGTTGACATCGCCCCCGAGGTGGCTGTTGATGTGGCCGGTCCTGCCGCAGCTGATATCCCCGCTGCTGCTGATGTCCCGGCTGCTGGTGACACTGTGGCCACAGACGCAGCTGAGAATGAGGTGACGGGAGGCATCGCAGATCCTGCTGCACTGTAGCTGCCCTCCTCTGTTGTTAAATGACTGAAACACTCACATCTGATGTAGAAGAGAGGCAAAAGGAAAAAATGAAACCTCGAAAAACAACCTTTTCTCTTTTTTATACTCTAAGCATGAAAGTAGTTAGAAATTGTTTGCTTTGTTTTGTGTGTGTTTTTTTTATGTAGTTCCATTTGGCAAAGCTTGGAAGTTGTTGTCTTTTATTTTCCTGATTTTTCTGTGCTTGACATTAAAAAGCCTCATCTTTCAGAATGCAGCAGCGACGGGAACCTTTTTTTAGCAGAAAGTCAAACGGATGTAGCTTACATTATGTAGTGTCATGACCTTTTCCTTCAAATCTTATTTTCAAAGTCTTGTGTAGACTTATATTTCATTTCATGTAAATGTTGATTTGATTTGAAATAAATCTTGTACTACTACCTTTTCCTGCTTTCTATTATTGCTGTAAACCAAATAAAGTGCTGTTTGCTTCTATGCATGCAAATGCATGTATTCATTTTATGTTGGTGAGTTGTAAAAAGCACACCTGCCAACAGGGAGAGGTATTACCCCCCCCCCCTTTTTTTTTAATTTAATTTTTTTCGCAAACTGAAAAATAAAAAGTGTAGTCTAAATGACTCTACACACTCAAGAGGTTTCATGTTAATCTGACCTGAAATCTGTTCAGATGGGGCTGATCTAATAGGATCAGAAAGGGATTTGGCTGAGAGTGCTGACTAAGCAGAAGAGGGGCTTGTGCGCGTACAAGTGTGTGTGTTTGTCAAAACAAGAAATCTTGCAGTTCCTTTCAGATGGTCATAAAACACTGGTTACAACTTATACAATCGATAACACAATTATTTTTCTGTGTCGTGGGCTGTGATTGTTACATTAAATAAGACTCTTTAAAAAAAATAAAGATGAGCGATTGACTCTCCTCTTCTCAGCCAACTCTAATCCACAAATCCTCAATAGGGTCATTGGGACTCCATGACATAGTTAGATCATGCACTGCTTAAAGGTGTCATTTTCCTATCCTAGATGTAATTTTAAATGATTTTTGGTGTAAATGATTATCTAAAGCCTCTTAGACCAGCCTAAGATTTGGAAAAAAACAAACTAAAAAACAAGGTAAATGGACCGATCACACAATTAAGGAGTGGAAAGGTAAGACGATTAATTACTTCATATCTAGTTCCTTCAAATCTGATTTTACTCTAAAGGAAAAAGAACATTTTGATTTTAATCACTTTAGTTAATTATGGGTTGTTGTTTTTTTAAATTCATACAAGTCAAACAAGCTTTTCTCTATTGTTTAAAATGTTTCTGAAAGGTTTTAACAGATGAATAATAACAAATATGTCCAAGCTGGGATGTTTACAGTGCATAGATTGATTAAAATTCCATTAAGAAAGTATTTTTGTGAAAATTGAGACATTTGACTATTGTTACATTTTTTCAAGTTTTTCTGAATGCTGAATTTTGTTGTTTCACGATTCAATGTACATGAGAAAAGACAAATATTGGTAAATGAAATAAAAAAACAAAAGTTTTGTCAGCCGTCACACTCATTTGATGAGGTTTTTGTTCCCATTTGCACTGTGCCTCTGAAATGCAATCTTATACATTTTTATTGATGACTTGGCAAGAGGTCTTTTTAAACGACCTGCTCTAAAATAATTACTTCAGTCTTTTTTTTTTTACCTTTATTTTTTAAAGTCAAATATAAAGTTTGACATTGTTATGGTCAGTCTGCTTCGAATGCTCCATGAACCGTTCCTATAATCTAATGCTGAGGAGGAAAATGCTTTTTTCTCCTCCGTGTGCATAATTTATGGAAAGCAATGCTTTATTAAACAAATCCAGCATTCTATAAATGTGTTCAGAGACTTTTTAATTAACTGAAATGTTGTCTTTTTTCCCTCCAGCAATCCTCACAGTGGCTTATTCTGAATAATTTGTGATGTTACAAAGAACAGAGTGGTCTGTAATGGTTTGATAATTGAGAAAATGGGGAAAGAATGACAAATTAAGTGGAGGATTTTTAAAATGAAGTGAGGTTCTGCTTTGCAGCGTGGATTTTCAGATAAATATTTAAATTGCAGTTATTTACATAACATCTAATTAAAATAATTGGTATATTTGCAGTTAGCAATTAAATTCTGACCCCAATAAGTGTTTTGCTGTTAGGTCTTTTGTCTCAGATGAATGATCAAGTTCTTTTTGAGTATTGATCATCCTAAAAAACACTGATTTAGGACTGTTTTTACTTTATTTTTGTTAAATCCTAATTTATTTTTACTATTTTTCAGTGTAGATTGCAGAAGCGTCGCCATGAGCTCATCCACAGCAGTTCACCGCCTCTCTTTACCACCTCACACAGAACCACAGTCTTGCACCGACAGTGGAGAGCAAAGCGAAGAAGAACTGTAAGCTGAATCTCTATGAAAGGCTTAAATAAGGAGAAAAAAGTCAGAAAACATCATTAAATTAAAAATGTTCATTTAAATAAATGATTGCTGGGATTGTGTTTGTAACAGAAATAGACCAGAGTCAAATCCCCCTCATGTGACCAACACAAATAACAACAACAATAATGAAGAGTAAGATTTTAAGTATTTTAAAGCCCTTCAAAGCCCTTCAAAATAAGAGCCGCAGCAGATTATTCCCGTTTAATATTTTACCTGTTTTTTTAGAGAGGAAAAGGCACAAAGGAAAAAAGAGAGGAAGGAGAGGAAAGAGAAAAAAGAGTAAGTATTTTGTGATTCTATATTTAATATAGTTTTACAGCAAGAGAACACTTCAACTCATCTTTCTTTTTTAATGTTTTTAGAAAGAAAAAGAAGAAGAAGGAGGAAAAAGAAGCCAAAGAGAAGGATGAAAAGGAAAAAGTAGAGAAAGAAAAGGAAAAAGAGAAGGAAAAGGAAAAAGAGAAGGAAAAGGAAAAAGAAAAAGCAAAGGAAAAAGAGAAAGAAAAGGACAAGGACAAGTAAAAAAAAATACCAAAAAGCTTTATAGAAACTTTTTACATATTGTTATTGCTTGGTTTCTCCCATCACCTCTTTCTCTTTTTTTAGGCCTAAAGAAATATTTGTGATTAATCCAGCTGGGAATCTATATTACAACTGGCTGTTTTTCATCACAGTGCCTGTTATGTACAACTGGACCATGATCGTTGCCAGGTGACTATTAAATATGTAACTCTGTCAGCTCTGTAAGCTCATTAAAACTTCAACTTTTAAATAAAATAAAAACATAACAACATTGATTCAAATAGATAGAAACAATTTTAATGCCAGCAAGACTATCAAGAAAAGCCATAAACCATCAAATTATGTTTAAAAATGGAAATGTAAAGGCATCTTCCAACTCCTGCAACCTTCTTGCAAGTGTTGCGTTCCATTTTCTGTCCTCAGCAAAGTGCAGAAATGGTGACGCTTGTTGTTTTTAACTAAGGACTTGCTCTAAATTTGTGATTTAAATCATTCATTTTAAAGATCCGTGGGACAGGACAAAGATTTCTTGGCACAAGTGGAATTCGGAACTGTAGTATATTTTTTTGTATACAAGAGTAGAAACAACTTGTGTACCAGGCACTCAGAGAAAAATAAATCAAGACAAAAAACTGTGCTTGAAATAGAGACTGGAACCGGAGTGAATGAAAATGATCTGGATTTTAGAAAAAGTAGTGTCAAAAAGTCGACCATGATACTAACCTTCGCATGTCTTTGTTTTCTTACCTTTGTTTCTACAATCAGAGCTTGCTTTGAAGAACTTCAGCATGACTATATAATCTATTGGTTCTTTTTGGATTACACTTCTGACTTAATATACCTAGCTGACATGTTCTTCAGGACCAGAACAGGTAAAGTATTAATCCATCTAAATAGATCCTTAAAGTCATCAAGTTTCAGTGATACCAGTGAAAATCAGGACATATTTTCCTTTGAAAATAAAAATAAAAATTTATATTTATGTCTGACATTGCAGGCTACCTTGAACAAGGTTTGATGGTGAAAGACAAGAAGCTGCTCCAGGATCGCTATACATCCAGCTTCCAGTTCCGTCTTGATGCTCTATCCATGCTGCCGACAGATATTTTCTATCTTGTTTTAGGTCTTGATTACCCAGAGATCCGAATCAACAAGCTGCTGAGAATAGGTCGAATGATGGAATTCTTCACGAAGACAGAAACCAAAACTAACTACCCTAACATCTTTCGCATTGCAAACCTGATCATGTACATCCTCATCATCATTCACTGGAATGCCTGTTTGTACTTTTCTTTTTCTAAATCCATCGGCTTTGGGGCCGATGATTGGGTCTATCCAGCTCTGGATGATCCTGATGAACCGGAGTTTGGGCAGCCAATGAGGAAGTATGCGTTTAGTCTCTACTGGTCCACTCTGACGCTGACCACCATCGGAGAAACCCCCCCACCAGCTCTGGATTCAGAATTCTTTTTCCATGTGATGGACTTCCTGGTTGGTGTCCTGATCTTTGCTACTATTGTGGGAAACATCGCCACAATGATCTCCAACATGAATGCAGCTCAAGCCCAGTTCCAGTCTCGGATTGACAACATCAAGCACTATATGCAGGTTAATAATGTGCCACATAAGCATACTATTGTGTTGATCCCTTTTCTTGATGATTCCCTTTCTTTTTGTTCGTAGGCTCGAAAAGTCAGCAAAGAGCTTGAGTTGCGAGTCATCAAGTGGTTTGATTACCTGTGGAATAATGGAAAGGCACAAGATGAAAGAGAAGTGCTGCGATACCTCCCAGACAAGTTGAAAGCAGAAATAGCCATCCAGGTCCACATGGACACCTTGAAAAAAGTTCGTATTTTTGCAGACTGCGAGGCAGGACTCCTCATCGAACTGGTGCTAAAACTCCGACCACAGGTTTTCAGCCCGGGAGACTACATCTGCAAAAAGGGGGACATTGGTCGTGAGATGTACATCATCAAAGACGGAAAGCTAGCAGTGGTTGCCGATGATGGGGTCACACAGTTTGTTGTGCTAGGTAGTGGCAGCTATTTTGGTGAGATCAGTATTCTTAATATTAAAGGCAGCAAAGCAGGAAACAGGCGGACAGCGAACATCCGCAGCATTGGATACTCTGATCTCTTCTGCCTCTCCAAAGATGACCTAATGGAGTCCCTGTTAGAGTATCCAGACGCCAAAGGTATGCTGGAGGAGAAGGGAAGGCAGATCCTGATAAAAGACGGCCTGATAGACCTGGATCCCGCAAACATCAAACCTGAGGCGAAAGAGCTGGAAGAAAAGGTGGACAAGTTGTATAACGCAATGGACTTGATGCAAACTAAGCTCAAGAAGATTCTACAAAAGAAAAAAAGCGCTGACAAAGCACTCAAAGAGCGAATCAAAGATCTGGAGCGCCTGAGTGGAGAAGAAGCAGAAGAAGATGAGGAGGATGAAGATGTGAAAAAGGAAGCAACAGTGGAAGAAGCTGTGGAGGAGAGAGCAGATGGAAAGGTAGGAGATGATGAGGAGGAGAAAAAAGAAGAAGAAAAAGGTGAAGTGTCGGAGAAAGGTGAAGAAAAAAGAGGGGAAGAGGAAGAAAAACCAGAGGAAATGAAGGAGGAAAAAGATGAAGATGAAGAGGAAGAAGAAGAAAAGAAAACAGATGAGGATGAGAAAAAATGAAGCTATTTTCAATAAACGGAACAGCTGCAAAATATCAATTTCAAACATGTTTTAATAGAGAAAGTCCTTGGTTTTGGATTTGCTTCCTAAATAACTCACTGAGAGAATAAATAAAAGGTAATAGTGAAGTGTTTAACTGTTTACCATGAATTTGAATTTTGACCTTAAAGGGATGAATAAAGTTTTCCTGATTGAAGCTGCATTCATAAAATAACTTTTTTTTAATAATATGACAAAAAGTACTGGTGTAGGCAGGGGTCAGTTTAAACTCATATATAGTTATGTAACTAATATATAACTCATATACAGTTGAAAACATTTGTATTTTTAAGATAAACATTTTACCAAGATATAAAATTATACATTTTTATTCATATTGCAGTTCCAGAATACAATTGTTTCCCCTTTAACCTGTGACTGAAAAGGTTAGTTCCTTCATTCACTCCGTATTTACAAATTATTTTGTAAAGTTTTATTTAAAAAAAATAATAAAACCACCAAAAACCAGTGTATTAAACAGAAAAAAAAACATTCTTAAATATTTCTATGTCATTTTGGAAGGTTTTTTTGTTCGAAGAGACATAGACAATAAGGGTTCCACTCCAGTGCAAAGACTCTTTTTCTTTAGTTTTTTCTCCTTTTCTAATAACAAAAGTAAGCAAAACACAGCGAGTGCAATGTGAAATTCAGTGTTACTCAGTATGTGTGCTCTGATACTCCGTTCTAAAAGCCTGTGAAAATGACTTGGCAGAATAAGTGCAGCAGGGCAACAAACTATGTGTCATTTACCCTGAGGAAATTTCTGTCTCTGAGGCTGGTTTCCTGAAGAAGATGTTTTTCTTAAGGATTTAGTGCCTCACGGGCTTCTTTCCAGCCTTGGAACATCCATTAAATAAATAGCAAACTGGTCTGTTGTTCCATGTAGCTGGGAAAACAAGTCATTTGACGTGTTTTTCACTACTTGTATGCTTTGCACATGATTCTGTAAATTAAAATGGCATTCATAGATTGATATAATTCTCATTTAAACTGAAGTTTTTCACATATTTATTGTTTAAAAACTGTAGTTGCCTATAAGTGTACAAAAATCTGCAAAAGGTTTTACCAAATTTTAAATGTCTCTGATAAATGTCAACTTTTCTTTTGATTTAATTAAGTTTTCTGTTCTAACTTTTTAACTTGAAAGTTTTACAAATCACTCCTCTTGCCAAAACAAAAATGAGGTCAGTGTCTTCAATTTGATTTCACTTTGGTCCTTTTTTCTTTATTCTTTCCCTCTATTCACCTTTTCTACCCTCATATCAGAACATCTTTTATAAATCCTTTAGCTAAATTTAGGAGAAAATAACTACCAATTTAGGTAACAGGCACAAGTAATGGAGGTCATGGCTCACAAGGTGGCAGCCCTGTCCCAGCAAGTAGCAGACTATTATTTACCTCCATGAATGGATGTGAAGTGGTTCCATTGTTACAGGAAAATCACTGGTGCATGTCTTGTGTGCATGGGTTCTCAATCAAATTCATTTTCACAAGCAGGGAGAAGAAATAAGTTGATCATAGGGGGTAGCAGGGGTGCTGCTGGAATTTTAAGGGGATGCTGTGCGAAAATTCCCAGAAATCTCTCCAGCCAGTATTTCTCAAAATTCCTTTAACACTCACCAACAACGTGAAATGCATGCAAAATTCAAAATATGTCATTTGGGGTTTTTTTTCACAAAAAATACGAAAACCATTAAACAGCTTTTATTCAAAAACTAAATGTTTAAAGGAAAGCATCACATGTAAAACCAGAACAATTACAAACATAACTATATTTGTTATCAATCCGTTTGTTTTTTTGTTTTTTTTATGAGTGAAACATGGGAAGAGTAATTTATCCTTAGAGTCGTCATATCCCCATCTCCCATAGCCAAAGTTCCAGGTCTAGGTTTTTGGCAAAGTGCCTTTTTGGTAACAATGCAAGTCAGGGGTCACTTGATTAATTCTCACTGTGACAAGCAACTGCGATTTACTCTCTAATGAAAGAGTCGTAAATTACACCTTTTTCTGATTAGTCTCCATGTAAAAACATTCTATGCGTCCCCGGGATGCCACATGTGCAAAGTGAGCCTGACTATCGATCAACAACAACCACAAATCAATTACATGTTGGCATGATTTTTTGTTTTTTCTTACATATAAAGCATGTCAATTCAGATTCAGTGCAGCGTCTTGTGGAACCATATTGTGTACAGATGGAAATGATGAAAAACCTTTCTTGAAAACAAAACCTGCTTAGGTGTTATAAATTTTCATTTAATTGAGTACCCCCCCCCCCCCCCCCCCCCCCCGAACAAATCAACCCATGTTGTGTGTGGGGGGTGGGTGGCTGAAAGTGTGTCAGTATCGGCTGACCTCCAGCAAGCAGCTTCTTTGCAGAGGTTAACCTAAAACAGCAGACATCCCTGTATCACATTTACTTCAACTGTGTAATTTTGTAAAGAGGAATATAACTGTGGAACCAAATTATACTTTGCGGTCATTTTGTGGCTGAATTATGTCCACATAAAGTGTCTGTGAAGGATAAAAACAAAGCTATCATCACATCAGGCAATTCTAAGGTCTTTTTTTGAGTCTAATTGTGATCATTTTGGCCCAGGGGGGCTACTCACCAACAGAGCCGCAGGTAAAACATGTCTCACACACACGCAGACACAGATAGATTATTTTTCACATAAAATTTTGATCCCTCTGTAGACCTAACCTTTTTGGACATTCATAATTTGCTATGATAATGTATCATTTTTATAGGCGTAAATGCTTAACATCAATCTTTTTAGTACAACCCCAGCTTCTTTTTTTTAACATATATTTTCATTATTTCACACAATAATTCCACAATTAACCTGAAACTGTTCAAAAAAGTCAATTCCAGCAAGCAACATTTTATTTTGTCTTTATTTTTACTGCCAAAAAAAAGAAATTGATCAGTTTTCATATTTTACAACAAAGATCAAATGTGTAACGAAAAAACTAAAATTCATAAATGTAAAACTTAAAGAAGGTCAAAACAATGTAAAAACTGTCTAAAGAACCAGGCAAAGCTCTATTAAACTATGTGCAATGTCCCGAAGATGTATTCCTCGGTGGATCTCAATGTGTCAATTTTAAAACCATCACGTTAAATTTGGAATAAAAACTAGAATAATGGGGGGTAAGTGTCATTCTAAACAAATGATGTGATTGGCAAACACAGTAAATTTAGAGACAGCTAAGGTTTTTTTTCTTGGTTTATTTTGAAAGATCAAACCCATCAGTTGTTAAAGATGGCATTACAATGTGACCACCGTACCTGGGCTTCAGGTGTCCTTCATTGTTTATGCATGGCTGTCTCTTTGGGACTCATTAGCTGACTAACATGAATGACATCTCTACGCGATTTCCACCATCCTGACTGTCTATGCATTGGAACATGAGTCATGATTGTGAAACACCAAAGGTAAGACTCATTTCAGAGAGTTGTCAAAAATGTCAAAGGGAAACATATCCTGTGTTTTGTCTCTGCTGTTTGTTCGGTGGAGGTTTGTCACACAGTTTCAGGTCTGGAATCTTCTCTATTTCTTCTGTCAGCTGTCATCTTGGTCGTATTTATGGCACAATAAAAGCAGCTCTTTGAAAGCACTGAAAATATTCCAACCAGCTCATCAAATTCTCATCTCTCTGCCAGGTGTTTCCGTGGCCACATAAAAAAAACATTTATGCCTATGGTATGTAGCTATTTAGTTGGGACGTCACCTGAAGCCCTAAAGGTCTTTCTCGAATCAAAACAGAGTTGAACATCATGAATAAAATGTAAGATTACACAACTCTGCAGCAGAAAGATGTTTTTCACACAAAACTGAAGCTTTCAAAGCAAAATCTTTTTTATTTTTTCTACCTTTGAAAATAATGGTAAATACCAAATTTCTCGAAGATGTTCACAAAGATATATGGTGTAGTTAAGCTGAGAGATCTTGTGGCATCACGCAAAAAAAAGTATTCTTTTACCTCCCCACAAACTGTGTTTGCTAAAAAACTCTTTACATGTTTTTCTTCACTTGCTAATATCAGCATCAGCACAGAATTATGTTGGTACCAAAATGGAGGAGAATGTGTACATCGTCTTGTTTGTCAGCAGTCGTACCAGCTCTACAGACAACATGAAATCAATCGATTCTTGTTGCTTATAATTTTTAAGAAAAAACAGCACATAAAAAACCTTACTTAAAGTTGATGTTTGAACATTTGTTTGAAGCCCTCGCTGAATTGTCTTTGATTTATGGTAATTTACTTTTTTACTGTCTTCTAGTTTACATGCAAAATAGGACATTCGACTAATTCTATGTTCATCAAACATTGCAAATAAGCTCCAATTTCTGCCTTTTCTCAAATTGATTTAAGTTAAATCTGAGAACTTTTTAGTATGCTAACAAGAATTGCTGGACCACTGACAGTACTAGTTAGATCAACTCATTGGAGTTGTCATATGGAAGCGATTCTGTAGCATTATTAAATATAAAAGTCAAAACCATAAATGCTTTTTCATTTTCAAAATGAAGCTGCATTTTTTGACTCAAAATTAAATGAAAAAGCAATCCGCCAAAATGCTTTTTCATTTTCTTCTTCAACACTGCTTATTCTGTCACTTAATTAAAATGAAAAAGAAAATGGTATTTGACATTTCATTTTCAAAAGGTTCTCTGGTAAATGTGTAGCAAAATTCATTTAGAAATGACTAATTTGACAGTTAAAATGGATTAACAGAAATGCTTTTTAATTTTCAAAATTAAGCTGAATCAAATTTCTCAAAATTCAGAATTACTTCCATATTGTCACAGCCGCCTGCACTTTAGTTTGTTTCAGATTCAAATAGATGTCTCTGGGTCCTAAGTGTCGACTCGTTTTGCATGAATCCTCATCTGCTTCTTTTTGAAGCCATCACTCAGGTGTTTAAAGAGTTTATAGCACTTTTTGTTCAACACATATGCTTCTTTTTTATTAATAAACTGGAATTTGGCTTCTTGCAGCATGGTTTCCTTCTACTGTTCTTCCTGTTACAACTTTAAAGACCCACTCTGATCATCCGTTGATTGTTGGAGAGTAAGGGTCCACTCATTTCCCATCATCCCTTTGTTTATCCCTTGTGCTATCTTAGATGACCCCACCCTTGCATTGACGTGTTCTCCCTACCATGACAAAGGTGGATAAAGGTGGAAAGATTTCATGTAATCCATGGACACAGGTGAGGTTCACAAATCATTGAAGAAAAAAGGTTCAGAGCACTGTCTAGTGGGTCTAGATGACCCATCTCCTAATGTTAAAGTGCCTAGGATAGCACAAAGGTTATATTCTCTTCCAGTAACTTACTGTCCCAACCAAACTTTATGAGCAATGTTGGAGCTATCCATTCGTACACTTTTGAGCCAGATTCCAGCTCAGACGAGACAAAACAAAGATTTTTTGGATTCAGTCGTCTACAAAGAGATGCATCAGGATGGGGCAGTGCCGTTAGAGGTTCTACTTCAAACCTAATAAGCTGTTTCAAATGGGATTTTTCATGTGCTCCTGATTTACAACGATTTGAATAAAGAAATACTGGCAAATGCAATATTAAGCCAATTTTCAGTATATATTTCCTCCTTCATGAGGACAGTGTTGTTCAAAACACCAAAAACGTGATTTTAATCGGAGTGGGTCTTTAGCATCAATACTTTTTAAAGGTCCTTTTTGAAGGGCTTGTTCAGGGTCTTATCAGAGCTCAAAGACTCAAAAGAAAGCCATGCAGGTGAGGAACAGCCTCACCTGCCAACCCTGACTGCACGTCACTGACCATCAGATATCCACAGTGGTTGTCCTTTTTCTAGTCTGGGTATTTATTTGTTCATTTATATTTCAAAGTAGTCACCCAGACCTTATACCATTGCACATGACATCATCTATGAGGATCAAACATCCATTTCATTGCACAATATGTATGCTTTATAGTCATACAGCCGCTGCTTTATCCTTAAAACTTTTGCTGTTTGCATATTCCCAGGAGACAAAAATCTCTCAAGTGCCTGATGTGAATCAGAATTAGCCTTAATAGACTGCAGCAAGACTCCTTCTTCACAATGCCTCCATGTACAATATAAAGATGCATGTTTTGATTACATCATCAATTATTCAAGCTTCTTGTCCTAATTTGGTCATCTCTTGATTAGGAATGATTAGCATATTGTTCCTGTATAAAGAAAGATTTCAGGCAAAAATGAGTAACTCATCGGAGGAGCAAGAAAACATCACAATCAATGGAAGAACCAATTTACATTCTGCAACCCTTTAAGCTGCTCTCTGCAGTGATGGTCTTGTTTTATTGTGAGCTATGCAAATTTGTGAATAATTTCAAATAAGATTCTTTGTTTTCTTACTCTGCCATTGTTTATACTCCACATGTAATTGTAAGAATGGTCTGCAAAGCAACTGCTTGCAGAGCAGAGATGAGTAAATCTCTCGTGGCAACCAAAATGTTTTGACGCACTTTCCAGTGATTTGGGATTTGTTCCAATGTTCTTTGATTCTTGATACATAAAGTACAAATGAATTAGAAGTTGTAGTTCAGAAAAAACTCAACTTGACTGAATAAAAAAAAACGTTTAGAAGTATAATCAGAATATTTTGTTTTATTCTTATGGTGATGAAGTGAATCAGCTTTCTATGGAGCTCCTATAGGGCCATTGAAGAAAAAAAAAATTGAAGTAAAAAAATAAATAAAAAACTAACAGGTACGCACCCGTTAGTACCGGGTTAGTTTTTTTTTTTTTACTTCAACTGGGGATTTTTTCACCAGTTACTAATAGCCATTAATATAAATAGCAAATGGCTTCAGTTTGTCATAAGAATCCAAATGCCAAATATAATTTGGACCCTTTGGAAGCCCAAAGGGGTCCATTCGCAGTCCATTTTGAATGCACTTTGCATGCATCCACCAATATTAATATTAAGAGTTTACTCGATGATCTTTATTCTTCCTGAACCTGTTCTAAACTGGTGTAACCCCAGGGCCAAAACAAACCACATGACTTTAAAACTCGTTTAGGATGACGTTCAGAGATGATATCAATGTGACGGTAAGCAAGCAAAGCTGTAATCTCTTTGTAGACAAGGCACCGTGACTAACTGGTGTGCACCAGTTATTTTTTATTTTTTACTTCAATTTTTTCTTTTCTTCAATGGCCCTTTAGGGGCTCCGTAGCTTTCACCCGGCAATGAGAGTTTTTATGTTTGTGCTGAAATGCCTTTGTGGACCTAAAGGATTTGATGAGTTTCGAAGGAAATCTATGAAATCCAGAGGAGATCATGGCATAATGTCTACACAAACAGATGAAGTGTGTTTATCTAAGGCGAGCAGTTGGATGCCTTGAGGGAACTTGAGCCTGTTAGGTTTTGACTCTTGCCATGACAGAAAAAGAGAGTTAGATAAATTTTACCAGCAGGGAAAGGCATCACTGCATCTCCACTCATCCTTGATCTAGCCTTCCCATAGGTCTTTTAATTATGATAATACCGTATTTTGCCGAAATTTATAAACCTGTGTTTATTTCTAGGCCAGAGTTTCTGCAGAGCGGCAGAAGTTTATCTGAAATTTGCCTTTGTTGTGTTGGTACGGAGCCTACCCTGACTTCTCATTGCCACTTTGTTAAAACTCCAACCTAACATAATCAATGCAACAAAAATGGCGAGAATATCAGAGCTATTAGGCCACAAATTTTGAGTCAGATGCCAGCTCAGATGAGAGTAAAAAAGATGTACTTGGATCTATTTGTCTGCAAGTGGATGCATCAGAATAAAGCAGAGAAGGGAGGTAGTGGCCCCTGCAACTGTAGCACCTAGGCTTTTTTAAATGGTACCTGCTCCTGGATCCCAATAATTTGATTATAGAAATTTAAGCTTAATTTTCTCTCTCTCTCTCTCTTTATATATATATATATATACTGTATGTACTCCATCATCAGAAAAATGCCACAAGAACGTGTTAAAAACACCAAAAACACGGTTTTTATTGGAGTGAGTCTTTCAGACACAAGGTAGATCCATGAGTGCTTGCAACCTCATCTCAGAGGAAATTGATTATTTCTGCCATATATATGTAGAATATATATAGGATGTAGTCTCAATTTTCTCTTTGTGGCTTTTTTGGAATGCTGCTGCCACGCAGCATCTGTTGGGTTAGGAGTTGCATAATGTGCATGAAGAGAGAAGGCAGACCGTCTATTAGTTATTCATGAAGTTTGAAAGACCAGCGGCGGAAGGCTTATCAATCAATCTCTCTTACTGTTTGTGTCACACGCGCGCTAGTCTGCCTGTTGCTGCTGCCGCCTGTGGCTTTGCACGTTTAGAAGCCACTGCGGGTTCACGCACACTTCCACTGAGCTGTTTTGGTTTATTCACAATGGTCAGTGGACGCAACGGAGGAGGAGGATGAGAATGAGTCTCTCTTTTTTTTTGTCTTTTTAGCACTGCTTAACTTTTGCGTAATGAAAGCTGTGCGTAAAACATCTCCCGCCGTTCAAGTTTGGTACCTCATTCATTCTTAAACCTCCGTGAATCCACAAGCTTAACCACACCGGAGAAGAAGAGGAGAGGATGGGAGCCCCGAATAACGGATCCAACATAACGTCCAACTATACCAACCAGTTTGTGCAGCCCGTGTGGCGCGTCGCTCTCTGGTCGGTTGCCTACAGCTTGGTTTTGGCGGTGGCCGTTTTTGGAAATGTCATCGTCATTTGGATCATTCTTGCGCACAAGCGTATGAGAACGGTGACGAATTACTTCTTGCTCAACTTGGCGTTTTCGGACGCGTCCATGGCTGCGTTCAACACTCTGATCAACTTCATCTACGCTGCGCACGGGGAGTGGTACTTTGGAGAGGCTTACTGCAAATTCCACAACTTCTTCCCGGTCACATCTGTGTTTGCAAGCATCTACTCGATGACTGCGATAGCAGTGGACAGGTGGGTTCAACCTCACAAAATTATAAAACACAATTTAAATCGTCAAACTGCCCGTTTTTATGGAAGAGGAACTCCTTTTGGCATATGTTATCTGGAAAATTGGGAGTCTTATTGCAAATGCTGGACTCTTTAATAAAAAAACGTAAAAATAATAATGATGCACATGAAAAAAATATTGCTGTTTCAATGACCTGAAGTAATCTAATTTAAAAACGTGTAAATGATATTCTAGACATAGTGCTCCTGGTCATCAAACATGGTCAGGATAACCTGCAACAGATATTGAATAGTGCAAAGAAGAGCATATTATTTATTTATTTATTTTGAGTGCACTCTATTACATCCCAGGTGATGCAGGCATGGAAACAATGTAAGATCTCACGTGGACTCACTGTCATCTCTAAGCTTTTTTTTTTCATGTGATTTACTAACAGTTCTGAATTCTTCCACATGATAGTTTCCAATATAGGAGCAGATGATTATGTATCATTTACATACGTCTTTGGGCTCATCTCTCACTATAGATTTAAACTCCACTGCATTTCAGGACTGTGTTTGCACCTAAAATAAAAATAACCCCCTTCCTTTGTGCTTTTTTTTTTTTTTTTTTGCACACTCCTGGTTGCTCTCATCCTATTTTGCTCCTCTCCTCCCTTTTTTGTGCAAGCAACACGATCATCTGGGCTCTGATCAGTGGACTGTTTCCTTCATATAACACTAGAAAGCAATGAAGGAGAGAGCATTATGAAAAAAACACAAGGATAAGTTAAAAAACATAAAAATGTAATAAAGGAAATGTTGGGTGCTCCTATAAGTGTGACACAATGTTTTGTGCTGTTGTTTGAGGTGCTTTCCTCCTCCAGGGCTAGCATTGTCATACAGATAAAACTGCGCATTTCCTTGGGCTGGGACCATTTTTGCTCCTTTACAGCAGCCCTCCTTTATTATTTTTGGCCCGCAGTGCCCCTTCAGTTTTTGTCGATTGCTAACGGAGAAAGAGAACATCAGCGTGACTTACATGATTCAAATGTAACCTCAGGTCATGCTTTTTTGTGACCCCCGTGTATAACTCTCTCCACTTTGTCCAAATCTTAAAATGGCAGAGGCCACAGTTCGTGAAAATTTGTGAATGCTTCCTTCCGCAGACTCTCTGCTGATGTGGGTTTCTCTGTGCAAGAAAAGCAGGTTGATGTGTAAAATGTTTTCAGTCAGAGTTCTACAGTTCCTCAAAAATGTGATGTAAAGGTCAAGATGTAGATGATACTCAGCTTTTTACTTGATAAAAACAAAATGTCAGCAGAGAAGATGCATCGGTAGCAGCAAAATTCTGTGAACCTTTGTTCCCAGCAGGTCTGCTTTGGTTTATTGAAATAGATACTAAGTCATGCATGTCTTCCACTCACACAGAAGAGCTTTAACTCTTGTGAACGGTTCACTTCAGATTCCAACATAATGATTCGGTTTTAATATAGGTCAGCCATTTGACTGGGTTATCCCAAGGATTCAAAATATTTCTTGAACCATTATTTTGGTTGAAAAAGGTGTGTTTAGTCTTAAGACCATGGAACGATTATCTTTCCAAACAAAATCAGTCCAATGATGTACATCAAAGCATCAGAGCCATCTTCCAACTCTACTTTATCTCAGATGATGATTTTAAAGAACTTTGTACAGTCTTAAATATGTTGTAATCTGAGTTTAATCTTAATAATTTACCTTTATCTATTTATTTTGTACAGAAAAACGTATTCACTGTACAATACTGCATTGCCATCAACACAAGCTATCAATAACTTCCACATACATGTATTATTTCTATTTTTTACAGAAATCCAACCAGTTCATTACAATGTTGATGTGGAACAGCAAAAGTAAAATCTGTCAATCTTCCATCCTATTTCCCACAGATACATGGCCATCATTCACCCTCTGAAGCCTCGCCTGTCAGCAAAGGCCACCACAGGGATCATCGTGTGCATATGGAGCCTCGCTATAGTTTTAGCCTTCCCACTTTGCTACTTTTCCACCACCCAAGTCCGTCCTCGAAGGACCATCTGTTACGTAGCCTGGCCTCGCATGGCAGACGACTCCTTTATGTAAGAAAAACTTTTTATTGACCAAACTTTAAGACTTTTAAAACATTTTCCATTTGAAGCATAGCTGTAGCTTAGTGACATGCTCAAACTGAGTGATGACTACGACAGGTTAGTTTGAGTGCACTACACGGGACAAGACACTTAGAGGGAAATACTTTGGAATTAGTGGAAAATCACTCAAGATCCGTTTTTTTTATGATCCTACCTTCTTAGTATTTGAAGATGTTCCAGAAGAAAAGTGGAAGCTTAACCGGGAATTCAACTACACGTCTCTGATTTGTAGCTCATTAAACACCAATTCATTTTCCATGAAGAAATGCATGTATGTGTGTGTGAGTGTGTCTGTGTGTGTGTGTGTGTGTGTGGGTGTGTGGGGGTGTGTGTGTGTGTGTGTGTGCGTGTGTGGGTGTGCGTGGGTGTGTGTGTGTAGCTGGAAGAGCAAGACAGGCCATATTTTTAGCCAGGGCATTTCATTCTTCACAAGTAGTCCACAACAGATCTTCCTGTTAAATTCTGCCCTGCTGCAAACGTCACATGCTCTTAGCATGGTAAGAATCAACTGTCACAACAACAAAGCCAAAGTACCTGAGGAACTTCTCAGCATATACCGTTCAGGCAAAAAGTCTCCACAAATTATTTGACATTTAAAAGTCCTTGCAGTCTTTTAAAGAGATGATCTACAAGTTGCTTTTCAAAGTGATCCTTAGTTTAAACTGCAATGAATCTCATTTATGACCGATCAAGGAACAGAGACTGAAAAGCCCGGACGTCAACTTGGAAACAGAGACATGTAAGCTTAACCGATAGTGTCTGACATCACACATTGGATTCTGTTGGCAAAAAGGAAGCCTGAAGTGGTTTGGGAATATTGACTGGAGTTTGCTCCGCCCACCCCAACAGCAGACCTATAATGGACAATTGGATGGGACAAATCAAAGTTCTTTGGAATTGGAATAGATTTTTTTTAAGCAGTCGAAACAAAATAAAGCAACAAATAAATAGAGAATAATTATAGATATACCAAATCTAATTAAGATATTTAGTCATAAATTGAAAATTAGTAAAGTAAATTACAACAAATAAATGCACATATGTAAATTTGCACCTATACAGTACACACGACACACTGAATCCATTAAGTATAATGATTAAAGTTTGAGTGCATGAAAGGTATTGCCAAGCAAATGCACACATTTGAGCTCTAATACATACAAAATACAGCAATCCCCCATCACAATTGGCATGAAAAGAAAACAAAGTAATAAATATTGAAAAAATGTTAAAATGAAACAGGATACGTTTGTTTTAATTTGTTTTTTGTTTTTTTATTGAGGAACTGCAGCATTTGGTTCTGTGGTGTTTTGCAACTTTGATGCTTCAAATTCAGAAACAAGAGATGAGTGCTTGTTCAGAAATAGTGAGAACTTCATATTTGGTGCTGTGAAACAAAAAAAGTGAGATCTGTAGTTTAATTCATTTCGGGCTATAACCCTTGTGCTATCCTAGGCATTTTAACATTGGGAGTTGGGTCATCTAGACCCACTAGACAGTGCGCTGAACCTTTTTTCTTCAATGATTTGTGAACCTCACTATTGTCCATGGATTACATGAAATCTTTCCACCTTCATCCACCTTTGTCATGGTAGGGAGAACAGATCAATGTAAGGGTGGGGTCAACTAAGATAGCACAAGGGTTAAGACATCTTTCTACTTGTCGGGTTTTGAGTCCATTTTAACAGGTGGACTGATTTTTTGGGGACAAGTAGGTATGTTTGCTTCAGTAACAATCAAAAGCACCTAAACTAATTGGTGTTTTCTACCAAATTTGCTTTTACTGGAGGCATTTTTCAGCATTTACTCACTCTAGGCAATCCACACCAAATCGTACTGAAGCACGTTTTATGTCTTGGTCTAAGTTATCCATGGCCAACATTTACATCAGGAGTGTCAAACTCCACTCCTTAAGGGTTGGATTTTGCTATCTTTCCAAAACTGCTGCCTCATCTGCGACTGATTACCTGAACCAGTTGTGTTTAACTAATGAGTTTCAGTTTGGTTGTAAAACATGTGGGATGTCAGCCCTCGAGGCCTGGAGGTTGACACCCCTGATTTAAATAGTCTAAAACAATCCACACCAGAAGATGGGGATGCTATTAAACATAGTATATTGTGGTGTGTGCACTATTGTAGCTTGTTTGATCATTAAAGACCCACTCCAAAGAAAAATGTGTTTTTTGGTGTTTTTAACATTTCTTTTGGTACTTTTCTCATGATGAACTACAGACGTTAAGAAAATTAAGATTAAAATTTCTGAGCATTTCTGAATATTTCTTTATTCAGACTGTGGTGAATCAGGAGCAGACACACAAATGCAGTTTAAAAAAGCTTGCAATTGTTACGTAAAAAACTGCAGTCGGCAGCCAACAAGCTCCCTGCTGCACCTTATTCTGATGCATCCACTTGCAGACAAACGGATCCGTAAACATCTCAGTTTTCCTTGTCAGAGTTGGCATCTGGCTCAAAACTGTACAGCTCGATAGCTCTGATTTTGCTCGCCTTTTTTGTTGCAATGGTAATGTGAGGTTGGGGTTGTGAAGTTGGTGAAGTTGGTAAGCTAGTGGGAGAGAGTGTAAACAAAGGGAGTATGGGAAGTTAGAGCAGGCTCACGCCACACCAAGGATGTGGCCCACAATTCATAGATGAATTTTTATGCTCTGCTCTGCAGAAACTATGTCCAAGAAATCAACACGGTTTTTTGATTTGAGAAAAAAAAAAGGCATAACCATAATTAAAAGATCACTGGGAACACTTTTAAAATAGTTTAAAATATGATGGGAGTAGGACATTAAATGAAAAAAAACAGAGCTTACTGATGGTGTGGAAATGTAGGTTTTTCATTGCAGTGTCTCTTAAGGAGCTCAATCTTGTTTGTAATTTGTTTTGAATTGTGGATAATCTGTGGAATAGAAGCCAAGCACATTTAGAAAATCATACCAGACCCTAACTGCAACAAAGTCCACTGAACCAGAATCTAGTCCACCTGTCAATGCTATGTTGACAGGATTTCCCAAATTGTAGCCAGGTACAGAGCAGAGCGATCACACTGGCAAAACAAATAGGTAGCGTAGGTCAAAAGCACTTAAGTAAAGTACAACTTGACATTCGTAAGACTTGTCCTCTACTGGTTTAGTGGCTACAACACCATAAAGCCAACTGCTTTCTGTTACACAATTGAATATTGTTAAGGCAGCACCACTATACAAGTGACACTGGTACCTTCTCATGGAGTTATGGATCTGAGGGATTTGATGATCAGCCCTATAGGAACACTACATTGGACCATGATCCTCAGTCAATTATTCTTACACTTTCAGAATGTGGGAACCACATCAAATTTAAATTAAAATGGGAGATGTATTTAAGAGTGTTTAAACATGTATCACTATGTTTATTACCACCAGTTTTCTGATTACTATAATGCACAAGATTTGACAATTCATTCACCCTCTTTGCTGTTTATCTGCTTCCCTTTTAGGTATCATATCATAGTTGCAGTTCTGATCTATGTGCTGCCTTTAGTAGTGATGGGCATCACCTACACCATTGTGGGGTTGACGCTGTGGGGAGGTGAGATTCCAGGTGACACTTCTGATAACTATCACGGGCAGCTCCAGGCTAAAAGAAAGGTAAGCATGTTCTTGGGCAGTCCCACAGGAAGCATGACCTGGGGCGTCCTCATTTGCCTCACGATGCCTGAATACAAAATGAAGTAAAATAGTAACAACTGTTTGTCAGAAAGCTGCATGTTTGCGCAATTATTAATATATAGATCTCCCTCTTCAAAGGTTATAACCAGATGTGTAACAGTATTATGACAAGTTGAGACAGCTCAACTAGAAGTATTATTATATAAAAACCACATAGATGGAGTTAGCTGTCAGGTTAAAGCTGAAAGAAATTTAATTACAAGAACATTTATTTATCTTAGTTTTGCTGACTATTGACCTTATTTATATAATTTTAAGTATAAAAGAACCAAATTAAGTTAACTATTTTGGTGTTTATCACCACCAAAAGACAATAAAATGTTGTGGAATTCCCTTTTTAGAAGGGAGTAACTTTAACAGTTTAGAACCATAATAAATATTTTTAAGAAATAAAAATAAGCTTCCTGAAAATGTTGTATATTTTAAAATGCCAAAAATACATAGCACTTCAAATGCCCTATATCATGCTTTTCTTAAGCTTTTCAGAGTAAAGAATATCCATATATATGATAATATATTACCTTTGGCACACAAAAAAACGATTTTTCTATCACATGAGTTATTTTTGCAGCTCATTTTTCCACCTGGAAGTAAGACGACTTGATCTTGGAGCCTCCGGCTTTCGCTCCATCTGGGTGGCGGCCATTTCATGATGTCAACCTAAAGTTGGCCTTGGCAGCGTCTGCGTTTTGCTCACGAAAACAACAACATCCAAACATTTGCAAAGATGGATGTGCAAACTGGGGGGCCTTACAAATGCGTTTTGCTGATCAGTGCTAACTCCTCAGAGGAAGTGGGTGTGTGTGTGTTAGCCTGGGGGCAGTGCTGGCAGCGCAGACTCTTCCTGGAAGGGGCTGTCCCTCACTCTCATACGTATGAATGCGAGAACTCACTGTTTTTGTGGATAGGGAGTAGCTGGTGCTCAGAGCGCTGGGTTTTAGAGGAATTTTCAGAAATGCATGAATGGATCAAATTACTGTTCTGGGGTTGTTTATAGTGAGGAATGAACATTATAATACCTGTGACCCTTGTGCTATCCTAGGCACATTCACATTGGGAGTTGGGTCATCTAGACCCCACTAGACAGTGCTCTGAACCTTTTTTCCTCAATGATTTTTGATCTTCACTGGTGTCCATGGATTACATGAAATCTTTCCACCTTTATCCACCTTTGTCATGGTAGGGAGAACACGTCAATGTAAGGGTGGGGTCATCTAAGATAGCACAAGGGTTAAAATCTCAAATGGTGGATTGTTTTTTGGATACAGGCCCTTTAAATATTCGCTGTGCCACTTGGTAACCATTCCTGTTTTTGCAATTACCCCTGAAAATATATGCAGCAACATTTAGCCCCAGACACACTTCAAAAACATGAGGGCATGTTTTTGAGTACCGTAACAAGTGCATACATATGTAGTCTATCACTTTCAGCAGCAGGGAGTAAATGTGAACTCCCACCGTCACAGGAGTCTTGTTTTGGTCATGTTTTTTTTTTTTGTTGAAGTGGTGTCAGGGGAACAGATTCTTAGGTTAAAAAAAAAAGGTTTCTCTTCAGTTGTCATCATTTGTGCTGCTTTTGTGTGCTCAAAAAACATTCAAAACAAGAAGTCAATCATACCATGCCGTTCTTAAGCCTTTTATAATAAACAATATCCACTGGGTTTCGCTCCGTGCAGAAAGCGTTTTTGCCAAACGCCGTTAGCTCCACAGAGAAAGTGCTTTTGTGTGTTAGCCTGGGGTCGGTGCTGGGAGCACAGTCTTTTCCTGAAAGGGGCTGTTCCTCACTTGTCTACGTCAGCTCGACTCGTGACGAACCTGCTTGCTTTCGTTGGTTGGGAGGGACTGGTGCTCAGAGCGCAGGTTTTTAGAGGAATACTCAGAAATTCGTAAACAAAATACCGCTTTTGGGTTTCTTTTCCGTCAGTAATGAACATTATAATACACTTAAAAACTCAAATAAATCATTTTTGCATGGTACTGGCCCTTTAAGCCTTGACATATACAGTTAGTGATTACTTAGTAATGAAAGTGTCACCTGCTTTGTTATGCATGATTTGTGTCAGTCTGTTTGCTTAAAGCACTCCCAAACCTCCCGTCTGATCCTTCACAGGCTTTTCTGATGCCATTAAAACATAATAGTTGATTAGTTGGCTCATACATTTTCCCCCTTTTTTTACCTGATTTACAACTTTAACTTTTACAAAAGTTTGAACACAGCTGTTTATTTGACAAATTTGGAACTAATGTTAATTTACAATTATTTCAAAGTATAATTTTAGTGAAACATTTGCTGGAGAATCGACAACAATGCCTTCTGGGTGTGTGAGTGTTGCCGCTCTGTCAACATTTCAGGGAGGACAACCTTTAGGGTGTGCGACCTTTGTGATTGTCACTTATAGTCAATGCAACTAGACAGGCACGAGCTCTAAAAATCAACAGTGTCTTCAGGGGTTTGTGGGTTTGACTGCTCTTCGATAGGCATACCTAGAACCATGGCTCAAATCCTGAAGAGTTTGCAGCTTTCTTAAGAATTTTTCTTAAAGAAAAGACTTCGACCAAGGAGTAAATAATATACCTGTGTGCCTATCTGCAGGGAAACACTATGATTTTTCCTGAATTTAATTGACAGCAAGACATTGACATTGCACAAAACCTTCACCCCGGATTCTCAGTATCTACTAGAACAACAGGTCTACAGGACTCCCTTTTATTATTAACGGACATCTATTGATCCATCAAGTCACATTGAGAATATAAATCTTTAATTCAGTGAATATTTAACTAGGATGACAGACAGCAGCAATTCTTTAACTCGGCGCCAAAGATAAAAATGACATGTTAGCTACATTTTTATGATTTACCGACCTCATTCTCCTTGTTCAGTGAATCAAGAACAATTCTTGCGAGTATATTTCGTGGACTAACTTTTTATTCAAAAATATTCATACATTATATATATAAATATATATAAATATTCATACAGAAGAATCAACTTATCTAACCCTACAACTACATATTTAAAGACCAGCAGACAAGCTTCATCCAGACGGAGTTGGGGGGACAGTTGGGGGCGCGAGACGAGCCAGAGGCAGGATCCACAGCCAGGTGTAGGAGCAGGAGCAGAGACGAGGTACACAGTCAGGTACAGAGCAGAGACGAGCCAGAGGCAGGATCCACAGCCAGGTGCAGGAGCAGTAGTAGAGGTGAGCCAGAGATGAGGTACACGGTCAGGTACAAGAGCACGGATGAGCTAACTGGAATCTGGAAAAGAGGGACAGTACATGAATCGCACTGCACCAAACAGAGGCATGGAGAACTAAATGATGAATAATAATCAAGAATACAGGAGAGAAGGAGAGTAGAAGTAGATGAGAAAAGAGGACAGAACCCCAGTGCACCATAGTTACCCCTGCTTCAAACTTTTAGCAGCCTACTAACAACTAATGTTAGTGTTATTAAGTTTAATTTAACCCTTGTGCTATCTTAGATGACCCCACCCTTACATTGACGTCTTCTCCCTACCATGACAAAGGTGGATAAAGGTGGAAAGATTTCATGTAGTCCATGGACACCAGTAAGGTTCACAAATCATTGAAGAAAAAAGGTTCAGCGCACTGTCTAGTGGGTCGAGATGACCCAACTCCCAATGGTAAATTGCCTAGGATAGCACAAGGGTTAAACACATTAACATTAAGTTAAGTAATCTCAGAATACTAGCTAGTCTAACAATAAGCCTGTCCAAAGAGGAATGTTTTTAGTCTAGCTTTGAATGTTGAAACCGTGTCGGCCTCTCTTACATGAGCTGGGAGCTTATTCCATAAAACAGGGGCTTGGTGGCTAAACGCTCTACCTCCAAATGTACTTTTACTAATTCTAGGAACCACAAGAAGTCCTGCATTTTGGGAGCGAAGTGTTCTATTTGGATGGTTAGGGACTTTGGGGTCTTTAATATAGGGTGGGGCCATACCATGTAAGGCAGGGGTCGGGAACCTTTCTGGCCAAGAGAGCCATAAACGCCACATATTTTTAAATGTAATTTCAAAAGAGCCATACATTTATGTAGTGTCCCTTTCCCACACTGAGGCACGGAGACTTAACCTCTTTTAAGGTTCTTTATTCTGGTTACTGCAGACCACAACAAACGCCGTACAATTAATTCAGCAACTCCTGAATCTCCCCTGCCGAGACGAGAGAAAGCGCTTCTCCCAACTTTATATTCCCCTGCTCCCGCTCCAGCCCTCCCATTTCCCTTATTCGGCCCATAGCTGAACCCCATTGGTCCAGATTACCTAACAACAGGCTTAGCGACAGAACTGAGGGCCAATCAAATCTCTGCTTGATGCGTTCAATGAATTCCAGAACTTATAACGCGGCCCAACAGCCAAGTTAAACTCAGTCCGCGACAATATGTTTAAAACTAAATGTACAAGTGAATATGTGCATTTGATGTAATTTCAACATTTTTAAAGTACAATAAGTCTGTGGATTCTTTTGAATAACATTGTTATGCTGTTGCTGATAAATGATGAGTATTTCTCGTGGTAGTTCTGCTGATGGTCTAGTTTGGTTGATACGTGGTGAGTTTCTGCTTCATGCAGGCGTTGAGACTTTAAACGTGATCATAGGTCTGAATGTTCTGTAGATGTGAGACAGATTGCTCACATGTAGACCTGGAGTCAAACACACACTCACAGGCTGCAGTGAGTGACAGGCAGTGGGTTTTATGTTATTACAATCCCTGCGCGATTCACCTGTTGCCTGTCCCCCCACCCCCACCCTCTGCTTTCTTCCTCACACATCCCGTCCCCGCAACTGCGCGCTCTTTCTCAGAGACGGGAGCGCGCAGTTTTAGGCACGGCAATTCACAGGTTTCCAGCTGGTACAAACTCTGTGAAATAATAGATAATAGTAAACTGATAATGCTGGCGCTGATTTTTCTCTCCAAGCACCGTTACTACTGCGCGCCTCTGGCATCGCATCGCGCCCGAGAAGGACTGGTCTAATGAAAAAAAAAGTATAATTAAAGATTTGTCTGCGAGCCACATGTGACCATCAAAAGAGCCATATATGGCTCGCGAGCCATAGGTTCCCGACCCCTGATGTAAGGCCTTGTAGGTTAACAGGAGGATTTTGAACTTAATTCTAGAATTAACTGGGAGCTAGTGAAGTGAAACTAACACAGGAGTGATGTGATCTCTTCTGCTAGTTCCTGCTAACAATCTAGCTGGTGCATTCTGAACAAGCTGGAACTCTTAAGGAACTCTTAGGACACGCTGCTAACAAGGAGTTACAGTAATCCAGCCTAGACGTAACAAATGCATGGATGAGTTTTTCAGCATCACTCTTAGAAAGTATATTTCTGATCTTAGCAATATTCCGCAGGTGAAAAAAAGCAGTTCTGCACGCCTGAGATATGTGAGCCTTAAATGATAAATCCTGGTCAAATAAAACCCCAAGGTTTCTAACTGTGGAATGGGGGGCTATACTTACGCCATCCAGGGAGACTGAGCAGTCCTTTAAAGTTGGATCTAATATTTTGGGTTACTGATTATAATAAAGTTAAACAATAATCTTTGTGGACCGTAATGTTTGCAGACGACTTTGTCATCTGCGGTGAGAGCAGGGAGCAGGTGGAGGAACATCTAGAGAGGTGCTGGTTTCCTTTGTAAAGGAGAGAAGTGACCATCAGCTGCAGCAATGCAGAAAATCAGTGGGAGAATGTGAGGGACTCAAGTGGAACGGTTAAGGTGAAGAGGTAAATGAAGGTGGAGTAGTAGTCCATAAAAACAGATAGTGTGGTAAAGAGAAAAAGATCAGAGAACAAGCAGGTTAGATGGGGTGGAGGAAATTTTCTGGTGTGACAGAAGAGTGTCAGCAAGAATGACAGGAAGGGTGTAGAAGACATGTTCAGGGAAGGTACAATGGTAACGTTGGGAAAGGCTTGTGAGGTTGGAGCCAGAAAGGTAAATGGGTGTAGTGATGGAGGACATAGGGGTAGCATGTCTGTGTGAAAAGGATGCAAAGGATATGATTAGATGATAGCAGCCAAAAGGGAAAGATGAAACTTTGTAAGAACGTCACAATTTTCCAAAATTTTCTACGTTCTGTAAAACAAATATGTAGACTTGTCTTTCCTGACAAAAGAAATCAAATCCAACTTAATTTGTAGAGTACTTTTATGACAAATGTAGCTCAAGGTGCTTCACATAAAAATATTTTCCAAAGCAAAACATAAAAAGGACAACTTTAAAACACATACTAACAAACACAAAATAATACAGCAATTATGGATTAAGATTAAGCAATTAAGATGAGAAATAGAAATCAGACTTGATACTTAAATGAGGAAACAATATTTTGGCACCTTTCCACATCAGTGACACCAACACACACACACACACACACCCCACTCATGTTCACAGAGGACACAAACACAGGATCCCCGAACTTTAAGCAAGGAGCCAAACCCGGGAGTTCCCCCTGTTCACTGAGAAGGCTCAATCTGGAAGATCCCTCTGAGGAAGACACTGAAAACAAAATGTAAAAGGATTAACATACAAACAAGTAAACACAGAGATTAGTAACCAGATCAACTTCAAATAAGTAACACATAAAAACAAGAGGTATAGGCCTACAATAATTTAGATATTAAATATATGTGAAGTCTATTTGTCTCCAGTACAAAAGAGAACCAACATGATAAAACATTCTTGCACTTTCTTTTTTTTATTTCCTTTTTTTAATTGAGCAACAAGCATCAGATAAAAAAATAGCCATACAACAAATTCCTTTACATTAACTGATTAGAAATGATGGTCAACAGTCTTTATGAGATAGAAAAGAGGACAGAACATTGAAGCAGACAGTTTTAGCTCAGGGGTCAGGCTCACTGTTGACATCACGTCAATGCCTTTCCATTTATAAAATAGAGAACGTTTCTGTCGTCATCCTACAGCATGTTCTTAGTACAACACCCACATGCTGCCATTTTTCCAAGTATCCTTTAATACATAAAGTTTTGTTTCTTCTGAACACACCTTTCTTAAAAATCAGCATTGGTTTTTGCCACAGTTTTCAATTTTTTTCAATTAACCATTATTTCTCTTAGGAGTCCTTTCGAAGTGATTGAGCTGATCAATAGTTAAATAGCATAAATTGTCTGATTGATTCGTCTGCTTTCCTGCAAATGAGTCTTCATCCTTAAAGCCGTTTTCTCAAGTACTGCTGGAATGGAAAAGTTGTTTTTCGGAGGCAATTTGTCGCATTTGACGAAATGTTGTTTTCCGTGACGCACATTCATCCTTCAGCCTCTGTCCTGTCCTTATCACAGGTTTACGGGATGTGGAGCAAGTGAATGTCAGGCAGTTCAAGAGTTGAAAGCTCACTAGCTCTGAACAGTACAGGTTACAGAGAGGAGAGGACAGCCCCAAGCAATACTGTCAAGCATCACTAAGCAAAGTGTCTCAGAAGATGCTTTTTTTTCCTTTTTTACTTGTACTGCAAACCTGCGACTAAACACTATAAATCAATACACATTTTTGTAACGAAAGGTAAATATCAAGGATATCAAAATTTAAGTCTGTGAAAAAGCTGAAAATGTAAAAACATTTTTTGAAAATAACTTTTCTATGGCTTTAAAGTGAAGTACTTTAAAACTATTTTTGCCCATTTTTCCATCATAGTGCAAACTAGTTTTTCCTTTTTTACAGTCCAGAATGTGCAGAGAAGAACATCTGTTACGCTGTTGACATTTAATCATTAAGAAATGTTCATGTAAGTAATGGATACATCTTCTCACATTAGTTTTTCCAGTATAACACTTCTTACTCACTTGAAGCTAACCATTAATCATGTGTTCACACCTGAGAAGCTTTTAAATGCATGAAGACGCTCATCTTAATTGTGCTGCACAGAACATCACTGCAGCATCATCAAACAGATTTTCACAACCGAAAGGCCGGTTTTGTAAGGCGCTCTGTCTTGCATGCTGGGTAATGCCAACAAATTTAGCATTTGTCCTCGTATATACTACAATGAGGGCTCTATCTCAGTTATCTCAGTGACCATGTTTGATTTTAGTTTTGATTATGTCTATAGGCAATAAAAATAAATTAAAAAACATAGTTTTACTGTCAAAGCAATCTTTAGTTTAATTTTGGCAGATTGTTATTTTCTTGTTATTGTTACAGCAATAAGAGAAATTATAAATACAAAAATACATAAAAATACATGTTTATAAAATGTTAAATGGTTGTTACGGCTGTGGCCGTATTTGGTTTAACAATGGTTAAGAATTATTAGATTTTATGTCTGGGTAAATATAGTTCATATGAATATTCAAATTAATTTAAGTGCAGTTGCAGCAGCTGTCACGTTTGTATAAAATTAAAAAAGATTAAAAAAAGAAAAGTGACTTCTGCATCTTTCATAGCTTTAATATTCACTCGAATGAAAATTGTGTTTTTGGTGTTTTTAATATTTTCTTGTGCCATTTTAACCCTTGTGCTATCCCATGACTCCACCCTTACATTGACGTGTTCTCCCTAATATGTCAAAGGTGGATAAAGGAGGAAAGATTTCATGTAATCCATGGACACCAGTGAAGATCACCAATCATTGGAAAAAAAAGGTTCAGCGCACTGTCTATGGGTCTAGATGACCCAACTTCCAATGTTAAAGTGCCTAGGATAGCACAAGGGTTACAGATGATGGACATACACTGTATATAAGGATAATGAAACCTAAAAATGTGTTATTGAGTATTCAAGTATTCATAATCGTTGTGAATCAGGAACCAAAAAACGGTTGGAAAAGATTATCACTGATGTAGAACAGCAGGCAACTGTCATGGTTTGGGTTTCTTTGTATTGGTTTTTGCTTTCTGTTTTGGTCTCTGTCATGTTTGAGTTCTGTTTCCTGTTATATTTTGAAAGGTTTCCTGTTTTGTCATGTTTTTGAGTTTAACTTCCTTGGTCCCAATCTGCCCTGATCATGTTCGCCTGTGTCTTGTCTGTCTTTTCTGTATATAAGTCTTGTCTCTGCCTTCCTCTTGTGCTGGTCCATTAACGTCATTAATGTCTCTCATGTAATGTCTCTAATGTCTCTTCACTGACTCCCTTCCCATGTGTTCATGTTTTGCCCACAGTGAGTTTAGTTTTTTTTCTACTCGACAGCGCTTTTTGTTAGTTTAATAAACCCCTTGCCCTGGAACCATGTCCCTCCGTCTCTGAAATTTGGGTCCTTCATGCTCCCCACCTGACAGCAACAAGCGCCCTTCTTTGCTCCATTCTGATGCATCCACTTGCAGACAAACAGATCCTCTTTCTTAGATGATGGGAAGTAGGGGAAACTCAGAGGTGAATTACTAATTACTTACTGCCAGAAACTATGTTCTAGAAAATGATACGTTTTTTTCGTTTTGGCTAAAAATGGCATGATTTAATTAAAGACTACAAGGATCAAAAGATAATCGGAGTGTGACTTTAAAATATAACAATAGTTCTTATAAATATTTGTCTGTTTTTCATGTTTATTTTTGGTTTAGAATTGATGTAATCATTTAAAGAATATAATCTTTTTTTAATAAAATAACCATTGAGAAAAGAAAAAAAACATAAGCACAAACTGGCATTTAAAAAAAATCTCAAAAATCATTCACAAACAGGAAAAAGTCACACAGCGTGACAGTTAATGAAAGCAAGAACCACTGGTTCTATCCTTTGACTTAATCCACAGTGCCATAGTCTTGCACTACAGGTGCTCTATTTGAAGCTCACGCATGGTTCTCTTCATTCAAAATGTCATTTTGCAGAGCAGCACTAATGACTTGTTGTAAAGCAGCTTTGAAAGGCCATGTCTAGAAGCTTTATTGAAAGCTCCACCTATAGTCAGTCCTTCCTTCGCCCAAGTTTTAATTACTTATGCAGGCAAATGCAAAAATCCTTTGATGGTTATTTATTTCCTTTCATGTCACCTATTCTTCCATATTTCACTAACTGTAAAATATGTACATTTATGTAAGGAAATTAGCTAACGACAAGAAACCATGATGGAAATTGGTCAAATATTTGCAACCATATCTTTGTATTTATTTCTTTTCCCTTCATGCAAAACAGTTAAAGATTTAGAGACTTCAGAGCACTTACTGTGTGCAGGGACAGGACAGAAAAAACCCGATAATAAACGTCCTTGATTATCTGACCCTGAGGAAGCACCTCATTAAAAACAGACACTATTGTGTAGTGGAAATCACTGCATGGGGTCAAGAGCAGTTCTGAAAACCTGTCACGGAGCACAGCCTGTTTTGTTGCTGCTCCTCCAAATGAAAATTGAAACTCTCCCTTGCAAGACAAAAGCATAAACACTTGTCAGATTGAGGCAAAAGGGAAAACTGTGTGGCAAGAGTGACAAATGAGGCTGGCCATCCTCCACCATGCACTGTTTTAACGCCTTTTTATTTTTAATGAAATAGTTCACTGTCTAGAAGGAACGTAAATATCAACTTCATTATCCCTTGCTATCTTAGGTATAACATTGGGAGTTGGGTCATCTAGACCCACTAGACAGTGCTCTGAACCTTTTTTCTTCAGTGATATGTGATCTTCACTGGTGTCCATGGATAACATGAAATCCTTTTCACCTTTATCCACCTTTGTCATGGTAGGGAGAAGACGTCAATATAAGGGTGGGGTCATAGGATAGCACAAGGGTTATGTACATTTTATGCTCTTTCCACGTATGACATATCAGTCTTTCGTGATACATGTGTGACATATGTAACTAATGAATGTTTATGCCCGTGCCATTTGTCAATGTGCCCAGATGTCTTTTGAGGGTTTAGGCCGATAGGTCTTTATGTGAATTTGGTTTTAAGCTGTTCAAAATGTTGGATTGGTTGAGAATTTACGCTTATTTTTAGTAGTTTTACATAAGGGTTCTATGTAAGGGTTAATGGCCGACGAAGTATGCATTATCAGTTTTTAACACATGCCGTGGAAACCTGAACAGTCCGACGCGAAGGGAAAGTGATAATGCATACTTCGAAGGCCATTAACCCGCTTATACCATGGTCGCTCAGAAAAAATTCATCTCTTACCGCTTGTTTTTGTCTAATATGAAGCAAAAGGTTGTTTTAAAGAAGCCGGCGCAGTGATACAAAACATTTAAGCTAGGTGACCGGAACTTCTTTTTTCACCGTGCGGTTATCCTGTGAAATATCACTTTTTAATGTACACCCAGCAGCCAATCAGAATCAAGTATTCACCCGGACCAGGGTATAAGTTGATTTATGCCATGGTCCGGGTGAATAATCCGGTCACCTATAGCTTAAATGTTTTGTATCACTGCGCTGACTTCTTTAAAACAACCTTTTGCTTCATCAATTGGACAAAAACAAGCGATAAGAGGTGAACTTTCTCTCTGAACTGATTCTTTATTCTACTCATCGGAAAGATCAGCATATATGTATCGCTTTATGTCGCTGAGTCTTAACTGCAGCGGTGGTGCGGCGCAACCCGCCGGACCACGTAACAAATAGTCCGCTTTATGTGAGAAAAGCGATCCAAATTGGAAAAAAAACATGAATTAATGACTAAAAACGGGTTACTATTTATTTCTTTTGTAAGTGACCATGGTATAAGCGGGTTAATGGCCTTCAAAGTATACATTAAGAGGAAGGCGGAACTGTCCGACGCGAAGTGTCTGGATCATTCTTGAAACATTTGTGAACCTTTCACGTAACGATCACAACTTTTCTGACTTTTTCTACATATGTTTACGTATGACCAGTTTTCATCTGTGCAATTTGCGCAAAATGTACTCAGTGGCTGTGTGACATGGCCTTAATATGCTATATTCTTATTTAGCACACACATAGCTTTTTAGAATTGAATAAAAAAGGCAATATAAATAGAGTGTGACCAAATAGTTTACACAAATATTTTTCTTTTTGACAACTAATGACAAATAAATCCCATTTCCCTCACATTGCGGCTACATCGAATGTTTAATGTAGTTTAAAGTTTGCACTTATTCATTTGCATTTGTCTTGAGCTTTGAGTGTTTAGTCTGTCTCAAGCTTTTATGCTCAGCTACATTCAGTAATACGATTTGCCAGCTGGACACATTTTGCTTTTAAGTCAACTAATGGGAATTCATTTACTGCAATAATGAAGAGACATTAATCTGCTGCAGGGGTAAGTCTGGAGACAGTTTTGTTTAACTAGAGTCTAACTCAGTTTATGCATTAAACTTCTCATTACTCGCTCGCTTCCATTACTTTTTTGCTCTTCGAAATCAGCATCCTACCAATACATTTTTCTCCCCTCCCACTTCCTGTTTTTATTCTGTCCCTCACTCCCAGTGGTAATTTTCCAAGTGACATACAGGGGAGGGGAAAATTCAGACGGAAAGCAAGAGTGACTTATGGCCGTTCACTTCAGCCCCTTTTTAGATTGTTGCTGTAAAAATGTCTACATGAACATAACTGATGGGGGGAAACTGATCTGAGTGGGTTGATTGCTGCTCACCACGGTTTACCACAGACCTAGAACTACTTTTGTCCTCTTTAGGTGTTTGCTCCAAGCTTAAATTCCAAATGTTGAAATATTGTCTTCTCCCTGGGGTTTCACCCAAACAAACAACTGAAGGGCACTTAACGTTTTGGACAGATAATGCTGCATTGGGCCTTTCTACTCACCTTTTCAATTTCTTAACCAAAATGGCCTTTAAAATTGTGCACAGACACATTTTCCAGCAGCCATTTGTGTTCCAGGTTGACCCTTTTTTTCTTTTAGAAGTGAGACATCAGATTCTCCTTTAGAATCCAGTTGATATAAGATCAGAGTTTGAGTATTGGCCTGCTTCTGCCCCAGTTCCATTGGTATATTTTGAGTTGAAGTTCATATGTGAGCACAAATTGATAAATCCTATCTTTCTGGGTTGTGTCCACCCCCCACCCCCCCAACATGCTTGCTGTTGCATGTCCATTGCCAGCCGGCTCTTATGAGAAAATTGTTGAGATCATAAAGTCACTGGCTTGTAATTCAGTCTTTTATCTTATTCAGTTTTAGTTTGCTGCAGGTGAACTGCAATGGATAGTTGTTATCTCTTGAAAGGCTTCATGTCACATCCACACATTTATCTCCAACAGGATTTCGCTGTGAAACTCGAGCATGAATGCAGAGGTTACTGAGGCGATTCAAGAGCATTTAGAGCTGGGAAAAGTTTGTCTTCACGCATATTTGCATCATCTTCACTGGGTCATTTCCTCTGGTCATAATGAAATTCTTAGATTCTATCTAAAGTAAAGCACCTCATTTGCTTGTCATTTAAGTAAAGAGCAAGAACATCTCTCAAGTGTTTTAATAAGCACATTAAATCTAATTTGTTTCTATAAGGTCACCTGTAATAGATTATGTTCACTTCCTAATAGTTTGAAGGCAATTGCTTTAACAAAAACAAAATAATTTTTTAAAGAAACTTTGCAGGGAGTTTGCAATAAGCAGGTTTGAGCTGCGCTCAGGGTACCTACATTTGAAATGTAACTATCTATAGTTGAATTTACACTAAAATTAGTTTTGAGGCTTGAACCAAAATTAAACTGGTATTTTTATTTTCTGATTTGTGGACGTTTTGCATATTGCGTTAACTTCTGGATAAGCTTGCCAACACACCTGTCTTACCCTGAGAAGAGGAAATTGGTGTAATTTGTCCTTGGTAAAAAAGGCTTCTAATCACAGATGACTAAGATTATAACACATTGAGGAGTAGGCATAAAATTCCTGTAAACTTAAATGAAAACAAGGAAAAACTCATCAATAGCTTTAGCTAAAGCATTAATACTTTCTCAATAATTTCCTACAATGTCAGTCCCCAACCCTCAGCTTTGGACCAGTACCGGTCAGTTGGATAGTTGGACAGTTGCTGCAGAGACAAAAACACAATTTACATCTTTTTCTGTTTAATTTATAATCTAATTCTGAATGAATTAATATTATTATTCTCTCGACTCATATCAAGTCGCTCAATCACGTGTCAAACACACACCTGCTGCTTTCTTAAAGTGGCTGTGCCAACCGCTAAATGACAACCTAGGCTAGCAAAGAACCAAAAACAAACGTATTTGAAAAGAGCCAATAACAAAACAGGAGAAGAGCCTTCGACTTCAAAATAAAATCCAAGTATGAAGTTATTGTTTCCACACACCATAATGATGCATAATATTCAGCAACCGGCTGATAGTAAAATTGCTCAAATGGTGGATTCACGCTTATTATTATATTTAGAAAATATCAGTTTCGGTGACTTTTTCTGTTCTTGTCATCGCACCTCAAAAGTTGGACGAGGCTCAATTTGTTGTCTTTTGGAACTTCCACTTGGACAGTTATGGTTAAGAGAAAATCTATATCCCATTTTAATGGTTCCAACATGAAATCTAGAGAACAAATATGGTTTAAAGCAGCTGCAGATATTTTACAGAGTACAAAGATCCAAACTGATCCAACTACACCTTCAAAAGTTAAGGAAAACAAAATATCAGACCTCAGCCTCGTACAGCCCGGTCCAGGAAAATATTGTCTGACATAAACCAGGCCGAGGCCTAAAAAAGGTAGAGGACCACTGCTATAAGGTGCATTAAAGTCTTGTTTTTTAATTCAAATTGACAAGTTCTTGACATCCCATGAGGGTTGTGCAGTTTCTAGGTTTTGTGATGCTCAGTCACATGCTTTGATCCTGTCTCATCTGCTTCATTAATCTTAAAAATCTTTCTTTGGTGTGTAATGTACTGCACTTCTATAATCTTCTTGTGTGCACATATTTGGCTTCAAAAACACTTGAATGTTTTCATTCCGCTGTGATGTTTACACTCAAGTAGGACTTTTAAACCTCTTAAGCGTAACCCCTGGATGCCTTAATATATTTCCAGTCTGTTATGTTCTTACTTTCAAGTAGATGCTAAATTAAGGATATTTTGAAGCCGAGGTGGTTGGATATATTTTTGCATCAATAGAGGTCAATAGAAGGTTAAATGAAGAAACAAGCACATGTTTCTATTTGATGATGTGGGTGCAAGGACTTTGGACCATCAAGCAAATATTCTACCTAAAGTACTGTCATTACTATAAAATATGTACTTCATAATTTTACAGTTTCCCTAACAAGCTGTCATTTTTACTGCCGTATTGATAAAAGTGTCTGCATCATTTGTGTTGTCTATGTATTAATATGTGTTTGCTTTTTGCTACTTCTCCACTGCTAACAGATTTCCCAGAGTGGCAATTCTCCTTTCATGACGAGGAACCTATTGTATCTCAAATGAACCATAATAAATCTATAACTCAAGTCAAAGAAGTCACATCAAAGACTTCAACTCTGCATAGATTTTAGCTAAATATTTACACATTTGCACACTCGTGATGAACTGGTAATCTTTCTGAAGGGTTTGTCTCGCTCTTCAAGCAAAAAGGGGGTTGCACATGCAGAAAAACTGTTTTTTGAAGAAAAAGAATACAGGCAGTAAATGTATCTGTGATACTCACAATTACTGTATCTTTGGTTACCTGAATACAATTGTCAAAAAACAAAAACTAAATGTCATGCACTGCATGTCACATTTGACACCTTTGGAGAATCTTTCCAAAAGGGAAATGTCACTCCTATAGATTGAAACTCTTCCTTTGTATCTTTCTTATCAAGTTGTTCAATCATCTTTCAAACACTCAGTGCAAACTTTCATGTGTGGCAGCCAATTTCACACTCATTTCCTTCTATCAGTGGCACCCTTATCAAAGCCCACTGGAACTAAGGCGAGGAATTACACAATATAGAGCCAAAGATCAAGAGTGCTTATTGGAGCATTCAGTTTCGCAGTCTTTGAATTGTTTCAAAGTATCTCAAACTAAGAGGACAGCTTCAGATTTACCCATAAAATTACCATTCCAGATCTGATGGTAAAATATTTCTCCTTGTGGTCTTTCAATAAATCTCAATTTAGACTCTTTAGAGCAATGGGCTTTTATTTACATCTACAAACAAAATGGATGGAACTCAAATCCCTGATTCATGTCTTCTGGCACTGATCAGCTGGACAGGCAGACAGTGGCAAGTCATGGTTTTGAAATTCTTTAAGAGTCTTAATCAATCAATCAATAAGGAGAGCCCCCAAATCAGCTTTACAAAGTTAGTTACTGCCTCACTGAAAAAATAAAAAAACAGCAGTTTGGAGTAATGAGGACATCGGAGTTGCATTAACTATCAGACTGCCAGCTTAATGATCTATGCGCCACAGAAACTCATTTGGCTTGATGAAATGAACAGCCACTTCTGTGGCACCCACTTGTGACTCAAGCTCGACAGACCTGACAAAAAGTCTGAATATTACACTAAAAAATAATCGTACGTTTCTCCTGGTCAGGACAAAATAAGGTAAAAAATCTGGATCAAAAATACTTTTAAAACCTTCGACATATACAAACATATACTTTGTTTTTTGTGTGTGTTGAAAACTCTATAGAATCCTTTTTTCTTAGATCTTTTTGAAACCCTTTGATGACTTAATAGCTTAAACTCCCTGTTTGAATCTGTGCTGGCTGATGCTCTTCCCTCAGTAATGTCGGTCATTTTAAGAAATGAGTCGTCTTACGGTTACGGTTACGATTCAGAAGTGAAACCAAAGGGAACGCCTTTGATGGCCAATCTGAGGCGGGTTTGAAAGTAAGAAAAGCCAGATCACCAGTTACTTGGTGCCTCGTCATGTTTTCAAATGAGTCGCCATCTACTCCACAGTAAAAGGATCCAATTTTACACTCAATTTTTTAGCTCTGTGGTTAAATTTGATATTCGAGAAGATTATACAAGAGAGGAATTTTAATGAATGTTTGATTTTTCAAATTTGAGGTTAAATTTAAAATGAGGTTGTTTGTTGTAGAATGAGTTTGAATGGAAAGGCGCTGGTTCAATGAAGACATATGGGGAGTTTGTGTGGGGAGTTTGTCTCACAACAGTCAGTTGGTTTACAGTGTCTCCATTGGATCTCCAGTCCATCTCCCCTCCCCCTTGGCTCCCGGAGGAGTGATTTGTCCTGCCACCCCATGTCAAGTAACCTTAAAAATTAAAAAGAATTTTATGAAGTTTTATTTTAAAAGTACAAAGGAAGTTTTGAAACCCGTTTTCGGTTCTCTGCCCTTCTACCGCAACTTTGCCTCGGCTTTTGCCAGTCCATTGACATATCAATGGAAATAAAACTCTTGTGTTGTGGTGCAGAGAGACAGATGTCAGATGCAGACATGACGGAGGCAATGTAAACATTCCGATTGATCAATGAATTGCTCTATTTTTTTGTGTGAATGGAACGGATTGGAGATTTATCCCAATTGGACCAGTGTAAATCAGCCCTAATCACCAATGTGCCTGTGTATGATGAATGATTCATTCGCCAGTCCATTGATTTGTCAATGGATCCAATCCCCGACTTTTGCTTCGTCCTCGCTCACACCAATCCCCACTCATGTCTTCCTTTCCTATATCCAGAAACCTTCTCTTTGGTTTTCCTCTACCCTTTTTTACTGGCAGCTCATAACTCACCATCTTTTTACAAACTGCTTAGAATGAACTGAAGCCCCCAAATGCAAAAACAAGATGGCATTTTCATACAGGCAGAAGACTAGGCTTGTCTGCATTGGACCAGATCTTCTACACAGAGGAGGGGCAGCATCAAGAAGACTTCCAGCGAAACCCCAGTCTTTTAGGGGTGGGTGGTTCCAGAACGAACAGGCAGAAGTACACGCAGCGGGCAGGCAGAACTCAAAAGAAATTCTGCAGATTTACTTAAAAACCTTAAGTCAAGGGGCTGCATGCAACCACATTCAGTATTTGTTATAAAGAATACTTATATAATATGAGCTACAGAATCCCATGAGGATAAATACTTTAGTATTTTACTCAGAAGTGTTGCGTACTACCTTGCCTAAATCATTAAGTAATGCAAAATATTAAATGTATTTAGTAATATTTACTCTAGCAATTATAAACTAGGTTAAAAGTCAGAATAGTTAAACAACCAAATGCACAGTGAAAGTAAAAACAGCCTTAGATCGTTTTTTTGCGCTAGAGGTTATTCCAGGGCAGACCAGGGTCAAAACAGGAACTAGCAAGTAGCAGGATACAAACGAACATGCAGGACAGCTGCAGAGAGACAACAACATTCTGGCAGAGAACTGGTGGTGAGCAGAGCATTAAATACGCAGGTGAGCAAGTGCATGTGATGAAGGGGATCCTGGGAACAGCGGAGCGTACACAAGGAGAAGCAGAAACTGGACACTAACATAATCACTGCCCTGCCCCTTAGCAAAACATAGTATACTTGTAGATTAATTTAAGTATTCTTGAGTGTAAGTACAGCAGGTATACTATAGGCCATGTGTTTCTGGTGTAGGAAGTATGAATATTTCTTCAAACTAAATTGGAACACTCTAAATTTATAGCATATACTGTAGATTGTATATAAAAACCTCAGGTATAGTGCCTCACTTTAACCCTTGTGCTTTCCTAGGCACTTTAACATTGGGCGTTTGGTCATCTGGACCCCACTAGACAGTGCGCTGAACTTTTTTTCTTCAGTGATTTTTGATCTTCACTGGTTTCCATGGATTACATGAAATCCTCTTGACCTTTATCCACCTTTGTCATGGTGGGGATAACACATCAATGTAAGGGTGGGGTCATAGGATAGCACGAGGGTTATGCATATACTAGGTATACTTGTGTCTATGAAGACTCTCATTCATCCAGGTTGGTTCCATTGTAGTAGGTTTAGGGGATGTCATCTGGACTTGGTTTTAAAGTTAGAAGACGTTTCACCTCTTATCCAAGAGGCTTTCTCAATTCTGAATTAGCTGGTCAAAGAGCTGGTATATATGCGCTCATGGGGGAGGAGTCAGACCTGAAACTGGATGGTATTGTCTACTTAGCCTACATGGTTTCGGGTCGTTAAGAGTACTTTGTCCTCAGCTGGGGGTTGGGGGAGCCAGTGACTCCCTCCCCAAACTGGTCATCCCTTTCAGCTATTAACAACCCTGGTTTGGTTTGTTTAGGTTTCAAAACACTGCCGTAGATGGATGGAAGAATAAACCTGAGACCACCATTCTTATTAAGAGAAGGTTTATCCTTCTTGACAAAAATGGCTTCTTTCACTCCTCGCTCAAACCATCCTTTCTCTTTGGCTAGAATTCGGACTTCACTGTCCTCAAACGAATGGTTTGTGGCCTTCAGGTGGAGATGCACTGCAGACTCAGGTCCACTTGGGTTTGCTCTGCGATGTTGGTAAAGCCGCTTGTGTAGAGGTTGTTTGGTTTCTCCTATATACCGTTCCTTGCAGTTCTCTTTGCAGTGGATAGAGTACACAACATTACTCTGTTTGTAACTACAAACATATATACCAGCTCTTCGACCAGCTAATTCAGAATTGACAAAGCCTCTTGGATAAGAGGTGAAACGTCTTCTAACTTTAAAACCAAGTCCAGATGACATCCCCCTAAACCTACTGCAATAGGTATACTTGTATTACACTTAACCCTTGTGCTATCTTATGACCCCACCCTTACATTGACGTGTTCTCCCTACCATGACAAAGGTGGAGAGGATTTCATGTAATCCATGGACACCAGTGAAGATCACAAATCACTGAAGAAAAAGGTTAAAGTGCCTAGGATAGCACAAGGGTTACATAGATAACTTTTTGCTAGGCGCTCTCTAAACAACTTTAAACTATCGTAATCTTCTGCATATATCTCCAAAACATCTGGCATGAGCTGTCCCTCTGAGGCTTTCATTCCTTATCCTTCCCATCCTTTTCCCTCTCAGAAAGAACCTCAGCATCTTCACCTCTGCTACCTCCAGCTCTGCCTCCTGACTTTTTCTTAGAGCCACTGTTTCTAAGCCATCATACACTATTTAAGATTGCTGTTTATTTCTGTGTCTTGCTTGACAATACTGAAAACATATTTTTTATAAGCAATTAGTAATGGGACTTTGTTATTTAACACTAATACATACAAATTCTTGGACATGTCACTAAAAGTTTTATTTTTATTTTCCATGTTTAAATCATCTGCTTTCTGTAGTTTCACACACATAAAACATCAAAGTGATAAAAAGATAACTGACTCTTGGCTCTTGATCGTGCTCTTCATTTACACCCCAACAATCTCATATTCTGTCTGTAGTCTTTTTTTAATATGAGATTTTTCCAGGACAGACTTCAAATACATTAATTTAAGGATTTGTGAATGTGCACTTAGACATCACATAAGGTTTAGACCCAGTTCTTTGCAGTGTTAACATTTTGTACTGCTCTTAATTGTGAAATTTGATTAAAATGATGACATATTGCATATGTATTTCGTTATTGTATGTTGCATTGCACTTTTCATAAATTAACTAATGTCAATGGATTGAAGAATGTTATGTTGATAAAAAAGTAATGAAAGCCATTAAAAGCCATACTTTCGTATTATATTTCTTCTCATAATCTGAAATGAATCAGGTGGGGTTGGTAATTAATATCTTGTCTCCTAGCAACCAAGAAAACGACCTTGAGGTTAAGATTAAATCATATTGTCTTACCTTGCTTTACTCATACAGTAATCTGGAAATCCAAGTGCTACACAGGAAATTGAACATGCTGACATGAGGCTCATTTTTTATTTTGGTACTCCACTGCAGCTTTTTAGTTTTTCTTTTAAACCAGCAATATTTATGACATGAAGTGCCAGTTTGAAATTTTCTCCTTAACAACTGTGCCATGACCAGCTATAATGTAAACTTTAATACCACCCAGCAGGTCTTTTTTAAACACGTTTTGGCATTAACTAAAAAAAGTGTGGTTATAATAATATTGCACAAGGAAAAGTAGGTCAAAGTTGAAATGTAATATAAATTTTTCACCATTGGATAGCGTCATTCTTCATTTTTTTCAGCCCCAGTAAATAGAGTGGCGATCAGCCATAATTTTAATTATAAAGTGTGTTCATATTTCACAGACATTTGGCAGCACAGAAAGAAAGTTTAAAAAAAGCTCATTGTGAGGAGAGATTGTCACTCAAACCCAAATTTTCTTTCAAATCTGAAAAATATATACAGACAACCTATCAACTGTTTATTGTTGTCATACACCCCCGTGCTTCCGGTTCCTAAACCCTGCTCTAAGGTCTACAAGGTGAACGTTGAGGGCTTTAGGAAGACGATTCATTCATTCATCTTCTAATCTGTTTGTTCCTTTTTGGGGTCATGGGGCTGCTGGAGCCTATCCCAGCCACTTGTGGGCGAAGGCAGAGGACACCCTGGACAGGTCGCCAGTCTGTTGCAGGGCCACAATCACACACCCGTGCTCTCTCACACTCCCACCTATGGACAATAGAGTAACCAATTAACCTATGAAGCATGTTTTTAGACAGTGGGAGGAAGCTGAAGTCCCTGGAGAACATGGGAGAACATGGAAGCTACACACTGATGTTCTGGTTCAGGTGCTTGAACCAGGGCCTTCTTGCTGTGAGGCAAGAGCGCTAACCACTGCGCCACCTTGCAGCCGTCTTTAGGAAGAGGATGTTTGAATAAATACTTTAGGACGCAAAAAAGTTGCTTTGAAAGTGTTTGTATCTATAGCCCGATCAGTTAGTTCAGACAACTAACAAGTCTTTTATAGAGTGACAGTATCAGTGTCATAGATGTCTGATATAAAATGTTTTCATGAATTTAATTATTCTATCCAGGCTCTGAAGTTTCCAGATTTTTGGAAAAGATAAAAGTCCTTCAAAGTCCCACTCTAAAAACCTTTTGATCAATTGTAAAACTCAGAAATGCAGTTTTAATCTTAATTTTCCTTATCTTCCATCATGAGAAAAAGCTCCAAGAACACATTAAAAACACCAAAAATAAAAAATTTTATTGGAGTTGCTGATAATCCAGGTCACATTTGGTTGGCCTTTTAAAAAATATCAAGTGTCAACTCCCAAACTTGAGAGCAGCTGTCCTTGTTTAACCCTCCTGAGAGCTTAAACATGCAGACAGAGGAGCTGAAATGTGCTGCCAAACTCAAAGCCTCATGGCAGTAAAGTTTACATTTAGAAAGAAGGAATTATTAAAACTAAATGTAAATTTTACTGTTTTAATACATCAAAATTCACCTTAAAGTAATGATCCAAAATTTTCAATCTATATGTCAATACAGTCATCTTCTAAGGGGACTTCACAGATTTAACGAGTAAAACCAATCAGGGGAAGCAATCTTTCAGTCTTTTCTATTTCTGTCAGCGGTAAATGATGAATATAACCTCATATGACGATGTTGGGAAAACATCACTCTGATTACCTCATTAAAGATGCATGTAATTTTAGATTATATATATATATATATATATATATATATATATATATATATATATATATATATATATATATATATATATATATATATATATATATAATCAATACCCAAACTTTAAAGAAATCAATACTTTTAAAAAGGCAATTTTTTAATTGTTCAAAGGGAAATTAAACCGTTTCACAAATTTCCGAATCACTTTACGTTGAAAATTACTCAATGTCTTTTTTTTGTCTGAGACTAGTGTAGTTTAAAACTTATTGTTTTTAAAGAAATTGGATTTTAAAGCTGAATCTGGGAGATGCTTCACTGCTCATCTGAGAATATTATTCAGTCAGTTCTCCTGAAGAAAATGAATCCTGTAAATCCTGTTTAGAGACGATGTTGTCATTAACAAACCACATGAAAAAATGTTTTATCTTAATAATTTAAAAATATATATTCATAGTGTGTGTGTTAAATTTTCCTGTCAAAGAATTTCTTTCAGGCTAAATTAAGCTCTGTGCTCATCCCCCACTATAGTGCAGAACATTGATTTATGCTAAACTATCACTTATCACTATGTTTTTTAGCGTTAATGGAAGTGCGAGAAAATAATTATGGGTATTCTACTCACTCAGGTGTTTCAAGGTTTTAAAACAGCCTTGGTGGTGGAGCACCTGCAGAGATGGTCAGACAAAACGTAAAAAAAAAATGCTGCTGCCTTACTACAGTTTTAAAAAGCTGATGTACACTTCCTTCATTAGTGGAGTCTCATTTGTACTGAATGAATTTCTTTATAGTTATCATTTTTTTATTATCATTATTATTATTATTGTTATAATACATGGGCTACTTGTGACATAAAAACTAAAGGGACAGCCTCCAAAAAAATGTCTGTTTCAGGGGAATATAAACAAAAAACCGGAATTGATCTTTATTTCTTAAATTATACTGGTTAATACAAACTGTACTTATAGCAAATACTATTTTTATTCGTTGCTTTTAGAAAACAGTTGGTGACATGTTTAACAATCAAATTTGTTTTTAACCCATAAGAACCCAGACCTAATTTTGGATTTGGATTTGGAAATGGCTTATTTCATGGAATCAAATCACAAATAAAACTAAACAAGACAAACAACAGAAATATACATCTACACAGAAATATATATATATAAATTCATGAATTGATTGCAAAATATATATACATCTACATAAACACAAAAAAAAGAAAATTATGTGAAATATACCACAGACCAAGTGGAGCACACAACACATTTCTGATGTTCTTCTGTTACTCTTGCGTCATTCTGGGTTCTTTTGGGGTTAATGAGAAAAAGCCTCATGGGACTGAAGTCTAATGCACCAGGTTGACCTGGCTAACAGGCCAGCAGCAGGCAACAAGAACAAAAAGCATTGCAAAGAGGTAGCAATGCACAATGACCATGCATCAGGAAGATAAAACAATGCCACATCAGCAGGTTTGGAAAAGACTCTTATCATCAGCAGGCATTCCAAACAGTGGAAACATAAGTGATCCCACGTAACAAAACAGAACCACGGACATTTTATGTCCGGAGCATTTTATGTGCTGCAAAAAAGAAATTACCTGCATATGGTTCGGTTTCTACAAGTCAGGGTTTATCCTTCAGAGGATACATTGGAGCCTTAAATTGCACCGTATCTGAAATAGATAAAACTTTACTGTTGTTTAGTCATAGCACAGATACCACCCCAGTCTGTTGTACCATAAACTTATTTGCAGCACTCACTTAAAACAAAGGAGGGGTTCTGTTTAGATTTTATGGTGAACTCTTCGATGTCTGTTTGTCTCTGGAAGTCTTTCCCAGCGCGTGCTGTGCAGAATGCCTCTGACGAGTCACAGCCTACAGCGAATCCTAGCTCCAGGAACAAACAAAAGAATTACAAGTTTTTTTTCTCTCAAAAAGATCATATATATAAATCGAAAAACCACAAAATTGAAATTAAATGTGGACAGATTTGATAGATTTGCTCATTGTTTTAACTATATGAATCAAGAGTTTGGTTAATTTCTCTCATTGAACGTTTTTCTTTTAAAATCTTTTTAAATCTAAATTAATACTCTATTTAAAAAACTGTATAAAATCACATCTAATACTTTCTTTAGCTGTCGTTTCACCCAATTCACCCAAAGCATATTGTAAAATAAGCATACCAATTTCTATGTGCTGAAAGAGCTGATCAGCAGTTGTGAAGCAGTTTAGTCATCTGGCGGTAGGGCGGTCGACCTCTGATCTGATTGGGTTCAATTCCTGCCATATGCCCAAGTGTCCTTGGGCAAGACAGTGAACCTCACCTTGGCTCTGGTGGAAGGTCGGCGCCAGCAGTGCCGCCATCAGTGTGATCAGTGTGTGATTGGGTGAATGGGACTGTGTAAAGCGCTTTGGGCCTTTGAGGAAGGTAGAAGGTAGCGCTACACAAGTATACAACAATACACCATTTACCATCTGTGTTATTTGATCATTTGGTTCACTTTTACCCAACAGAACAATTGTGACTATTTTACAGAAAGCCTAATTTGGCATTTATTATTGTAGTAACCGAAGGTGATAGGGAAACTTCAACTTAGAGTCAGAATTTGGTCAGTAAATTACTGATATTGTTTTAACAGTTGGTTGATTTGATTCATTTCCCATTACCGGTTTAGTTTAGTTTTTGGTGTTTGTGTGATCATGTTTTTCTGTGCAGTTCGGTCCAAGTTAGGTCTTTACTGTCACAAAAAAGTAAAATTGAAAATGAATCAACCAGTTTTCAATTTTCTATGAACAACTTTTAAGTCTGTCTGATAAAAGTTGGTAACCGGATAATGATAAATCATCTAATAAAACTGTTACGGTAGTACAGGGGTGGGTTTATATAAGTTTGATTCCTTCCACTCCCTTTCAAGCAATATTTAATTTTATGTCTAATTATCCTAAGTTTGATATGTCCTTTTATGAATGTATAACTGATGATAGTAATGTTTTTGTGTACTATTCTTACTTGATTGCTTGAAATAAACCACTTCGAATCAAAAATCAAAAATCAAAAACAACTAAAATGTTGGGTTTTTTGGCTGATTTCTTTTTATCCTAAACTTAAAAATTTATTGTGTCAGAATTGTGCTTATTTTTCCATAAGCTGATGGATTTGACAGATATAACTTCACTGTTCTTGCAAACACTGGTCCAGCAGCTGGTCTTCCTCTGCAACACCTGGCAGCAGCTCTTAACTGCTTCAGAGTCAGGGCTTGAAAGCTTTTGGGCTGGAAATACTTTCATCTGTGTAATTATAAATCAATATGTCTCCATCTGATGCTGATTTGCTTAATATTAGGCACCATTTATGTTTGGCATGAATTTGACATGACAAGAATTTCTATGATGAAACAAAATATGTTTTGCTGAAAGATGATGGAAAGAACTCACGAGATTATAGCAGATGTGCCAGTGGAGCAAGTGATATAAAGTGAATTGAAGTATGATTTTAATATTTTTTAAAACAATAGTAGGGGTGTAGGAAAAAATTGCAATATTTAATTTAGCGAAATGCAGTCAGGACGATATTTATTTACTTATTTATGAGCATCCTACAGCATCTGACTCTTGTTTTCCACTAAAACCCCCAATTGCTACTTGGGAGCCGAGCCCACTGAGCTTCTTTTAGTAGTTCTACATCGCACAAAACAACCACAAGATCTCAGCGAAAAGCAGCTTGTTTTGTTGTTATGAGATATGCACTACTCAGTTTTTACTTTGGACGGGTACCGAACTGAATCTCTGTGCCATATTGCTGCCAGTATCATATAAAAACACTGATTGTGGTGCTTTGTAGCGGGCCCAGATAAGAACGAGCGAAGCAGTTCATCTGCACAGCTGCAAATGCACAGAAGATCAGCCAAAATGCTCACAGCAATAGATTCTAATTCAGCAACCTGATGGATCAGAAAAAGATGTCTACAACGCTCTGAAAAAAGGCCAACGTCATGGCGATGCTTACTTCTGTGTGTGAGAAAACTGAGCTGCAGCTACAGTGCAGACTGTCATATAAATAAAGTATCTTAGCCACAGTGAAGCCCTCTCCTTCACCCTGTCATGCTGCCTCATTACACTTTGTTGTTTCTGGAGAGAATTAGTGTTTTGTTTTTTCCTTTATTTTGAAGTACCGTTCAGGCTCCTGAACCATTTGAAAGTACTAGAGAAGCTACATTAAGCAATGTTGAAAATAAACTGCAATATTTCCTTAATCATACGTTTAGAACCATTGATCAAGGCACATTCATAGAGTTTTTTTTCTTATAATGAAAATTATTTTGTGGTGGAAATTAGACCATGTTGACCGTTATCTTTAGGAACAAATATATTTTAAGTTACCAAAATAAAAGCACTATGTATTTGCTTGGGTAAAAGCAACTGATATATGAGATGCAGTTGCAGTGCTCAACATTGTGATCATTAAAAACAATTTATAATTTTATTATAATGAAAGGCGTGATAATATTCAGGTAGAGTTTTTTCATACTCTTAAAAAAACCATTCCAGTAAAATATTGTGATAGGTATCATATTGCTGGATGCGCATCGGGATACATATCGTGTCGCCAGACTCTTGCCGATACACACCCATAGTAATGACTCACAGCATTACTCCAGTCCAAATGGCACTGCCTGCATGTTTTACGGTTAACTGGTCTGATATTGTAAAAAATAGAATATCAAAACCTTAAAGCTAAATAAAAAAAAAAAACTTTCCTTAATGAGTTTATCTAGCTATTCACAGATTGTTGTCTGTTACAGGTTGTGAAAATGATGATCATTGTAGTGGTGACCTTTGCCCTCTGCTGGCTGCCCTACCACATCTACTTCATTGTGACCGGCATCAACAAGCGTCTGAGCAAGTGGAAGTACATCCAGCAGGTTTACCTGTCGGTGATGTGGCTGGCAATGAGCTCCACCATGTACAACCCCATCATCTACTGCTGCCTCAACAGCAGGTAGGAAACAACCAAGTGTTAAGTGCTAGAAGGACCAGGCGGCTGGAAAAATCCTCAGTAGACAGACAGGCGTTAGACCTTTGTTTCCAAGCACATAAAAAAATATTTATTTCAGGAATTTCTGAAATGGAAGGTATTTGTCAGTGTTAAACAGTTATTTATGCTGTATAAAGAGGTCACAAAAGAAAAAAATAACTTTCAAACAGAAATTTTGAAAAAAAACATATTTTTGCTCTTTTTTTTAAAAAACAGTAAAGAAGGAATCTGATTGAAGTCTTTCCATGGACAAATTATGAAAGAAATATGGGAACATTTAAGACATCTATAAATCCCCCAACAGGGAACACAGAGGTTAAAAAAGTTGTAATTAAATGTAAAATAAGACAATAAAAAAATGTTTTCCAAAATTTATCATTGTGCAATTGCTATCTTTTGAAAAAATTAACCAACATATCAAAGAACTTGATTTAGTTTATCACATATTGAAACTGATTTGACTGTAAATACTATAATTTTGCTATTAAAAAAACACACCTTAAAGTGGTAGAAAAATGTTAAAAATCAGTCAGACACCCGCCAAAATAAAATGTTGTTCTGAGTCAAAATAAGCAATATTTTTGCCAATGGCGTACATACAGGTTTCATTATCCCAGTGGGGTTTCCATGAAATTACACCCTTTCAAACACCTAAAAATGTTTGAATGTCGATTTACACAGAAAGCAAACAGTAGAATTCCCACAGTATAAAGTTTTGTCTTCAAATATTGATTGGAAATGTGATACTGAAATCATGGCACTCAGAAGCATTTGATCATAGAGCCAAAAATTTTGCATTTGTGGTCTGAAAGCACACGAGGACCACAACAGCGTATTTAAAAAGGCAATAAAGGGTTGGATGTCGTTGGGCCCAGTGAAGGGAAATCTGTGTGCTCACAACATTCTCAGAAATTGCTGCACACATTATCATATTGGCAGACTGTGCCAGCTGTAGCTCTCTGTTCAGTGAGGGAGCGACCCCCATTTCCTGCGTCTGAATAAGCTGAAACTAGCTACTAAAAATGTTGAGAGTGGGTTTACATAAGATGTGAACACCACAGAAGTATCACTGGTCCTTTAGTCCTCATTATTTCACTAAAACGGCACCCTGTGGAGTTGTTTCGTGCTGATTTTATAGGTTTTTTTTAAGCCTGTTTTTTTTTTTCATAAGGATAACATTGACATTTGCAAAAATGCTGTTTGGAGTAATGACGGCACCTGCTGAAGGCTGAATACATCAGCATGACGTCCTACTGCAGTTCTAGACATGTAGAATGTCTAAACAGAGCATGTTGCATAAGGTATATATAATGCTTTCAGCAAAATATTACAGCATGAATATTAAATATGTGATTATGAGTCCATCACACTTGGCCCTCTTCTTCTTTTTTCTTCAATTGTCTACCCTTTGTTGTCTCTTCTTTCTGTTCTAGCAACATTTGTGCCCAAAAATCAATTTTTGCTTGTGCAAAATTGACTAAAACTGGACTTTAAGAAACTTCTAAATATTCCCAGACTTTTTTTTATTATTTCTGCATGTTTTTAGACAAATAACTTTTTTTAATTTACAATTTGATCAAATGTGCCCCAAAATATATTAGTCCTATGTAACCATTCATATACTTGATACATACATTTCTGAGGCCCCTATCTCGTTAGCATTATCCAAACTTTCCTTAAAACCCCATTAGAACTTGGTCCATCTTTTCTACCCTGTAGTCCACCATCTTTCCACTAGGGGCAGTAAAAGCCATTTTAAAATGGCCTTACTAATTTTTAAAACCTTAAAGTGAAAATGATTCATCTATTGTTATTCATTTATTCAAATCACTACTTGCTGTATTGAAAGAATGCAAAATTTGTTCACAATTTATTCTTCATAATACAATTAGCCTACACCATGTTATAAATGTCTGTATCAAATTTGAGAGATACATAAGGGGCTTTTTACCTGTCAATGTTTTTGGAATTTTAAAACTAAGTGAGCAAAAACGTATCAAATCACCCAAACAAACCATCATTGATTCTATATCTTCTATATCTCATAAAAAAATGATATTGAATTTTTATGTGGATTTTATCAAAGATTATAAAAAAAAAATCCTGATCAAAAAAAACGTGACATTTTTCTTTTAATTCTTCATTGTATTGGGCTTTACCGTGTTAAATGTATTGTCTTGTGAAAAATGTGCCTTTTTCCGAGACTTTCGAAAACAATAATACTAGTACTAATATTTGAGCCCTAGAGAACCCACAGTGTCAAATTTGGCTAATGTTTTATTTAAATATTTTTTTATTTTTTTAGGCTAATGAAAATTTCTGCTCCCAAAATCAAGCAAAAGAAAAAAATATCCAGGGTTAAATAAATAATTGTATCTATCTGGAAGAAAAAAATACAACTTTAATCAAAATACTTAACTAAAAATGAAATTTGTTTTTACCGGTACCTCAAAACAAAATCAAAAATGTCTTTTCTGCTTATCGTTAACCCTCCAGTCTGTCATTGTATGTTCTTGCTCTTCTTCTTGATGTGGCGGCAGGTTTCGAGCAGGCTTCAAGCGGGCGTTCCGCTGGTGCCCGTTCATCAAGGTGTCAAGCTATGATGAGCTGGAATTACGCTCCACCCGGCTTCACCCGACACGGCAGAGCAGTATGTACACGCTGACAAGAATGGATACCACAATGGTGGTGGTTTACGACCCAGCTGAGGGTGATGGTGGCGCTGGGGGCGGCACCGGGCGGAAGCACTCTTTGCCCGCCCGAAAGAGAAGCTACATCACATCTCGCCAAACTGACATCACCATCTCCAACAACAGCAGTGGGAAAACCCAGAATGGAGTCGCACCAAGTGCTGAGCCTGAGGAGTTCTCTTGAAGAGCACCTCCGCTCACATACACGCTGCAAAACATGTTCAGTATTTGCATGCTAACACATTAACAAACATAATGACGGTGCACAGGTTGCCATGCACAGCATCATCATATGAAAGCAGAGGCAGTCATCTTTTCATTGAAAGATAATTCAAAAATAAATTATCTGAACCAACCGTTCTGCGGGGGGTTCTCATCCAAACTCAGAGCTGTGATCTTCAGCAGCACACTTGTTAAGATAATGAAACAGTTTGATCAAAGATTTATAATGAAACAGTTTGATCAAAGATTTATGATCCAAAGGTAATTTAGGGCGACGACTAACAAGAAAATACTAAAAGGTCGTCATTTGTAATTATAAGTATGAGGGGTTTTATGTTTCGATCTATAAAAACTGTCAGACACATGTGATGCAGAGGATGGCCCTCGCGCCTGTTTTTGCTGTGGCTGTGTGAACCAGCAGCTCATCAATGAAAGGGCTGTTGATAGAACTTTGCTCGGCTTCATGTGTCACAGTTTGACTGTCGGTTATGTCATTTATTTGGAACATGTTCTGGCTGCTCCAACACGCCAGAGGGGAAATCCAGTATTGGTTTGCAGCATGTCGATGAGCGGGCTGCAGAATAAGCTTACTGTGGGCAAACTCAAACAGTATGTTTATGCAAATTAGAAAGCAAATAGTGGCTCGGTCAAATGCATCTTTTGGTGAGATGCCTTCTTTCATTTAATGAATTGTCTGAAACTGATTTGCTATGAGGATATTGGCAGGGGCATATAAGATATTTTACTAGATTTTGCATCAAAAATCTTGGGTGTGCAAAGTCTGTGTCTGGGTCCCAACAGGACTGCATGTCAACAACAAATTAAAAAAAGAGAAAGAAGGCATTGGAAATAATGCCAAAAAAAGCAGTAGTGAGAATTGATGAACGTAGTAAGAAAAGGTATGGAGCAAACCAAAACTTTATAAAAAAGGGGGGGAAGTTGATCAGGTTGTTGCAAAAGCATGGAATGCCAATACACCCTTTAAACTGTAGCCCCTGTAAGTCCCAAGAAAGCTTGATGCATCCAATGTGTTACATCAGTGTTTTAGCCATCATAGTAATGAGCTAAAATCTATCTGATATAGTATCTAAAAACATTAAAGACTGTGACAGATGTGCAATGTGCCCATCGTTGCTGTGTTTGTGCATACCATATTGTAACTTCTCAAGCAGTGTGCCAACTGGAATTAAAACACGGCTTACAGTTTAATGAATGAATTTGGACAACATAAAGTCTACACATTTTAAAAAACATAACTTGAAATACTTGCCTGTAGAATTTGGATTTATAAAATCCCATTGGTCAATAGGTCAATCACCTGGTAATCATCAAAATAGTTTGGTTCTTGTGTGATTTTTCCAACAAACACATCTGTGAGAAAAATACAAGATGTGGTGCAGTCATAGTCATTTTTTTCTGGGTTTTCCTCCCTTAAGAATTTCGAAACATTTAAATGAACCACCATGCTTTTATACATTTCTTGCTTTAAAGTATATAAGTCCAACTCCTATCATCTTTGGATCTCTAGTAGAATCCTTCCCAGTGGTCTTTTAATTATGATTACCCTGTTTATAGCCAAAATCAAAAACCTGTAATTTTCCAGAGCATAGTTCCTGCAAAAGCGGCAGGAATTTTTTCGAAATTTGCCTCTGGGGTGTGGGCGTGTCTGTTGGTCCACAGCAACCCTACTCCTACTTCCCATCATCCCTTTGTTTACACTCTCCCCCGCTAGCTTACAGCCGCTCACACCCTTAACCTAATATTTCCGGTGCAAAAATATGGCTAGCAATATTGGCGCTATTTAGTCGTACAGTTCTGACGATGAAAACAAAAACATTCACGGATCTGTTTGTCTGCATCAGAATTGAGTGGAGCATGGAGCTTGTGGTCTGTCAATTGTAGCTTCTACGTCACAGCCTCAAGCTTTTTTAAACTGAATTTTTAATCTGCTCCTGAATCAAAACAATCTAAATAGAAAATAGTCAGAAATGCAAATTTAGGTCATTTTTTATATGTATCCTCCATTATCAGAAAAATGCTACAAGAACATGTTAAAAACACTAAAAACACAATTTCAAAACCCAGATTTTGGTATTTTATTTTATTTTTTTATTTTTTTGTTAAAAGCACCTTTTAGCAAAATGACTATCCTTACTTTGGGAGAGTGACCTCATTGACCGCCATATTAACAATTATCTAAAGTCTCACATGAAATAATCCATTCTTGTATTCTTCCTGTATCATATAAAAAGGATAAAATTGACATTTACATAAAATTCAAGTTTTTACCCCAAAATATATCACCCCCCCCCCCCAAAAAAAGTAACAAAAAGTTTTGCTTTAAAATTCTATTTAAAAAGTTAACAAAAAACAAATTGATAAATTGCCGGTGAACAGATACGTTTGATCCATTTTGTAAGTAATTTCTATTGACAATCCTGATGTTTTAGTGGCATGTTGATGATCATACATGAAATCTATTTTTGATTTAAGATCAATGGGTTTAAAAAAAAACTAAGAATTGCATAATATGTAAAGGAAATAATATCCATAGTATAATAGTTTCAAAAAACAGCACACACATTAGGACTTGTAAAAATTCAAATGATAACTAAGTTCTGCATTTTATTTCCCAAAAGTCTGTCAATTTAGCATGATGCAGCCTTAAATATACCTTATAATGAGTCTTTTTTATCAACAAAATTGAATGTCAGTAGACTCAATGAAAGTAATAAATGAGGAATGTGAAAAAGAAGAGCAGTGCATTTTAATGTTTTGCAGCTGAGTTGTCATGGAATCGCCCCATGGAAGCTGGTTGAATATTTGCAACTGGCCACCTTCACATTTTTCTGTATAAATCAATTTGAATGTGAAGTACATTGTGTGCCTCTCTCTGTGAAGTGGTGACTCACTGTTAGCTGTGTTTTAAAAGGACAAGCCTGAGTCTGATCCAATACCATAATTGAATTGAATAGCTCAGTTAATACTTTTAAATATTTTACAGTGTTGAATTTTTAACAACCGTGGTTTAAAAAAGAAAAGAAAAAAATCAAAGTAACTATTATCCTGAAAATTGAAAAAGAAATCAAATACAAAAGGTTTTATTTGTTCTTAACAGACATTTTCTGAAACTCCCTGATGGTAATTTAACTAACACATTTTATATCATATTTCAGACGGTAAAATTGACGGTTCTGTATTGGTCGGCATCATAAGTATTGATGGATCTGCCTAATGTAGCGTTATTGCAAATGTTTACATGTTTCATGACCTGTGTAGTTATGACATAGTGAAATATCCGCCTGGTTTTGAAATTTAGCTAATTTTGATGAAAGAAAAAACATACAAAGAAACAACTGTGATTGTGTTGATGTTGTCAGAAAATATAATTCATAACATTTAAATATCCTTGTTTTTTCTCTGAATTTAAAGTTTCTATTTTAGACTGACATGAAAACTGCTGTATCCCTGCTTGTAATTAAAAATGTGCATATATGCTTTTTTAAATTCATGCAATTTATTTGTAGTCATCAGTTATTCTTCCCCACAAAAAAACACATTATTTTCTAAACTCCCCTTTCAGATAATATTATGAACCAAATGTTGCACAATGCATGGCATTTAACGCTGCTCTTTGTTGCACTGTTGCTTTGGCTTTCTTGTTGAAGCTTATGTTTGACTCACTGCAACACAGAACACAGCCATTATTTCCTGAAACTTCATCAGCATTAAGATTATGGAAATGTTGTAAAATATAACATAATTCTGACTATTATTAAAATGCTGATGTGTTGTGTCTGCTTTGTGTTGATGTATATAAACTATTGGAAGAAAAAAAACTATTAAAAAAATCAACAGTAATTTTGTGGCTAACTGGAACATTTCTTAACCAAATACATTTGATAGGAAAGTGCTTGACTCATTCATGGGTTCCTTCTTATGAGTTTTACTTCTTACCCACAAAAAATTTAAAGAATGTTAGATCATAGCAATTAAAAATATCTAAAACATTCATTGTAGTTAATATCCTCCAGGTAAAGAAATTAATTGCACTGAAGAAACCTGGTAGAGCAACAACAACATTAGATTTCTGAGAAGTCCAAGTATTGCTATTCTTTTTCATTGTGTCAGTGGTGTCCACCTACTTGCATAGAGGTCCAGGTTTGCCCAGATGAAAGAGTATGACGGCCAACTGTCAGAACAAAAGAAATTTCAAAGAAGTTTAAAGCTGAATCCGAATTGCTTACATACCCCTCTGACTCCTCCTTTTTGCTCCAATTGTGGGGACATTTAAAGCTGTAGTGGTGTCCGAAAGTTATTTTTAAGGAGGAGGCGTAGCGACTTAGGGCTGGCTATACCTCCAACATGACAGTGATCTGCGGCGTGCTTGTAACGCAGAGGAGAATCGCATTTCTTCACAGGGGTGCACTCATAAACACAAAAGTTTACATCTAAGTATTAGGTTTTTCTTCTAGCATGACTTTTTAAAGTTATAAAATCAATGTTGTTGGCAGCTACTCGCTAACGTAGATGACCGGCAACTATTGATGACATCATTGTGTGGAAGTAGCGCCCGAATTTGAAGACGTTATTTTTTCCATAGGGAGAAGCCATAGGGGTAGGGAAGCATTTTAGATTTGGCCTAAGAATAGTTTAGGTTCATATTGGAACTAATATTTTTAAAATAAAATGCTAACTTCAAGAAATATTGACAAAAATGGGGGATAAAAACATTTCTTTCATGTGCTGGTTCCAAGTCTCAGTTAAATAGGGAGGGTGGTGTCAGGAAGGGCAACCAACGTTAAAAAAAATCAGTCATGTGAACCACAAACAAGATAAGATAAGATAAGATATTCTTTTTTGATCCCACATTGGGGAAATTCAATTGTCACAGCAGCTCCAAAAAGCAGAGAAAAGTGACAGCAATGTGCAAAGGTGAGGGGTGTTCCAAAATTTGCAAGTATACAAATACAAAAATGTGCAAAAATAGAAAAAGTAAAAAGTAAGTAAGAACTTATGTACACTATTACGACATAACATATGTTATGCCTAATTATAAAATTAAATAAATAAAGTAAAAACACAGAATATACAGATGAGCTATGGATGTATGATTACCGGTTTGTACATGCATATTTAAACTGTGACATTGTACAATCTCACAGCTGTTGGGATGAATGACCTGCGGAACCGTTCCTTCCTGCATGGGGGGTGTAACAGTCTGCCACTGAAAGAGCTGTTCAGTGCTTCCACTGTCTGATGTAGTGGGTGAGAGGTGTTGTCCATGATGGATGTTAGCTTGGCCAACATCCTCCTTTCCCCCCACTTCCTCCACAAAGTCCAGTGGGCAGCCCAGGACAGAACTGACCCTCCTGACCAGCTTGTTAAGTCTCTTCCTGTCCCGGTCTGTGCTGCCTGCTCCCCAACAGGCCACGGCGTAGTGGATAACAGAGGCCACCACAGAGTCATAAAAAACCTCAATACTGGATCTGTTGTGGCTCGAGTCGACAAAGACCATTGCTGGTGTTGGTGGCAATATTGATTGAAGAAGGAGAGGAGGAAAACATCTTCATTGGCAGAGAGAGAAAAGGAAAGTCAGGAGTGGATTCAACATTCAACTGCTGGAGGCACATTGGATAAGGGAGCAAGTCTGGCTTCCAAAGCTTTTGGATTTTCATTGCTTTATTTACTGTATTATCCATGAAAACACTAGCGGCTGGATGACTCAGTTTGCTGCATGCTGGATAGTGCGTGGGAAACCTGGTGCGATGCAATGAGTTTACTCCAGTGTGGGACCCCATTAGCCAAGATCCCTCATGCTACTTGCTAAGGGCCCAACTCTGGGTCTCCCCAGCCCGGATAAAATACAGGGTTGTATCAGGAGGGGCTTCCAGTGTAAAAATCTCTGACAAACCATATTTGCAGATCATTGAAAACTGATTTGCAATGATGGGATATGCTGAAAGGTGAACAACAATAATCCATGACAACACTGAGGGGGGGCTACATTTTTATCTGAACTAGTGATCTTGATTTTATGGCGGGTATTGTTTTTCTAATAAGTAAACCCGACAGCATTTCAAACTTTACTTTGTCCCACCCAATTGCTGCTTTCAGAGCATTTCGAAGGTGATCTCAGGTCAATGAACCCATCACACCTTAGGCCTTATTTTCCATCAGTAGAATCCATCCAGGTTTGTCACATACCTTTGGTATCAACAATTCACGGAGAAAATGAAAACATGGTAACTGGAAAAAAAAACAGTACACACAAATGTCAAATACAAGTTAAATGTATTTTAAGCTAAGAAAGTAAAAAGAAAAGCAGAACTAAAAACAGACTCTGGCACATTCTCTCGAGCACGTGTTGATCTTTCTGTCAACATGTAATGCTCTGTCATTTAGGATCTGAAGCTTTGACTTTGATCTCTCACTTCGCTGTAGCGTCCTGCATCTCTCAGAGCCCAGCTCTGCCCTTTAAGTTGCTTTCTCCAAATAAAACCTTCAAGAAGCAATTATTTTAATATTTGTTTTCCTGCAATGCAGAATTTTCCAAAATGCATTTGATTTGAAGAGTTGCTAAAAGTGACTTGACATAAATTTTCTACCAAAGACATGATAAAAAATATAACAAGGTATTGAGCTGCTATAGAAGACAGTGAAGCATAAATGCACTTACAAAGATGTTTTCTTTTTTTCAGTTTCACTTTAACATGGAAATTCCTATTTGCCTATTTTATTTTTGTTTAAATTTGTATATATTTAGAAAAAAGGCAGTCTATTAAGTTTGGTAATACAGGTCATAAATTCCTTTCTTAAACCTACTTGGATGGGTTTAGAAACAGTGGAAGCTGAAATTGTTCCCAGATAGTTTGCACTTAGAGGTGGCCATCACAGAGCACTTAGGTTTGCTTTTCTAAAGTTTATGTGTTTGGAAGTGGTACAAAGATTAATGCTGGCTTTAAACCAGCACTCAACCACAAGCACTGAGCTCATTAAACCAGGTTTCTTTCTCTAGCATGAATAGATAACACTTACAACAATTTTAAAGACATGTATCGTATCAAAAACATTATTTGTGCTCCATAGTTGGGGAATTTGGAGTTTATAGATTTTTATAAATATAAAGAAACAGCCTACAATGAAGCGCAGTGTAAGTTTGGCTACTCTGGTTCATAATCACCTGCAACCTACTTTTGTCCAAGTATGATTTAAACCAATTGGATCCAGCGCAAAAACATCCCAATAATCTTTTAGATAAAAAAATCTGTAATTTGAACTAACTAGAGTGACACTAAGCAGGATTTGTTTTAAGACCAATTCACTGTTACCTCTTTTGTTTACTTATGCCATTTTGCACCAGAACAAGAGTAATCTTAATGAGGCTGTGTGGCCCCAAACAAGACTTGAGGACATTTAAAACAATTGTGCCAAGCTGACAAATGATTTTGTTTCTAATGGCCTAATAACTGCAGTTTTCAGAGCTTGGGAAATAACAGCTGAGGGAACAAAAGTCAAGACCCTTGATAGAGGGACAGCTAGAGTAGGTCTTGACATATAAAAACATTTTTAAGACGCATCTGAAGTTCTTTAACTGCTGAGTAAAACTCAGCTAAATCTAAGTAATAATGTAGAACAACTGACCTCACCAGCAAATAAACTTTAATCTCAATACAGGGGCATGATGCCTTAGAGCAGGGGTGTCAGACTTGATTGCTCAGGGAGCCAAAATCCAACACACGCTGAAGGTCGAGGGCAGAAGGGGATGCATTTTTGTTGAAAACACCAAACTAAACTTTAAAAACGTGACTTTTAACATAAAAATCAATAGAAATAGACTGAAAATATTATTCCAGAATGAATCTGTCATGATTACAGCTGGCAGCTGGACCCTCCCTCTTCCCTTCTGTGTGTTCAGCTGTTTGGGGTTGTGGGTTGGTGTATAAGTTTCAGGTTTTCAGTGTCGCAGACCATGACCAACCCAGCAGGAAGTTTTCAGCTTAGGGACTTACCTGGATCATCCGCTGAAGGAGGCTCCACCGCCGGTGAAGAGCTGTTGGTCCTGGCTTAGGAGACGTGTGGTTTCGTTACAGAACCAATTTAAACTTTAAATAGATATTAATTTTATACTCTATAAAAATGTATTCTGTCAAATTTATACAAGTTAGAAATAAAGTAATATTAAAAGAACGAAAAAACATTGTCATTTATTTACTCTTATGTCATTTCACAATGGAAATATACTAAAAAGTTTTCCTCTCCATAAAAATTTATCCTGTCAAAATTACACAAACTTAAAATGGGAACTTGCTGCATAACAAAACAAACAAAGGTTGGAAATAAAAATAAAATTTGTGCTTTTCTACAATAAATCAATTTCTGTTTTTCTTTGCTCTTGTGTCATTTTATCAGAGCTAAACGTCTGGCATCACATTTGGCAACAAGCTGTTTTGTTTGGTATGAGGTCCTGTGTTGTGGAGATTCTCAAGATGAACTGCAGGACATTGTCAGTGTGACGACACCTGTCTGCTGTTTTGTTAGCCTTCATTACTGAGAAGAGCTTCACACACAATAATGTGCTACCCAACATGCACAATGTTGGAGCCACATGTAGACGGAGCAACTCAAAATTCCTTTTTTGTTCTGTAAAGTGGCGTGCAAACTCAGTGTGCTCAGCTTCTCAGCAAGGGCGTGTTTGATGTTTGTCTCATAGCGCTGTCTTAGATTATATTCTTTAACTACAGTCACATTCGCTCCACAAATGAGTCAAACAGGTTTACCAGTAATGTCAGTAAACATTTATTCTACCTCCAATCGGTTTTAGAGGCTCTGTTTTCATAATCAACTCTTTTTCATTGTCAGGGCTAGCAGAAGTGTTCGGCTACATTATCTATAGTGATTATGATGCCACCATTATATTTCATCAAGCAGTTGAAGCACTGCATTATGGGATCTGTAGTGAATATGCTATGAGCGCTACATTTTGCCAGGCCATTAATAACAATAATATAAAAAGATCTTGACTTTGACAAATACCATGGAGGAATGCCATCATCATTATCATTTATTTATTTATAAAGCAACTTCCACCACCAGCCAAGGAGACCTGAAGTACTATACACATGGAGAACGAAACATAAAAGAAGCTGTGAACACATAAGATGGTGTGTACACTCCACGCATGTGATGGGTGTTCAAGAACCCATGTTCAGTGCATTCTTGAACACACTTTTAGCATATGAAGTTCACACTGGACTGTCCCTACCTGTCAGGTCACACCCCTTCCTCTACCTGCAGGCAGCCTTGCCAGGTAAATTAGTTGATCAGAGTCAGCTGTAATGCAGCCTTTAGGGCAAGCACTGCCCAGCTGATCAGTGCCAGAAAGTCTCCAGTATCTGACTCTCCAGCCAGTCTGGGGTTTCACTGACTTGCTAGCCCAAACATTGCTGCTGTTTGGATCGCCTGCTCCCTTTTTTCACTTTGGTGAGACTGTTCAAATTTTGTTATCTTGTATTTGTATTTGAAACATGAACGGCTTGGATTCTCTTTATTTTTAAGCAAAGTTCAAGTTGCATTGCCTGGCTGTGCCTCCCTTCCTCTCCTCCTATTGATCCATTCAGTTCACATTCTTGGATCCACAAGAGTCTTCCTAATAACGGAAGTGAGTGACCAACCATCGTTAGTTTTCCCACAACTCCTCCTTACTTGGAAATAACCTTGTCCTTTCATCACAGTGCGCCTGACACCTCCTGGTAGACTAAGGAGCAATTACGTTATATCCACAAAGACTCTTCTTGTGCCCTGGCAACCATTAAGAGTTTTTTTTTTTTTTTTTTTTTTTTTGCTTTATTAGTTCTTACCAGTGTTCATATTTGGGATCCATTTGAGTCACTTCCTGAAACAAACCAATACTAGCCAATATACTCAGGGTTGGAGGAGGCTTGGTGCAAAATGTTAAGGTGGTGCCAATCTCATGAATCTCTCCCCAGACATTTTCTTTCACATCTCTTTTCTAATACATGAAAGACATGGTATCATAGCAATCTGGCCGGGCACAAACCGCAGTAATTTTCTCCTCTATGATCAACTTTCAAACGATTGACACTTCTGCAAATGAAAAAGGATGCTACCCATACGTGACTACCAAATCTGAGTCCCTGATTGGTTTGTAGTGCCCAACAATGGTCGTGGTTTTGAAAGAGGAACCTTAAAAAGCAAATTAACACGCATGTACATAGACTTTTCATAGGAAGTGGTCGCTTAAACACGCTTTTCTGAACCTGGTATGAACGTAGCTTTAGAAAAAAAAATCTGCACTTCTTTTCCTGCTTGACATAAATTAATTTTTCTGCTGTTTGTGCAGCATTGTAGTACATTTTTTGCTTATGTATTAATGAATAAAATGGTTCTTTATTTTTTTCTAATTTGTGTCCAGAGAATCCATCTTGATTTGGACTGACATTGAAAAAATATTTATTGTAAATGATTCATAAAACACCTTTCAAGACTTGCTGACCACACCATAGCCTTTTTCAAAGCTCCATTTATTTATACGTTGCACTTTCTCAATCAATACTGTATTTCTTTGTTTGGCATGCTAAGTGCTTATTTTCCCGCTCGTCAAAAGCACATGTATTCTGCCCAAGGACATGCTGATGAGTAGAGTGCAAAGACATGAAAAGATTTTCACAAAAGCAAACACCTTTTGCAGCTCTTCAGAGGTAAATGGTTATTTTTTTCCTCAATCTTTGATATTTTCACATCTCCTCAATCATTTGCTTTATTTAAAGTGATTGCACCTAACATGAAATGTTTTTTAATGTATTTAAAAAAATAAAATACCTGATGACATACTAGTCCATCTCTACATTGCAGCACTGTTGATCTTTTTCAAAAAATCAAGTATCTTACCCTCAAAAGAGGAGCAGCACGATGCGTTCAATGTCCTAAGCTCTGCAGTTTCCAAAGTGCACCCTTTGTTTGCGGTACTTCAAATTGTTTTCTTCTCTGTGGAAAACTCTTTCATTGTTGCGGTCATTGATTTCAGTTTTTACTAAATGCTGAGAGGCTGTTGCAGTCATTGTGAGTAATCTTGGACACTTCCTCCAATGGCAGCAATGAAAGCTTGTTGACTCCGTTCTCTTTAAGAACATCTTTTAGAAATCGATGTGTGAAGAGAATGCAGCCAACTTATTTCCCTCTAAGCAGTTTAAATCCAGTTACATACATATATTTGCCACAGTGACAAACATTGTTCCATTTGTGGATGAAAGAACAGCACAGTTCTTTTTTAAGAAGTTAATTTCAATAAATCAAACTACTATTGTTTGTTTAAACCTGTTAATCAAAAGGAAAAGGATTAAAAACAGGATTTCCTTTTACAACATATACTTCAGGTATTCTTTGCTGGAGGAAAAGCATACTTAATATTCTGAAGATCCACAGTACACACTTGATACTTTGACCATATTCTTCACAGCCTCAGCAGCAGAGATATATGCATCATTGTAGTCTTGCAAGTGTAACCCTGACATGCTTTGCAGCTTCGCCCCATCCACAGGTATGACATGAGGGTCTCGCGAGAGTTTGCGCGATTCTCGCACTATGCTTTATAAAGGGGCATGCGCAGTCAGTTTGTTGACGGAAGTCGGACAAAGGGGCTGTCACTGCATGCATGAGACGCAGGCGGGTGATGAGACGTGCTATGCGAGCGAGTAGCGTGCGAACTGGTGAGTGTTTTGTATATATCAGGGTGTCATTCTTATTAAACACTCTCGGTTGTGTGCCCAGGCGGATCAGTTGATGCTGGCGTTAGCTGAGTTCGTCTCGCTGAACGGGTTATGTGTGTTTTGTTGTTCTGTTCACACGGTGGTTAGAAATGCTGACGTGTTGTTGTCACTGATGTTTGGGATTTGATTCACTCTTTATTGGTTTGTATTCACAGAATTTATTGATTATGTTGATTTGGAGTACTCTTTTTGAACTTTAGTTGTTTATTTGCTGGAATTTGTGTTTTACTTCAATGTCCTCTTCCAAACAAGTTAGATATTCCTGGTTCTGTGCAGGCCAGGTTCCACCGAGGATGGAGGCTGTTCGGCTATGAATTCAGGCTTTTCCAAGCTGGAAACATTGGACTGGGTGGTAGGAAGCATCTACACTACACCCCCATATGTGGATATGATGGATAATGCAATGAACTTTGCTTACATTGAACTTCTTGGACTGGATTTATGAACATTATTGGAGGATGGACAGCAGATGCACTGCAGTGAACTGATTTATGTTTTTTTTTGCTTGTTTATTTTCTGTTGTAAATCAAATATAAATACCTATATACACTTTCTGCATCTTAATGTTGCTTCTCATCATTTGCACTTCCTCTGAAACGAACTTTGGCCCTTATAACTAGTTTTAACTAGAGTCTGGTGGATTCTAGTTAACTGGCTACATAAATTGGCGAGCTAGCTAGGAGGAAGTGCATGGTGGTTAGTGTTATTGTTTGTATTTTTTTTTCTCTCTCTCTGAGTATCAAGAATAACCATGAATGTGTTTTTGGATCTTGGTATTAAGTTGCCAAATGCTATTTTAGTTGAAGGCATTATAAAACCTGCATATGATGAACTGATTGATTTTGTGCGACCCTATGGCTCTATTAACAGGATAGAGACCATTAGTGATGCAGATTCTGAGTTTAATGATGCGCTTGTTGTAGAATTTAACAATGGGAGTGCTGTTAGTGCACTGCGTCCTATATTACCATATACATTTCTTTCAACCGAACATGAACTTAAATTTTATATATCTGAACTCGCTACGATTTTCACCGAGCATTTTTCTAAAACTAAAACAAAATCATACTTGTCTGAGTTACAAAACACAGCCAAACTTACGGGTGTTGAATATAAGGACATGCTGGCGCATATGTTGGCTCAGGTTGGGTTGGCTGTCACAGAGCTGGGTCCAGCTACCAAGGAAGAAGAGGAACAAACCCCGCATGCAGAGCCTACTCTGCTTCTCCCATCTGCTAAAGACTCTTTATTCACCCCACTTTCACCTGTTCCAGAGACTTTTAGTGTCAAACCGGAATGCAAGCCGCATCAACCAGCACCAGACCCCCTGTTAACCTCCAGCAAGGAAAAATCCAATCCTAATATAGAAGTTCAGCCTTCTGAAGTCCAGCGCTACATTGTAGAGCATATTGTAAAGAACGAAGAGGTTGCAGTGCACCATCAGAGGCTAAGGGTGTTTTCGGGTAGGATACCCAGACCGTCAAACGAATCTGATTATGAGACCTGGCGGTCAGGAGTAGAGCTACTGTTGGGAGACCCAGCTGTGTCTGATCTTCAGCGTTCCAGGCGGATTGTTGAAAGCCTTTTGCCACCTGCAGCAGATATGGTTAAACATCTCGGTCCTAATACAATGCCAATGGTGTATTTAGCCACTCTTGACTCTGCATATGGTGCCGTTCAGGATGGGGATGAACTATTTGCCAAGTTTATGGACACCTATCAAGACACCGGAGAAAAAGCATCAGCTTACCTCCAACGCCTTCAAGTTGCTTTAAATGCTGCTATAAAAAGAGGTGGAGTCAAGGAGTCTGATAGTAGTCGCCATTTACTAAATCAGTTCTGTCGTGGATGTTGGGATGATGGGTTGATAACAGAACTCCAACTTAAACAAAAGAAAACTCAACCTCCTACTTTTGCAGAGCTGTTGTTGCTGTTACGCACCGAAGAGGACAGAGAAGCGACAAAGACCCTTCGGATGAAACAGCATCTGGGTGTTACTCGACAAAAAGTTACTAATCATCCCCAGTATGTGCGAACAGACAATAATGATGGGGGAGCAGTGGCTAAACTGACCAATATCACCCAACAGCTTGCTCATCAGCTAGCAGACATACAGCGGCAGCTAGCTATGCTGACTCACGGACAACCCAAATCAGCCTCTCATCCACCGGCAACAGCCCACAACAGACCACCAGCAAAAGAAAAGCACCACACAAACCCTCTTCGTCATCCCATGCCATTTCCACAGAAACCAGGCTTTTGTTTCCGGTGTGGTGAAGATGGACACATCCGTCCCCAGTGTAAGAATGAGCCAAATTCTGCTTTGGTTGCCCATAAAAAGAAATTATTTGGAAAAAAACAATACAACAGTTCCACTTACAATCATTTAAACTGAGTCCGGCTTCGGTTGAGGGACAAACAGGAGCCAAACGGGACCCAAACTGTCCCAAGAAGAGGATCGTCCGGTGTGGGAAACTGTTACAAGCAAAGCTTATAAAGAAAATGCCAAAAGGGCTCGTTGGTTCTAAATGCACCGCTATCCTTAAAATAGCACAACAAAACCATAATTGCCTTTTGGACACTGGTTCTCAGGTCACCACAGTTTCAGTTTCCTTCTTTAATCAGTTTCTCCATGATCAACAAATTCGTCCGCTTTTTGACTTATTACAGGTCGAAGGTGCAGCTGGACATTTAGTACCATATTTGGGATATGTGGAGTTGACAATAACGTTTCCCAAAGATTTTTTAGGGTCTGAGATTGATATGCCAACTCTAGCACTTGTGGTCCCAGATGCAAAGCCCCACAGCCACACACCTGTTTTAGTGGGAATGAATACATTGGAATCTTTGTATGACTTGGGTCGTAATAGTGATGTTTTCTCCCTGCCCACTATTCCAAAATATCGAGCTGTTCTGAAGTTGCTACAGATCAACCATCAGCAGAACCATGCAGGCTCTTCTGGAGTTGTGAAGTTATTAAGTCAGGCTCCAGTTTCTGTTCCCGCTGGCCGTACTGTTGTTCTAGAGGGCACTGCACAATTAAATGGACAGCTGTCAGGTCAGTGGGCTGTAATTGACCACTCAGGATCTGTACTTCCTGGGAAGCTGTATGTGCAGAGTTGCCTGGTCACAGTCTCAACACAGTCTCCCAATAAGGTTCCTGTTATTGTGAAAAATGAGTCTAAACAAGATGTTACCATTCCCCCTTTTGCCGTTATAGCCAGTATAGGGGCATCGCCAACCATCTTGAGTCATCAAACGAGGGATGTCTCCCTGGACGAGAAGGGGAGAGGGAAATTATACTTTAATTTTGGAGACTCGCCCATTCCTATTGACTGGAAAGAGCGAGTAAAAAATAAGCTCACCCAAATGTCTGATGTGTTCTCCCACCATGACCTAGATTTTGGTTGTACAAACCAAATAAAACATCAGATTCATCTCCATGACCCGACACCATTCAAGCATCGAGCCAGACCCATACATCCGAATGACATAGAAGCTGTGCGGAAACACATACAAGATCTGCTAAAGGCTGGCGTAATTAGGGAGTCTGAATCTTCATTTTCCTCCCCAATTGTTGTTGTTCGGAAGCGGAACGGAGATGTGCGCTTGTGCATCGATTATAGAAAACTAAACTTACAAACTATAAAGGATGCCTATGCCCTGCCAAACCTCGAGGAATCCTTTTCAGCATTAACTGGGTCAAAATGGTTTACAGTTCTTGACTTGAAGTCCGGGTATTACCAAATAGAAATGGATGAAAAAGACAGAGCCAAGACTGCCTTTGTGACTCCATTGGGTTTTTGGGAATGGAACCGCATGCCTCAGGGGGTGACGAATGCTCCAAGCACATTCCAAAGATTAATGGAGAAGTGCATGGGAGATTTGAACCTCAGGGAAGTTCTTGTTTTCCTAGATGATATCATTGTTTTTTCTGCCACCCTGGAAGAGCATGAAGAACGCCTGTTGAAAGTGTTGAAAAGATTAAAAGAGTTTGGATTAAAACTCTCTCCAGATAAGTGCAGGTTCTTTCAGTCAAGCGTGCGCTACTTGGGACATGTGGTGTCAGAACGCGGTGTTGAAACAGACCCAGAGAAAGTGTCCACTTTAAAATCCTGGCCAGTACCCCGAAATCTGAAAGAACTAAGATCATTTTTAGGTTTTGCCGGATATTATCGGCGGTTCATCAAAAGCTATGCCACAATAGTAGGACCACTTAATCATCTTACTCGTGGCTATGAACCTAGCCGCCGGACTGACAAGAGCAAGAAGACTGCATCAAAGTACACAGATTCAAAACAACCGTTTGGAGACAGATGGACTCCTGCTTGCCAAACATCTTTTGAAACGGTGATAGACAAATTAACATCGGCTCCTGTTCTTGCATTTGCTAACCCCAAGCTTCCCTATATTTTGCACACAGATGCAAGTTTGTCTGGACTGGGGGCTGTGTTGTATCAAGAACAGGAGGGCCAGCTTCGTGTCATTGCTTATGCCAGCAGAGGACTCTCCCAGAGTGAATCTCACTATCCTGCACACAAGCTGGAGTTTTTAGCATTAAAATGGAGTGTCACAGAAAAATTTCCTGACTATCTGTATGGTTCCCATTTTACTGTGATCACTGACAACAATCCTCTCACTTACATCTTAACCTCTGCGAAATTAGATGCCACCAGTCATCGGTGGTTGGCTGCCTTGTCGACGTACTCATTCAAGCTGCAGTATAGATCTGGCAAGCAAAATAATGATGCAGATGTTTTGTCACGGCGACCTCATCCCCCCATACTGAATGAATCACTTCAGAATGGGGAGTGGGATCCTGCCTATTGTATTGTAGAGCGTCTATCTCATTCAGGCAGACCCTCTGAATTACCTCCTGAAGTGGTGGATGCAATCTGTCAAGGTGCTCTGTTGAGAAGTTGTCTACCTCCGTCAGCTCGCATTGATGTTGCATTGGTTGAATCAATGACAGTCTCTACTAACGTCTTTCCAGAAGCCTTTGAGGAGGAGTCATCTCATGGCTTGTACATTGTACCGTCCATGACTGACATTGACCTACAAGAATTACAGTATGCAGATCCAGCAATCAGAGAAGTTATACAGCAGCTTGAGGCGGGAGAGAAAGTTCTGCCTGTTGCACATCGACTTCTTCCTGAGCTCTCTTTGCTACTGAGGGAATGGAGTAAGTTGAAGCTGGTGAATGGAGTCCTTTATCGGGAGAAGAAAGAAGAGGATAAACCTCATCTCCAATTGGTTCTGCCACCAGATTTGCGCCCTGTTGTTCTTGAAAGTCTCCATAATGATATGGGTCACATGGGGATTGAGCGGACATTGGACTTAGTACGGCAAAGGTTTTTCTGGCCCAAAATGGCAGCCGCAGTGGAGCATTATGTCAAGACTTGCAATCGCTGTGTAAGGCGTAAATCTTTACCTGAGAAAGCAGCACCCCTTGTTAACATTCACACCACCAGACCATTGGAACTCCTGTGCATGGACTTTCTATCTCTAGAGCCAGATAGCAGTAATACGAAGGACATCTTAGTATTAACTGACCATTTCACCAAATTTGCTGTCGCTATTCCAACTCCGAATCAGAAAGCCAGGACTGTCGCAAAGTGTTTGTGGAATGATTTCATAGTGCATTATGGCATCCCAGAACGTCTGCATTCTGACCAAGGCTCAGATTTCGAGTCTAGGTTAGTTGGAGAGCTTTGTGACATGACTGGCATCAAGAAATCCAGAACAACTCCCTATCATCCCAGAGGGAATCCGGTAGAGCGTTTTAACCGGACATTGTTAAACATGCTAGGCACGCTCGATAATGAACAAAAGGTTAAGTGGAAGGAGCATGTCAAGCCTCTGGTTCATGCATATAATTGCACACGGAATGATGTAACTGGGTACACGCCATACGAACTCCTTTTTGGGCGGTTACCTCGCTTACCCGTAGACTTAGCATTTGGGTTACCGATAAAGGAACCTCCAACTGTAGCACATACAGACTATGTAAAGAACTTAAAAGCCAGACTAGAAGAGAGTTATAAACTTGCTTCAAAGAATGCTTGGAGGTCTGCAGATAAGAATAAAAGTTCTTTTGACAAGTATGTGAAACCTGCTAGTCTGCAAGTGGGAGACCGTGTATTAGTTCGTAATGTTAAAATCCGTGGGAAACATAAGCTTGCTGACAGATGGGAGCACGATGTGTATGTGGTTGTTAGTCGTGCCGGTGACCTACCAGTATATGTGGTACAACCTGAATCTGGAGGGGGACCAACTCGCACGCTTCACCGGGATTTGCTTCTCCCTTGTGGATTTTTACCTCCTTGTTATTCGGACAATGCCCCAAACTGTACTACCCTTCGGAGGCCGCATACTCGTAGCCAGAGTCGACTTCAGTCTTCCCCTGATATAACGGAAGATCAGGAGCAAGAGGATGATGAAGTGATCATTCCTACGGGACGGACTGTCCTTCCGATGAGTTTCAGTATAAAACATGTGACTGATCATGACCAGCAAGCTGAGGTCTCTACTACTGCAGATGTCATTCCCTCCACCACATCGGGCTGTGTTAGTCCTCCTCAGCAAACTCTGGTTGTGGGACCTGCTGTGTTTAGTAATCCTCCTTGTTCAGATGCAGCACAGATTCATAATGCGTCCGAGGACGGACATGGGGATGAAGAGGATTTGGATATGGTTCTAGGACCACAAGTCACTGAGGAGGACGATAAGCTGCCTGCCCCTGTTCACCCTCTGGATGTCGCGGGCCCTTCCAGCGATGACTGTGAGCAGTCAGCCCAGTCTGTGTCACATGTGCGTCCAGTTCCGAGCCCTGTTACTTGTTCAGATGATGCTGATGCACTTCTGAGAAGGTCGAGTCGCATGCGCAAGCCGCCTAGTCGTTTTCAGTATTCTGCTTTGGGTAATCCCCTGGTGTCAGTTGTGCAGAGCTTGTTTCAGAGTCTTTCTGATGTTTACACAGAAGCTCTTGCACTCAGCGATGACCCCATTATCGCTGACCCTTAGCACAGGTGCGACTGGGACAGTCGTGGTCCAGCTGGGGGGGGTGTAACCCTGACATGCTTTGCAGCTTCGCCCCATCCACAGGTATGACATGAGGGTCTCGCGAGAGTTTGCGCGATTCTCGCACTATGCTTTATAAAGGGGCATGCGCAGTCAGTTTGTTGACGGAAGTCGGACAAAGGGGCTGTCACTGCATGCATGAGACGCAGGCGGGTGATGAGACGTGCTATGCGAGCGAGTAGCGTGCGAACTGGTGAGTGTTTTGTATATATCAGGGTGTCATTCTTATTAAACACTCTCGGTTGTGTGCCCAGGCGGATCAGTTGATGCTGGCGTTAGCTGAGTTCGTCTCGCTGAACGGGTTATGTGTGTTTTGTTGTTCTGTTCACACGGTGGTTAGAAATGCTGACGTGTTGTTGTCACTGATGTTTGGGATTTGATTCACTCTTTATTGGTTTGTATTCACAGAATTTATTGATTATGTTGATTTGGAGTACTCTTTTTGAACTTTAGTTGTTTATTTGCTGGAATTTGTGTTTTACTTCAATGTCCTCTTCCAAACAAGTTAGATATTCCTGGTTCTGTGCAGGCCAGGTTCCACCGAGGATGGAGGCTGTTCGGCTATGAATTCAGGCTTTTCCAAGCTGGAAACATTGGACTGGGTGGTAGGAAGCATCTACACTACACCCCCATATGTGGATATGATGGATAATGCAATGAACTTTGCTTACATTGAACTTCTTGGACTGGATTTATGAACATTATTGGAGGATGGACAGCAGATGCACTGCAGTGAACTGATTTATGTTTTTTTTTGCTTGTTTATTTTCTGTTGTAAATCAAATATAAATACCTATATACACTTTCTGCATCTTAATGTTGCTTCTCATCATTTGCACTTCCTCTGAAACGAACTTTGGCCCTTATAACTAGTTTTAACTAGAGTCTGGTGGATTCTAGTTAACTGGCTACACAAGGTACATAGAAATCTAAAAATGTTGTTTCATAAAACAAACAAAAAAAAACCCAAAACACTGGACTTTTCTTCAAAGACACTAAAGAAGGATGTGCATAGAGCAACTGTAACCAAAGAGAACTGCACTCCCAAAAACTGTTTCTGAGGCCACTCAAACAAGACAATTCCTTTTCTCTCTTTAATTGAATTGGGAAACTCTAACCATTCACACAAACTCACAAAATGAAGGATAAGGACTGACCGTTAGGGTTTAAGGCTGACATGAGATCGGGCTTCAGTTTCCTCCCCATCAGGTGACCAAAGGGTGAAGCAGTTTCACTGATTTTATCAGCAGAAATAATACATTTAAGCTGCCACTTAAGTTTTGCAAAACCCGTTAAAACAGCTTTGAGGGTAAGTATTCAAAGCCAGAATATCAATTAAAAACCACATTTCAGTGCCATTATATTCTTTAACTTAAAATTAAATTACGTGATGTTAAAAAATATTAAACACCCAAAGCACACCAAGAATGATAATTTTTGTTTTAATATTCTACTTCGCAACGCATTTCAACTTTTTGTAACCTGGAGATCTGATCAGTGTTTTTTTTTTTTTAATGTGGCTTCAAACAGGAAGTTTAAACGTTGCTCTTTTGTCATTTTCTTTTTAATTACATGTATTTAAGGAAGGCATTTGATAGAGGAGATAAGAAAAAAGATACCACGTGTACTTTATACCAGTTTTCTGGTTCTGCTCCTAGTTTCATTGTCAGGCCTCTGTACCAGATTTCTGTGTCTCTCCTACCTCTCAGCAAGACAAGTTAAAGTACCTGCTGTGGACCGAAGCAGTGAAACATAAAACTAAAAGGCCACAGCAACCCTTGAACACCCATTGAGGGCTTGATGGTCCATTGAAGGTACAAAGCATCATGTTGATAAAAGCACAAGGACTAAGCTGCTTTCAGGATAAGCACGTTGTTGCGGCCTGTTCATCCTGAGATAAGGTATATAAATGATGTTGTGAGCAGGTGTGTGTGGAACAGAGTGTCTCCATTTTTGTCAAAAGAAGAAAAAAAGTTTGCTCAACAACTATGTGTGTGTTCTCTCCCAGTTTTAAAGGAACTGTTTACAGGTTTAACCAAACTGTGTGGACAGAGCAGAGCACTTGGTGCTGTAGGACATTGTGACTTGTCAAACACAGGTGGAATTAATACGATAAATAATGGCCGGGTTCCAGCTCACTGTTCCACTGCAGGAGATACGACAAATGCCTCATTCATCTGACGTGGCCTCAGCCGCTTACAGCAATGGAACGACACAAAAGTGACAATTAAAAGACCCTGCTTGAGTCCAAATTAAAAGAGTCTTGTTTAGTAGAGCTCGACTCAGAGCAACACAATACATTCATTCATCCGTTCGGATGACTAGTTTGCCATGGGCCCTGGATTTCTTTTTGGCTATTTTTACTTAAAAGCTCTAAAATATGTCATACTGGTGGATGGTTGTCCATAAATAAAAGTAAACCTTTTGTTGTTATATAATGAACTAAAATAGCTATGAGCTACAGGGATGTCTGACTGTCAGCGAAACAAAAACAACAATGTGTAAATCAATTTGGTGCATTTATAAACAGCTCACGGATTCAGGATTTTACCAAATAAATTTACAATGTGTACCTCTTGAAAGAGCACCAGCAATAAATTATAGAACATTTTAAAACGCAATAGTACAAATTTGTAAACTGTGAGCATAAATGATTTATTGTCTCACAGAGTATGCCGGTCTGTGCAAGAGGCTGCTCCATTTTCTTCATTATTATCGTTTCTTTTCATTAACCCCTAAAATGCATTATCTAGATAGATATGAGAGTCAAGCTGATATGTGTGATACCCTCTAGTGGAAATTAGTGAAGCACGTAGAAACAACAGGATGAAAGCATTTTTTGATCTTATTATGATTATTGTTGTTTTGTTGTGGTATAAAATATTTTTGTCTCTTTAAGGAATTTAGGATTACTTGATTGAAGGATATAAAAAAAAGCCAAACCAAAAGGTTTCCATCAATAAAAAAGGAAAGCTGCAATACTAACTTGCACAGTGTTCTTACATTTAAAATGGGTCAAACCATAAGACATGTTTAGATGTAAAACTGTTTTGGCTAAAAGGCCTGAACAACATTTTTCACTGTTCACACACATTGAGGCTTTCTAACTATGTCCACATATAAGCTGAAGCTTTGCAGCTTTATTTTTTTCCCAGCAAAACAAGCTGATAAGCAAACCATTCATCCATCCACTCATTTATCTTCTCCAGCTCGCACTGCAGAGATGCCCAGACTTTTTTTCTTTTTACAGAAAGGTCCTATAACTTTGCCTATAGCTTTCAAAAAGTGCTTCCTGCTCCACTCATACATTGAAACAACCCATTGTGGAACTTATGACTAAAAATCATGAAGTAAATCACAACAATACATAAAAAGTGCATTACTGTTCGGCCACTAAAGACAGAAATTCAAATTAATTTGTTGCCAAATAAAATTGAATTTGATCTTTAAAAAACTAGGATCCACCATTAATAAGTGCTAAAAATGTTAAAACCAGAAAATAATAATAACAAATGTGAAGAAAACACTACATGATCACATTACTGTGAATTTAGAAAGAAAAAAACATCCAACATTGCACCATTCAAATATTGTACAAGTTCAGATTTAATTTGAATGTGTCTAGCTATGCTAAAAATGTTCATTGTAGTGAGATAAAAGCAAACTCCCAAGAGTGGCAGCTCAATGTTTAGTCTTTTGTATATTTTAGATTTTTTGTTTTTTGTTTCATTTGCAACTGGTCTTAAACCTGTTGCATGCAGGCTTTTCAGTCTGATATGATTTCACTGCAGTACCTTTGTTCCACTTTTATTCCAACTCCAGTGGGAAGTCACAGTCGAATCAAAGCTGAAACAACAGCTGCTTTGCTAGCAGTTCTGAAACGGAGAGCGGTGGAGAGTCTCTGGAACACCAAGTGTAATTATTTCTCACGTCTGAAGGGATTTCCCTGGATCTCAATACCATTGAGACCTGCCACCCACTTCCCAGGAGAAAGGAAACGGATAAACCAGCGATCCTCATCAGGTTTGTGAATCAAAAACACAAGCTAGTTCTGATGAATCAAAGGAAGAACCTGAAGGGATCTGCTGCTTATCTGAACGACCATCTGACCAGAAGGAATGCTGAAATCGCCAAACATGCACGGCTTCTCAGGAAGCGTAAGCAGATTGAGAACATTTGGGTTAAAGGCTGCAGGATTTACGTCAAACCACTCGGTCCACCGGACCGGTCCAAGGTTCTGGTTATTAACACCATGAAAGACTTTGAGAAGTGTATGATCACGGAGGTCTGAACCAACATGCAGTAACAAATCAAAGAGCCACACAATTTCAAGAAATATGACGCCTGGATTCATCGCTTTCTCCAAAAGTCTGAAGTGACCTGATTTTCAGCAAAAATCTGACCTGCAGACAACTTGACCTCAACTTCCAGCGCCGCTGATATCAGCTGAAGAATGATATGGGCCTGCAGACATCTGCAGACATAACATCGAAGAGAACTATAAGCTTTCTTTAAACACAGAAGAACGGCTGTTATCAGTAAAAGAAGAAATACCAACCTTGGACAATCGACAGATTATGGACTCTTCTAATTTTACTTCACAGCATTACTTTATTATAAAACATAAATAAATACCAAAAAAATAATAAAACAAATGATTAATCAATTATTGAAAATGGTTAAATTGATTGACTTTTAATGATATTACTTCACTTGCTCCAAAAAATGGATAAGTTGATTCAGGATTTTTCCTAATGTAACATAATTTTGCACATTTTTAACTTTCGATACTTTTTTCAAATTTTGAAAATTTCGGAAACAATGTTATGTCTATTTTACTAATATAGTATTATTTTTTAATCATATCAATGACTTTTATAAGTAACATAATCTGCATATATTTTGGATACTTCATTGCCATGTTGATTTCTAAAAGTTATTTGTTACAAAATAAGTTAAGTAATTCATCTTTGTCATGTGCTTTATTGATATTTCAGGATTCTTAATTCTGTCCGATAAAAGTTATGAACTGGATATTGATAAATCATGTGATAAAATGGTTACAGTGGAACGGGGTGGGATTATATAAATTCGCTTCCTTCCACTCCCTTTCAAGCAATATTAATTATTATGTCTCATTATCCTAAGTTTGATTAGTTATTGTATGAAAGTATAACTGATGATTGTATTGTTTTTGTGTATTATTCCTATTTGATTGCTTGAAATAAACCATTTCAAATCACAAAAAAAATTATAAAACCACACAAAAAGTAAATTCCATTACTTTTATGGTGTTGGCATGAATTCCTCATCCTGTTATATTCTTTTTTCTTACCACAGAAATTTCTGTTTCACCACTCTCAATATGTTTAGTTCGACTTGCCATGGGGGACAGATGAAACACTACTTTTCTGTCTGCAGTATAAAGTTGTATTACAAATTTATTGTCATAAATTTCTGTGGAAGAGGCTGCGTTTTTCTACATGTTCTACGTCACATGATGTATTTACAAGGATTCTCAGCTTGTTAAAGCTCAGTGGCTGGATGGTCCAGTTGGATGCCTGTATGGGACTGATGCATAAGAAACCATGGTTCGTTACCCAGGCGGTGTGATGAGCTTCATCCATTGTGGGTCCTTAGGCAAGACCCTTCACGCTACTGCCTATGTAGCCACAAGGGGGCAGAAGTCTGGGTCTTTCTGTGCTGGCCCAAAATACTGGGTTGTGTCAGAAAAGGCAGTCCGCCATAAAAAATCTCTGCCAAAAACCAACTGTGGCTGATTCGCTGTGCCTAAAGGTGAACAATAGCTCAGCTTGTTAAACCTCTTTGGTTTTACTGCATTTTCCCCAGGAAAAAAGACAAAACAGAGTAAATGTATTTGGCACCTTTCCTGCCCCTAATGCCCCACCGACAACAAAATAAAGATGTAAAAACAAAACCTTTTCTGGCTGATTTTGCCAGAATTCTAGACACATGCAGTTCTGTATCAACATGACCTGTGTCCACAATTAGCACAGAGCAAAGAAAATAGCCTCCTAAGGAGTACTCTGTGTGAAACACTCCCACTCCACACAGCAACTGTTCAATGTCCCTCCACCCATTAATTGTTTCCTCAGAAATACATTTATGTCAAAACGATCAACTATGGGTGTCATACTAGTATTTTATATCTTTAAAACAGAAAAAAATCTTAATGAACCCATATACTGTATTGTATGAGAAAGTGCAGTGATGCTGAAAGACACCTGTCAGAAGTGCTTCTACTTCTCACCTAAAACGGATTTTTTTTTTTTTACCCAAACCCTAATTGTAAAGTAATGAAATCATAAAGCATAAAATTAGCAGAAACTCTTCCAGTTGAGTGTGAATTAAATATTCCTGTTAGCCTAGTTAGGCAATACATAATTAAAAAAATCATTAAAAAATCAAATAAAAGTGACAAGTAAAAAACGATGACAGAAAATAAATGTCACATTTTAACAAAAAAATAAAAATGAGAACAGAGTCATAATCTTTTAATAAAAGGTCATAATCTTGCAAGAATCAAATAGTAAAAATTCTTCATTTTAAAAGGAAGGAGTTATGCTTTTTTGAAAACAAAGATGTCATTTTTTTAAAATAAAGTTGTGGGTTTATAAAAAAAAGGAAAACAGATTTAGTGAGACTCTTCAGCAATGGGTTGTCCATCCTGTTTCTCTGAATTATGTGCAACACAAATTCAACAGCTAATAAGTGTCTTTGTTGAAACATTTTCAAAGCTAAATGTACTTTTTTTGTTGAAAAAGCATCACTTTCCCCCCTAAAATTATTGAAGTGTAATCATACAACTTACTTTTCATAATTGTATGACTTTATTCTCTGAAATCTTTGTCTTACTTTCTCATACTTTTACCACAAAATTTTAAATAAGCAATTATTTATTTATTTTTTCTTAATTAATGGTGGCCCTAATACTCTGTCAAAAACTCTAGTCCAATTTATTCACGATAAAAATAATTTTAAAAAAAGTGAGATAAATTAAACTTTAAAAAACAATAAAAATAAATAAATAAAATAAAAAATAAATGTATATAATAAAAAGTTAACCTGAGATGATTGCGGAATTTTTATTTGTATGCACTGTCCTCGTTTGTGAGAAAATATTATTTCTATTATGTTGGTTTGTTATAGAGCAGCAACACTGCAGTGTTGTACAAATTCATCCACATAATGCAGACAGAACTGTGCATTTGAGAGGAGTACTGCAAACTTAAACATGTTACTGACCAAAAGCTGAGGAGTCGTGTGTTTATGGCAGTGTATGATCCTTATTAAGCCCTAAAGAACGATTATAGTTGCAGCGACAGTTGGTTGTTAATAAAATGACAGTTAAAATCTACTTTGCAACAGGTTCCTGTTATGAGGAAACTCCCTTGATGTGACATCCAAAGCCTTCAAAGAACCACCTTCGTTGACATTTATATAATGTAATATTTTTTTGTTGTTGTTCTTGGCTCTTACAAAAAGTCAAAGTAGGTTAAATGTTATGTTTATATTCATATTAGCTAAAAAAAAAAAGGACCCTGGGCTATTAATGGGATTCTGTATGCAAGCGATATGAGCTCTGAACAAATGTTTCTTTTCTGTAGATAGTGAGTTTTTGTTTTAGTCTTTAATTGCTTTATTAGCTGCTGTTCTGTGATTTCTCAACACAATCTTTGTAATCTTGGCATCGTAAGACCCTCGGCCAAGTTCCCAAAACCAACCTGCAGTCATCAGTGCGAGTGTTCTGTGAATTTGTATGTCACAGAGGGGTGAAATAGGGCATTGAGCGTCATGGATGTGAGGCATTGAATTAGAATGCATTGTAAGTGGCTTCAGCTAAATTAACAAGCGGTACTAAGGCACTGTGCTGATGTCAAAAGAGGTTGTCCCTGAGGGGCTAATTGCTGGATAGAGTTAGCCATGTGAAGTTGGGGGGTTTCATGCGTTGTCTTTTTTTATTTTATTTACAGATTCATAAGTTCTATTTTTTTTGTGTTTTTGGAAACTGTGGAACACAAAAAGTTGGTTTGTAAAAACATTTCCATAAAGAATTATTGCAAAAAAAACTATTATAATGGATTTTTGGTTTGTTTATATATTTAAGCTTTTAAAATCTTCTAGTTTCATTTCATGAGGGTACTTGATATTGAACACTAATGTGTGTGATTTCCTCCTGACAACAGCATGAGCTGAAGCTCATAACTTATAGGTTTTTTTTTCAAAAGCGGAGGCTTCTGAAATGGATTGAAGTCCAACTCCTCCAGCTTTAGTGTAGCTGGTAGAGTTCCTTTGCAGGGGTGTCCGGATTCCATGTGAAAGCCTGCTGAAAAACGTTAATCTCAAACAAAAAATTCTATGGATAAAAGAGAACCAGAATATTTCAAAGAGAAAATTGTTCAGTCCAAGAAAGACAGCAATGTAAATGCAGTGTGGGCAATGGGAAAGGAGTGCTCTTTACAGCATTTAAAAAAATATATTTATTTCAAACCCAAAATTACAATAAACACAAGAGTTAAAAATCGACACATAAATTGTTGTTTTATTTTTTCAAACTACATAAAAATAATTTAAAAAAATATTGGGAAGGATATTACAGTAAAAAGAACATAGTTGGAGTGGGACTTAGCAAGCTCTACTGCGCTACCAAGTGGTCAAAAATGTAGTTGCATACTGAGTGTTAAAAAAACATGATGGGGTCCATTACATGCTAATCTCGTTTTCTATGTTTTATTAGTTTTTTTGTCTATCCTTCAGAATCATTGGGAATATAATATTTTACTGAGTCTTATATTTTTCAACGCACAGTGCGAAAAGGGTAACTCACTTAGCATTATGCTGGCAAGTAGCTAAGTGGTAACAGTGGGTCTCTGAGACGTTTAAGCAAAGATCCTGTCTGTGTAATTAAGCTATGATGAATTTGAAGAAAACCGCTGTTTCTACATTTTTTCCAGGTGAATTTTGGCAGATTATCATTTTCTGGCTGTATTTCTGCAGGCGAATTTTTAACATGACTTTTTTCCAGGTAAACTTTGGCCTGCGAACTTTAAAGTTAAAAAAAAATCATATACATAATAAAACAGGATAAAAAATTCAGTGTTTTAAATTCAATGTAAAAAAAAGTTGGACTCTGATTGAACGGTATTTCTTCCATAATTTCTAGCCTTGTAAAGTTTCTTCATTGACATTATGTATGATTTTTTGAATACTTATAAACTTTTGCTTTGTTCTAAACCTTCACACCACACACCGATAAGCACATTTTCTTTTTTGTAGTGCGGATGCACTGCTTTTTGAAGTTCAATTGATTTCTTAACTCGTAACCCTCTTCTCTGTCCTTGAACATTTGTTGAATGTTTACAGGAAGTACCTTTTTTCTGGCTTTTAACATAATGAGTACTGTTTTAAGTTAGTTAGTAGTTACTAGTTAGTTACTAGTTCCCATAATTTCAATAAACCTGATTTTAAAAATTGTGTGTTTGTATGTGTCCTAATTTTGTCATCCATAATTACTCCGATTTCAGTCACTCTTTCCAAAACGTGATTATCAATAGCAACTTTTTTTTCTAAATCTGCAGGAATGTGGCGATTTCCCAAAATTATGAATTTTATTTTAACATTGAGTGAGAGTTTATTTATGTCGAACCATTTTTTAGTTTCCCTAACTCTGTATTTACTATTTTTACAACTTCCCTGAGATTCTCCCCTGTAAACACTATGATTGTGTCACGGACATATAAAAGGTATTTGAGTGTATTTGACACCATGTGTATGTCATTTAGATATAGAATGAACAGTTTTGGGCCTCCTAAAAGACTGACCCTTGTGGTACTCCACAGCTTAACCTTTGTGCTATCCTATGGGGTCCAGATGACCCGATCCTTGCACTGATGTGTAATCCCTAACATGACAAATGGGGATAAAGGTGGAGAGGATTTCAAGTAATCCATGGACACCAGTGAAGATCACAAATCATTGAAGAAAAAAGGTTCAGTGTACTGTCTAGTGGGTCTAGATGACCCCACTCCCAACGTTAAAGTGCCTAGGATAGCACAAGGGTTACATTTGGCATGGATGATTTACAATTTTCAGGTAAAACAAGCTGCTGCCTATTTTAATGTAACTGTTTAACCAATTTAATGCCAGTCCTTGTATTCCATATATTTCCAGTTTGTTTACTAAAATGTTATGATCAATAGTGTCAAAGCCTTTTATTAGATCGATGAACACTCATCGAACTCTTCATCGTCTGTGCCTTTTATAATTTTTTCAGGTAATTGCTAATCGCCACGGATGTTGATCTTTTTGTCAGAAACCATATTGACCGTCAAACATTAGTTTATATTTATCAACAAAATCTTACTTTTAAAGAAAGTTATCATAAAATACAAGAAAAGCATCATTTTATCAAGGGTCTAAGATGATGGAGGACATATATGAAGAAAATTAGGAAGATTTCTTTATTTAAAATCATTGCTAATCAGGAACAGATGAAATAATGCTGTTTGATAAAGCTTATAAATGTGATGCAGGACTTACAACAGCAAGCCCTCTCTGCTTCTATATCCATTCTGATGCATCCACTTGCAGACAAACAGATCCATTTATGTCTCTGTTTTCCTCGTCTGAACTGGCATCTGATTCAAAACTGTCATATTCCAATATTCTTCACCATGTTACACCGGTAATGTTAGGTTGGGGTTGTGAGGGCTGTAAGCTAGCAGGAGAGCGTGTAAACAGTTGGATGAGGGGAAATGGGGCAGGGCTTACTCTGTGCCAACAGTGCCACAACACAGAGGCGAATTTCTAACGAATCCTGCCGCTCTGCAGAAGCTATGTCCTGTAAACCAATACAGGTTTATATACTTTGGATAAAAACAGCAAAACCATCATTAAAAGAGCACTTAGAAAGCTTTGAAATAAATCAAAAGATGATTTGGATGGGACTTTCAGACCGTGTAATCCAGCTGTGTCCACATTCATTCACGCTGTTTCTAGGCAGATGGATGTGACTTCTTGACCTCATCCGTTTTGCCTGTCCAGGAACAAAGGTGCTCTTCTCTCCTTCCTTTCCTCTCTGCCATCCTACTTATTAGCACGGCTCATGGTTCTCATTGTGTTTGACACAGCAGGTGGAGGTCAGACAGGGGGTTGATGATATGACAGGGTTCAAAGAGGGGAAGGATGAGAGGGAAATGAGGGTGCACACTTGTGGATGAAAAGTTGGGCCAAATGAAAATCAGAGGGGGTTTGTCTTCTTTTTTTAGGGTTAAAAATTCTATAAGGATTTTTATGGCTGTGGTTTAAATCTCGTTCATTTTCTACGTCTGCATCCTCTTCTTCTAGAGGCTGGATTGTAGCTGTTATCAGTAGGGGACGTCGCACACTCCTAACAGGATGTTGCTGACTGACTTGACATCAGATCCATAATCTGCTTTTTGATGTTATGAGGCTAAGTTTAAAAAAAAAAAAAAGAAATATTCTGTGAATCATTCATCCTTCCTCCATACTGAGAACCAGCTGGTCATCATAGGGATGAAGGAGCTCATGGTGGTAAGCACCAGTAATCGAAGAAATCCACAAAAGATGGATGGATTTCAAGAATTCCTTTTGTTCGGGGAAAATGCTTCTAGAAGCTCTAAACTCTGTGTGCCTGTTTCCAGATGGGGATAAAAAGATAAGTGAATATAAACAGACTGCAGTTTGAAAAATGGTGGGTGGCTTCAGGTGAATAATAGAGTAGAACCCCCAGGTCACAGAAAACCCGCAGCCATTTGCAAACATCCGCCTCGACTTCTCACAGTTGCAGCCCTGAAGTTGATGGAACTTTTTTTCCTCAAAGGAGAATCTATGTTCTGGTCAGTTTCCCTAGAGAGCATGGACTGAGCTTCTGAATTGAAAGAGCGTTGTTAGGATGTCTGCACGGAATCCTCCATACTTCTTTAAAAATCGGAGAAAATTAGAAATGACTCATAAAGTCCCACGCCAGCCTTTTTCTCGTGTCCTGAAAGATTCTTGCCTGAATCGCTGTTTATTATGACTAAAGGCACTTACGGCAAAAAACTAATTAGGACTACTTAAGTTCATGTTTATTCATGTTTTATCTGAGGGCCCTCAAAGAACATGTTTGACTTTAAAAATGGGTTGCAATGCTTTTTTGTCTGTGTGGCCAGGTACCTCAGAGACAAGGTGTACCCTAAATTACTACAGGTAATTTAGTGTTCTTGTTTTTTTTATTTCCAAGTTATTATAGTGAGATCCTCCTATCTTGACGTACCAGAAATGCACTGCGGCACTGAAAAAAAAAAACAAGCATGAAAATTGATAATTTATTGTAAAAGCTTGTTTTTTTTAAAATAATGGTTAGTATTTGTCCTAAAAAAATGGTTCTGTAAAGTTCAGTTAAAAAGAAATGGATGTAGTTGGTTAAAACTTTGTTTCAAATATTGACATTGCAAAATCTAATGGCGACTTTTAGTTAGTGCCTATATTGAGCATCATGATAAATGCAACAAACGTTTGAAATTAATTAACATCTTTGTGCCTTATTCTGAAAACCAACATGTCACTGAGCTGCCAGGAGACAGCTGTCATGCAGTTTGAGTTCTCAACAGCGTCCATCCATCCTCCCTGGAAAACGTTGTTCCTCTGGTCTCCAACAGTGAGTTTTTCTCTTTCTTTGTCTCTCCTTTGTTTGTTGGTGCGTGGAAAGAAGCAAAGAAAGATGCTGTTCTTTACAGACCAACTTTTCTGAAGCTCGATTAGAGCAGACATCCAAGTTCAAAGAAAAGCAGTAAACATTTGCAATAGTCATTATTTACTTTATTCGCCTTGTGAAGTGATTTCAAATGCACAATTTCATTTTAAGATTCTTTCTTATGGTTTAAACTTTGCTGCAACCCGCTGGTGCATGTTAGAAAATAATTGACCAAAGACGGGTTGCTTATAAGTCTTTAGTGTTTAACTGACAAGAAGGAACTAATTTCTGAAACTCCAGACATTTAGATCTATAAATTTAGAATACAAAAGGAACCTGGACAAGGCTTTTCAACAAAAGCACATTTTTAAGGCAATTCTTTTGTGTTTAGTGCATTTGTATTCATTTTCAATAAAGATTTAATGTGAACTTTTATGTTTCTTCAGTGGGGGTGTACTACTGTTGCAGCCTCATTGACCCCATTGATTTAAACTGGGGTCTTAACATCATTTTGGTGAGACAATTCTAACCAAATCAGCCAGCATTTACCAAATCTGTTATGATTTCTTCAAATTCAAAAGAAAAACATTAATCAAGTAAAGGTCAGAGCTTTGAGTTTAGCAATCAGTTGGTGTTTTCTTTAACAAAACAAATTCTACTGTTGGTTAATTCAAGGGAAAATATCCATTAGATTTGTAAGAAAGCCATAATGAATACATCAAAAATCATAAATAAGTTTTTTCTTTCAATTTCCAAGTTTCCTGTAATCTCTCTTATTCTCACAAAGTAAATCACATTGCCTAACTTTTTTCTTTTTTTAAATTTCATCCATTTAAAAGTTTTCTCCCATGGTCAGTGACTGTGCTGTTTTGTAACCAAGTCGTGATCATTACTTGTGTTATGGTCCTGGCTCTCGGCCGGCAACAGGGAAAAGTAACATTTCCACTTTAAGCAGAGGCAGAAAGGCAAAACAACTTCCCAGTTCCCCCAGGAGTCAACAAGAACTAAAACAAAGGTCCTAATTTTCTCCAAGTGATTGTTGTTAAATGAATAACAAGAAAAAGACCAGAAGTGATGAACCAGCCAGTCAAAAACCCACACAAAACAGAATGGACCTGAAAACAACAGTTTTGCTCCTTCCAAAGTGGATCTAAGAGCGTTGCTGCTCCAGGCACTAACCCAACAGAAAATGGAACCCAACAACCTCAAACCACATGGGTTATCAGAGTCATTATCTGATTCAAATGGAATTGAAAAGCTGTTGCTGGCACAACACAGAAGATCATAGTGGTTGGATACCAGTTACTCCAAGTGTCAGTCAGCAGACAGAAGTGACTAAATCCAAAATAGAATAGGGACTCTTTTCTACATGTTGACCCTCAAAAACAAAAACAAAACACTTGGCACACTAAAATTATAAATCCACATTCATTCTGACTGAAGAGCCAAACGTTTTCTTGATGCACCTCTGAATTTATGCTTCAATGAAGCTTCCAACTCTTTTTTTTGGGTCAATACTCTTATTGTTGCAGAATGAGAATTAAAACATAGCATATATTTTAAACTTTGATTAAAAAAAACATCCTTTAATATTGAATCCTTCTTTTAAGATATATAAAAGATGAATAAAATTAAGACAAACCTACATTTAACACTCATTTTTTTTAAAGTTATACTAGTTAAAAAGAAAGTTCTCACTTTTCACCACCAGATATCATAAAAAAAATTCTTTGAGTAATAATCTAAGGCAATATTGTTCATGAAGTGGTGCAACACGTGGTTTATTCCTTCATTAGAACATTACTAAGCTGCAGCACCTGCTTGTTGGCAAAAATATTAAAAGTAAACTAAAAACACTCAAAAATACATTTTATTACCTAAACCTCAAACTATATTACTGGTAAGTCAAAAAAATAAAATAGATAAGCACATGAAAAAAATACAATAAAATTAAATAAAGCTAATTAACTTGTGGATTAGCACCAGCAAAGAAGCATGATATTTAGTTCAATATTCAGCAGTCATATATTTTAATTTTTATGCTCTATTAGCAGTAGTTCATTACATATTAGCACTGTTCTTGTGTTTTATCACAAAACCTGTAATTAATTTGGTTGCCCAAGACAGATAAGAAGTTCAAGCACAAAAGAGACCTGAATGATAAGATCCTCACTATACTTGAAGAATAAGCATCGGTGCCTTAAATGTTACATAGAAACCCCATAAAACAAGTCAGTTCATTCATTGTCTAAACTCGTTTTGCCCCTTTTGGGGTCATGGGGCTGCCCGAGCCTATCCCGGGTGCTCGTGGGTGAAGAAAGGGAAAACCCTGGACAGGTCACCAGTCTGTCGCAGGGCCACAATTACACACACATGCACTCTCACATGCACACCTATGGACAATTTAGAGTAACCAATTAACCTATGAAGCTTGTTTTTGGTCGGAGGGAGGAAGAAAAGCCACACATGCACAGGAAGAACATGCAAACCTCTACACTCCACGCTCCACTCTTTTTCAGGGCCCCCAGCTCGGACTCGAACCAGGGGCCGGCTGTGAGGCACCGTGCAGCCCCCCAAAAAAACAACAATTTTATTATATTTAGTATTCTGCCTTGAAATAGGCACCTATCATCTTATGTGAACAAAAACTTGTGTCACAAATTTTTGAACAAGGGGGGTAGTTTCCTTTATTATTTTAATTTTAAAGGCATTTATGGCATTAAATTTCTGAGCAGTTGAAGAGTTGTATTTATGTCTGAAAAAATTTTTTTCAAATATGAAAAAAATTTTTGTCTTTTCAAAGACAATATTGAGTGTTTTCTTTTTTCAAACTTAAACACTTCAAGAAAAACTGTTCCGCCGTCTTTGATCAATTTTTCCGATGATTTAGCTGAAAGGTTCCTGTATGAGAAAATACAATTTTAAACACTATAATAGCTCAGTGAGTTCAATCAAAGAGTTTAAAAAAATAATGTCCACCTTTTATAAAGGCCTGACAAATAACCTTGGATGTAATGCATGTGCAGCTGTTGAGAGGAAAATGCTTTAATTCTCATGTGACTGAACCAAATCAATAAGCCATTAAAGGTCTGTAACAAGTCACTTTTAATGTAATTTAGTCGTCCTTCCACAACAACAAATGTTCTGTACTATAGCAGAGTGTGTAGTGATTCTTTACCAGGAGTCCATCAGTTAGACATCACAAATTCTGCATTCCTACTATGTAATATTTGATTAGACTCTATCAGATTAATCATTTTTTAGACCAATCCAACACATAAATAAACAAAAGTATGATTTAGAATGATGGTGAAAAAACAAATGATTGATTATTTTGCATAATATGCAAAATAATCAATCATTTGGGGTTTTTTTAAGTCCCGTGTTAGCAGTATCGTACTGTTTTAGTCACCTTATGGGTCAGTTGATTTCAGCTACTAATTAATATCCAAAGAAAATAAAAGAATCAAAGTAAATAAACATGTTAAAGACAAATCTTTTTCTGTTGATGCACCATAGATTCTAAATCAGAGAATTAGTGTCATTTTCCGTGCGTCATCACATTTTTCGGACACTTGAAACTCTTGGAAAGCTCTTGGGTTTTCTGGAGTACTGTCATTTTCACTTTCCAACTGAAATTGCGAAGCTTCTTGTGAGGAAGAGCACTCACCACTGAAGACACTTTTCTTTGTGAGGCTGTGGGATTGTTTTGGAGCAGGCACAGAACACATTCATGGGATAAATAGGTTTGAAATAAAAATTGCAAAATTGGGGATTTTGGAGGTTTATTTGTTAAATTAAATGTGACGTGTTTGCGTGGCTTGTTTCTGTTATTTATTCATTTTTATTACCAAGACCAAGGCTAAATGTCAGCTGGTCCAAAACCATGTTAAGTATTTCTAATTCAGATCATGTTTGTCTCTTGTAAGACTAAATTGTAATTCAATAGAAAAACGTCAATTAAAAACGAGTTCACAGTTTGAACTCTAAATATGGGATATAACTGTTGACGGTGCAATAAAAGCAAATCCTTAGTTTTAGAGGGCGGCCAATCTTCAATCTGTTCCATTCCCGCCTTGCCCGCCCATGTGTCGAAATGTCCCTGGATAAGACACTGAACCCCACCTTGCTTCTGGTGGCAGGTTGGCGCCAGTGTTCGGCAGCGGAGCCGCCATCAGTGTGTGAATGTGTGTGTGTGACTGGGTGAATGGGTCTATGACTGTAAAGCACTTTGGGCCTCGAAAGAAGGTGGAAAAGTGCTATATATGTATACGCCATTTTTGGAGAAGCAAGAGATAACTGCTCCCTGGATTTGAATCAAGTGGTGATTAACCGCCTCCTGCAGAACGTGAAGCAATTCAACCACTGCAGCAGATCTGTTGGAGCAGGAAAATATCTAAAACATCCAGGACAGTGGCCCTCGAGGACCAGGATTGAGACCAGTGAAATACAGTAAGAGTAAAAAAATACTAAAACTATAAATGCTTAACAATTTATTTGGGCTGCAACATCAGTACAGCATTAGAATTGGGGTAGCAGTATTAGACACATATTAAAATATTTAAACAAAAAAAAGAATTATAAAAACATGAATCAGATACAAAAATAAATTAAATACAAAGAAAATTAAAGCTCTGTCATCATCTTACAAACCCCCTTGCTGAAAAGTTCGCTTTAAACATAATTTTTTCTCTAAAGAAGAAATTAAAAGTACTTTAAAGCTAAACATGAGTTCTTATTTAACTATTTTGAGCACAACCAGAAAGATTGTCACAACAGTATATGCATTAAGTATATAAACTTAATGCATACTCAATCTGGCTGACATGCTGATCATGAATACTTCCAGATTTTAAACAAACACACTGAAAGCACTATTGAGGTACAAGAAAAAAAAAAAAAAAAAATCACACTTGGAATAAAAATATGTAACCACGTAAAAACGTACCTGATAAAAACCTTTTCTGGAACTTGCATTCTACCAAATCCATGAACTTTAATGAAGACTGAACCTTTTAACTTGACATTTATGGAGAATATTTAAATCATTTTTATTAAAAAACCACATGGTTTGTTAATCCATCAGACATTTTTATGAAGTCTCATAAAATTTAATAAAATGTGTCAACACCAGCATCTTGGTTTATGGGTTCACTTTTTAACCACAAGAAAATGTATGATGGGATATTTTTTTACTAAAATTAAGAAAATTATTTGTTAAATCTAAAAAAAGTCAGTTAAAGAGAAGTTTAAAAGTGATTCTGTTTCAGGATTAAAATCTTTAAACTTCTTATCACTGATGCTGTTATTGCTGTAAAAAAAAAACAGAGGTTTGCTTCGCTTTTAAACACAGACATCATTTCAAATTAAAAGCATCCTATTCAGGAGGGTTTAACTGCCAAGTTGTTTACCCCATCAGTTCATAGGAATAAACCGTTACCGCTAACCGTTAGATGAGGTAAAAAAAACTGTCCGCCTTTTGTGAAAAATGCGATCCGAGTCGGGTTCAGATCCCCGAACATGGAGTGGTGACAGGCGCCACGAGATGTCCAGTGCGGTAATGCAAGCGAACCCGGAGAAGCCGGCCGGAGCCCCGGGGAGAGTTCTCCTTTCTTCGTGAAGGGCAGGCCACAGATTCAGATGGCCAAAGATGGCGCAAAATCCCAAATGTCCTTAATTGAGTTCAGACATCAATCTGTTAAATTTTTTATACACACCACCACATACGCATGTGTGCTCTTGTGTGTGCGTGAATGTGTGCCAGTGCATGTGTGTGTTTGTCTAAACCTAGCATCATTGACCCAACATACATACTTGTTCATTTATGTTTATCTAAGCAGTCAAAAGAAAAGTTTATTAAATCGACATTGCAACATTGTCTTGAAACTTCATGTATTATAAAAAGTTTCAAAAAGATGTCTTTTGAGGACATGAATGTCTAAATGATTTAACTCTTCTCTCTTGAAACTGTAATTGAGTTACGTATATGAGAAGAATGAGAAAACCAGATTAGTCTCAAATGGTTCTCATTTATGTCTAAGAGACGTAAATGAGACAGAATCGAGATCTCATCTTCAATTTTGCTTTGCTACGGGAAATCTATGAAGAATTGATTTTTGCAACAGATATAAACAAACTATTCATCTGGGAACTTCTGCTTGACTTCCTTTAGCAGAAAGTAGTCTATTTAAGTCTATTACAAAAATTAGTCTATACTACAAGTGATGCACTATACTTGAAATTATTATTATAAACTATGTGTTTTAAACTTAAAATGTTCCAATTTAGTCTGAAGAAGTATTGAGTTAATATCACTATTGCATTACTTGTCATGTACAAGTACCTATATACAGTACTTATACTAACACTCAAGTAAATATACTTCAAGTGTACTACTTTTACCAAGGGGGGTTTTTTGGTTTGAATATTGAAACCTTTAGGTATGACCTTTACTCACTTTTTATTGGATTCAATATGCGAAATGTTTTGCTAAGGTAAAACAGAATGTTTTCTTTTTATTCCAATATTTCAAAGTGAAGGTGTGATAAGGAGATTAAGACTGGACAAATCCCTAAGCAAAAAGTAGTACTGTAAACTCAAGTTTATTTTAAAAAAGTATACCTGAATATTAGCACAGCATGTTTACCTTAGACCTAGTACATGTAGTGCAGAAAGTATAATAACTGAAAACATTCTGAGACAAAAATGAAAACAGTTTAGACTTGCAAAATACAGATTGTATATCAAAGGTAAACTGAAGTATACAACATTCCCACTTTTAGTAGACTGCAGCATACTGGAATAGCCTTCAATAATGAGGAAAACGTTTAAAAACTACTTTGTTTATTTTTACATTGGCTCTAATCTCCTGTAAAATACGTGTAAAAATAAAAGTTGTTTTGTCTTTAGTCAATGCAGTGACGGTTTGTAGATTGGGTCATTTCCACTTTGAACTTCCATAGTCCAAGTGTAGCAGGTTCTATGGTACTACTTCCTGGTCTCGAACCAATAGGATTCCAAGAACGACATCACGTGTCTTTTCCCTTTCGTCTGTCGTTGTGATTGCTGTGCAGCCAAAAAGTAAGTTCTCAACAAATTCCCGTGGTTTTGACCACGAGTTTTTGGTTTTCTTCTTGTTATTGCTTTGATGAAAGCACGAAGTAATTTCTAGTTTGTAATGAAAAGTCGTCCTCGGTGTTATGCAAGTATTAATAACAGAAATGCGTGCTGTTGGAGTGAACATGCAGTTGTCTCATCATCATAGGCCTCAGTGGCGGTTCTACACTGACTTACTCCCTGGGCGAGTAACCCCACCAGCGCCCCCCCCCCCCCCCCGCACACATGCAAAATTTGACAACAACATCCTGTTGTGTTCCTTATATTCTATTTAGCCATTTTACAAAAAAAATGCATGACTTTTCTAGCCTCGTATTACAGCGGGGGTCAAACTCAGTCACACAGGGGGCCTAAGTTAAAAACACGCTTAAGGTTTTGGGCCGAAGAAGATAAACATTTACTGAACACACTAAAGCTAAACTTTTAAACCTTTTAAACTGAACTTTTTGAACATAAATATGAATAAAAACAGGAACACAAGTTAAACCTTAAATAACTTGTAATATTTTGCTCTCCATAGAAATATATTCTGTCAAAATTATACAAATATGAACATGCTTCTGAACAAAACAAAGAAAGCCTGGAAATATTAATAAGAAATTACAAATCAAATAATTCCGTTTTTTTGTTGCTCTTTTATCATTTTTTAGAGCATTTTTTTTAGAGCTGGACTCCTGCTTCATTTTTAGCAATAATTTCTTAATGTGTGACGTCCTGTGTGTGTCTTTGTGAAACATATCAGAGGGATTAGATCTAAAAAAAAAAACTTATTGTGATTGATATGTTTAGGTCTTATAAAACATTAAAGACTAAATCATAGAACTCATCAGTGGGATTATTCAAAAAATATTTGGCATTTCCCTAATTTTGTGCAACACCAACAGTAGAAATCCTCCAAAAAACCTCAATCCATAAAAAATGGTCTGCGCTCATCCCCCCTCCCCCTCCCCTTCCCTCTGACACACGCGGCTCCGTCTCTATGACGGGAGCCGCAGCTGCGGCTCAGAGTTGATTGTCAGATAGAAAAAGACTCCCCTCACACCTGTTAGTGTGATTCAGCCAGCCACCGGTGAGTTGCGCCCCCCTCTCGAGTTTTTTGACTTATGTTCCAAAGACTGCCGCAAAGAGGTGTGGCCGCAAATGTCTTGCAGCAGAAGGCGGTGGTCACGTGCGTGTCGGGTCTGCCGTGTCAGAGCAAGGAATTGTGGGAAATAATCCCCATTGCCTGCTTTTGTCGAAATTTGGTTGAGCATGGGTGTTTGTTCTGCCCAATTCCTTTTCATGTGCCTGTTTTACGTTGTTTCACTCTGAGTTATTTCATCTTTTTTTTTTGTTTTTTTTTTTTTTTTTTTGCACCATAAGTGTGAAGAGCAAATAGGATGAAGACATTCTTAACAGTCTGATGTATCAAAATAAAAGTGTTGAGTGCCGGCAGCTGAAGCAATTTCAAATTAAAAGCTGCAAGCTTCCTCTTTGAATATCGTTGACACGCACGCATCGGGCACGGCAAATGCCGCCCCCCACGAAGTGCCGCCCTGGGCGACCGCCCACATCGCCCATATCAAAAACCGCCACTGATAGGCCTTATTGCATTGCAGGAGCTGCGTGTGGTTTGAAATCCCCTTCTCTTTTGCATTAACGCAACTTTTAGCGAACTTGCTCTAATATAAGATATTTTTACGCAAACTTAGAAATCGTTACAAGAACAATTAGTATTCTCATTGTCAAGAGTCCCATCATCTATTAACATTTTACTCTAGTTGCAACCTAGTTTTCAAAATAAAAGTGTTATGAAATTAAGCTTTTTGTTTTACTTTGAAAGAAACTGATGAGAAAAGGACCGAATTGGCCAAGTTCATGTTTAATAAGATACAGCATAAGCTCTCATTAACATTACCTGCTATCAAAGACAATATTTACTTAAAAGGTCTGTAAGGTTTATAGCATGGGACTTTGAAACTGTCACTGGCGTTCCGTAATCCTTAAAATGGTCATGAATGTGATTTATAAATGCTACGAGTTGAACTGTAAAGTCTGCAGAAGTTATTAGAAAATTCTGAGTTACATAATTCTGATTGGTGTGTTTTCATAAGCCATGATAGGATGGATAATAGTGGAAGCTACTGGCCTGAATTTTCAGTTTCCTGTATAGGTTTTGGCATTCGGAGCAGACACCAAAGTAAGAATTTCATAGTGCAGGGAAACACGTTTCTCACTGTGCGTATGACAATAAACCCTTTGAATCTTGAATCTTTGTATCTCTTCATTTAGAAACATTTATGTCATCAGCCACAGACTTCCCAATAAAAGCTGTTTGTTTAATAGACAGTGAACACAGCTAATGAACAAACAGGTTTTGTGTTTATCATCATAATGATCTTATTGATCAGTACTAGGGCTGCACAATATGAGGAAAACTTGCGATATGCGATATTAGTGATCAATATAGCGATAACGATATAATTTGCGGTAAATAAACAAATAGAAAAATAAACAAAATCATTCCCATTTCATTGCAACAGTTTAAAATTATACTCCAAATGACCATCGACATGGGGGACAAACATCTAACATAATAGGCCTCCATCTGATTGGTCAACAATGGGAAGGCGTCCATCTGATTGGTCAAAGCATAAAGGGATTTATTTGATTCTGTAACGCTTCCAAGATTATGGGACTAGACGCATTAATCCGAATTTGTCTCAGGGAGCCCAAGGTATGTAAATGAAAACAAGACAGCGATAAAAGTAAAATGCAATCGATTGTATTAACAGAAAATAGACATTTAAACAATACAAACAAACAACAAAAGGAACCGGGATATGGGTCTGAGTCCTATTGAGTGGTTTCCAAAAGTCTATTGGTTGGGATGTAGTTGAGGTTTCCTGCAGGTGAGGAGTTGTTATTGAGGGTGGAAGTATCACGAGCTCAGATTTGGGTGGCTCGCCATCAAGTTGTAGATCAAAGCATACATAACAAAAACCTGACCTAGAAAGGGTCAGAAAAAAACAAATCAGTCATTTCACTGGGTATACTGAAATAGAGCAGATTAATCATTGTAGAAAGTAAAAGAAAGAAACAATATTATCAAAAATCAAATAGCTGTTTCAAATAGAATTCAAAGTGCGTACACATGTCAAACAATTCCATATCATTTCCGGTTCCGGGTTACACGGCAGGACGCGTGGCGTGCCTCTCTGCGAATACAACTATCTTCAAATTACTTAAAAGGTTGATTTTCAAAAAAGAGAGCTGACCATGCCCCCGAAGAAACCCCAAGAATATGAAGACCTCAAAAAGACTCTTGACATTATTCAAGAAACGCTGAAAAGTTTTATGGAACAAGTGTCGGCTAAGCTAACGCCCCTTTGGGATATGATGGAAGAGTTCCGAAGATTTCGGGCTCAAAACGAGCAGCGAGAAAATCAGGTCGAGATTCTGGAGAAAAGACTGGACGATGTGGAACAGCAAGTAAGGATGAATAATGTCATTCTCACTGGAGTACCAATCAAGCCTCGAGCTAGCACTGCTAATGCTAGCGCTAGCGTAGCTAGCAGTGCTACTAATACGGAGTTCGGTGCAGCGTCTTTGGAGCAGCAAATACATTCATTTCTCACATCTAAAGGGATTTCCCTGGATCTCAATACCATCGAGACCTGCCACCTGCTCCCCAGGAGAAAGGAGACGGATAAACCAGCGATCCTCATCAGGTTTGTGAATCACAAACACAAGCTAGCTTTGATGACCCAAAGAAAACACCTGAAAGGTTCGGCTGCTTATCTGAACGACCATCTGACCAGAAGGAATGCTGAAATCTCAAAACATGCACGGCTTCTCAGGAAGCGTAAGCAGATTGAGAACACTTGGGTTAAAGGCTGCAGGATTTACGTCAAACCGCTCGGTCCAGAGGACTGGTCCAAGGTTCTGGTGGTGAACACCATGAAGGACTTTGAGAAGTGCTTGACCACGGTCGTCTGAAACAACATGGAGTAATAAACCAATGAGCCAAATAATTTCAAGAAATATGACACGTGGATTCCTCACTTTCTCTGTATGTCTGACGTAACCTGAATAACAGCAGAGTTCTGACCTGCAGACAACTTGACCTCAACTTTCACCGCAGCTGATATCAGCTGAAGAAGGATATGGACCTGAATCTAATGTCTGCAGACATAACATGGAAGAGAACTATAAACTCTGTTTTGAACCCAGGAGATCAGCTGTTATCAGTAAAAGAAGAAATACCAACCTTGGACAATCGACAGTTATGGACCCTTTTTACTCTTCCCCTATAGCATTACTTTATTATAAAAAAAAAAAAAATACAAAAAATATTAAAAAAAAGTAAAACAAATGATTATTCACTTATTGAAAATTGTTAAATTGATTGACTTTTAATGATATTACTTCACTTTCTCCAAAAATTGATAAATTTATTCAAAAATCTTTCCTAATGTAGCATAATTTTGCACATGTTTTTAACTTTTGATACTTGATGAAATTTTGCTATGAAAATTCCTGAAACAGTGTTGTCTGCTTTACTGATATAGTATTATGTTTTATTCATATGAATGGCTTTTATAAGTAACATAATCTGCATATAGTTCAGATGACTGATCTGCATTTGCCATGTTGATTTCTAAAATAGTTATTTTTGACGTAATACTTAAGTAATTCATCTTTGTCATGTGCTTTTTCGATATTTTATGATTTTTATTCTGTCTGATAAAAACTGGGAACCGGATATTGATAAATCATGTAATAAAATGGTTATAGTATAATCGGGGTGGGATTATATAAATTCGCTTCCTCCCACTCCCTTTCAAGCAATATTTATTAATATGTCTAATTATCCTAAGTTTGATTAGTTACTGTATGAATGTATAACTGATGTTTATATTGCTGTTGTGTATTATTTCTACTGAATTGCTTGAAATAAACCATTTCAAATCAAAATCAAAATATCAAGGTTCAAGGTAAGTGGATAAAAGTTTTAAATCAAAAATGTACTCTGAAGTTACCAATTAATTTTATTAACAAAGTAGAATAATTTTAAACAAATTAAACTTTCAAATTTCAAACGTTGCGCAACATGGTTTTTCATTCCATTATCTAATTCAAAGAGTGGCCATTTTGGCATCATGGAAATAAAAGTAACTAAAACAGTTCAAAGTGTTCAATTAACACAAAAGTAAAGCGACTTAACAAAATTGCTTCGGCTTGAATTCAGCCGACTAAATTAAAACAACCAAACAAGAACCATTAAATAAAACAAAGTCTCAAAGGTGAGGCAGCATTAGCTTAGCTCTGTGACTATGATAAAGCTTTTTTCTGTTTTCGGTGTCGCGACCGCAAAAACTCACCAATGAGCAGGTCTCTTTGGGGTTAGTTAGTGTCCAAAGGTAAATGCTGAGGTGTCCAAATATGTTCGTATTAAGAAAATGTTTTAGGCGTCCTGGTGTGGCCACAGCAGCAGCAACAGCTGAGAGCAAGAAGCAGCCAGCAGGAAGCAGGAAGTAGCAAGCAGCAAGCAGGAAGTGCACCAGCTGACCAGGAACTTATATACACACCGGGCCTCTCATAATAAGGGCGGGGCCAGGTGTTCACAGTTAGTCTGATGGCTAGTCTGATGCCAAGGGTTACAATTCGTTAAATGCTTCAAGCTGCTAGAAGATTGTTTTAACACATTTTGGGTTTGCGATTTATTGCGATATTCTCCGTCTTTTGCAATATGCATATTGCAGAGCTGGATATTGCGATAACGATAAATTTGCGGTAAATTGTGCAGGCCTATTAGAGATTAATATTGGGATAACTGTATAATTTGCGGTATATAAACAAATAACAAAATAACCAAAAAACATCATTCCCATTTCATTGCAACAGTTGAAAAATTATAATCCAAATGACCCTCATCGACATAGGAGACAAACATCTAACATAATAGGCCTCCATCCAATTGGTCAACAACGTTAAGGCGTCCATCGGACTGGTCAAATGTATAAAGGGATTTATTCGATTTGTTAAATGCTTCAAGCTGCCATAAAGTTGTTTTAACACATTTAAGGTTTACGATTTATTGCGATTTTCGCTGTCTTTTGCGATATGCATATTGCAGAGCTGGATATTGTGATAACGATAAATTTGCGGTATATTGTGCAGGCCTAATCAGTACTGTATTTTTGCCTGTTTCACAGCCGCCGTGAAAGGTGCATCATGGGTCGCCTGGATGGGAAAGTGATTGTGCTGTCTGATGCTACGCAGGGAATTGGACGTGCTGCAGCAATTGTATGTAGATTTTGTTACAATTTTCTTCCAAATTACATTGTAACAAATTCCAAATAGTTTAAGGTTGCAAATCTAACATTTATGAATAGTTTGACCTGCATCATGTCTTTTAGCCATTCCTTGTGTAGACAATGTTTTATCATCAACAACTATTTTCCTATAAGCTATTATTTTGATAAACTGCCTTACTCACATTGGTCAAATCATTTTTATTGGATGTGTCTTACTTAATGAATTTACTATTTAGTCTCTAAATAATTATAAGAGGTCTGTGGATTTGAAAAAATCCATCTGGCAAATGTATTCCTACATCTATAATAGAAAAAAAGGCTGTTAGTAACCATCTTTTGCAAAAAAAAAAAGGGAGAAAAAAACTGTGTTTGCCATGACAGACATAGATGTTTGGAACTAACTCAACCTTTTTAAATTCAGGCTTTTGCAAATGAAGGAGCTCAGGTCACTGCAACAGACATAAATGGAGAAAAGCTGAAGAAGCTGGAAGGAATTAGAGGTAAGATAAAGAGAGTGGTCTGCTGCTGCCATCTGCTGGATTACAAGAGGCTTAAGGCCTGGACAGTGGAAGATTTTTCTGTCATTTTACATCTTAATTGTTATGGATTTGACTTTTAAGTTCAAAACACAACCTCTAAAGCTGTGACTTAGTTTGGGTTTGAGTGTGTGGAGCTTTCAAACATGCTTCATTTACCAAATCATATCATCTTGTGACAAGTTTGAAACAAAGTGCTCAATTTATCAACTTTTATAGCAAAACTTAATAATGATTAAATAAGATGTATAAAAAAAACATACAAAAATATGTATGCTTCTGCAAAACAGCAGAAGTTGTAATATATTTATAATTAACCATAATCCTTAAATACAAGTGTATTTATGTGTTAAGTGGAAACTGCTTATGTTTAACTTTTTGTTTAGCACAAACAAAAACTTTACTGAAATTGTAAATTAGAGGAATCTGAGCATCGCCAACCCTTAACCTCTCTGCAAGTCGCTGGTCATAAGCGACCATCATAGACTGTAGAAGTATTTGGCAGACTAAAGTCTACCAGAAATAAATGGTGGAGAGAAAAAAGGGTTATTGAACGAGTTTTTGCTGCTAAGGCTGTCAGCACATATGCATGTACTCTCACTCATAGAAGAGGATGTAGAAATGCACATTAAAACTGTGTGCACTGATCCGTTTTCTTCCTGATTTTAGGAATCAGAACCAAAGTGGTGGATGTGACCAAAAAGGAGGAAGTGGAAGCTTTGGCTCAAGAACACGCTCATGTGGATGTGGTGTTCAATGTTGCAGTGTGTGTGTGTGTCCCACTCTCCTTCTCTTTAGAGAACAGCCCAACTTATTTGTTCCTGTAAACGGTTGCCTCACTTGTTTACGCCCCTGCTTAATCGCCACTCCAAAGTCCTTGCATCGAAAGGGTTAAATCTCAGCTTGTGCTGCTGTCAATCCTTTTAAAAGGACTACTGCTGATGCTTTGGTAAAGCACAGAGACTGATGACATTCACCTAAACCCCATTTCTAGTTTCCACCATTGTGTTATCCCCCAATAAGAGGCATTATGGTCTGCAGCCTGTGATGACATGCACTAAAGCTTTAAATGTTGGTACAGGTTGGTGCACCATGGCAGCATAACGTGAGGCAATTCAACCACTGCAGCAGATCTGTTGGAGCAGGAAAAGATCTAAAACATTCAGGACAGTGGCCCTCGAGGACCAGGATTGAGACCAGTGAAATACAGTAAGAGTAAAAAAAAGAATACTAAAAATATAAATGCTTAACAATTTATTTGGGCAGCACCATCATCAGTACAGCATTAGAATTGGGGTAGTAGTATTAGACACGTATTAAAATATTTCAACAAAATACAGAATTCTAAAAACATGAATCAGATACAAAAATAAATTAAATACAAAGAAAATTAAAGCTCTGTCATCATCTTACAAACCCCCTTGCTGAAAAGTTCACTTTAAACATAATTTTTTCTCCAAAGAAGAAATTAAAAGTACTTTAAAGCTAAACATGAGTTCTTATTTAACTATTCTAAGCACAACCAGAAAGATTGTAACAGCTTTGTTTTATACCCAGAGATCTATTTAAAACGATGTGCAAACTTAGTTTATAAACTGCATTAAGTACATGAACTGTGGCGTACTCAAAATCTGTCTGACATGCTGATCATGAATACTGCCAGATTTTAAACAAACACACTGAAAGCACTGCTGAGGTACAAGAAAAAAAGAATAAAAAAAAATCACACATTGGAGCAAGAATATGTAACCACGTAAAAAAGTACCTGATAAAAAAAATTCTGGAACTTGCATACTACCAAATCCATGAACATTAACTTTTATGAAGACGAAACCTTTTAACTTTACCTCTATGGAGAATAAATAAACCAGGTTTATCACAAAACCATCCTGTTGTAAATCCAACAGACATTTTAATGAAAATGTCAACATCAGCATCTTGGTATATGAGTTCACTTTTTAACCACAGGAAAATATGTATGATGGGATATTTTCTACTAAAATTAAGAAAATCATTTGTTAAATCTAAATAACAGTTACAAAGCCGTCATATCTATCCATTTGGTATGTTCCGAGTCATACCATTTTTTAACTATTCTAACGGCTGATTTTTTTATCCGTTTCAAATTCCAACGGCTGGAATCGCAAATGTCTGGCAGACACAAAATGGTGAGATACATTTTTCTGTTTCATTGAATATAATTTTTTGTGTGTGAAAACTATGGTTAGATAGATTGTTAGATTGAAAAAGAAATAGTTAAATAGTTATGGTTCATAAATATCAATTTCTATCAAGCATATTAATTTAAACAGCCATGGCCCGTACCGAAACGTATATTGGAACCGAAGTCTGAATCGAACCAAATTATTGAGATTTTTTAGCTTATTGTTACACCCCTAATATATTTAGATAGATATCATTTTGCTGGAAGTGACATACATTCCATAGATAAGTGAACAACTTAACTATCATGCAAACAGCAGCTTTTTTTTCTTTTCAAATCTAGTACGGAAATCCCAAAGCAAAACCCCTTCAAGGTAAGATACTGTTTCATTATTACAATTTGTTGTGTGTGTACTATAGTTAGATCAATTGTTTGTTAAATATATATGCTTTCATTGTTTTCTTTTGTACAATAAAATGGAAGCTAACCACTCAGCTTGTAGGTACTTCAACGTTAACGGTTTCACGTATGTTTGCCGAATTAACAGATAATGGAGAAGCAAAATCCCCCCCAGCAAACCCCCCGGCGCAAAATAACCCCCCAAAACCCCCTCCCCAATGAAACAACCCCCCCACCCCGCCCCAGACCCCTGGTCTGGCACAGCGCCACAAACAGGGCCAAGGAGGCGCGCAGGGTGGCCTCAGAAAACCAAGTGAGTTAAAAATGTTTGCTCAAAAACATGACATCTTTCTCACATACGACACACCTCATTTCTCCACGATATTTTTTTTTACAAAGAAGTACAATTTATAATTACAAATATTATTGTAAAATTGACTTTAAATGTAAACAGACACATTGCAATTTTGCCTTTTTAGAGTTTTCATCATTAAACTTTTACCATCTATGAAAAAAGAAACCAAACCTCAAACCCAGAAATGACTTTCTGCAAGGCCTTTTTCATAATATTAACAGAAAAGCAAGGGATTGGTGTGGTTGGTGTTTTTATAAACTTAAGGTAATACTTAAAAAATGCTCTTTTCCACATTGGAAACTAAAGAAAAGTGATTGTTCTCATGCTGTCTGTACAGCAGTTTCACTCACTCCGCCTCCGCCCCATGACTGTTTCGAAGAAGAAAACCCCTCAAGCCAGAAAATATGGAGAATCAAAATACCCCCCAGGAAAATAACCCCTCACCACAGCAAAATAACCCCCCACCCCCACGTCCTCAAAGGAACCCCCAAGCTGCCCCCAACCGTATGCTCAGACCACTGGTCTGGCATACCGCCAACGCAAGAGCCAAGGAGGCCCGCAGGGTCCAATGGGAAAACCAATTTCTGTTGAGGAGGCTGCTGGCCTTGGCCAGAAATGAGGAGGAGAGACGCCGCCTCCGGCAAATTTATGGCGCAAACTAAAATTAGCCCAAGTTCACGCTGCGACTTTTGGTGGGACCAGTGCCATTTGAACGGCATCCTTCCCCTTTCTGCTTGCAACAATTCAGCGTGTTGTGGACAGAGGTGCCACTTGAAAATGTTGCTGTAAAGTTGAAAAAAATGTGCTGTGTTTACTTTATACAAAATATTGGTGTGCTCATCTTTTAAGGATTTCTGTCCACCAAGATGGCGGTGCTCTCCTCCCATGAGGAATTACGTGATGTCTCCTCTAGTGATATGTGCCTTAACCGTTCACATATGTATTCTGAACTCACAGGAAAATGAAGAAATTTCCACCCACACCCTCTCTCAGAACCCCACCCCCTCGTAGAGCCACTCCCCAGCCCAGAGCCCCACCCCCTCCCAGAGCCCCACTCTGGCCCAGAGCCCCACCCCCTCCCAGAGCCTCGTTCCCGCCAAGACCCCCACTCCGGCCCAGAATCCCACCCCCTCCCAGCGCCCCGCTCCCGCCAAGACCCCCACTCCGGCCCAGAATTCCACCCCCTCCCAGAGCCCCGCTCCCGCCAAGACCCCCACTCCGGCCCAGAGCATCATTTATATGGCATGGGGCGCAGGGCAGGGCCAGGGAATTGGCCAGAATACAATGGGAGAACCAAGTGAGTTATAAGTTTTTGCTCAAAAACATGACATTTCTCTTTAACCAAAGTGCATTTTAAGAATGGTGCACTCGTCACAAAATACTCATTAAATTAATTAAAGTTTCAATACTTTTGACTGTTTTTTCTCACAATTGTAATCCTTTGCATCCTTCTCACATATGATACGCCTCAATTTTCCATGATATATATATATATATTTTTAAAGAAGTAAAATTTATAGTTACAAATACTCTTTTAAAATTGATTTCAAATGAAACACACACTTTGCAATTGAGTCTTTTTAGAGTTTTCATCATTAAACTTTTTCCATCTATGAAAAAAGAAACCAAACCTCAAACCCAGAAATGACTTTCTGCAAGGCCTTTTTCATAATATTAACAGAAAAGCAAGGGATTGGTGTGGTTGGTGTTTTTATAAACTTAAGGTAATACTTAAAAAATGCTCTTTTCCACATTGGAAACTAAAGAAAGGTGATTGTTCTCATGCTGTCTGTACAGCAGTTTCACTCACTCCGCCTCCGCCCCATGACTGTTTCGAAGAAGAAAACCCCTCAAGCCAGAAAATATGGAGAATCAAAATCCCCCCCAGGAAAATAACCCCTCACCACAGCAAAATAACCCCCCACCCCCACGTCCTCAAAGGAACCCCCAAGCTGCCCCCAACCGTATGCCCAGACCACTGGTCTGGCATACCGCCAACGCAAGAGCCAAGGAGGCCCGCAGGGTCCAATGGGAAAACCAATTTCTGTTGAGGAGGCTGCTGGCCTTGGCCAGAAATGAGGAGGAGAGACGCCGCCTCCGGCAAATTTATGGCGCAAACTAAAATTAGCCCAAGTTCACGCTGCGACTTTTGGTGGGACCAGTGCCATTTGAACGGCATCCTTCCCCTTTCTGCTTGCAACAATTCAGCGTGTTGTGGACAGAGGTGCCACTTGAAAATGTTGCTGTAAAGTTGAAAAAAATGTGCTGTGTTTACTTTATACAAGATATTGGTGTGCTCATCTTTTAAGGATTTCTGTCCACCAAGATGGCGGTGCTCTCCTCCCATGAGGAATTACGTGATGTCTCCTCTAGTGATATGTGCCTTAACCGTTCACATATGTATTCTGAACTCAAAGGAAAATGAAGAAATTTCCACCCACACCCTCTCTCAGAACCCCAACCCCTCGTAGAGCCACTCCCCAGCCCAGAGCCCCACCCCCTCCCAGAGCCTCGTTCCCGCCAAGACCCCCACTCCGGCCCAGAATCCCACCCCCTCCCAGCGCCCCGCTCCCGCCAAGACCCCCACTCCGGCCCAGAAATCCACCCGCTGCCAGAGCCCCGCTACCGCCAAGACCCCCACTGCGGCCCAGAGCGCCATTTATATGGCATGGGGCGCAGGGCAGGGCCAGGGAATTGGCCAGAATACAATGGGAGAACCAAGTGAGTTATAAGTTTTTGCTCAAAAACATGACATTTCTCTTTAACCAAAGTGCATTTTAAGAATGGTGCACTCGTCAAAAAATACTCATTAAATTAATTAAAGTTTCAATACTTTTGACTGTTTTTTCTCACAATTGTAATCCTTTGCATCCTTCTCACATATGATACGCCTCAATTTTCCACGATATATATATATATTTTTAAAGAAGTAAAATTTATAGCTACAAATACTCTTTTAAAATTGATTTCAAATGAAACACACACTTTGCAATTGAGTCTTTTTAGAGTTTTCATCATTAAACTTTTTCCATCTATGAAAAAAGAAACCAAACCTCAAACCCAGAAATGACTTTCTGCAAGGCCTTTTTCATAATATTAACAGAAAAGCAAGGGATTGGTGTGGTTGGTGTTTTTATAAACTTAAGGTAATACTTAAAAAATGCTCTTTTCCACATTGGAAACTAAAGAAAAGTGATTGTTCTCATGCTGTCTGTACAGCAGTTTCACTCACTCCGCCTCCGCCCCATGACTGTTTCGAAGAAGAAAACCCCTCAAGCCAGAAAATATGGAGAATCAAAATACCCCCTAGGAAAATAACCCCTCACCACAGCAAAATAACCCCCCACGTCCTCAAAGGAACCCCCAAGCTGCCCCCAACCGTATGCTCAGACCACTGGTCTGGCATACCGCCAACGCAAGAGCCAAGGAGGCCCGCAGGGTCCAATGGGAAAACCAATTTCTGTTGAGGACGCTGCTGGCCTTGGCCAGAAATGAGGAGGAGAGACGCCGCCTCCGGCAAATTTATGGCGCAAACTAAAATTAGCCCAAGTTCACGCTGCGACTTTTGGTGGGACCAGTGCCATTTGAACGGCATCCTTCCCCTTTCTGCTTGCAACAATTCAGCGTGTTGTGGACAGAGGTGCCACTTGAAAATGTTGCTGTAAAGTTGAAAAAAATGTGCTGTGTTTACTTTATACAAGATATTGGTGTGCTCATCTTTTAAGGATTTCTGTCCACCAAGATGGCGGTGCTCTCCTCCCATGAGGAATTACGTGATGTCTCCTCTAGTGATATGTGCCTTAACCGTTCACATATGTATTCTGAACTCACAGGAAAATGAAGAAATTTCCACCCACACCCTCTCTCAGAACCCCACCCCCTCGTAGAGCCACTCCCCAGCCCAGAGCCCCACCCCCTCCCAGAGCCCCACTCTGGCCCAGAGCCCCACCCCCTCCCAGAGCCTCGTTCCCGCCAAGACCCCCACTCCGGCCCAGAATCCCACCCCCTCCCAGCGCCCCGCTCCCGCCAAGACCCCCACTCCGGCCCAGAATTCCACCCCCTCCCAGAGCCCCGCTCCCGCCAAGACCCCCACTCCGGCCCAGAGCGCCATTTATATGGCATGGGGCGCAGGGCAGGGCCAGGGAATTGGCCAGAATACAATGGGAGAACCAAGTGAGTTATAAGTTTTTGCTCAAAAACATGACATTTCTCTTTAACCAAAGTGCATTTTAAGAATGGTGCACTCGTCACAAAATACTCATTAAATTAATTAAAGTTTCAATACTTTTGACTGTTTTTTCTCACAATTGTAATCCTTTGCATCCTTCTCACATATGATACGCCTCAATTTTCCACGATATATATATATATTTTTAAAGAAGTAAAATTTATAGTTACAAATACTCTTTTAAAATTGATTTCAAATGAAACACACACTTTGCAATTGAGTCTTTTTAGAGTTTTCATCATTAAACTTTTTCCATCTATGAAAAAAGAAACCAAACCTCAAACCCAGAAATGACTTTCTGCAAGGCCTTTTTCATAATATTAACAGAAAAGCAAGGGATTGGTGTGGTTGGTGTTTTTATAAACTTAAGGTAATACTTAAAAAATGCTCTTTTCCACATTGGAAACTAAAGAAAAGTGATTGTTCTCATGCTGTCTGTACAGCAGTTTCACTCACTCCGCCTCCGCCCCATGACTGTTTCGAAGAAGAAAACCCCTCAAGCCAGAAAATATGGAGAATCAAAATCCCCCCCAGGAAAATAACCCCTCACCACAGCAAAATAACCCCCCACCCCCACGTCCTCAAAGGAACCCCCAAGCTGCCCCCAACCGTATGCCCAGACCACTGGTCTGGCATACCGCCAACGCAAGAGCCAAGGAGGCCCGCAGGGTCCAATGGGAAAACCAATTTCTGTTGAGGAGGCTGCTGGCCTTGGCCAGAAATGAGGAGGAGAGACGCCGCCTCCGGCAAATTTATGGCGCAAACTAAAATTAGCCCAAGTTCACGCTGCGACTTTTGGTGGGACCAGTGCCATTTGAACGGCATCCTTCCCCTTTCTGCTTGCAACAATTCAGCGTGTTGTGGACAGAGGTGCCACTTGAAAATGTTGCTGTAAAGTTGAAAAAAATGTGCTGTGTTTACTTTATACAAGATATTGGTGTGCTCATCTTTTAAGGATTTCTGTCCACCAAGATGGCGGTGCTCTCCTCCCATGAGGAATTACGTGATGTCTCCTCTAGTGATATGTGCCTTAACCGTTCACATATGTATTCTGAACTCAAAGGAAAATGAAGCAATTTCCACCCACACCCTCTCTCAGAACCCCAACCCCTCGTAGAGCCACTCCCCAGCCCAGAGCCCCACCCCCTCCCAGAGCCCCACTCTGGCCCAGAGCCCCACCCCCTCCCAGAGCATCGTTCCCGCCAAGACCCCCACTCCGGCCCAGAATCCCACCCCCTCCCAGCGCCCCGCTCCCGCCAAGACCCCCACTCCGGCCCAGAATTCCACCCCCTCCCAGAGCCCCGCTCCCGCCAAGACCCCCACTCCGGCCCAGAGCGCCATTTATATGGCATGGGGCGCAGGGCAGGGCCAGGGAATTGGCCAGAATACAATGGGAGAACCAAGTGAGTTATAAGTTTTTGCTCAAAAACATGACATTTCTCTTTAACCAAAGTGCATTTTAAGAATGGTGCACTCGTCACAAAATACTCATTAAATTAATTAAAGTTTCAATACTTTTGACTGTTTTTTCTCACAATTGTAATCCTTTGCATCCTTCTCACATATGATACGCCTCAATTTTCCACGATATATATATATATATTTTTAAAGAAGTAAAATTTATAGTTACAAATACTCTTAAAATTGATTTCAAATGAAACACACACTTTGCAATTGAGTCTTTTTAGAGCTTTCATCATTAAACTTTTTCCATTAGACTGACTTAAGTAGAAATGCTTTGTGTAGGCACAACGTTTAAAATTTCACGTCATTTTCTTATTTAAACAATTTTATACACGGAGATTGTTTGAAGTTTTTTCTTGTGAAGTCATATATTGATTTTATTCTGTTGTCAGTTTCTCCTTCGGAGGCTCCTGGCCTTGGCCAAGAATCAACGGGAGAAGCGCCGCCTGATCCGCATATATGGCCCCAGATAAAATGGTGGTGAAATATTATTGGATGTTGATCAAAATTAATACATATATATTTAATCTGCAACTTTTTTTTTTGGGAACAAATGGGGTTTAAGTTTTTTTAAGGCATTAGTAGCAAGATTACTTTTATAAATCTTATAAAAACCGCCAAACAATTAGATTAGACTACATGTTTTTCTTATTCTTTTAATTCTGTTTTAATATAAAAATATGCGGTGAATAATGCACATTAAAGTTGAACACTGACTTCCTAGTGACATGAAAGTTTATGTGAAAATTCTAAAAAAATATATAAATTGACTTTGAAGCAAATTGTTATATAGTTTACTTACAATAAAAAAACATGCTCAATAGGTTTTTTGGCAACTCTAAATTGTCCATAGGTGTGATTGTTGTGAGTGTGAGAGTGAACAGTGCGATTGTGGATATTCTACCCTGCGACAGACTGGCGACCTGTCCAGGGCGTCCCCTGCCTTCGCCCACAAGTGGCCGGGATAGGCTCCGACAGCCCCGTGACCCCGAAAGGGAAAAACGGAATAGAAAATGGATGGAAGCTCCCCCTGCCCGTCCAGAGGGCCAAAGAGAGTAGAGTCCACATACTGGACCGGTTCATGGTTCCGTCAGAACTCAGATGTTCTCTTTGTGTTTTACAGAAGTAGATCCTGATGGCCTGCAGAGTTCTGTCGTTCCAATGTTCTTAGCAGCAGGGTTGTTGGGGTGCATCGTGTGTAGTTTGGGCTTCAAGCGTAGCCGTCTCACTGACTGTGGCTCTGGAGCTGACTGACCTGGAATCTGAAGATGCTGAAAAGAGAGATTTAACCATGTAGCCATTTATTAAATATAATCTAAAAATGAATTAAGCAACAGAACAAAAGAGACATTTTTTATTCCTGAAAATTAAATATTCTATATTTATGTAAGAAAAAAACAGCATAGATCTGAATTAAGTGCTCTCTGTAATAATTCTCTGTACTGTTGTGAGTTAAGCTATTCAGTCTTTTACTTAGAATTCTCTAAAGACAAAGCAAGAACACGTGAACATGAATGATCAGTTTTTATCATTTAGCCTAAAGTGTCGTTTCTGTACTGTACTTGGTGGATTTACTTCTTATATTAAAAGAAAGAAAAGAAAAACGACCTTTACTGAAACAAACTAAAGAGCTTTTTTTAACCAGTAAAATTCAAACGTAATGATTAAAGCATTTTATAAATGAGTTTATCAAATGTAGATTATTTCTCTGGTAGTTGATTCAAACTATATATTTGAGTCTAGGGTTGTGCCGATGGACGATGGGTGACTGACATCCCGATGGAGAGAAAACATTGTGAATGCCACGCCCCCGCCACGTTGCGAGTCAACACCATAAGCCGCGGTTACATGTGCAAAATATCTTGATCGGATCAATGGTCGGATTAGAATTCAACCGTGTACATGGGCCCAGAGAAATGTTTTCAGAATATAACAAACATTCACATGGGTCACACTTTAGGTCGGAATAAATCATTCGCACATATGGGATTACATATCAGCCAAAAATTGAAAGGGCGTAAAGACAACTAAGCGGGCGTATTCAGGAACTGAGTGAGTGAACCTTAAAACCGTGCTGGCGCAATCTTAACAAAGCGACCCCGTATTTTACAAGTGAACGGCTGAAATCCTAACCGAGCGGTGATCTTGCTCGGTCAATTCTCTTTTGCGCCCTCACCTGGATTTACGCTCGGTGTTATGGGGGCGTTTTTGTCACTTGGGGGCGGTATTCAGGGGCGTGTTTGTCACTTAGGGGCAGGAATCTTTCTGGTTGATCTGATTGGCTAAAATTTGCATGTCAAGCAGTGGGGCGGGACTTTCACTTTGGAACTTTAATAGAAAAGGAACGGCGGCTGTAACGTGGATGTAAACTGTAACAAATGCGTCTAACATGTGAATTTCACATGTAACAAAGCACACACACCCCCCCCCCCCCCCCATCAAACACAAAGCTGTAAGTCCGCGCCCCGCCGGTCCACTAGACTAGTTAAGTGCGGGAGCAGACTACTGCTTTTCTATTTTGTTTGTTACTCTTTTTGTTAAAGTCCCTTCCCTCAGTTTGGACTGGATCATCGCGGATGAGTCATTACTTGGGTAATAAAATAAATAAAGTAAAATAACGAATAGCAATTATATAAGAACGAAAAATAAAAAATAGCCCCCCCCCCCAGGTGTCTCACAGGCCAGTCCACGGTTGGTGTCGGCTTCTTCTATTCCTCTCTTTTTAGAATTTGATGATAGTTGATGTCTTCTGTGCTATCCTATGGGGTCCAGATGACGTGATCCTTACATTGACGGGTTATCCCTAGCATAACACAGGTGGGTAAAGGTGAAGAGCATTTCATTTAATCCATGGACACCAGTGAAGATCACAAATCGTTGAAGAAAAAGGTTCAGAGCACTGTCTAGTGGGTCTAGATGACCCCACTCCCAATGTCAAAGTGCCTAGGACAGCACAAGGGTTACCATTCAAAGTACTTACTAATAATCAAACACAACAGCTGAAAGAATATTTACTCACATTTATCTTAATTCTTGTACAAATCCTCCTCTTCCTCCTTTTCTTCAATCTCATCTGGACTCTGGGAGACAGACTCGCCTTCTGCCGTGTCGGCTAACAAGCTCATGAATGCTCCACTGGGTCCTGTAAAGTTGTTTACATTTTTACTGTATCTTCTACATTTTTATTATAGCAACCACTGCTGCCAAATTATTTTTGTTTAAATAACAAAACTTTTTCTTTTATTCTTAAAAATGCAAAACGTAAAAAAAGGTTACAGCACGCGCTGCAGAGCCACTGACATGACAACTAAGAACGCACGGATCCGATTCAACAAGTTGTTTAAGGCAATATGCTGCAAACTCTTTGTTAAGTTGTTATCTTACATGTTCATCTAAATGCACAGACATTTAGATGACTTCAATTTTAAATTTGATTTTCAAAATCAGTATGTGTCTTTAAGCACAACATTTCAAATTCTATATATGTAGAGCTTCCGGAGCTTGTAGTCTCAAAGATAGCTAGCATGTTGAAAAAGTGTGAGCACCCCTGTTCTAGAGTGATCCAAATCTGTAAAATTAGAATTTGAAGTCAAAAAGACAAACCTCTGGAGATACTCCAAAGTTGATGCCAGCTCCGGTGGATGGTGGATGTTGAAGGTTTAGTAGTTTGGGAACATCATGCATAGCAGAGAGATAAAGGAAGTATTGTTGGCTTGCACAACAATTCCATCCAGACTCAGCATGAACTTTCTTGCAGAAAGGCAGGAATGCCCTAAAAATGAAGAAAGAGTATGAAAAAAAAAGGATGTCAGAGTAAAAAAAAAGGTTAGTTTTCTATAATAAAAAAGAAACAAGTCTACCCTCTTGTTTAACAGTACTTTGATCAGAATGCTTAAGCTCAATAGCCTAAACCAATAAATAAGCACGGATCACAAATCAGATAATGAATTAACTCCCACTTAAACTACTTTTTTTCTTTTGTTTGACAGTACCGCGAATTAGCCGCAGCTTCAGCTGTTTTTGATAAAAGTCCCATCCTTTTAACCGTCTCCACCAATCATTCTTGGAGGCTTAATCACACGTCATCAGTTTGACCAATCAGAAGTTGTTAAAGTCTTCACTTCCTTGTTCTGATTCTGCTCATAAAGTCTCTCAGTTCGAACAAAAATACCAGCTAAAGCTAGTCTTAAGCGGTGTAGCTTTACGCGGGATCCGGTGTCAGACCGTAGAACAAGTGAACAAAATAATGAAGCTAAGAGCAGTGATCTCCGGCCGTTTTTGCACTACATCTCCCATGATGCATTGGATTAAATTGACAGTGTATCGGCACTGCAACGAGTTTTCCCTGTTAAACGTCTTGAAACCACAATGAACACACATCAAGTAGTTTTTAAGTCTTCTTGATGAATTCAGAGGTCAACGGTTTAGTTCTCCTTCAAGGTTTGTGTTTATTAACAGCCAAACATCCCAGAGTTTGGTCCAAGTCATCTTTCTAACTGAAACACTTTTCTAATAAGGTCTGGATTATTTTATATGTTAAACTTAGGTAGAAGTAATAACATTTAAGAAACAGAATTAAGGTGAAGTGGCCAACAGACACAATTAATCTAAATTAAAACGGTTTAATCCTCTAAAAAAAAATTTTTTTTGTTAAAGTTTTCAAAGATTATCTTTGATTAAGACAAAAGAAAAACGAATCAAACTTCAACATGTTCACCTTTTGTGTCGCTACAGAAAACATGTTAGTTTTTTTGTGTGTAAAATTTATCAAACATATTGTGATAAAATTGTTCAAAAATTACAGTTGCCTTTGCACCAACATTTAAAAAATAAATCACTATTTAGAAAGAATATATGTGTTTTTTGTGAGGTTACATAAAATTGCATGTTTATAAACTGAAGGGAAAAACAATTACCAGGGTAAAATTTCAAATAATTTAGTTAAAAATTATTACTGAAAACTAACTTATTACAACTTTTAGAGAGAGAAAAACAGCTGCAACCTCCAGCTTTTTCTGCCACAATTATCACAAAAATGCACGTGAGACTGTGGAAGGACTTTAGATCAATGCAGACTATAGACTTTCTCCTTTTTTCATTTTTGGATGCTGGTGTGCCGCTGAGTTTTTGTCAGGGATAAAGTGTGCCGTGGATCAAAAAGGGTTGAAAATCACTGCCCCAGAGTCCAGTGGCGGCGTGCTTTACACCACTCTATCCAGCGCTTTGCATGGTACTTGGTGATGTGTGTCTTGGATGCAGCTGCTCTGCCATGGAAACCCATGGCATGAAGCTCTCTGCGTCCTGTACTTGGACTAATCTGAAGGTCACATGACTTTTGGAGCTCTGTAGAAATTGACTGTGCAAAAAGTCTGCGATTTCTTTGCACTTTAGCATCCACTGACTCCTCTCCATCAACTTACGTGGTCGGTGGCCGAGTTGCTGTTGTTCCCAAACTCTTCCATTTTGTTCTGATAGAGCTGACAGCTGACTGTGGAATATTAAGGAGACAACAAAGTTCACCACTGGATTTGTTGCACAGGTGGCGTCCTATGACTGTTCCATGCAGGAGTTCACTGAGTTCCTGAGAGCGGCCCATTCTTTTACAAATGTTTGTGAAAACAGTCTGCACGTCTGAGGGCTTGATTTAACACACCTGTGGCCAGACCAAGTGATTCGGACACCCAATTCTAGATTCTGGATGGGTGAGCAAATACTTCACTTTACGTGTTGTAGAATGATTATTTGTATGTGCGTGTGTGGGAGCGCACAAGTGTGTTGGGGGTGCGTGTTGATTCTTCTGCAGCGGACCGCTCTGGAGCTCCAAGCGAGTTTCACCTGTGCTCTGTGGTACACACATCTTCTCAGAATATTATATACTGCCCAGGTATAAACGAGACTGCAGACACATTGTCACCTTTCCAGTAGAAATGAAGCCTGACACCCATGAAGAATGCGGGGCAGGAGGCTCCGCCGTTATTTATGCATAAAATGTGCTGCATAAAATAGTTCCCAAACAAAACATGTAGTGATATTCATCAAAATCTAATTGTGCGCATTCAGTGTTATGTAATGAAAGAGAACAGTAATAACCCCACCCCCCCACACAAAATCCTCAGGCGGGCGGCCGTGTCGCGCACTTGAGAACGCATGCAGCTTGTAATGGAAATTAATACAATGGAAATGAATAATTAGAACACAGTAAATTTGTCGTATTTCCTCATGAGACTGAAACTTCTGTTGTAGAATTAATGAGGATGTGTGCTTCTGAAACCGCACGCCTAGTAGAGGGAGCGCCTGAGTAGAAGGAGCGGGCTGCGTGCAGCATAGAGGCAGTGACAGCCGCTCGTAGCCCAAGATGTGAGAGGGACGGCGCAGGGAGAGAAGGACAAGTCTGAACACAGGACTAGCAGAACAAGTTAATTATCAGCAAAGATGAATGTGTTTTATGTGTTTATTATAGTTCCAGTCATGCACCATATGCAGAACTTAAAAAAAAAAACGTTCAAAGAAAATGACCCCCTAGCTATGTCACAAACAAGCTTTTTTAAACTGCACCACAAGGCACCAAGAACATGATTTTCCAATTGAGTGGGTCTTTAAAAAAAACCTTGTTGGGTGTTTTTAACATGTTCCTGTAGCCTGTTTCTCATGATGGAGACTATATATACAATAGTTTAAGATTAAAATTGCTCTTGTGTTGCATGAGGAGCTGCTGAAAACCCGGTGTTTGAAAAAGCGATGGGCGGGAGAAAGTCCTCCACTCAAATTCTGAATTCTCCATTTGCAGACAAAAAGATCCATGTTGGTCTTCATTTTTCTCATCTCAGCTGTCATTTGGCTCCAAACTGTACAGCTGGCTGCATAGCTCCAATATTGTTCACCATTTTTTGCAAGACTAATGTTAGCTTTGGCTTAAAGTTGAACCAAAGGGTTGATGGGAAATTAGCAACAGGCTAACTTTCGGGTAAACAGTTCCGCCTTCAACTCAGAAGCAAATTTCTACTGAGCTCCAGCTGCTCTGCAGAACATACGTCTTAATAAACAACACAGGCATTAGATGTTTTATTCAAAGCAAACAGACAAGTTGTTTAATCAAACTTAAGAGAAGAAATTACTTCTAAAAAAATATGACCTATGTATTTCTTAATCCATACATTTTGTGAGTTGCCCTACTAAAACTGCATATTGGTTTATCACCATTTACAGGTTGATCAAACAGATTGCAGATACAAATAGTGAAAAATACAAACATGCAAAAAGAAGTCACAGATCTGTTTTACCACCATCAAACATTTGCACATGCCAGTGTAAAAAATTAAAATGGATTACTTACCGCATACTACAATGATTAGGAGTCATATTCATGTCATCTGTATTTACTTCTTCTGGAAGGCACACGTCATCCACATGGAAAAACATTGCATCTTCCTTTTCCTCCAAGTAGGCCAGCAGAAGATCACTGCATAAGTGACATCAGCAGGCTTAGTAACGGTTTTGGATTGAACACTACACACATATTTTCAAATGCACATATTCTATGTTTCCAGGACATATAAGCAGTAAATCCATCCCATTAATTTGTTTTAAAACCACTCACTGGTCATGATACAGAGCATCCCTCCTTTACGTGGTCTTAAAATGACAAATAAGCTCTTTGACAGCATGAAGTTAACACTCACACAGGTCAAAAACACATTTCAAATCAGTGGCAACACATGAAGCACTAACTTTAAGTCTGGGAAAACTGTGAACCCCATAAAAATGGGCCTTAAAAGCAGCATATACATACTGAAATTTTCAGATGAGCCTGCTTTATGCTTCCTACTAGACGTGTAAGCAGTGAATGATGATTTTTGAACGTCATGTCCACAACCAGTTTCAGATGATGACATGCCGGACCTTTAATGATCTTTAAATGAGATACAAGGTCTTTTACAGTAACATTGCACATAATGAAACTGCACACTTTAAAGTTAGCAAATAATGGCTGTAGAAACGGTCTGTGGTGCGGTCACATTGTGAATGGGATGAACCCTGCTGACCCTGGCTGGAAGTACAGGGCTCCAGACTAACTTTTTTCACTAGGAGCACTGTGGCCCCTGAATGAAAATTTTAGGGGCACAACCTGAAAATTTAGGGGCGCATACCGTAAATCAACATGCAAACCAGATCTTCTAATTTCCACTGTATTATAAATACACTAAATAAAATAAATAAAGTAAATAAATACTTTAATTATAGATGCAAAAATTACAATCTGCTTTTTCAAAGTCAGTGTCAGATTTTATTCTGCACTTTTGAAGATGCAACAAGAAGGTAAACTGACAGCAGCATCGCTGTCATGACAAAAAAAAATAGTAAACAATATACCATAAATTTAGAATAAAAAAAGTTTTTAGTAACAAGTGATTACCGTAATAACCTTTCGGTCATTTCACAGTTAAGAACAATACTTAAATGTATGTAAACATTAGGGGATGGAAATTCATGTTGGCGAAACCAAATAGGTGCAGCCAAGATGCACAATAATTTGAGATCACCCAGATGGACGTAACGCTGCACAGATCACCTGGTGTGAGACATATTTTTGTTTTTGCTCTAACATCACCTGTCAATCAAAACCAAAATATCACCAGAAAGGGGCGGAAGCAAGACCCCAACCTGACCAAACACAGCTGGAAATTTAGTACTGAACTGACTGAAAGCTGCCCTACAGACTACAAAACAATGCATTATGGGACATGCGTCCTGATGGGTTTTTGTAGTTCACTGATCAATTAAAATAATTTAAAATACCAACTGATTAAAAAAAGGCTACATACATCACAAAACATTGAAATAATTATAAAAGATGTAATATCACAATATTACTTAGGGGGAGAGGCATAATTATTAAATTGAATGTTAAGGACAACTCCAACTTCCTGTTGCAGCTTCGCCATCATGCCCCCCCCCGGGCGCTGGTTCATCTTAAACACGTCTATCGTTGCATTTTCCACACGTGTTTTAAGTGCGTCTAAGACTAAATCGTGTTGTCGCTCACACGTGTTTATGTTCGAGCCCCGTTAGCTGTCACGCATGTAGGTGTGGGACATTTATGCTCCTCAGCTGACCATCTCCCAGCCGTGCATGAGAGCCGTGGTTTGCTTCGCGAGTTTGAGACCCCTGCTGTACACTCTGGCACTGGTATACTAGCCGCAGGTCGAAAGAACGAATCAATAGTTCGCTAGCTGTTCATAGCTCAGACGCACATATCAGGTTGTGATGATTTGTCTCCGTTTCCTTCCCACAGACGTTAACGCGCACTCGATTATCTCTAGGCCCCGCCCCTCCACATATTTTAGCCACTTGCAGTGACTTTCCCTATTCTTCTCACACGCATTGGCCGCCTCAGGCATCACTCAATGACATGCGAGTGTGCGCTCGCGTGTGCTCCAGTCTCACGAGTGTGTGTGTGTCTGTCTGCGTGCGTGTGGGCTCGCGTCTCATTTATGATTTCATTGCTCATTTCATTGATCATTGACGGGCCGCTTCCACGTTTAATGAATAAAAAAATACGGAGGGTGGGGGAGGCAAATTTACTGGTCGCGCATGTGCGACTGGATGTAAAATTCAGTCGCACAGTCTCAAATTTTGGTCGCAAAATGCGAGCAAATGGTCGCAGTCTGGAGCCCTGTACAAAATGTCTACCCACAATACTGACGCATTGGAAATAATATCGAGGCTCATATTCCTATTAACTCTGTAATGCAAGAAATACCCCTTCAATATGTACGTTTTTATTACAAAAAATACAAGTTATCATTTTTAGAAATTAATAATTACTTTTACCGCCACACTGCGAGTAGCCCAGAAGTCTGTACGTACGGAGCTAGCTTAATTATGCACCTGAGTTGGAGGAACGAAGTAGCAAACTTACCGTGCAAACTCCAAAGTTTTTACTTGAATCTTTTAAAGACAAGCAATATGAATGTTGAAGATTCATCCCATGGATTGTTAAAACACAGAAAACATTCGACAGTCGCTAGTCCAAAGTCTCTCGTTCTCTGCACTTCTCCCGCCGCTTACCGTCTCCTGCCCGTTAGTGACGTCAGCCACAGCGTTTTCCCTCCCACTGTGTTCAACCAATCAGAAATCTGTGTCACTTGAGCCTGTGATACAGTTTGAAATTCAAATCTGGTTACAACAGGCTTCTGTTAGTTCAATGCTTCTCGTCACCCCAAGTTTACAATTGACATTTTGATGTTTGACATTTTCCATCAATGTATTCTTTCTGTCTGCCTGTCACTTAGTTGGTGTCAGTATTGGACATAAAGACAGCAGGTAATGCAGGAAAACAGCTGCACTTTATGAGATCATTAATAAACAATCCATCATTTAAAAAAAGAATCAGCACAATGTTTTTTACCTATTTCTTCAGACTAAAAAACGTTAATGTTTCAGATCATTCATTCATCATTCATTTTCTGTACCGTTTTTTCCCTTTCGGGGTCACGGGGCTGCTGGAGCCTATCCCGGCCACTTGTGGGCGAAGGCAGAGGGACATCCTGGACAGGTTGCCAGTTTGTCGCAGGGTAGAATATCCACAATCACACATCCATTCACTCTCACACTCACACCTATGGTCCATTTAGAGTTGCCAATCAACCTATGAAGCATGTTTTTGGATGGTGGGAGGAAGCCGGAGATCCCAGAGAGAACCCACGCATGCACGGGGAGAACATGCAAACTCCACACAGAGAGGTCTCATTGATGTTGTTTTTCTTCTTGCTGTGAGGCAAGAGCGCTAACCACTGCGCCAACGTGCAGCCCTGTTTCAGATCATTTTACATGTAATATTATTTATTAATTGAATTATTTTTCTCTGCATCAAATGGTTCAGTTGATCTAAATGTTTCTAGTTTAAATAAGGACCAACAGTTTTTTTCCTTTCAGGCACTTTACGCTTCTTCTCTGTTTTAGACTATAACAGGGTTTCTGTGGCTAAATAAAGTTAATATTTGTTGAAAGTGGATTTATATTGCTTTTTTCTTTTGTTTTTTTGTTACAAAATACAATTTTAGGTTTACTTACACCATTTTTTTAGATACTAACCTAATTTATTGTCACCGCCGCGAGTGTATGTGTGGGGGGGAGGTTGTGGGGGGTTAGGGGGGCGCAAAACATTTTCTTTTTCCTAGGGGGGCTTGGCAAATAAATAATTATAAAGCACTGTGTTAGTTCAAGATGATGCAGACTAAAATCAAGAAAAAATATATATTTTCAGCTTGTGAGGCTGCATGAAGGGTGATTTTTTTTAGGACAAAGATAAATGAACTCAAACTGCCCCCCCCCCAGTTGTTTTATGTATTTATTCTTTTTAATTATTCATTTTATTTGTTTGGTCCAATACACAATCATGTTTTTTGTTTACTTTAAGCAGATCCAAATTTGATCCCAAATGTCCTTAATTTAGTTCAGACATCAATCTGTTAAATTTTTTATACACACCACCACATACGCATGTGTGCTCTTGTGTGTGCGTGCATGTGTGCCAGTGCATGTGTGTGTTTCTGTTTATCTAAACCTAGCATCATTGACCCAACATACATACTTGTTCATTTATGTTTATCTAAGCAGTCAAAAGAAAAGTTTATTAAATCGACATTGCAACATTGTCTTGAAACTTCATGTATTATAAAAAGTTTCAAAAAGATGTCTTGAGGACATGAATGTCTAAATGATTTAACTTTTCTCTCTTGAAACTGTAATTGAGTTACGTATATGAGAAGAATGAGAAAACCAGATTAGTCTCAAATGGTTCTCATTTATGTCTAAGAGACGTAAATGAGACAGAATCGAGATCTCATCTTCAATTTTGCTTTGCTACGGGAAATCTATGAAGAATTGATTTTTGCAACAGATATAAACAAACTATTCATCTGGGAACTTCTGCTTGACTTCCTTTAGCAGAAAGTAGTCTACTTAAGTCTATTACAAAAATAAGTCTATACTACAAGTGATGCACTATACTTGAAATTATTATTATACTATTATTACTCACTTATTTTTTATTGCATTCAATATGCGAAATGTTTTGCTAAGGTAAAACAAACAGAATGTTTTCTTTTTATTCCCCCCCAATATTTCAAAGTGAAGGTGTGATAAGGAGATTAAGACTGGACAAATCCCTAAGCAAAAAGTAGTACTGTAAATTCAAGTTTATTCTAAAAAGTATACCTGAATATTAGCACAGCATGTTTATCGTAGACCTAATACAAGTAGTGCAGAAAGTATAAGTGAAAACATTCTCAGACAAAAATGGAAACAGTTTAGATTTGCAAAATAAAGATTGTATATCAAAGGTAAACTGAATTATACAACATTCCCACTTTTAGTGAGTAAGTGCTTTTAGTAAACCGCAGCATACTTAAGGAATAGCCTTCAATAATGAGGAAAACATTTAAAAAAATACTTTTTTTTTTTACATTGGCTCTAATCTCCTGTAAAAAACGTGTAAAAATAAAAGTTGTTTTGTCTTTAGTCAATGCAGTGACGGTTTGTAGATTGGGTCATTTCCACTTTGAACTTCCATAGTCCAAGTGTAGCAGGTTATACGCCACTACTTCCTGGATTTGGCTCCTAAAGTGAATGAAAACTTTAAACAAGTGTGTGAAGCAGAAATCACTATGGAAGAAGCAGAAAAAGCCATGAGAAGTTTAGCTTTAGATAAATCTCCAGGATCTGATGGGCTTACTATTAACTTTTATAGACATTTCTGGGAACACTTGAAAGAGCAGTTTCTGTTGGTCATAAAGGAAATTTCTCAGTTAAACTTCATTCCAACTACTATGAAGCAAGGCGTCATCACCTTAATTCCTAAACCTGGGAAAGACGCCAGACTAATTGATAATTTGAGGCCAATATCCCTCCTTAATAGTGATTATAAAATTTTAACCAACATTTATGCATCTAGATTAAAAACAGGACTGAATCAGATCATCTCGGACACACAATCAGGATTCTTAAAAGGATGTTCAATTCACAATAATATCCGGTTAGTTCTTGATCTGATTGACTATAATCAATTAATTGAAGATGATGTCATGTTTTTGAGCAAACATTTTTAACTCACTTGGTTTTCTGAGGCCACCCTGCGCGCCTCCTTGGCCCTGTTTGTGGCGCTGTGCCAGACCAGGGGTCTGGGGCGGGGTGGGGGGTTGTTTCATTGGGGAGGGGGTTTTGGGGGGTTATTTTGCGCCGGGGGGTTTGCTGGGGGGGATTTTGCTTCTCCATTATCTGTTAATTCGGCAAACATACGTGAAACGGTTAACGTTGAAGTACCTACAAGCTGAGTGGTTAGCTTCCATTTTATTGTACAAAAGAAAACAATGAAAGCATATATATTTAACAAACAATTGATCTAACTATAGTACACACACAACAAATTGTAATAATGAAACAGTATCTTACCTTGAAGGGGTTTTGCTTTGGGATTTCCGTACTAGCTTTGAAAAGAAAAAAGATCTGCTGTTTGCATGATAGTTAAGTTGTTCACTTATCTATGGAATGTATGTCACTTCCAGCAAAATGATATCTATCTAAATATATTAGGGGTGTAACAATAAGCTAAAAATCTCAATAATTTGGTTCGATTCAGACTTCGGTTCCAATATACGTTTCGGTACGGGCCATGGCTGTTTGAATTAATATGCTTGATAGAAATTGATATTTATGAACCATAACTATTCAACTATTTCTTTTTCAATCTAACAATCTATCTAACCATAGTTTTCACACACAAAAAATTATATTCAATGAAACAGAAAAATGTATCTCACCAATTTGTGTCTGCCAGACAATTGCGATTCCAGCCGTTGGAATTTGAAACGGATAAAAAAAAAAATCCGCCGTTAGAATAGTTAAAAAATGGTATGACTCGGAACATACCAAATGGATAGATATGACTGCTTTGTAACTGTTATTTAGATTTAACAAATGATTTTCTTAATTTTAGTAGAAAATATCCCATCATACATATTTTCCTGTGGTTAAAAAGTGAACTCATAAACCAAGATGCTGATGTTGACATTTTCATTAAAATGTCTGTTGGATTTACAACAGGATGGTTTTGTGATAAACCTGGTTTATTTATTCTCCATAGAGGTAAAGTTAAAAGGTTCCGTCTTCATAAAAGTTAATGTTCATGGATTTGGTATGCAAATTCCAGAATTTTTTTTATCAGGTACTTTTTTACGTGGTTACATATTCTTGCTCCAATGTGTGATTTTTTTATTCTTTTTTTCTTGTACCTCATCAGTGCTTTCAGTGTGTTTGTTTAAAATCTGGCAGTATTCATGATCAGCATGTCAGACAGATTTTGAGTACGCCACAGTTCATGTACTTAATGCAGTTTATAAACTAAGTTTGCACATCGTTTTAAATAAATCTCTGGGTATAAAACAAAGCTGTTACAATCTTTCTGGTTGTGCTTAGAATAGTTAAATAAGAACTCATGTTTAGCTTTAAAGTACTTTTAATTTCTTCTTTGGAGAAAAAAATTATGTTTAAAGTGAACTTTTCAGCAAGGGGGTTTGTAAGATGATGACAGAGCTTTAATTTTCTTTGTATTTAATTTATTTTTGTATCTGATTCATGTTTTTAGAATTCTGTATTTTGTTGAAATATTTTAATACGTGTCTAATACTACTACCCCAATTCTAATGCTGTACTGATGATGGTGCTGCCCAAATAAATTGTTAAGCATTTATATTTTTAGTATTCTTTTTTTTACTCTTACTGTATTTCACTGGTCTCAATCCTGGTCCTCGAGGGCCACTGTCCTGAATGTTTTAGATCTTTTCCTGCTCCAACAGATCTGCTGCAGTGGTTGAATTGCCTCACGTTATGCTGCCATGGTGCACAAACCTGTACCAACATTTAAAGCTTTAGTGCATGTCATCACAGGCTGCAGACCATAATGCCTCTTATTGGGGGATAACACAATGGTGGAAACTAGAAATGTGGTTGAGGTGAATGTCATCAGTCTCTGTGCTTTACCAAAGCATCAGCAGTAGTCCTTTTAAAAGGATTGACAGCAGCACAAGCTGAGATTTAACCCTTTCGATGCAAGGACTTTGGAGTGGCGATTAAGCAGGGGCGTAAACAAGTGAGGCAACCGTTTACAGGAACAAATAAGTTGGGCTGTTCTCTAAAGAGAAGGAGAGTGGGACACACACACACACTGCAACGTTGAACACCACATCCACATGAGCGTGTTCTTGAGCCAAAGCTTCTACTTCCTCCTTTTTGGTCACATCCACCACTTTGGTTCTGATTCCTAAAATCAGGAAGAAAACGGATCAGTGCACACAGTTTTAATGTGCATTTCTACATGCATGAGAGTACATGCATATGTGCTGAGAGCCTTAGCAGCAAAAACTCTTTCAATAAACCCTTTTTTCTCTCCACCATTTATTTCTGGTAGACTTTAGTCTGCCAAATACTTCTACAGTCTATGATGGTCGCTTATGACCGGTGACTTGCAGAGAGGTTAAGGGTTGGCGATGCTCAGATTCCTCTGATTTACAATTTCAGTAACTAAAGTTTTTGTTTGTGCTAAAAAACAAAAAGTTAAACATAAGCAGTTTCCACTTAACACATAAATACACTTGTATTTAAGGATTATGGTTAATTATAAATATATTACAACTTCTGCTGTTTTGCAGAAGCATACATATTTTTGTATGTTTTTTTTATACATCTTATTTAATCATTATTAAGTTTTGCTATAAAAGTTGATAAATTGAGCACTTTGTTTCAAACTTGTCACAAGATGATATGATTTGGTAAATTAAGCATTTTTGAAAGCTCCACACACTCAAACCCAAACTAAGTCACAGCTTTAGAGGTTGTGTTTTAAACTTAAAAGTCAAATCCATAACAATTAAGATGTAAAATGACAGAAAAATCTCCCACTGTCCAGGCCTTAAGCCTCTTGTAATCCAGCAGATGGCAGCAGCAGACCACTCTCTTTATCTTACCTCTAATTCCTTCCAGCTTCTTCAGCTTTTCTCCATTTATGTCTGTTGCAGTGACCTGAGCTCCTTCATTTGCAAAAGCCTGAATTTAAAAAGGTTGAGTTAGTTCCAAACATCTATGTCTGTCATGGCAAACACAGTTTTTTGCTCCCTTTTTTTTTTTTTGCAAAAGATGGTTACTAACAGCCTTTTTTTCTATTATAGATGTAGGAATACATTTGCCAGATGGATATTTTCAAATCCACAGACCTTTTATAATTATTTAGAGACTAAATATTAAATTCATTAAGTAAGACACATCCAAAAAAAATGATTTGACCAATGTGAGTAAGGCAGTTTATCAAAATAATAGCTTATAGGAAAATAGTTGTTGATGATAAAACATTGTCTACACAAGGAATGGCTAAAATACATGATGCAGGTCAAACTATTCATAAATGTTACATTTGCAAGCTTAAACTATTTGGAATTTGTTACAATGTAATTTGGAAGAAAATTGTAACAAAATCTACATACAATTGCTGCAGCACGTCCAATTCCCTGCGCAGCAGCAGACAGCACAATCACTTTCCCATCCAGGCGACCCATGATGCACCTTTCACGGCAGCTGTGAAACAGGCGAAAATACAGCACTGATCAATAAGAAGATCATTATGATGATAAACACAAAACCTGTTTGTTCATTAGCTGTGTTCACTGTCTATTAAACAAACAGCTTTTATTGGGAAGTCTGTGGCTGATGACATAAATGTTTCTAAATGAAGAGATACAAAGATTCAAGATTCAAAGGGTTTATCGTCATACGCACAGTGAGAAACGGGTTTCCCTGCACTATGAAATTCTTACTTTGGTGTCTACTCCGAGTGCCAAAACCTATACAGGAAACTGAAAATTCAGGCCAGTAGCTTCCACTATTATCCATCCTATCATGGCTTATGAAAACACACCAATCAGAATTATGTAACTCAGAATTTTCTAATAACTTCTGCAGACTTTACAGTTCAACTCGTAGCATTTATAAATCACATTGATGACCATTTTAAGGATTACGGAACGCTAGTGACAGTTTCAAAGTCCCATGCTATAAACCTTACAGACCTTTTAAGTAAACATTGTCTTTGATAGTAGGTAATGGTACAGCTTATGCTGTATCTTATTAAACATGAACTTGGCCAATACGGTCCTTTCTCATCAGTTTCTTTCAAAGTAAAACATAAAGCTTAATTTCATGACACTTTTATTTTGAAAACCTGACACCGTCTTTTCAGCTCTAACTAAGGTAAAATGTTAATAACTGATGGGACTCTTGACAATGACAATACTAAATGTTCTTGTAACGATTTCTAAAATATAATATATTTGCTAAAATATCTAATATTAGAGCAAGTTCACTAAAAGTTGCGTTAATGCAAAAGAGAAGGGGATTTCAAACCACACGCAGCTCCTGCAATGCAACTAGGCCTATGATGAGACAACTGCATGTTCACTCCGACAGCACGCATTTCTGTTATTAATACTTGCATAACACCGAGGACGACTTTTCATTACGAACTAGAAATTACTTCGTGCTTTCATCAAAGCAATAACAAGAAAACCAAAAACTGGTAGTCAAAACCACGGGAATTTCTTGAGAACTTACTTTTTGGCTGCACAGCAATCACAACGACAGACGAAAGGGAAAAGACAGGTGATGTTGTTCTTGGATTCCTATTGGTTCGAGACCAGGAAGTAGTTCCATAGAACCTGCTACACTTGGACTATGGAAGTTCAAAGTGGAAATGACCCAATCTACAAACCGTCACTGCATTGACTAAAGACAAAACAACTTTTATTTTTACACGTTTTTTACAGGAGATTAGAGCCAATGTAAAAAAAAGTATTTTTTTTAAATGTTTTCCTCATTATTGAAGGCTATTCCTTAAGTATGCTGTAGTTTACTAAAAGCACTTACTCACTAAAAGTGGGAATGTTGTATAATTCAGTTTACCTTTGATATACAATCTTTATTTTGCAAATCTAAACTGTTTCCATTTTTGTCTGAGAATGTTTTCACTTATACTTTCTGCACTACTTGTATTAGGTCTACGATAAACATGCTGTGCTAATATTCAGGTATACTTTTTAGAATAAACTTGAATTTACAGTACTACTTTTTGCTTAGGGATTTGTCCAGTCTTAATCTCCTTATCACACCTTCACTTTGAAATATTGGGGGGGAATAAAAAGAAAACATTCTGTTTGTTTTACCTTAGCAAAACATTTCGCACATTGAATGCAATAAAAAAGATGTGAGTAAAGGTCATACCTAAAGGTTTCAATATTCAAACAAAAAAAATCCCCCTTGGGAAAAAGTAGTACACTTGAAGTATATTTACTTGAGTGTTAGTATAAGTACTGTATATAGGTCATGTACAAGTAATGCAATAGTGATATTAACTCAATACTTCTTCAGACTAAATTGTAACATTTTAAACTTACAACACATAGTTTATAATAATAATTTCAAGTATAGTGCATCACTTGTAGTATAGACTTATTTTTGTAATAGACTTAAGTAGACTACTTTCTGCTAAAGGAAGTAAAGCAGAAGTTCCCAGATGAATAGTTTGTTTATATCTGTTGCAAAAATCAATTCTTCATAGATTTCCCGTAGCAAAGCAAAATTGAAGATGAGATCTCGATTCTGTCTCATTTACGTCTCTTAGACATAAATGAGAACCATTTAAGTCTAATCTGGTTTTCTCATTCTTCTCATATGCTGTGACTCAATTACAGTTTCAAGAGAGAAAAGTTAAATCATTTAGACATTCATGTCCTCAAAGAAAAATACATCTTTTTGAAACTTTTTATAATACATGAAGTTTCAAGACAATGTTGCAATGTCGATTTAATAAACTTTTCTTTTGACTGCTTAGATAAACATAAATGAACAAGTATGTATGTTGGGTCAATGATGCTACGTTTAGATAAACACAAACACACACATGCACTGGCACACATGCACGCACACACAAGAGCACACATGCGTATGTGGTGGTGTGTATAAAAAATTTAACAGATTGATGTCTGAACTAAATTAAGGACATTTGGGATCAAATTTGGATCTGCTTAAAATAAACAAAAAACATGATTGTATATTGAACCAAACAAATAAAATAAATAAATTAAAAAGAATAAATACATAAAACAACTTGGGGGGGGGGGGGGGGCAGTTTGAGTTCATTTATCTTTGTCCTAAAAAAAATCACCCTTCATGCAGCCTCACAAGCTGAAAATATATTTTTTTTTCTTGATTTTAGTCTGTATCATCTTGAACTAACACAGTGCTTTATAATTATTTATTTGCCAAGCCCCCCTAGGAAAAAGAAAATGTTTTGCGCCCCCCTAACCCCCCACAACCTCCCCCCCACACATACACTCGCGGCGGTGACAATAAATTAGGTTAGTATCTAAAAAAATGGTGTAAGTAAACCTAAAATTGTATTTTGTAACAAAAAAACAAAAGAAAAAAGCAATATAAATCCACTTTCAACAAATATTAACTTTATTTAGCCACAGAAACCCTGTTATAGTCTAAAACAGAGAAGAAGCGTAAAGTGCCTGAAAGGAAAAAAACTGTTGGTCCTTATTTAAACTAGAAACATTTAGATCAACTGAACCATTTGATGCAGAGAAAAATAATTCAATTAATAAATAATATTACATGTAAAATGATCTGAAACAGGGCTGCACGTTGGCGCAGTGGTTAGCGCTCTTGCCTCACAGCAAGAAGAAAAACAACATCAATGAGACCTCTCTGTGTGGAGTTTGCATGTTCTCCCCGTGCATGCGTGGGTTCTCTCTGGGATCTCCGGCTTCCTCCCACCATCCAAAAACATGCTTCATAGGTTGATTGGCAACTCTAAATTGACCATAGGTGTGAGTGTGAGAGTGAATGGATGTGTGATTCTGGATAATTTACCCTGCGACAGACTGGCAACCTGTCCAGGATGTCCCTCTGCCTTCGCCACAAGTGGCCGGGATAGGCTCCAGCAGCCCCGTGACCCCGAAAGGGAAAAAACGGTACAGAAAATGAATGATGAATGAATGATCTGAAACATTAACGTTTTTTAGTCTGAAGAAATAGGTAAAAAACATTGTGCTGATTCTTTTTTTAAATGATGGATTGTTTATTAATGATCTCATAAAGTGCAGCTGTTTTCCTGCATTACCTGCTGTCTTTATGTCCAATACTGACACCAACTAAGTGACAGGCAGACAGAAAGAATACATTGATGGAAAATGTCAAACATCAAAATGTCAATTGTAAACTTGGGGTGACGAGAAGCATTGAACTAACAGAAGCCTGTTGTAACCAGATTTGAATTTCAAACTGTATCACAGGCTCAAGTGACACAGATTTCTGATTGGTTGAACACAGTGGGAGGGAAAACGCTGTGGCTGACGTCACTAACGGGCAGGAGACGGTAAGCGGCGGGAGAAGTGCAGAGAACGAGAGACTTTGGACTAGCGACTGTCGAATGTTTTCTGTGTTTTAACAATCCATGGGATGAATCTTCAACATTCGTATTGCTTGTCTTTAAATGATTCAAGTAAAAACTTTGGAGTTTGCACGGTAAGTTTGCTACTTCGTTCCTCCAACTCAGGTGCATAATTAAGCTAGCTCCGTACGTACAGACTTCTGGGCTACTCGCAGTGTGGCGGTAAAAGTAATTATTAAAATCTAAAAATGAAAAATTGTGCTTTTTGTAATAAAAACGTACATATTGAAGGGGTATTTCTTGCATTACAGAGTTAATAGGAATTATGAGCCTCGATATTATTTCCAAAGCGTCAGTATTGTGGGTAGACATTTTGTACTTCCAGCCAGGGTCAGCAGGGTTCATCCCATTCACAATGTGACCGCACCACAGACCGTTTCTACAGCCATTATTTGCTAACTTTAAAGTGTGCAGTTTCATTATGTGCAATGTTAATACAGTGATCCCTTGCTATAACACGGTTTACTTTTCACGGTTTCGCTACTTCACGGATTTGCATCGTGCATTGTGCTCTGCATTCTGATTGGCTAAAAAGCCACTCCGCTTCTTCTCTATAGTATCTGTGCGTCAATAACGCTGCAGTTTAATATGTACACGTACGTAAAACAGCTTGCCAAATTTACATTACGCAAGTGCAAATCATCTTTTGCAATTTCGAGTTTCTCAAAACCCATAGAAAAAACAGCGACTTCAACTGCCAATCATTATGTTCTTCTCCCGATCAAACACACCTGCACTGCGGGCTTCAAATGAAGAAAACACTGCAGGATGCAGCGGCTCAGTCTGAAGAGCAGTGAAATACACCTGAGTCACTATTTGTCCCACTGTACTTTGTATTTTTTTCATAATCATTTTAAATTTTCTCCTGTTTAATCCATTACTCGGGTCGCGGTGGGCGGGGCTAATCTCCGCGATTTGAAGCCTTCTGTTCACATTGATGATTAAACTTATTATTTGACAGCAGTACAGAAGTTATTTGTTGAAAAAACGTTTCTAAAGTACTTCTATTTGTTTTTGTGAAACAAATGCTTGAGCCTGTAAAATGGTTTGTTCTTTCTTTTCAATGTATAATAGAGTATTTAATTGTATAATAATTGTTAAAAAAAATAAAGGTTTCTACTTCACGGATTTTGCCTATCACGGGTTCTTTTTGGAACGTAACACCCGCGAAAAACAAGGGTTTACTCTGCAAAAGACCTTGTATCTCATTTAAAGGTCATATAATTGCAGAAAGTAGGTCCGGCATGTCATCATCTGAAACTGGTTGTGGACATCATGATCTGTGTTCAAAAATCATCATTTACTGCTTACACGTCTAGGAAGCATAAAGCAGGCTCATCTGAAAATTTCATCATGTATATGCTGCTTTTAAGGCCCATTTTTATGGGGTCCACAGTTTTCCCAGACTTAAAGTTAGTGCTTCATGTGTTGCCACAGATTTGAAATGTGTTTTTGACCTGTGTGATTGTTAACTTCATGCTGTCAAAGAGCTTATTTGTCATTTTAAGACCACGTAAAGGAGGGATGCTCTGTATCATGTCCAGTGAGTGGTTTTAAAACAAATTAATGGGATGGATTTACTGCTTATATGTCCTGGAAACATAGAATATGTGCATTAGAAAATATGTGTGTAGTGTTCAATGAAACCGTTACTAAGCCTGCTGATGTCACTTATGCAGTGATCTTCTGCTGGCCTACTTGGAGGAAAAGGAAGATGCAATGTTTTTCCATGTGGATGACGTGTGCCTTCCAGAAGAAGTAAATACAGATGACGTGAATATGACTCCTAATCATTGTAGTATGCGGTAAGTAATCCATTTTAATTTTTTACACTGGCATGTGCAAATGTTTGATGGTGGTAAAACAGATCTGTGACTTCTTTTTGCATGTTTGTATTTTTCACTATTTGTATCTGCAATCTGTTTGATCAACCTGTAAATGGAGATAAACCAATGTGCAGTTTTAGTAGGGCAACTCACAAAATGTATTGATTAAGAAATACATAGGTCATATTTTTTTAGAAGTAATTTCTTCTCTTAAGTTTGATTAAATTTGTTGTGTGTGTACTAGGCCTGCACAATATACCGCAAATTTATCGTTATCGCAATATCCAGCACTGCAATATGCATATCGCAAAAGACGGCGAATATCGCAATAAATCGCAAACCCAAAATGTGTTAAAACAATCTTCTAGCAGCTTGAAGCATTTAACGAATCAAATAAATCCCTTTATGCTTTGACCAATCAGATGGACGCCTTCCCATTGTTGACCAATCAGATGGAGGCCTATTATGTTAACCCTGGTCCTGAAGAGCCTCAACCCTGCCTGTTTTCCAGCTCTACTTAACCAGCTTGCTGTTGATTGGCTGACTCAAGTGATTTCACATCCTGATTGACTGAACACACCTGATTTTGGTTATCATTATCGAGCAGTCTAGGGAGAATTGGAAAACAGACAGGGTTGTGGCTCTTGAGGACCAGGGTTAGCCACCCTGACGTTTGTCCCCCATGTCGATGAGGGTCATTTGGAGTATAATTTTTAAACTGTTGCAATGAAATGGGAATGATGTTTTTGTTTATTTTTCTATTTGTTTATTTACCGCAAATTTATCGTTATCGCAATATTGATCACTAATATCGTATTAGTCGCAAGTTTTCCTCATATCGTGCAGCCCTAGTGTGTACTATAGTTAGATAAATTGTTTGTTAGATATATGTGCTTTCATTTTATCTTTTGTACAATAAAATGGAAGCTAACCACTCAGCTTGTAGGTACTTCAACGTTAACCGTTGCACGTATGTTTGCCGAATTAACAGATAATGGAGAAGCAAAATCCCCCCCAGCAAACCCCCCGGGTTATTTATGTGTTTGAGGGGAGGGTGGCTTTGTTACGTGTGCGTTTTGTTATGTGTGAGAATTCGGACTGCGAGCCGAACCGCCGCTTTGGGTTAGCGGCTGCCGGACTCACAAGGACAGAGCAGAGCACAGTGTGTGTGAGCTTTTCAGAGCAGAAATGCCGCTCAGTCCTTAGAAACTGTTCAAAAAATCACGACACATGGAATTGTGTTTCTAATTGTGCCCCGACAAATAAAGGCTGATGTTGTTAGCCCGTGTTGTTAGCCTCTCCTAACACTTGGGTGTTCTTCAGTTCTGTTCTTCTTCCACAAAAAAAGCACTGACCACAAGGATTAAATATAAAATGATGAGCGAACAGGCACTTCATAATATTCATAAAATTAATAAAAGCACGTTTGGAAGATCGCCTCGTATATTAACGAGCTGCTGCATAAATATGTGACAGCACAGGTTTGTTTACAACGGGACACATTTCCTTTTCGGTATTTTCGACACGATATTTTGCCCATGTAACCACGCACTGGTCGACAATCCTGTAGATGTCGTTCACGTCGATTTTCGGGAGACCTTGTAGAAAACGGGCGAAATGTACCATCTTTCGCAATCAAAATCTGCCGTGTCGCTGCTATAGAAGTCGCAAGCCGGAAATGGTCGGCCTCACACTCAAGGCGGCGGAAGTAGAACTCCTTACTTTCGTGCACGGAGCCTATTTATAGTTAGAAATATTATTGTAAAATTGACTTCAAATGAAAACAGACACATTGCAATTTTGCCTTTTTAGAGATTTCCTCAATAAACTTTTACCATCTATGAAAAAAGAAACCAAACCTCAAACCCAGAAATGACTTTCTGCAAGGCCTTTTTCATAATATTAACAGAAAAGCAAGGGATTGGTGTGGTTGGTGTTTTTATAAACTTAAGGTAATACTTAAAAAATGCTCTTTTCCACATTGGAAACTAAAGAAAAGTGATTGTTCTCATGCTGTCTGTACAGCAGTTTCACTCACTCCGCCTGCGCCCCATGACTGTTTCGAAGAAGAAAACCCCCTCAAGCCAGAAAATATGGAGAATCAAAATCCCCCCCAGGAAAATAACCCCTCACCACAGCAAAATAACCCCCCACCCCCACGTCCTCAAAGGAACCCCCAAGCTGCCCCCAACCGTATGCCCAGACCACTGGTCTGGCATACCGCCAACGCAAGAGCCAAGGAGGCCCGCAGGGTCCAATGGGAAAACCAATTTCTGTTGAGGAGGCTGCTGGCCTTGGCCAGAAATGAGGAGGAGAGACGCCGCCTCCGGCAAATTTATGGCGCAAACTAAAATTAGCCCAAGTTCCGACAGCCCCGTGACCCCGAAAGGGAAAAACGGAATAGAAAATGGATGGATGAACAATAAAATGGAATATTTATGTGATAACAAATTTAAATGCTGAAATAATTTAAGGATGTGATTTTTGTTTTTGTGATTTCAGGGAGAAGAATCAAGAAGAAAAACGCTAGTAGTTGTTTTCATTTTGTTGTTGTTTGTTTGTTGTGTTTTGTTGATGTTCTTGGTTTGAACATTATGTTCATAAATGGATAAATTTAACCATTCACCTCACACCTCGCACCCAGAGGGCCATTTATTTGGCATGGGGCGCAGGGCAGGGCCAGGGAATTGGCCAGAATACAATGGGAGAACCAAGTGAGTTATAAGTTTTTGCTCAAAAACATGACATTTCTCTTTAACCAAAGTGCATTTTAAGAATGGTGCACTCGTCACAAAATACTCATCAAATTAATTAAAGTTTCAATACTTTTGACCGTTTTTTTCTCACAATTGTAATCCTTTGCATCCTATGTACATATGATACGCCTCATTTCTCCACGACATTTGAACGGCATCCTTCCCCTTTCTGCTTGCAACAATTCAGCGTGTTGTGGACAGAGGTGCCACTTGAAAATGTTGCTGTAAAGTTGAAAAAAATGTGCTGTGTTTACTTTATACAAGATATTGGTGTGCTCATCTTTTAAGGATTTCTGTCCACCAAGATGGCGGTGCTCTCCTCCCATGAGGAATTACGTGATGTCTCCTCTAGTGATATGTGCCTTAACCGTTCACATATGTATTCTGAACTCACAGGAAAATGAAGAAATTTCCACCCACACCCTCTCTCAGACCCCACCCCCTCGTAGAGCCACTCCCCAGCCCAGAGCCCCACCCCCTCCCAGAGCCTCGTTCCCGCCAAGACCCCCACTCCGGCCCAGAATCCCACCCCCTCCCAGCGCCCCGCTCCAGCCAAGACCCCCACTCCGGCCCAGAATTCCACCCCCTCCCAGAGCCCCGCTCCCGCCAAGACCCCCACTCCGGCCCAGAGCGCCATTTATATGGCATGGGGCGCAGGGCAGGGCCAGGGAATTGGCCAGAATACAATGGGAGAACCAAGTGAGTTATAAGTTTTTGCTCAAAAACATGACATTTCTCTTTAACCAAAGTGCATTTTAAGAATGGTGCACTCGTCACAAAATACTCATTAAATTAATTAAAGTTTCAATACTTTTGACTGTTTTTTCTCACAATTGTAATCCTTTGCATCCTTCTCACATATGATACGCCTCAATTTTCCACGATATATATATATATTTTTAAAGAAGTACAATTTATAGTTACAAATACTCTTCTAAAATTGATTTCAAATGAAACACACTTTGCAATTGAGTCTTTTTAGAGTTTTCATCATTAAACTTTTTCCATTAGACTGACTTATGTAGAAATATTTTGTGTCGGCACAACGTTTAAAATTTCACATTTTCTTATTTAAACATTTTTATATACGGAGATTGTTTGAAGTTTTCACTTGTGAAGTCATCTGTTGATTTTATTCTGTTGTCAGTTTCTGTTACGGAGGCTCTTGGCCTTGGCCAGTTCAGAGGAGGAGAGACGCCGCCTCCGACAAATCTATGGCGCAAAATAACCCCCCACCCCGGTCCAGGCCCCTGGTGTGGCACAGCGCCACAAACGGCGCCAAGGAGGCGCGCAGGGTGGCCTCAGAAAACCAAGTGAGTTAAAAATGTTTGCTCAAAAACATGACATCTTTCTCACACACGACACACCTCATTTCTCCACGATATTTTTTTTTTCAAAGTACAATTTATAGTTAAAAATATTTTTTTTTGTGATTTCAGGGAGAAAAATGAGGAAGAAGAATGCTTTTAATTGTCTTCATTTTGTTTTTCTTCTTCATGTTCTTTGTTTGAATTGTTATGTTATGTAAATGGATATATTTAATATATAGTGTTCAAAAATAACTTTGTGACTACATTTAATAAATAAATAAATGCTCTGCTAAAAAATGACAGGCATGGTTATCGATGAGTTTGGGAACTGGATGTCAACAGAAAAGTTAGACCCACAGACTGTAACTTAGGTAGACTTCAGAGGAATGTTAAATGTGTGGAGGTAAAAAGCACAAGATTTTGTCTCCTTATTCAGCTGTTATGTTTGATTGGATCAAACATTAACTGACTTTCAACTAGATGTGGGTGTATTTTAGTGGCTGTAACGTGTGGTAAAAAAAATCAGCACAATCTATAAAAATAGGCCAAATTTGCTGAATTAGTCACATCTTCACAGTTCTCGAACGATGATCAATTCTTCTTCTGTGGAACCACCAGTGGAGACATACTAAAAATCACTGTCGGTCCTAAGGGATGGGAAAACGGCGTTCGGAAGCGCAGGGGGGGTGGGCTCTGTTGCCCCCGGCCGAAAGCGAGTCGGGTTCAGATCCCCGAACATAGAGTGGTAACAAGGCGCTGCGAGATGTCCAGTGCGGTAACGCAAGCGAAGCCGGAGAGCCGGCGGGAGCCCCGGGGAGTTGTACTTTCTTTGTGAAGGGCAGGACAGAGGTTCAGAATGAGAGTGAGAACCAGAGTGAGACCAAGGTGGACCACTTCAGGTGAACTTGGTCTTAAACCTGTGGGACGGGTGGAGCCAAAAACAGTGTAACCCTTGTGCTATCCTAGGCACTTTAACATTGGGAGTTGGGTCATCTAGACCCACTAGACAGTGCTCTGAACCTTTTTTCTTCAATGATTTGTGATCTTCACTGGTGTCCATGAATTACATGAAATCTTTCCACCTTTATCCACCTTTGTCATGGTAGTAATAACACGTAAATGTAAGGGTGGGGTCATCTAAGATAGCACAAGGGTTAACCCGTCGGATTTAAAGAAAGCATCCTTCGGATCTGAATATCCGGAGACTCTGCTAAAGGACTCCTGGTCCTGTTGGTGAAAAACTGGAAAAAGTATTTCTCTTTTGAAGTCCAGATTTTGGATGATAAAACGGTCCGCCAATGGATCAAATTCCCCACCATCCAAAAGGAAAACAAGGTGGACCACTTCAGGTGCATCTTGGCCTTAAACCTTGGGGACGGGTGGAGCCACAAGACCGTCAACCTGTCGGTAATAACAACAAAGTCCTCCTTCCGATCCGACTTAACAGGGACGCCGTGAATCCAGGTTTGTGGACGTGAAGCTGGCGAGGAAATGTTTTACGGCAGATTGTTTGATCTTAGCTTGTCGTTTTCATCAGATTCATGCCAACTGTCGGATTCAGAGGATGTTCTTCACAGACAGGTTACACTGAGGACAAGCTCCCTGCTGAGTTCAAGCTCCCCCTGCCCGTCCAGAGGGCCAATGAGAGTAGAGTCCACATACTGGACCAGTTCATGGTTCCGTCAGAACTCAGATGTTCTCTTTGTGTTTTACAGAAGTAGATCCTGATGGCCTGCAGAGTTCTGTCGTTCCAATGTTCTTAGCAGCAGGGTTCTTGGGTTGCATCGTGTGTAGTTTGGGCTTCAAGCGTAGCCGTCTCACTGACTGTGGCTCTGGAGCTGACTGACCTGGAACCTGAAGATGCTGAAAAGAGAGATTTAACCATGTAGCCATTTATTAAATATAATCTAAAAATGAATTAAGCAACAGAACAAAAGAGACATTTTTTATTCCTGAAAATTAAATATTCTATATTTATGTAAGAAAAAACAGCATAGATCTGAATTAAGTGCTCTCTGTAATAATTCTCTGTACTGTTGTGAGTTAAGCTATTCAGTCGTTTACTTAGAATTCACTAAAGACAAAGCAAGAACACGTGACCATGAATGATCAGTTTTTATCATTTAGCCTAATGTGTCGTTTCTGTACTGTACTTGGTGGATTTACTTCTTGTATTAAAAGAAAGAAAAGAAAAACAACCTTTACTGAAACAAACTAAAGAGCTTTTTTTAGTCAGTAATATTCAAACATAATGATTGAAGCATTTTATGAATGAGTTAATCAAATGTAGATTATTTCTCTGCTAGTTGATTCAAACTATACATTTGACTCTAGGGTTGTGCCGATGGACGATGGGTGAGTGACATCACGATGGAGAGAAAACATTGTGATGCCACGCCCAGAGAAATGTTTTCAGAACATAACAAACATTCACAAGGGTCACTTTAGGTCGGAATAAATCATTCGCACATATGGGATTACATATCAGCCAAAAATTGAAAGGGCGTAAAGACAACTAAGCGGGCGTATTCAGGAACTGAGTGAGTGAACCTTAAAACCGTGCTGGCGCAATCCTAACCAAGCGACCCCGTATTTTACAAGTGAACGGCTGAAATCCTAACCGAGCGGTGATCTTGCTCGGTCAATTCTCTTTTGCGCCCTCAGCTGGATTTACGCTCGGTGTTATGGGGGCGTTTTTGTCACTTGGGGGCGGTATTCAGGGGTGTGTTTGTCACTTAGGGGCAGGAATCTTTCTGGTTGATCTGATTGGCTAAAATTTGCATGTCAAGCAGTGGGGCGGGACTTTCATTTTGGGACTTTAATAGAAAAGGAACGGCGGCTGTAACGTGGATTAAAAGGGTAACAAATGCTGTGAATTTCACATGAAACAAAGCAACCCCCCCCCCCCCCCCCCCCCCCCATCAAACACAAAGCTGTAAGTCCGCGCCCCGCCGGTCCACTAGACTAGTTAAGTGCGGGAGCAGACTACTGCTTTTCTATTTTGTTTGTTACTCTTTTTGTTAAAGTCCCTTCCCTCAGTTTGGACTGGATCATCGCGGATGAGTCATTAGTTGGGTAATAAAATAAATAAAGTAAAATAACGAATAGCAATTATATAAGAACGAAAAATTAAAAATAGCCCCTCCCCCCGACGATATCATCATCCATCCCGATGTTTGACAGCAAACATCGTCAACTGCCAATTTAAGGGACATCGCCCAACCCTATTTGAGTCTCACTTACGCTTGCAAAGTCTCAGAGCCACGCCCCTTGGGTACAGTGGCAGCAACTGTTGCCAACCCGAGGTAGGGTACACTGAGCTCCAGTGGTGTCCGGGACGCCAGGAGACCCGAACAGACAGCTCTCAATCCGGCTTTGGACGCTGCTCCAGCCTGCGGACGGACGAAGGTCAGCTGAATCAGAGTATGAGGCACACTCAGCCCCTGGGAGTCCTGGCAGCAGCAACGCTCCTCAGCAATGGTGCACCAAGAAATCACCGGGTCGGGCAGAGTAGTGACGCGATCAAAACAGCAGGAAAACAACAGCACCTACAAATAAGCAAAGTTCTAAAGCTAGTCATTACAGTGAATACAGACCGGAGGATGACCTGTTGCTCAGACTTTCATTTGAGACGGATCTGTAGATGTACAGGAATGGTGCTTTTCTGAGGGTTCTGGTTAGGGGTTAAGGTTTCAGGTGAGAGTCGGGGTTAGGATTAGGGCTGGGCGATGTGGCCAAAAATTAAAAAAATTCAATCGATTTCCGATTTTTTCCGGATCCCCCCACCCCCTACTAAAGGAAAGCAATAAGTACAAACGGCAGACAACTTAAAGCAAATTTTGCTTTTATTTAATCAAACGCAAAACAAATGTAACCCCCATTTCTCATCACACTCTCTAAACACACTCTTGGAATCAAAGTTAGGTATACTTGTGTTGTTTATATAATTTTGTTTCAGAAATCCTGTTTAAAGCTAAAATCTGCATGAAATATTCCATATGTAGTGGAGAAACAGTTTTTTGTCAGTCAATAGATTTCCTCGTTTTCTCATGGTAAAGTTTGAGAGAGGTCTGTAACGTTCATCATAGTTACATTTTAATTGTGAAACAGGATATAGCAAAAGAATCCAGGAAATCACATTGTATGATTTTTAAATGATCATCAAGCAAAGGAAATAATCCTCCACTTATTGTGTCATGTCTAATGTAAGTAGAGACGTCCTAAACAGTGAACAGCTTTGTTCACTGTGTTTGGCACTCAGCAGACAAACAAATAAAAAGTATTAAAACAGTCCGTTTTATATTGAGTATTTTATAACGCGTGCATCATTCTTGAAATGTATTAAGGTTAAAGAAAAATGTTCTGTTTTGGAGCAAAGACTCATAACTCACTTGGTTTTCCCGCTCAATCCTCTTCTGATGTTGTTGCCTGTTGACAGCGCTGTGATGCACCAGGTGTCTCACAGGCCAGTCCACGGTTGGTGTCGGCTTCTTCTATTCCTCTCTTTTTAGAATTTGATGATAGTTGATGTCTTCTGTGCTATCCTATGGGGTCCAGATGACGTGATCCTTACATTGACGGGTTATCCCTAGCATAACACAGGTGGGTAAAGGTGAAGAGCATTTCATTTAATCCATGGACACCAGTGAAGATCACAAATCGTTAATAATTTTTTTCACTTGTTCCACGGTCTGACACGATCTGTAAAGCTACACCGCATGATACTGGACATGATACAGAGCATCCCTCCTTCACGTGGTCTTAAAATGACAAATAAGCTCTTTGACAGCATGAAGTTAACACTCACACAGGTCAAAAACACATTTCAAATCTGTGGCAACACATGAAGCACTAACTTTAAGTCTGAGAAAACTGAACCCTATAAAAATGGGCCTCAAAAGCAGCATATACATAATAAAATTTTCAGATGAGCCTGCTTTATGCTTCCTAGACGTGTAAGCAGTAAATTATGCTTTTTCTTAAACACGTCATGTCCACAACCAGTTTCAAAAGAAGACATGTCGGGCCTGCTTCTGCAATATTAGATTATTTTTTAAATTTATCTATTGATTTATTTCAAGCATTGTAGTCAAAGCAAAAAAAGAAATTACAAATATTTTTCAAACTCATTACAAAAATGTTGAAATGCATAGTTTAAAAAGACAAAAAAACAAAAAGTCACTTAAATCACATTTGCTTTATTAAATATAGAGATAATTAACTAAAGTTAAGTAGAGTTTGATTTATTGCTTGAAAAGGAGTGGGAAGAAGCTAACTTAAATAATCCCACCCCTACTGAGTTCATTCATTTGATAGTTTAACAGTGTTTTTAAATCCGGTTCTGATCGGATAGATTCTCTTGAAGTAACAAAATCCAGTACCTAGTAATGATTGATGATCTTCAGAAAACATTCATTCATGATTTCAGTAAACAGTAACGGTACCGATATGTAATAATAATTGATTATCGTTAGAACACATGATCACAATAAACCATTAATTTTTGCTACACATTGCAGATCAAGTAAACAAAATTGATAGCTTATTGATTATAATTAAAACATTTCAGTAATCATTATTGCACATTACAATGTAATACTTGGTTGTAATTAAAAGAACTGATTATTTTACCACAATAAAGTTCACACATGTTTTTGAAATTATTCAAACACCTGTTGATCCTTAAATCCTCTTATCTTCATATCCTGAAATCACAGTTTCTTTATACATTTTCTTGAATATTTGAACATTGTTTGAGCTCATTACTTAACCCGTTGATAGTTTAGTGCCACACACCAACACAGAAACTTTTCTTTGTGGTTCTTATCAATTTGATCTTGAAGTTTCTACATCCCCTCAGTCTGTAGCCTCCTTCATTTTCTAAGAACTGTTTTTTTATATTGAATGGTAACGATTTGGCGACTGGCTCTGTATAAAAGTTTAAAAATCCACAAGGTCATATAGTTTTGAAAGTCTAGATTGATAAAATAAATTGTTTGTATGATCAAGATATCCGGCTTTATGTACAATTCTGATGGCTTGTTTTAAGTAAAAAGAGAAAAATGTAATGAGTTATAATTATTCCCTCAAATTTCTATTCAGTAGGTGAAATATGGTAATATTAAGGAGTAGTACAATACATATATAGTTGCATTCCAATATGTTTAGATTTATTTACGATTGAAAAACTTTTTGAGACTTTAGTTTAAATGTGTCTGACGATCTTTTAAATGAGATACAAGATCTTTTACAGTATAAACATTGCACATACTTAGTGAAACTGCACACTTTAAAGTTTGCAAATAATGGCTGTATAAACGGTCTGTGGTGCAGTCAGATGATTGTGCAAAATGTCTTCCCACAGTTAGCAATGACTGACGCATTTGGAAAAAATATTGAGGCTCATTCCTGTAAACTCTGCAATTCAATAAATACCCCTTCAATATGTATGTAAGAATTGATTTTTGCAACAGATATAAACAAACTGTTCATCTGGGAACTTTTGCTTGACTTCCTTTAGCAGAAAGTAGTCTACTTAAGTCTATTACAAAAATAAGTCTATACTACAAGTGATGCACTATACTTGAAATTATTATTATAAACTATGTGTTGTAAGTTTAAAATGTTACAATTTAGTCTGAAGAAGTATTGAGTTAATATCACTATTGCATTACTTGTACATGACTTATATACAGTACTTATACTAACACTCAAGTAAATATACTTTAAGTGTACTACTTTTATCAAGGGGGATTTTTTTGTTTGAATATTGAAACCTTTAGGTATGACCTTTACTCACTTACTTTTCATTGCATTCAATATGCGAAATGTTTTGCAAAGGTAAAACAAACAGAATGTTTTCTTTTTTCCCCCCAATATTTCAAAGTGAAGGTGTGATGAGGAGATTAAGACTGGACAAATCCCTAAGCAAAAAGTAGTACTGTACACTGAAGTTTATTTTAAAAAGTATACCTGAATATTAGCACAGCATGTTTATCGTAGACCTAATACAAGTAATGCAGAAAGTATAACTGAAAACATTCTCAGACAAAAATGGAAACAGTTAAGATTTGCAAAATAAAGATTGTATATCAAAGGTAAACTGAATTATACAACATTCCCACTTTTAGTGAGTAAGTGCTTTTAGTAAACTGCAGCATACTTAAGGAATAGCCTTCAATAAAGAGGAAAACGTTTAAAAAAAACTTTTTTTACATTGGCTCTAATCTCCTGTAAAGAAACGTGTAAAAATAAAAGTTGTTTTGTCTTTAGTCAATGCAGTGACGGTTTGTAGATTGGGTCATTTCCACTTTGAACTTCCATAGTCCAAGTGTAGCAGGTTCTATGGAACTACTTCCTGGTCTCGAACCAATAGGAATCCAAGAACGACATCACGTGTCTTTTCCCTTTCGTCTGTCGTTGTGATTGCTGTGCAGCCAAAAAGTAAGTTCTCAACAAATTCCCGTGGTTTTGACCACCAGTTTTGGGTTTTCTTTTTGTTATTGCTTGGATGAAAGCACGAAGTAATTTCTAGTTAGTAATGAAAAGTCGTCCTCGGTGTTATGCAAGTATTAATAACAGAAATGCGTGCTGTCGGAGTGAACACGCAGTTGTCTCATCATAGGCCTTGTTCGCATTGCAGGAGCTGCGTGTGGTTTGAAATCCCCTTCTCTTTTGCTTTAACGCAACTTTTAGCGAACTTTCTCTAATATAAGATATTTTAATGCAAACTTCGTTAAAATGTAAAAATGTTCTTGTAACGAAATCGTTACAAGAACATTTAGTATTGTCATTGTCAAGAGTCCCATCATTTATTAACATTTTACTCTAGTTGCAACCTAGTTAGAGCTTAAAAGAGGGTGTCTGGTTTTCAAAATAAAAGCGTCATGAAATTAAGCTTTATGTTTTACTTTGAAAGAAACTGATGAGAAAAGACCGTATTGGCGAAGTTCATGTTTAATAAGATACAGCATAAGCTCTCATTCACATTACCTGCTATCAAATAGAATATTTACTTAAAAGGTTTGTAAGGTTTATAGCATGGGACTTTGAAACTGTCACTAGCGTTCTGTGATCCTTAAAATGGTCATCAATGTGATTTATAAATGCTGTAAAGTCTGCAGAAGTTATTAGAAAATTCTGAGTTACATAATTCTGATTGGTGAGTTTTCATAAGCCATGATAGGATGGATAATAGTGGAAGCTACTGGCCTGTTTTTCTTGGTGCAGCCACACACAATCATCTTTAACAGTTAGCTGTTATCTTGTGTTATTTATTGCTTTAAATGGGTTTTTCTCGTTTTATTTTTATTTCTTTTTTACTTTTTGCTTTGCATATAGAAATTTGCACGACATCTTGTGTTTTTTGTGTGTATGTTTTGTGCAAATTTTCAGTTTCCTGTATAGGTTTTGGCACTCGGAGTAGACACCAAAGTAAGAATTTCATAGTGCAGGGAAACCCGTTTCTCACTGTGCGTATGACAATAAACCCTTTGAATCTTGAATCTTTGTATCTCTTCATTTAGAAACATTTATGTCATCAGCCACAGATTTCCCAATAAAAGCTGTTTGTTTAATAGACAGTGAACACAGCTAATGAACAAACAGGTTTTGTGTTTATCATCATAATGATCTTCTTATTGATCAGTGCTGTATTTTCGCCTGTTTCACAGCCGCCGTGAAAGGTGCATCATGGGTCGCCTGGATGGGAAAGTGATTGTGCTGTCTGCTGCTGCGCAGGGAATTGGACGTGCTGCAGCAATTGTATGTAGATTTTGTTACAATTTTCTTCCAAATTACATTGTAACAAATTCCAAATAGTTTAAGGTTGCAAATGTAACATTTATGAATAGTTTGACCTGCATCACGTATTTTAGCCATTCCTTGTGTAGACAATGTTTTATCATCAACAACTACCGTATTTTACGGACTATAAGTCGCCCTTTTTTTCATAGTTTGGCAAAGGGTGCGACTTATACTCAGCAGTGACTTATATTAGAAATAAATTGAAATAAATACATTGTTAACCCTCCTGTTATGTTCATTTGTGAGGAACAGAGATGATGTTCCTGGGTCAATTTGTTGTATGAGGTATGTTAAGTGTTAAGAGTATGTTAAGTGACTCAGAGAATCAGCAGACTTTTTTTACAGTAAGATCTTGAAGGCTAAAAACATAATTTTCTATTTTCCAATGATTTCATAGATTCAGAAATGCAATAAAAATGACAACTGTTTCTACAAATACAGGATGAAAACAGAGTATTAGTTGGACAACTATGCTTCAAGAAAGGAATAAATAAATAAGTATGAGAAAGAATTACTATGAAATTATGAGATAAACAGTCTGCTATGATTGTGTCATATGAGATTGTGCAAGTTATTAGTTCTTGGTCTCAGATTTTGTCAAATAAATTTCCCGTCAAAATGCGACTTATAGTCCAGTGCGACTTATCTGTGTTTTTTCTACTTTATAATGCATTTTTGGGCTGGTGCGACTTATACTCTGCAGCGACTTATAGTCCGGAAAATACAGTATTTTCCTATAAGCTATTATTTTGATAAACTGCCTTACTCACATTGGTCAAATCAATTTTATTGGATGTGTCTTACTTAAGGAATTTACTATTTAGTCTCTAAATAATTTTAAGAGGTCTGTGGATTTGAAAATATCCATCTGGCAAATGTATTCCTACTTCTATAATAGAAAAAAAAGGCTGTTAGTAACCATCTTTTGCAAAAAAAAAAAAAGGAGCAAAAAACTGCCATGACAGACATAGATGTTTGGAACTAACTCAACCTTTTTAAATTCAGGCTTTTGCAAATGAAGGAGCTCAGGTCACTGCAACAGACATAAATGGAGAAAAGCTGAAGAAGCTGGAAGGAATTAGAGGTAAGATAAAGAGAGTGGTCTGCTGCTGCCATCTGCTGGATAACAAGAGGCTTAAGGCCTGGACAGTGGGAGATTTTTCTGTCATTTTACATCTTAATTGTTATGGATTTGACTTTTAAGTTTAAAACACAACCTCTAAAGCTGTGACTTAGTTTGGGTTTGAGTGTGTGGAGCTTTCAAAAATGCTTCATTTACCAAATCATATCATCTTGTGACAAGTTTGAAACAAAGTGCTCAATTCATCAACTTTTATAGCAAAACTTGATAATTAAAAAAAAATGTATAAAAACACACAAAAATATGTATGCTTCTGCAAAACAGCAGAAGTTGTAATATATTTATAATTAACCATAATCCTTAAATACAAGTGTATTTATGTGTTAAGTGGAAACTGCTTATGTTTAACTTTTTGTTTAGCACAAACAAAAACTTTAGTTACTGAAATTGTAAATTAGAGGAATCTGAGCATCGCCAACCCTTAACCTCTCTGCAAGTCGCTGGTCATAAGCGACCATCATAGACTGTAGAAGTATTTGGCAGACTAAAGTCTACCAGAAATAAATGGTGGAGAGAAAAAAGGGTTATTGAACGAGTTTTTGCTGCTAAGGCTGTCAGCACACATGCATGTACTCTCACTCATAGAAGAGGATGTAGAAATGCACATTAAAACTGTGTGCACTGATCCGTTTTCTTCCTGATTTTAGGAATCAGAACCAAAGTGGTGGATGTGACCAAAAAGGAGGAAGTAGAAGCTTTGGCTCAAGAACACGCTCATGTGGATGTGGTGTTCAATGTTGCAGGGTGTGTGTGTGTCCCACTCTCCTTCTCTTTAGAGAACAGCCCAACTTTTTGTTCCTGTAAACGGTTGCCTCACTTGTTTACGCCCCTGCTTAATCGCCACTCCAAAGTCCTTGCATCGAAAGGGTTAAATCTCAGCTTGAGCTGCTGTCAATCCTTTTTAAAGGACTACTGCTGATGCTTTGGTTAAGCACAGAGACTGATGACATTCACCAAAGCCAAATTTCTAGTTTCCACCATTGTGTTATCCCCCAATAAGAGGCATTATGGTCTGGAGCCTGTGATGACATGCACTAAAGCTTTAAATGTTGGTACAGGTTTGTGCACCATGGCAGCATCTTGAACTGCGAGGAGGCTGACTGGGACTTCACAATGAATGTCAATGTGCGGAGCATGTATCTCATGTGCAAGGCTTTCCTGCCCAAGGTGGCTAACCCCAACCCTCTTTACTCTACACTGGACAAAACGACACGTATTTAGTGAGCCATCAAAGCTGGGCTCATTCTTTGTTGGCTAATATGAACTACTAAATGAAGTCAGTCACTGTTATATGTTGTGTTTTTTGTCTCTCTAGATGTTGGAAAAGAAATCAGGAAATATTATTAACATGTCTTCAGTTGCTTCAAGCATTAAAGGTAAAAATATTCTCCTTAGTGTTTGCGGCAATTGTGGAAAAAGCACATTTTGAAATTATTTCTGCAAACAAAATGTCACATACGTTTCTTTGCTGCTTTTTTATCCCAAAAGTCTTCACTCATTCTATTGGGACAGGCAAGAAGACGCTTCCACAGACTGGAATTCTGTTTTTTCTAGTTTATCAATAATTCAGATAAAAAAAAAAAAGAGCACTTGAGCACTTGAATTTGTAAACAATTTGCTAACTTTCCTTTAAAGACCCACTGAGATGAAAATCCTGTTTTGGGTGTTTCTAACATGTTCTTGGTGCTGCTTGGCTCCGCTTCATTCTGATACATCCACTTGTAAATGACTAGACGTGTTTGTTTTCCTCATCTGAGGTGTCATCTGGCTTAAAACTGTACAATTGGATACCTCCAATATTGCTCGCCATTTTTGTTGTGGCGGTGATGTTAGCCCACAACTCTTGTTAAACTCCTGCTGCTCTGCAGAAATTTTGTCCTAGAAAACAACTCTTTTGTTTGTATGTTTTGGCTAAAAATGGCATAATCATATTTAAAAGACAACTGGAGACACTTTTACAATAGATCAAAACATGATTTAGTGAGACTTTACACTTTTAAAAAGCCAAAACATAAATGTTGACTATTGGATTTATACTTGTCTCTCTTTTGTTTGATAGTTTTTATTGCATGTGTGATCAAAAGCTTCTTCTTCACATGCTAGTTTGTGAATGACGGTTGTTCCCTGTGAATGCAGGTGTGGTGAACCGTTTCGTCTACAGCACATCGAAGGCTGCTGTAATAGGACTCACCAAATCCATAGCGGCAGATTTCATCGAGCAAGGCATCCGCTGCAACTGCATTTGTCCCGGTAAGTCTCCGCCCACTGTCACAGGGGATCTCCGCTCTGCTCTTACGTTCTGCTGACTTTTTGATATCGTGGAAAATTCCTTGAACCCCTAAGTGAAGCAATAAAAAAAACAGCCTTTTTCTTTGTTTAGGAATATTGCCTAACCTGCCTTTTTACTATTTTTTTCCCCATCATCTTAGGGACTGTTGATACTCCGTCCCTCCGGGACAGGATCCAGGCCCAACCTGACCCAGAAAAAGTACAGTAAACCCTAATTTTTTCCAAAATATTTTGATTGATATCTGAAAGAAATGTTCTTTCCTTTTAATATATTCAAAGTTTCAGGTTTTTTCCCTTGAAAAAGAGATCTGCTGATCTCAGTAGGACTTTCTCAGTTAAAACAAAATAATTACCGGTAAAAGGAAAAATCTATTTATATTGCACATTTCACTTTTAACTTGTATTGTTTTGTATTGTTTCAAATAAACCTTTTTTTAAGGTTTTACATGTACAAAAAAGATAGAAATAAATAAATAAAACATGCATAGGATAAATGTTTAGGCTCCTGCCTTTAACACATCATCACTGGAAGATGTTTGTAAAGCTTTTCAAGGGTGTTAGAGCTCTGACTGAGAAAAATCTACAGTATATCAAATAAAGTTTTTCATTAAATGAAATGACATATGACAACAATTCTACCAGTTTCTATCCTCTGTGCAGCATCATCCCCTTTAGCAATAGGGTCTACATAACCTTTATAAGTTGAAGTGAAAAGGAAAAAGAAAAAGAAAATACATATTTTCAACATTAACACAAATGTGGACTACAAAGATCTTTAATTTGGATAGCAATGTTTTTTTTTTAATATTTAGTCTTTATTTTCCTTACCTTTTATTATTTTGCCTTTTCTGGCTTATAAAAAAAAAACTAACGACATTCCAGGAGGATAAAAAATACAACTTGGCCCTTCTGATTTCAGCCTAAGCATTTCAGCTTTTTATTGGACTAACAATTTTATGCATCTTTGTCGATAAGAACTCTGATTAAAGAGTAACATTTTCCTTATCATACCTTGAACACTTTCCAGCTATGTATATCTAGGCTGTCAACCGCTGAAGGGCAACGGTCAAAAACAAAGGGCATCCGTGTGTGTGCGCCAATAACTGGATGTCCTGAAGCGTTTTGTAACGTTTGAATGTTTTATTCTTTGCAGGCATATAAGGATTTCATGGCCAGACAGAAAACTGGGAGAATGTGCACGGCGGAAGAAGTTGCACACCTCTGTGTGTACCTTGCCTCCGATGAGGTGAGGATTTCCTAAGAAACGCATTAAAGTCCCACTTTGATCATCTGTTGATCTATTTTTAAGGCATTCCCAGTGATTTTTTGTAAAAATTATGATTATGCCGTTTTTAGCCAATCATTTTTAAGGCATCGTTATTGCAGAACGGCAGTAGTTTTTTACGAATTCGCCACTGACTTTTGGGCGAGACCGGTGGCTTGGAGTAAGCCTTTCCCCCACTTCCCATCATCCCTTTGTTTACGCTCACAGCCGCTAGCCTACAGCCCCTAACAACACCAACCTAACATCACCGGTGCCACAAAAATGGTGAGCAATATTAGAGCTGTATAGGTTCGAGCCAAATTTCAGCTCGGACAAGAAAAACAAAGACATACACGGATCTATTTGTCTACAAGTAAATGCATTAGAATGGAGCGGACCAGTTATGTCTTTTTCCATCAACATTTTTTCGTCTGTTCCTGATTCAAAATTATTTGAATAAAGAAATACTCAGAAATGCAACTGTAAGATATATTTGCTTTAGATGGATAGATGGATAGATAGATAGATAGATAGATAGATAGATAGATAGATAGATAGATAGATAGAGATATCTATCATATCCTCCATCACAGTTTTCATCAGAGTGGGTCTTTAATGTATTTGTATTTAATACATTAAATACATATATATATATATATAAATATATACATATATTTAATGTATTTTTCCAAAGTCAGCTTGTTGATTAGTTCTGGTTGAATTCTCCCAGCAGTTTACAAGCATTTCTATGTTCTACAGTCCGCCTATGTGACTGGGACGGAGCACATCATTGATGGAGGATGGAGTCTATGAAGAATCCTTTATGATTGGAAATTTTCATTCAAAATTAAAATGAAGCTGCACTTCTTGATGGTGATTCTGTAGATGTTTTTACTTAGTTGAAGATTACTTGAATCATTGTTGAAAATAATGCAGCATACAGTACTTCAAATGTGTGTAATAAATGTGCCAGATGATTAGAAAACATAATAAAAACATTTGAAAACATGGTCTGTTTCAGACCAATATTTATTTACAAGATACTGCTGTGACCAAAAGGATATATGGAAGAATGTTGCAGATTTCCAAAGGGTTTGATGGTGTAAAGTGGCTTTACTAGTTTTCACCTGTTGCCCCCTCACCTTTCACACTCCCGCCTTTCCTGGAGCGCACGCGGGGAGGGGGAAGGAGGGCGGATCGTGTTCCCAGCACTAATCTGCCTCATTCCTCTGACACCAGCTGGTGTGCGTTGAAAAGGCGAAGCGCAGATGACACTCCACGTCCTGTGATGGTATTTACGAAACCAGGTGGGTTATGTGCCTTTTTCTTAAGTTTTGTGCCCAGCTCTCGTGAAGGCACGAGCCAGCTGACATTTTGCAAAGGGGGGGGTTGAGTGGGAGTTGCTCAAACTGAAGTAAAAGGAAGCGCTAGCAGCTGAGACACCCACATCCTTCTTAGTGTTGACATTATTGAGCACTTTTAGGTGAAAAATCACTTCACGTTTTGCTAGCTTTGTTAGCAATTTGATATAAAATAATGTATAATTTTGAGGTTTTCATTGAGCATCGTTTTTTTGTTTACGCTCAACTCATGTAGTAGTTAAAACAGCGCGGATTAGCAAATGGGTCAAATATTTGACTTAACATCCAAACCGGCTACTAGCTAATGCTAGCTAAACATTATGTCCGATAATGGATTTAGTAACGGTTCATTTCTTTGCTCAGTCACGTGGTTTGTGTTCACTACGCCTACATCATTCCCCCCTTGCCGGACGAGACGTGGTTTACCTACAATGCCAGAGGTTAGCAGAAACTAACCACACATACATATAGCTCCAATTCCATATACATGCGTTTTAACACAGTGACTTAAGCTCTTCTTGCTAACCAAATTGGACCATATGGTCGGGCTGTAAGTAGTGTGGTTTGCTCACAATTGGATTAGCCGACGTCTGTTGCCATGTGTGCAGCTTTCAAAACATCGTAGTAGGTAGGGTTACTTCAAGTTGTATTAAATATACACAAAGAACTATACCTCTATTAGTTTTTTTCTACAAAACTACATGTTTTTGGATTTATCAGCTTAGATGCTTCAATAATACATAGGATGGATTGTCTTGAATTTAAGTAAAAAGAGCTTTCTTTGAATTTTCCTGAGATTGCTGATCATGTTGTTCTTGGAATGGAGGTGTCTCTTTCAGTATTTCATTTTTGTGTTGCATTAAACAAAAAAGGAACTTGTTTAATCCAGCTTATCTGACTGAAGGACGTGGCCTGGATGAAGTTTTAATGTTCAAGATGAAGTTGATGAAGACCTTATTTATTATAAGTGTAAGAAGCACTTAGGAGTGTTTTTAATGACGTGAAAATCCTTATTTACATGTTATGAATTGCATATGTAGGCTTGATTTGTCTTTAAAACACCATTTGATGTTCCTTTTCTATT